>NC_135233.1:240485444-241107111 GCF_051348905.1 Ranitomeya variabilis | reverse complement strand
GCGAGATGACGTCATCATCTCGCGAGATCGCAATGCATGGAGCGGTTACCGGAGCGTTGCGAGGAGCAGGAAAGGTGCCGGAAGGTGAGTATATGATGATTTTTTTATTTTTTTATTATTTTTAACATTAGATTTTTCTGCATAGGCAGCCTCAATAGTAAAAAAGTTGGTCACACAGGGTTAACAGCAGCGTCAATGGAGTATTATCTGATAGAATTGCAGGGGTGTCAATACTTTTGGCCACAACTGTATGTATGTATGTATGTATTGTAGCATGGCTAAAGGGTGTGTAGTTGACGGGAGGTATGTGCCACATAAGTGCCTTGTTGCTGTAATGTAACCCGGATTATTTCTTTGTTGCACATAACCATGTATATATATTTGTTTCAGGACCTGTGGTGATGTCAGACCACATGGCTAATCATGTGATGGGTTACTGGGTGTGGTTAGCTCTATATAAGACAGGCTAATGCTTAACACAGGAGATATGTGTGGAGGTGAAACCCTCCTCAGTGTGTTAAGGCTCCAGGGTTGAGCCTGATGGACTGGACACTTGTTTTTCTTTTCCTGAGCTAAAGGCTATTTGTTTCCTGTTATTTTGCCATGTGGTTTATGAAGTAATGAACCCAGTTGAACTTTTAAAGGAACGTGCCTCCTGAATGTCAGCCGTCGCACCTGAGTGAGTGAAATCCCTACAATTGGTGGTAGATGTTATGACCTGGTGGGTACGGAGCGGTACTGAGATGACCTGGTGGGCAAAACCAATCATGGACTCACTAAGGAACAGCACTGAAATGACCTGGTGGGTAAAACAAAAATAGGACTAGCTCTGAGGAGGTGGTAACTTTACTGACCGCAATCCCTACTCCTAACACCAACACTAGAAATAGCCGTGGAGCGTTCCTATCTCTGCCTAGACGCCCCTGCACAGCCTAAGAACTAGCTACCCCTAAAGATGGAAACGGAAAGCTATCTCGCCTCAGATAAAAACCCCAAAGGAAGATAGCCCCCCACAAATATTGACGGTGAGTGGAGAGGGAAAATGACAAACTCAGAAATGAAACTAGATTTTTTAGCAAAGGAGGCCACTACTATCTAAATAGACAGAGATAGAAAAGGCTACTGTGCGGTCAGTATAAAAACTAAAAGTCCACGCAGAGTTTACAAAAATAACCAACACACCGACTCACGGTGTGGAGGGGCAAATCTGCGACCCCAGAGCTTCCAACTAGCCGGAATAATTCATAATGACAAGCTGGACAAAAGAGACAAAAATTGAACTGAACAGAAGGTCATAAGCAGGGAAACACCCAAAAAGTAGCAGACTTATCTTAAGCTGAAAATGGACTGGCCAACAGAGAACTTCCAGGAAAGGACTGAATCCACAGGAAATACATTGACAGCTGGCATCCACTAAACCCAAAAGCCCAGTTAAATAACAAGGCCAGGAAACCGATTAGTGAACGCAGCTGCTAAGTTCCACTCGAAACCACCAGAGGGAGCCCAAGAGCAGAACTCCCAAAAATACCATTTGCGACCACAGGATGGAGCCCAAGAACGGAATTCACAACAGTACCCCCCCTTGAGGAGGGGTCACCGAACCAGAGCCCCCAGGCCGATCGGGACGAGCCAAATGAAAAGCACGTACCAAATCGGCAGCATGGACATCGGAGGCAAAAACCCAAGAGTTATCCTCCTGGCCATAACCCTTCCACTTGACCTGACAATGAAGTTTCCGCCTTGAACGACGAGAATCCCAAATCTTCTCCACCACATATTCCAGCTCCCCCTCAACCAACACCGGAGCAGGAGGGTCAACGGAGGGAACCATGGGCACCACATATCTCCGCAACAAAGATCTATGAAACACATTATGAATGGAAAACGAAGCTGGAAGGGCCAAACGAAAAGACACCGGATTGATAATTTATGAAATCCTATAAGGACCAATAAAACGAGGTTTGAACTTAGGGGAAGAGACCTTCATAGGAACATGACGAGAAGACAACCAGACCAAATCCCCAACCCGAAGCCGGGGACCAACGCACCGACGGCGGTTAGCAAAACGTTGAGCCTTTTTCTGAGACAATGTTAAATTGTCCACCACATGAGTCCAAATCCGCTGCAACCTGTCCACCACAGAATCCACCCCAGGACAGTCCGAAGGCTCAACCTGCCCCGTGGAAAAACGAGGATGAAAACCGAAATTGCAAAAAAAAGGCGAAACCAAAGTAGCCGAACTAGCCCGATTATTAAGGGCAAACTCGGCCAACGGCAAGAAGGTAACCCAATCATCCTGATCAGCAGACACAAAGCATCTCAAGTAGGTTTCCAAGGTCTGATTGGTTCGCTCCGTCTGTCCATTTGTCTGAGGGTGAAACGCCGAAGAAAAAGACAAATTAATGCCCATTCTACCACAAAAGGACCGCCAAAACCTAGAAACAAACTGGGTACCTCTGTCAGACACAATATTCTCCGGAATACCATGCAAACGAACCACATGCTGGAAAAACAAAGGAACCAAATCAGAGGAGGAAGGCAACTTAGGCAAAGGTACCAAATGGACCATTTTAGAAAACCGGTCACAAACCACCCAGATGACAGACATCTTCTGAGACACAGGAAGATCGGAAATAAAATCCATGGAAATATGCGTCCAGGGCCTCTCAGGGATAGGCAAGGGCAAAAGCAACCCACTAGCACGAGAACAGCAGGGCTTAGCCCGAGCACAAATCCCACAGGACTGCACGAAGGAACGCACATCCCGTGACGAAGAAGGCCACCAAAAGGACCTGGCAACCAAATCTCTGGTTCCAAAGATCCCAGGATGACCAGCCAACACCGAACAATGGATCTCAGAAATCACCTTATTAGTCCATCTATCAGGAACAAACAATTTCCCCACAGGACAGCGGTCGGGTCTATCAGCCTGAAACTCCTGAAGCACCCGCCGCAAATCAAGGGAGATAGCAGAAAGAATCACCCCCTCCTTGAGAATACCAGCCGGCTCACGGACTCCAGGAGAATCAGGCAAAAAACTCCTAGACAAGGCATCAGCTTTCACATTCTTAGATCCCGGAAGATACGAGACCACAAAATCAAAACGGGAGAAAAACAAAGACCACCGAGCCTGTCTAGGATTCAAGCGCTTGGCCGACTCAAGGTAAATCAGATTCTTATGGTCGGTCAAGACCACAACACGATGCTTGGCTCCCTCAAGCCAATGTCGCCACTCCTCGAATGCCCACTTCATAGCCAACAACTCCCGATTGCCGACATCATAATTACGCTCAGCAGGCGAAAACTTTCTGGAGAAGAAAGCACACGGCTTCAACACAGAGCCATCAGAGCTTCTCTGAGACAGAACAGCTCCTGCCCCAATCTCAGAAGCGTCAACCTCAACCTAAAAAGGGAGAGAAACATCTGGCTGACGCAACACAGGGGCAGAAGTAAAACGACGCTTAAGCTCCTGAAAGGCCTCCACAGCCGCAGAGGACCAATTCACCACATCTGCACCTTTCTTGGTCAAATCGGTCAGAGGTTTAACCACAGTAGAAAAATTAGCAATGAAGCGGCGATAAAAATTAGCAAAGCCCAAAAATTTCTGAAGGCTCTTCACAGATGTGGGCTGAGTCCAATCATAAATAGCCTGGACCTTAACAGGGTCCATTTCAATAGCCGAGGGAGAAAAAATGAACCCCAGAAAAGAAATCTTCTGAACTCCAAAAAGGCACTTAGACCCCTTCACAAACAGTGTATTAGCATGAAGAATCTGAAATACCATCCTGACCTGCTTCACATGAGTCTCCCAATCATCGGAAAAAAAACAAAATATCATCCAAATATACAATCATAAATTTATCCAAATACTCCCGGAAAATATCATGCATAAAGAACTGAAACACAGATGGAGCATTAGAGAGCCCGAAAGGCATCACAAGATATTCAAAATGGCCTTCGGGCGTATTAAATGCTGTTTTCCATTCATCACCCTGTTTGATGCGGACCAGATTATACGCCCCTCGAAGGTCAATCTTGGTAAACCAGCTAGCCCCTTTGATCCGAGCAAACAAATCAGAAAGCAAAGGCAAAGGGTACTGGAATTTGACCGTGATCTTATTGAGAAGGCGATAATCTATACAGGGCCTCAAGGAGCCATCCTTCTTGGCAACAAAAAAGAACCCCGCTCCCAACGGTGATGAAGATGGGCGAATATGCCCCTTCTCCAAGGACTCTTTTACATAAGTCCGCATAGCGGCATGCTCTGGCAGACAGATTGAAAAGTCGACCCTTAGGGAACTTACAGCCAGGAATCAAATTAATAGCGCAATCACAGTCCCTATGAGGAGGCAGAGGACTGGATTTAGGCTCCTCAAATATATCCTGGAAATCTGACAAAAACTCAGGAACTTCAGAAGAAGGGGACGAGGAAATTGACATCAGAGGAATGTCACTATGTATCCCCTGACAACCCCAACTAGTCACGGACATAGATTTCCAATCCAGCACTGGATTATGTACCTGTAACCATGGAAACCCCAGCACAACCACATCATGCAAATTATGCAACACCAAAAAGCGAATATTTTCCTGATGTGCTGGAGCCATGTTCATGGCTAACTGAGTCCAGTACTGAGGTTTATTCTTGGCCAATGGCGTAGCATCAATCCCCCTCAAGGGAATAGGACTCTGCAACGGCTCCAAGGAAAAACCACAGCGCTTGGCAAATTCCAGGTCCATTAAGTTCAGGGCAGCGCCAGAATCCACAAATGCCATTACAGAAAAAGACGACAATGAGCAAATCAGGGTAATAGACAAGAGAAATTTAGGCTGTAAAGTACTGATGGTAACCGACTTAGCAACCCTCTTAGTTCGCTTCGGGCAGTCAGAGATAGCATGAGTAGCGTCACCACAGTAAAAACACAGCCCATTCTGACGTCGGAACTCCTGCCGTTCTGCTCTCGTCAAAACTCTATCGCATTGCATAGGCTCAGAACTCTGCCCAGAGGACACCGCCATATGGTGCACCACCTTACGTTCACGTAAGCGCCGATCAATCTGAATGGCCAGAGACATTGATTCGTTCAAACCAGCAGGCGTGGGAAACCCCACCATAACATCTTTAAGAGCTTCAGAAAGACCCTTTCTGAAAATAGCCGCCAGGGCATCCTCATTCCATTTTGTAAGCACAGACCACTTTCTAAATTTCTGACAATATATCTCTACTGCTTCCTGACCCTGACACAGAGCCAGCAAAATTTTTTCTGCCTGATCCACAGAATTGGGTTCGTCATAAAGCAGTCCAAGTGCTTGAAAAAACGAATCTATATTGAGCAATGCAGGATTCCCTGGCTCAAGGGAGAATGCCCAGTCCTGCGGGTCGCCACGCAACAGAGAAATAACAATCTTCACCTGCTGAGTGGGGTCACCAGAGGAACGGGGTCTCAGAGCAAAAAATAATCTGCAATTATTTTTAAAATTCAAAAACCTAGATCTAGCCCCAGAAAACAAATCAGGAATACGAATTCTAGGCTCAGAAACAGGAGTTTGAACAACATAGTCTTGGATACTCTGTACCCTTGCAGCGAGATGATCAACACATGCAGACAGACCCTGAACCTCCATATCAGCACCAAGCTCCTGCACCATCCAAAAATCAAGGGGAAAAAAAAGGACAAAACAAGCAACACAAAAAAAAATTAATAAAATGACTCAGAACTTTCTCTTCCCTCTTTTGAGATGCATTTAACACATTGTGGGCCAGCTGTACTGTTATGACCTGGTGGGTACGGAGCAGTACTGAGATGACCTGGTGGGGCAAAACCAATCATGGACTCGCTAAGGAACAGCACTGAAATGACCTGGTGGGTAAAACAAAAATAGGACTAGCTCTGAGGAGGTGGTAACTTTACTGACCGCAATCCCTACTCCTAACACCAACATTAGAAATAGCCGTGGAGCGTTCCTATCTCTGCCTAGACGCCTCTGCACAGCCTAAGAACTAGCTACCCCTAAAGATGGAAACGGAAAGCTATCTCGCCTCAGAGAAACCCCAAAGGAAGATAGCCCCCCACAAATATTGACAGTGAGTGGAGAGGGAAAATGACAAACTCAGAAATGAAACTAGATTTTTTAGCAAAGGAGGCCACTACTATCTAAATAGACAGAGATAGAAAAGGCTACTGTGCGGTCAGTATAAAAACTAAAAGTCCACGCAGAGTTTACAAAAATAACCACCACACCGACTCACGGTGTGGAGGGGCAAATCTGCGACCCCAGAGCTTCCAACTAGCCGGAATAATTCATAATGACAAGCTGGACAAAAGAGACAAAAATTGAACTGAACAGAAGGTCATAAGCAGGGAAACACCCAAAAAGTAGCAGACTTATCTTAAGCTGAAAATGGACTGGCCAACAGAGAACTTCCAGGAAAGGACTGAATCCACAGGAAATACATTGACAGCTGGCATCCACTAAAGCCAAAAGCCCAGTTAAATAACAAGGCCAGGAAACCGATTAGTGAACGCAGCTGCTAAGTTCCACTCGAAACCACCAGAGGGAGCCCAAGAGCAGAACTCCCAAAAATACCATTTGCAATCACAGGATGGAGCCCAAGAACGGAATTCACAACAGGTAGATGTGCGGACAGCGTTCCCAGAGAAGACGTAAGTCTATGGTTTAATGTCCTGGGTCAAGTCTGTTGCAAGCCAGCAAGCGTCGCCGGGGAAAATGGAGGACCTGCTGAAACACTTGGTCCAGTTGCAGAGCCAGCAGGAGCAAAGGTAGCAAGAGACCAACAGGCTGTTGATGCAGCAGATACAACAGAGCCAGCAGGAGCAACGGCAGCAGATGCAGCTTCTGGCAACCGTCATCCAGGGCAAGGCGAGCGCCCCAACCCCAGGTCTGGCTGATGACACCCACGTCCGGAAGACGGTAAGATGCGCATTGCAGAAAATGACCCCCGGGGATGATGTTGAGGCCTTCCTGACGGTGTTTGAGAGGGTCGCTGAGACGGAAAAACTTCCGCCAGAACAGTGGGCAGATGTACTGGCGCCATACTTGACGGGAGAACCCCAGAAGGCGTACTATGATTTGACCTTGCAGGATGCCAAAGAGTATCACAAGTTGAAAGTCGAGATTCTCGCACATTTGGGGGTGACACTGACTGTCAGGGCACAGCGAGTTCACTGCTGGGCCTATCACCGCGACAAACCCCCTCGCTCTCAAATGTTTGATCTGTTGAACCTGGTCTAGAAATGGCTGCAGCCAGAGTCATGTACACCTGCACAGATGGTGGAACGAGTGATGATGGATCGGTTTGTGCATTCCCTCCCGAGGTCCATACAGACTTGGGTTGCCCAGGGTGATCCCCAGAATGCCGACGAGCTGATCGGACTGGTTGAGAGATACCAAGGGTTGGAAGGCTCCTCCGGGAGGCAACCCATGCCGTACTGGGGGTCCCAGAAGGGAGCCGAGTCCCAAAAAGGGGTGGCGCGTCCAAGGTCACAAAGGGCGGGGGAGGTGGTGCCCAAGGTCCCTACGGGTGATATTATTTGTTGGAGGTGCCACGGGCCAGGACATATAGCTGCCCGTTGTTCCCAGACCACTGAGCAGATGGACTGCAGCATGGGACGCCGTTGTTCATACTATGCGTATCCAGCCTGCAGTGTAAACTCTCCGCCCAATGAGGGGCCTCAAGCGTGTTCTGTAAAGGTGAACGGTCGAGCAGTAACGGCGCTGTTAGACTCGGGGAGCCTAGTGACCCTGGTGAGGGCCCTTTTCCTCTCCACCTGCTCCCGGGAAAGAAGGTCGGAGTGCGGTGCATACATGGTGATGCAAAGGACTACCCTTTGGCCAGGGTGAACATTGAAAAGGCATGTGGCACTGAGTCCCACATAGTCGGCGTCGTGCAGGACTTGTTGCACCCTATAATTATTGGCCGGGATTTCTGTTTGTTTTGGGATTTGTGGGGTAAGGGTTCTGAGGTCACTAGCAAGAGTAGGGAACCAATGAACCCTAGAAAGGTATCGCCACACCCAGAGACAGACAGGTTACCTTTTTGTGTCCTGGTTGGGGATGAGGAGGAAGTGTCCCCTGCATCTGACATTTTGGAGTTAGAGGTAACCGGTGAAAATTTTGGGACTGCCCAACATAGGGACCCAACTCTGAGGGAAGCCTTTAATAATGTCACAGTTATTAATGGTTTTGCACAGGAGCCGGGGGCAGACACAAGATTTCACTATTTTATGATGAATGGGGAGTTGTTGTACCGAGTCACGAAAATGAGGGAGGAGTTGATACAGCAGTTGGTAGTGCCGGGTCCATATAGACGGAAGGTGTTGGATATGGCCCATTCACACATCTTGGGTGGACACCTAGGAGTGGAAAAAACGCAGGAACGGGTTGTGCAGAGGTTCTATTGGCCTGGGTGTCACCGGGAAATAGTGAACTATTGCAGGTCTTGCCCTACATGTCAGCTAACTGCTCCCAGTCCTCATTTCCGGAGCCCCTTCGTGCCATTGCCCATTATTGAGGTACCGTTCGAGAGAATTGCCATGGACTTGGTCGGTCCCTTAGTTAAATCAGCCCGGGGCCATCAGTATATATTAGTCATCCTGGACTATGCCACACGCTATCCTGAGGCAATTCCTCTGAGAAATTCTTCCTCGAAGAGTATAGCCCGCGAGTTGGTCCATGTGTTTTCCCGGACAGGTCTGCCGAAGGAGATTCTGACTGACCAGGGGACACCTTTCATGAGCAAGGTGATGAGGGAGTTATGCAAAGCCCTGAAAATCTCCCAGTTGAGGACCTCAGTGTACCATCCCCAGTCAGATGGCCTTGTTGAGAGATTTAACAAAACACTGAAGAGCATGCTGAGAAAAGCTATAGAGAAAGACGGTAGAGACTGGGATTGTCTCTTACCCTATCTGATGTTTTCCATTCGTGAAGTTCCACAAGCCTCCACAGGGTTCTCACCGTTTGAGCTTCTATATGGCCGACATCCGCGAGGACTCCTGGATATAGCCAAGGAAACCTGGGAAGCCGAAGTCACGCCCCACAGAAGCATCATTGAGCATGTGGCCCTGATGCAGCAGAGGATTGCAAAGGTGATGCCTATCGTGAAAGAACACCTTCTCCAGGCACAAGAAGCTCAGGCCAGAGTCTACAACCGGTCTGCAAGAGTGAGGCAGTTCAATCCGGGAGACCGAGTTCTTGTGTTAGTTCCGACGATGGAGAGCAAGTTCTTGGCCAAATGGCAAGGGCCATATGAGGTTGTCGAGAAACTTGGTGAAGTACATGATAAAATTCACCAACCTGGAAGACGGAAACCATTCCAAGTATACCATGTCAACCTCATCAAGCCGTGGCAAGATAGAGAGCCGACAGTAACTCCATCGTTGTTAAGCAACCCAGAAGGTGAGGTTGGAGCAGTTACTATAGCGGAGACGCTATCGAAGACACAGAAACAGCAGTGCCGGGAGTTACTCCAGAAAAACAAGGACCTGTTTTCAGAGTTGCCAGGACACACGAAGGTCATAGAGCACGAGGTCCTAACAGAGCCACATGTGCGGGTAAACGTGAAGCCCTATCGTATTCCTGAGGCTCGTCGAGAAGTTATCTCCAAGGAAGTGGAGCGTATGTTGAAGCTTGGAGTCATTGAGGAATCCAAGAGTGGTTGGTCGAGCCCAATTGTCCTGGTCCCAAAACCTGATGGAGAGTGGAGGTTTTGCAACGACTATCGGAAGTTGAATGAGGGTCTCCAAGTTTGACGCTTATCCCATGCCCCGCGTTGATGAGCTCATCGAAAAGGCTTGGGCACGCCAGATATATATCCACCTTGGATTTGACAAAGGGGTATTGGCAGATCCCCATGGCACAGGAAGCCAAGGAGAAGACGGCCTTTTCGACACCTGATGGATGCTTCCAGTATGTCCGGATGCCTTTTGGCATACAGGAAGCTCCGGCAACCTTCCAGAGGGCTATGGATAGAGTACTTGCACCCCATAAGGCCTACGCTGCTGCGTACCTAGATCATATCGTCATCTTTAGCCCGGACTGGGAGAGTCATCTGGAGAGAGTCCAAGCGGTGTTTGATGCTCTAAGAGAGGCGGGGTTTACAATAAACCCGAAGAAGTGTGCCTTGGGTAAGGAAGAAGCTAAATACCTAGGCTATATAGTGGGTCGTGGAGAAATAAAGCCCCAAATCAGGAAAGTGGAGGCAATCCAAACATGGCCGAAACCACTCTCCAAAAAGCAAGTTAAAGCCTTTCTGGGAATCGTGGGATATTACAGGAGGTTCATCCTGAACTTCGCCACACTGGCTGCGCCTCTGACTGATCTGCTAAAGGGGACAAAATCGGTGATGGTTAAATGGTCCGAAGAGACAGTCAGCCTTCCAAGAGTTGAAAGGGGCTCTATGTAAGCAGCCCGTTCTGATGGCCCCAGACTTCAAGAAATAATTTATTCTTCAGACAGATGCCTCAGATGTTGGGGTAGGAGCAGTCCTTTCCCAAGAGCTACATGGGGAGGAGCATCCTGTTCTCTATCTGAGTAGAAAGCTGTCCTCATCTGAGAAGAACTACTCAGTCGTGGAAAAAGAGTGTTTGGCCATAAAGTGGGCGGTGGACACGTTACGGTACTATCTGCTGGGTCGAAAATTCAGACTAATATCTGACCATGCCCCACTTAGATAGATGAGGGAAACAAAGGGTAGAAATGCTAGGGTCACCCGTTGGTTCTTAGCCCTGCAGGACTTCAGTTTCCATGTGGAACATAGGGCCGGAAAGCTGCACGGTAATGCGGATGCCCTATCAAGAATCCCTTGTTTAGTGGGGGAAAGTGCCAAGCCCCACGGCTTTAGGCAGAAGGGGGAGGTATGTAGCATGGCTAAAGGGTGTGTAGTCAACGGGAGGTATGTGCCACATAAGTGCCTTGTTGCTGTAATGTAACCCGGAGTATTTCTTTGTTGCACATAACCATGTATATATATGTGTTTCAGGACCTGTGGTGATGTCAGACCACATGGCTAATCATGTGATGGGTTACTGGGTGTGGTTAGCTCTATATAAGACAGGCTAATGCTTAACACAGGAGATATGTGTGGAGGTGAATCCCTCCTGAGTGTGTTAAGGCTCCAGGGTTGAGCCTGATGGACTGGACACTTGTTTTTCTTTTCCTGAGCTAAAGGCTATTTGTTTCCTGTTATTTTGCCATGTGGTTTATGAAGTAATAAACCCAGTTGAACTTTTAAAGGAACGTGCCTCCTGAATGTCAGCCGTCGCACCTGAGTGAGTGAAATCCCTACAGTATGTATGTATGTATGTATGTATGTATGTATGTATGTATGTATGTATGTATGTATGTATATATATATATATATATATATATATATACATACACACAGAGAGAGAGAGACAGAGAGAGAGTTACATTATGTACACATCTATATATGCTCGCCATGTGGATTCAAAGATGCTTACATGACCGAATATGAGTCAGTTGGCTTGAACATCAGTTGTTCCACTGTTGTTAGGTTTTTGAGATTATAGACACTAGATGGTGGCCCGATTCTAACGCATTGGGTATTCTAGAATATGTGCGCGTAGTGTATAGCACAGCCCACGCAGTAAATTGCGCAGCCCACGCAGTACATTGCGCAGTCCACGCAGTACATTGCGCAGTCCGCTCAGTACATTGCGCAGCCCGCACAGTACATTGCGCAGCCCACGCAGTACATTGCGCAGTCCACGCAGTACAGTGCGCAGCCCACGTAGTACAGTGCGCAGCCCACGTAGTACAGTGCGCAGCCCACGTAGTACATTGCGCAGTCCACGCAGTACAGTGCGCAGCCCACGTAGTACAGTGCGCAGCCCACGTAGTAGTGCGCAGCCCACGTAGTACAGTGCGCAGCCCACGTAGTACAGTGCGCAGCCCACGTAGTACAGTGCGCAGCCCACGTAGTACAGTGCGCAGCCCACGTAGTACAGTGCGCAGCCCACGTTGTATACAGTATTGCGCAGCCCACGTAGTACGTTGCGCAGCCCACGTAGTACATTGCCCAGCCCACGTAGTACATTGCGCAGCCCACGTAGTACATTGCACAGCCCATGTAGTACATTGCACAGCCCACGTATATAGCAATGTGGGCATGATATCCCTGTTAAAAAAAATAATAATTAAAATAAAAAATAGTTACTCACCTTCTGTTGGCCCCTGGATCCAGGAAGCGGTTACCGACGCTCCTTGTGCGCTCCGGTCTGAAAACTGCATTGCGGTCTCGCGAGATGACGTCATCATCTCGCGAGATTGCAATGCATGGAGCGGTTACCGGAGCGTTGCGAGGAGCGGGAAAGGCGCCGGAAGATGAGTATATGATGATTTTTATTTTTTTATTATTTTTAACATTAGATTTTTTTTACTATTGAAGCTGCATAGGCAGCCTCAATAGTAAAAAAGTTGGTCACACAGGGATAATAGCAGCGTGAATGGAGTGTGTTACACCGCGGCATAACGCGGTCCATTAGCGCTGCCATTAACCCTGTGTGAGCGCTGACTGGAGGGGAGTATGGAGGGGTGTTGTGGATTCTGTTTTTGGGCTCCCTCTGGTGGTTACGGCTGGTACTGGGTGACTTTGGTGGGTTGCGGTCTCTGCTTTCCACCTGTCCATCAGAGGCTGGGTGTTTCCTATTTAACCTGGCTTTTCTGTCATTCCCTTGCCGGCTATCAATGTACTCAGATGTGCTCAGTTTGGTTCCTGACTACCTGCTCCCAGATCTCTCAGGATAAGCTAAGTTCTGTTTTTTAGTTGTTTGGTTTTTTGTCCAGCTTGCTAATTATGACTCTATGCTAGCTGGTAGCTCTAGTGGGCTGAGGTTCTCCCCATGTGCCATGAGTTGGCACATGGGTTCTTGTAATCTCAGGATGGTTTTTGATTAGGGTTTTTTGCTGACCGCTCAGACCCCTTTTGTATCATTCTGCTTTCTAGTTATAGCGGGCCTCATTTTGCTAAATCTATTTTCATCTCTATGTGCGTGCCTTCCTCTCATTTCACCGTCAATACATGTGGGGGGCAACTATACCTTTTGGGGTTCATTCCTCTGGAGGCAAGCTAGGTCTTTATTTCCTCTGCAGTGCTAGTTAGCTCTTAGGCTGGCGCGTGGCGTCTAGAATCAACGTAGGCACGCTCCCTGGCTATTTCTAGTTGTGTTTGTCAGGAGTAGGGCAGCGGTCAGCCCAGGTTCCATCACCCTAGAGCTCGTCCGTTATTTATGTTATTTTGCTTGTCCAGTGCGATCCCCAGCCATTGGGATCCATGACAGTATAGCCGGCCTACAAAGTGTTAATTGTTTGGGCTGAAGCAGGAGAAAAAGAAGTGTTTAAGGGAAATTTTTTTTTTTTTTTTTTTCCCCTCAGAGTTTTGCTGCCTAGCCCTTAATTGCTGTCTAGCTGCTTCTTACCTCCTCTTAACCCTTGAATGGCTCTGACTTTAGCTGTTTAACATGGATGTCCAGAGTTTGGCTTCCAGCCTGAGTAATCTCGCGGCAAAGGTTCAAAATATACAGGATTTCATTGTTCACACTCCCATGTCTGAACCTAGAATTCCTATTCCAGAGTTTTTTTCTGGAGATAGATCTACCTTCCTGAATTTCAGGAACAATTGCAAATTGTTTCTTTCTTTGAAATCTCGCTCCTCTGGAGACCCTGCTCAGCAGGTTAAGATTGTAATATCTTTCCTGCGGGGCGACCCTCAGAATTGGGCATTTGCATTGGCACCAGGGGATCCTGCATTGCTCAGTGTGGATGCGTTTTTTCTGGCACTGGGATTGCTCTATGAGGAACCTAACCTAGAGATTCAGGCTGAAAAGGCTTTATTAGCCCTCTCTCAGGGGCATGATGAAGCGGAAGTATATTGTCAAAAATTTCGGAAATGGTCGGTGCTTACTCAGTGGAATGAGTGCGCCCTTGCTGCAAATTTCAGAGATGGTCTTTCTGAGGCCATTAAGGATATTATGGTGGGGTTCCCTGCGCCTACAGGTCTGAATGAGTCTATGACTATGGCCATTCAGATTGATCGGCGTTTACGGGAGCGCAAACCTGTGCACTAGTTGGCGGTGTCTTCTGAACAGGCACCTGAGACTATGCAATGTGATAGAATTCAGTCCAGAAGTGAACGGCAAAATTATAGGCGGAAAAATGGATTGTGTTTTTATTGTGGTGATTCAGCTCATGTTATATCAGCATGCTCTAAACGCACAAAAAAGGTTGATAAATCTTTTGCCATTAGTACTCTGCAGTCTAAGTTCATTTTGTCTGTAACTCTGATTTGTTCACTGTCATCCATTTCCGTCGATGCCTATGTGGATTCGGGCGCTGCCCTGAGTCTTATGGATTGGTCATTTGCCAAACGCTGCGGTTTTAGTCTGGAGCCTCTGGAAGTTCCTATTCCTTTGAAGGGAATTGACTCTACACCATTGGCTATGAATAAACCGCAGTACTGGACACAAGTGACCATGCGCATGACTCCCGTTCATCAGGAGGTGATTCGCTTCCTTGTACTGTATAATTTACATGATGTACTAGTGCTTGGTCTGCCATGGTTACAAACTCATAATCCTGTCCTGGATTGGAAAACAATGTCTGTGTTAAGCTGGGGATGTCAGGGGGTTCATGATGATGCACCTCTGATTTCAATCGCTTCATCTACTCCTTCTGAGGTCCCTGCGTTTTTGTCTGACTATCGGGATGTTTTTGAGGAGCCTAAGCTCAATTCGCTCCCTCCTCATAGGGATTGTGACTGTGCTATAGAATTAATTCCTGGCAGTAAGTTCCCTAAGGGTCGTTTATTTAATCTGTCAGTGCCAGAGCATACTGCTATGCGGAATTATATTAAGGAGTCCTTGGAAAAGGGACATATTCGTCCATCTTCGTCCCCTCTGGGAGCAGGTTTTCTTTTCGTGGCAAAAAAAGATGGTTCCCTGAGGCCTTGTATAGATTATCGCCTTCTGAATAAGATTACAGTCAAATATCAGTATCCATTGCCATTATTGACTGATTTGTTTGCTCGCATTAAGGGGGCTAGGTGGTTCACTAAGATAGATCTTCGTGGTGCGTATAATCTTGTGCGGATAAAACAGGGTGATGAGTGGAAAACCGCATTTAATACGCCTGAGGGCCATTTTGAGTATTTGGTAATGCCTTTTGGACTTTCTAATGCTCCTTCAGTCTTTCAGTCCTTTATGCACAATATTTTCCGTGAATATCTGGATAAGTTTATGATTGTGTATTTGGATGATATTTTGGTGTTTTCTGATGACTGGGAGTCTCATGTTCTACAGGTCAGGAAGGTGTTTCAAGTCCTGCGGGCCAATTCTCTGTTTGTGAAGGGCTCAAAATGTCTCTTCGGAGTCCAGAAAATTTCTTTTTTGGGGGTACATTTTTTCTCCTGCTACTATTGAGATGGACCCCGTCAAGGTTCAGGCGATTTGTGACTGGACACAACCTACATCTGTTAAGTCTTCAGAAGTTCTTGGGTTTTGCTAATTTTTATCGTCGGTTCATTACTAATTTTTCCAGTGTTGTTAAACCTTTGACTGATTTGACTAAAAAGGGTGCTGATGTTGCTAATTGGTCTCCTACGGCTGTGGAGGCCTTTCAGGAACTTAAGCGCCGGTTTTCTTCTGCTCCTGTGTTATGTCAACCAGATGTTTCACTTCCTTTTCAGGTTGAGGTTGATGCTTCCGAGATTGGAGCGGGGGCGGTTTTGTCACAGAGAAGTTCCAATGGCTCGGTGATGAAGCCATGTGCGTTCTTTTCTAGAAAATTCTCGCCCGCCGAGCGCAATTATGATGTGGGTAATCGGGAGCTTTTGGCCATGAAGTGGGCATTTGAGGAGTGGCGTCATTGGCTTGAGGGTGCTAGACATCGTGTGGTGGTCTTGACTGATCACAAAAATCTGATTTACCTTGAGTCTGCCAGGCGTCTGAATCCTAGACAGGCTCGTTGGTCGTTGTTTTTTTTCTCGTTTCAATTTTGTGGTTTCATACCTGCCAGGTTCAAAGAATGTGAAGGCAGATGCTCTTTCCAGGAGTTTTGTGCCTGACTCTCCTGGAGACTCTGGGCCTACTGGTATCCTTAGGGATGGGGTAATATTGTCCGCCGTCTCCCCAGACTTGCGACGTGCATTGCAGGAGTTTCAGGCGGATAAACCTGATCGTTGTCCACCAGAAAGACTGTTTGTCCCGGATGATTGGACCAGTAGAGTCATCTCCGAGGTCCATTCTTCTGTGTTGGCTGGTCATCCTGGAATATTTGGTACTAGAGACTTGGTGGCCAGGTCTTTTTGGTGGCCTTCCTTGTCAAGGGATGTGCGCACCTTTGTGCAGTCCTGTGAAGTGTGTGCTCGGGCTAAGCCTTGCTGTTCTCGGGCCAGTGGGTTGTTGTTATCCTTGCCTATCCCGAAGAGGCCTTGGACGCACATTTCCATGGATTTTGTTTCAGATCTCCCTGTCTCACAGAAAATGTCTGTTATCTGGGTTGTGTGTGACCGCTTTTCTAAGATGGTTCATTTGGTACCCTTGCCTAAGTTGCCTTCCTCTTCTGAGTTGGTCCCTTTATTTTTTCAGAACGTGGTTCGTTTGCATGGGATTCCGGAGAATATCGTTTCTGACAGGGGATCCCAGTTTGTGTCTAGATTTTGGCGGACGTTTTGTGCTAAGATGGGCATTGATTTGTCTTTCTCGTCTGCATTCCATCCTCAGACGAATAGCAAGACGGAGCGAACTAATCAGACCTTGGAAACTTATTTAAGGTGTTTTGTTTCTGCTGATCAAGATGACTGGGTTGCCTTTTTGCCACTGGCCAAATTTGCCCTTAATAATCGGGCTAGTTCTGCTACTTTGGTCTCTCCTTTCTTTTGTAATTCGGGGTTTCATCCTCGTTTTTCCTCTGGTCAGGTGGAGCCTTCGGATTGTCCTGGAGTGGACGTGGTGGTGGACAGGCTACATCAGATTTGGAATCAGGTGGTGGACAATTTGAAGTTGTCTCAGGAGAAGACTCAGCAGTTTGCTAATCGCCGTCGCCGCGTGGGTCCCCGACTTCTTGTTGGGGACTTGGTGTGGTTGTCTTCTCGTTTTGTCCCTATGAAGGTCTCTTCTCCTAAGTTCAAGCCTCGGTTCATCGGTCCTTATAAGATCTTGGAGATTCTTAACCCTGTATCTTTTCGTTTGGATCTCCCAGCATCGTTTGCTATTCATAATGTGTTCCATCGGTCGTTATTGCGGAGGTATGAGGTGCCCGTTGTTCCTTCGGTTGAGCCTCCTGCTCCGGTGCTGGTGGAGGGAGAATTGGAGTATGTTGTTGAGAAGATCTTGGATTCTCGTGTTTCCAGACGTAAACTCCAGTATTTGGTTAAGTGGAAGGGTTATGGTCAGGAGGATAATTCCTGGGTGGTCGCCTCTGATGTTCATGCGACTGATTTGGTCCGCGCCTTCCATAGAGCTCATCCTGATCGCCCTGGGGGTTCTCGTGAGGGTTCGGTGACCCCTCCTCAAGGGGGGGGGTACTGTTGTGGATTCTGTTTTTGGGCTCCCTCTGGTGGTTACGGCTGGTACTGGGTGACTTTGGTGGGTTGCGGTCTCTGCTTTCCACCTGTCCATCAGAGGCTGGGTGTTTCCTATTTAACCTGGCTTTTCTGTCATTCCCTTGCCGGCTATCAATGTACTCAGATGTGCTCAGTTTGGTTCCTGACTACCTGCTCCCAGATCTCTCAGGATAAACTAAGTTCTGTTTTTTAGTTGTTTGGTTTTTTGTCCAGCTTGCTTAGAATGTCTCTTTGTTAGCTGGTTGCTCTAGTGGACTGAGGTTCTCCCCATGTGCCATGAGTTGGCACATGGGTTCTTGTAATCTCAGGATGGTTTTTGATTAGGGTTTTTTGCTGACCGCTCAGACCCCTTTTGTATCATTCTGCTTTCTAGTTATAGCGGGCCTCATTTTGCTAAATCTATTTTCATCTCTATGTGCGTGCCTTCCTCTCATTTCACCGTCAATACATGTGGGGGGCAACTATACCTTTTGGGGTTCATTCCTCTGCAGGCAAGCTAGGTCTTTATTTCCTCTGCAGTGCTAGTTAGCTCTTAGGCTGGCGCGTGGCGTCTAGAATCAACGTAGGCACGCTCCCTGGCTATTTCTAGTTGTGTTTGTCAGGAGTAGGGCAGCGGTCAGCCCAGGTTCCATCACCCTAGAGCTCGTCCGTTATTTATGTTATTTTGCTTGTCCAGTGCGATCCCCAGCCATTGGGATCCATTACAGAGGGGGCACTGACTGCGAGAAAGAAGGAGCGGCCATGTTGCCGTCGGACTGCGCCTGTCGCTGATTGGTCGTGGCAATAGTCGTGGGCGTTTTGTCACGACCAATCAGCGGCTTGGATTCCATGACAGAGGCCGCGACCAATGAATATCCGTGACAGAAAGAAAGACAAAGACAGAAGACAGAAAGACGGAAGTGACCCTTAGACAATTATATAGTAGAAGAGCAGCACACTTGTGCAATGTCATGTATTACTGATTGACCCATATGGTTTATTCATGTACTTATATGCTTATTATTTGCATTATTGCCAGATTATGATGATACAATCTTTTCGAGATATATATTCCTGGTAGGTTTGGTTCGGCTATAACTTTATGACATGACAGTATTTTGATCCTACCTGTGCAGCGCCAATACTTAATATGGCGGATGTAGTATTGTGCCCATTGTATATGGGTTCCCCTGCCACGCTGCGCTTGACGGCCTCCGCACTGTGGGTCAGGTGGGGAGGGATCACGTGGGCCCGCGTGGCTTCCTGCCTCACCTGCTCGGTAATGCGTACGCCGGCCGGTGCGGTGGTGGTCATGGCAATGCATTGCAGCTTCCGATGTATGCACGTCGTACACTTCCGGGTCCCAGCCTTTTTAAACTCATCTTTTTATCTCCGAAACGCGAGTTGGGGTGGATGCGCGTTCTCCTGGACATCTAGACTGCGTCTGCTTACTGGTAATGACCATCGGTGTTATGATTATACTCCTGCATATATGTTTTTTTTAGGGAGGATGAATTTTGATGAGGGATCATGATGGTCTCGACCATCTATGACTTAGCCGTAGATTATTCTTATTCTTATTCTTATGTGTATTCTTGCCTATTTTCTTATACATTAATATTCCTGTATTTTGATATATCGTATAGGGGCAAGGGACTATACTATACTTAATGCTAGATGTTCAGGGTTACGCGCTCCCTTTTGCACAGCATGCATGTGGGTTATGGTTTTGCATATTACATATCCTTTCACCAGTGTCTGTGGATTTTAATAATAATAGTTTTCATAGTTTTAATAAGTTTTCTAGGTCTGGTGACCCGCATGTCGTCATGACGACATCGGGCCATCATGGCAACGAGTGAAACTCATATTATATAGAGTCATTACAAACAGAGTGATCTATTTCAAGTGTTTTTTTCCGGTAATGTTGATGATTATGGCTTACAGCCAGTGAAAACCCAAAAGTCATTATCTCAGTAAATTAGAAAACTTCATAACACCAGCTTGAAAAATTATTTTAAAATCCAAAATGTTGGCCTACTGAAATGTATGTTCAGTAAATGCACTCAATACTTGGTCGGGCTCCTTTTGCATCAATTACTGCATCAATGGGGCGTGGCATGGAGACGATCAGCCTGTGACACTGCTGAGGTGTTATGGGAGCCCAGGTTGCTTTGATAGCAGCCTTCAGCTCATCTGCATTGTGGGGTCTGGTGTCTCATCTTCCTCTTGACAATACCCCATAGATTCTCTAAGGTCAGGTGAGTTTTCTGGCCAATCAAGCACAGTGATACTGTTGTTTTCAAACCAGGTATTGGTACTTTTGGCAGTGTGGACAGGTGCCAAGTTCTGCTGGCTAATTAAATTTCCATCTCCAAAAAGCTTGTCGGCAAAGGGAAGCATGAAGTGCTCTAAAATTTCCTGGTAGATGGCTGCGCTAACTTTGGTCTTGGTAAAGCACAGTAAGACCTACACCAGCAGATGACATGGCTCCCCCAAACCATCAATGAATGTGGAAACTTCACACTAGACCTCAAGCAGCTTGGATTGTGGCCTCTCCACTCTTCCTCCAGACTCTGGGACCTTGATTTCCAAATGAAATGCAAAATTTACTTTTCATCTGAAAACACCACCTTGGAGCACTGACAACCGTCCAGTTCTTTTTCTCCTTGGCCCAGGTAAGACACTTCTGGCGTTGTCTATTGGTCATGAGTGGCTTGACACAAGGAATGTGACACTTGTAGCCCATGTCCTGGATACGTCGGTGTGTGGTGGCTCTTGAATAAATGATTCTAGCAGCAGTCCACCCCTTGTGAATCTCAGCCAAATTTTTGAATGGCCTTTTCTTAACAATCCTATAAAGTCTGTGGTTTTCCCGGTTGTTTGTGCACTTTTTTCCACCACACCTTTTCCTTCCACTCAACTTTCTATAAATATGCTTGGATACAGCACTCTGTGGACAGCCAGCTTCTTTAGCAATGAACTTTTGTGGCTTACCCTCCTTATGGAGTGTGCCAATGACTGCCTTCTGGACATCTGTCAAGTCAGCAGTCTTCCCCATGATTGTGGAGCCTAATGAAACAGACTAAGGGACCTTTTTAAACACTAAGGGCTCCTTCTCACTTGCGAGAAGTACGCGCAAGCCTCGCATGTTAAAACCAAGCTCTGGCGCCAGCGCTCCAGAGCGGAGAATGCGGCTCCATGTATTGCTATGCAGCTGCACGCTCCGTTCCGGAGTGCCGGCGCCAGAGCTTGGTTTTAACATGCGAGACTCGCACGTATTTCTTCTTCCAAGTGAGAAGGAGCCCTTAGGAAGCCTTTGCAGGTGCTTTTTGTTAATTATTCTAATTTACGGAGATAATGACTTTTGGGTTTTCATTGGCTGTAAGCCATAATCATCAACATTAACAGAAATAAACATGTGAAATAGATCACTCTGTAATGACTCTATATAATATATGGGTTTCACTTTTTGTATTGAAGAACTTAAATGAACTTTTGATAATATTCTAATTTAGTGAGAAGCACTCATTAGTAGAGTGTATTACATAGCTTTCGTTTCAGTCACAGGGGTGGCACTTTTTACCGCTTAAGTCACAGTCAGTCAAGATCCTGTTCAAAATTATTCATGCCCACTGCACAGTGATTGATTGCCATGACTGGCTTGACGTAACAGCAGCAGACTCTGAAATCTGCCCATCAGCTACCTGTGCATGCGCACTGAATCTGTGAGTACGTCCACAGATTTTTTTCACATGGGCGCATGCTCTCAAGTCTCTGTGAGTCAGTAGCCACATAATTTGTGAACGCGCACGTTATGCGAGCCACTGTCTTCCCGCTTGCCGCCATAGAGCATGTGCATATGTGAAAAGAAGCTAGAGACGTCCACCCAGATTCAGATTGTAAGCGCGGGATTTCTGAGCCCATTGCCGTGACGTCAGGCTAGTCACGGCAATCACTCACAGTGCGGTGGGCATGAATAATTTTGAACAGGACAACGACTGACTGACTGACTGAAGAGGTAAAAAGTGCCACCCCTATGACAAACAAAAAGGTATGTGATGCAATATACTAATGATATAAAGTGCTTTTACACATATATACTGGAAGCTTATCTTTGAGAAAACAATGGTTAGTGATGCACATTGCATCAATAACCACACACTGGAAGCAGTTTAAAACACATAAAAAGACATGACAGGTTACCTTTAATGTGGCAGCTTACATAATAACACAATACGGTTTTAAAATATTAAAACTATGAAAAGAGCATTTCCAGGGTTTGCTTTTAGTTCTGACACCACCAAATTATGCAGAGTACACCCATATATCACTGTGGTTTAAACGGACATTCGCTTTAAGAAGATTATGTTATCAAACATTACTAATTTTAAAAAATCAGCTTTAGAAACCAAGTTAAAGTCTTGAATAAAGATAGCAAACAATCAGCAAAATCAACAAAGAGCCATTACCAGCCAAAATTAATTTTTACAGCTAACACAAGTGTCTTACCGGTTGCTATGGACTGATGCAAATTTGGCAGCACAATGTAAATGTAAGCCAATGGACCATAATGATCCTCTTAGAATAGATGGATTGACAAATGAATGAATCTGCAAGAAAATATAGCTTGCTTGCATTGACCACCTGCTACCAGAAAATCCGAAACCTTGCATGTTTGCACTGCAATAACCTGCTAAACATTAAAACTGCAGCAGAACGCACTGCAATGTGTATGTGGGAATTCCATAAACCCAGTAAGGAATTTCTGGTATTGCCTCTGGTTGTTGAACACTGGATAAAATAATTTTTTACCCGTGAGAGTCGTGACAATGGCCATGGTAATCTCTAATGATTGTCTCAGCTAGGATTAATGTGAACATAACTAAACTCCACTAAACATGCAAGGCTCACTGGAGTCGAGATCATGCAGCCAACAGATTATCACCGTCTAGGCCGAATAAAGGAGATAATCCTCATTTTTAATCCAGATTTCTGAAGTGGTCGGAGGACAGCAGCTATGCTGTCCCAGGTGTCAGCATTTAACTAGATAAGAGGGGGGCTGTAAAATCCGTGTGCAGAAGACCACCACCAAAGGTGAAAAATCCGGTCATACTGGGTGTCATCATGGCTGATAGCACATGTAAAACTATGGGGAAGTATAAGGCTATGTGCACACGTTGCGGATTAGCCTTAGGAATTTCTGGTGCGGATTCAGCCTCTCCTGGCAGAAAACGTAGCTGTGGATTTTGTGCGGATCCGCAGTGCTTTTTGTGCGTTTTTGCTGCTTTTTTTTTGCGGATTTGCTGCGTTTTTTACCCCTGCAGATTTCTAGAATGGAATGGGTACAAAAACGCTGCAGATTCGCAAAAAAGAAGTGACATACTACTGCTTTTAAACCGCAGCATTTCCGCAGCAGATTTTCCGCAAAGTGTGAACAGCTTTTTTTTTTCTCATTGATTTACATTGTACTGTAAATCAATTGCGGATCTGCAGCGTTTCTGCACCGCAAAAAACGCTGCGGATCCGCAACGTGTGCACATAGCCTTAACTAATGGACATTTTGAGCTCCTGCTGCATTTTCAGTAACAGTATGTTTAATATCTGTAATTCTCTAATGGTTTGAAACATGTCCAGTTTAATCCATAAACTATTTGGCTGGGGGTACCCGTGACTTTGGGAGCGACACTGGTTGCACGGCCAAAGTTCACTATGTGCTGTTGCTACATCGCAAAGCAATGCTGGTGTATAGCATGCCATTTTGACCCTAAGGAAACTGTGAAAAGCAAGCCCTAGAAAATCCAATCAGTTCTGAATTTTGGCGACTTGCTTGTCATGGTTCATCTGCATTAATTCGCGATGTAGCAGCAGCATAAAAACATCTTTGAATGCATGACATGTGTGGCAGACAAAGGTGCTGCCCAGCCATAGGAAACAGTTTGTGCCAAAATGTTACCGAATGTTACCGTGAATGTGTAATTTGGATCCATAACTCCTATTAACACAGATATGTCTCTGTGATTTATTTGTGGACACACGGTCCGTAAAAAACACAGACATGTGAATAGCACCATAGACTTTAAAGAGTACGGTATATATTTTATCACTGACAATCATGGATAGAACACATATGTGAAAGAGGCCTATAGGAGCATCTTGGAGCAGAATGGCTTTTAATTCATATAATTACATCCTTAATAAGTGTGACATTTCAGCAAAACACACCACCATTTTCCATGCATATAAAGAACAGCTTGTTCTGCTGAAATAACACACTTTATTATGACTAACTACGTAAATGAACAGCAATTGTAAGAAAAACTTGTAGTGCCGTGATTGTCTTAAGTTTACAACTTATTATGAAGGTATGCTCACTTTATTCGTACATAAGTGATTTTTTTGGAACACTGATGATCTCTGTATGCTCACCATATTCTTTGCGGATCTATAAATTTAGTTTGCAAATTGTAGGATATATGGTATCTGTCTTTTTTCATGTGGCCAATAGCACAAAAACAAACAAACATACAAAATGACCCAAAAATTATAATGTGTCCACGTGGTATTAGCTAAACAAAAAAAAAAATAGATCGAACGGGTACAATAAAAATGTACATGTCAATGAGGACTTAGACAGACACCTCCATAATATGCCATGCAAAGGAATACAAGTTTTTGTTCTAATCGGTTCCTAAAGAAGAACATTGGAGGCGTACGGAGGTATATCATGACCCGATATGATCCTATGGGGGCCATATTATGTCTGTGTACAGCTCAAATATAGTACATATATGTGATACCCGGGTACTTTGGATAAATACTCTACTGAGCTACTTGATAGCTGTTTATTGTAACAATGCATCAATTGCTAAATAAAACAAAGTACAGGCTTGGTATTATTGATTACATGGATTCCTATGACTGATCACAGTTGTTGGTAGAAAACACCATAGGAGATTATTTGGTCCTATTATTATTTAGTCCTATGCTGCGATATTTGCAAAAACAGGACAGAGTCATGAACTTATTTCCTACATCGTTATTGGATGTTGTGTTTTTGGTTCTCCAATAGTGCTGAAAATCTGATGAGTAAACCAAGATAGAGAAAGCAATGAGCTCACTGTATTTTGTGTGTCCATCATTATATATTTGATTTTGGAAGTTATTATCCATTAAATCCAACATATAATCAGGCCACTCACAAGCTGTAAATCTGAGGTTCCACTAAATCAAATCAATCTGTTTATTGTGGATGATCCCAAAGTCAGCACCAGGTCACCAGAATTTCAATGAGTCATGCCAACATGTTTATTATCATCCATCTATATTTATACCGCGCTGGGTGTTAGCATCATTGACTCATGAAACAGAGCAGGTAATTAGAAGAAGAGGTTTTGACTATGGGTTATTAGACCAATTAGTCACTGTTTAGAAGAGAGGTGATAGCTGGTTTGCAAAGTCCACAAGAGGTCATTGAAGATTTGGAAGGGAATATTTCTCTGTATACAACATATTTATGATGGATCCAGTGGAAAGAGACAGTAAAGCATCAAGGTTAGCTATTTCTTACTGAAAGAATTAGTCTCTCTCTGTATAAAGATGAAAAGTAAACAGACAGTAATAAGTGCTATATACCAGTTCTGTATGACTTGGAGATTTACGGAGACCTAACAGGGCCTCTGTACAAAAGCACGGTCTATCAGTAAGGACGCACTAATGACATAATAACTCACGTGCAATTACACAAATACACATAATGTAAACTTGTACCCGACAGTGCCCTGCAAACTGTGGATATTTTTGTGCAACTTGCTAGACGAGTCCCATTCTTCACATACCACACAGCGATACAATGACAGAACGATAACCTCCTGAGGAAAATCTCACCTGTACACAAGGCCGAAACCTATGTATTACAACTGCTTATACAACACTGACGTATGTTTCATGTTCACACCTGCCTCTGCCCTGGTAAAAGCTTATGGTATATCTTGTACTACTGACATACTCATGGACCACTAACATCACAAGGATGATATTAAAAGGGGATTGTTTTACTGCACCTGTTTGTCGCGCAAAAAGCAATATGTTATTATTATTATTTTTTATTATAGCGCCATTTATTCCATGGCGCTTTACATGTGAGGAGGGGTATACATAATAAAAACAGGTACAATAGTCTTGAACAATACAAGTCGCAACTGGTACAGGAGGAGAGAGGACCCTGCCCGCGAGGGCTCACAATCTACAAGGGATGGATGAGGATACAGTAGGTGAAGATAGAGCTGGTCGTGCAGTGGTTTGGTCTATCGGTGGTTACTGCAGGTTGTAGGCTTGTCGGAAGAGGTGGGTCTTCAGGTTTCTTTTGAAGGTTTCCATGGTAGGTGACAGTCTGATATGTTGTGGTAGAGAGTTCCAGAGTAGGGGTGATACGCGAGAGAAATCTTGTATGCGATTGTGGGAAGAGGAGATAAGAGGGGAGCAGAGAAGGAGATCTTGTGAGGATCTGAGGCTGCGTGCAGGAAAGTACCGGGAGACGAGGTCACAGATGTATGGAGACAGGTTGTGGATGGCTTTGTACGTCATGGTTAGGCTTTTGTACTGGAGTCTCTGGGTAATGGGGAGCCAGAGAAGGGATTAACAGAGGGGAGAGGCCGGGGAATAGCGGGGGGACAGGTGGATTAGTCGGGCAGCAGAGTTTAGAATAGATTGGAGGGGTGTGAGAGTGTTAGAGGGGAGGCCACAGAGCAGGAGGTTACAGTAGTCGAGGCGAGAGAAGATGAGGGCATGGATTAGGGTTTTTGCAGATTCTTGGTTTAGGATTGTACGGCTCCGTGAAATATTTTTGAGTTGAAGGCGACAGGAAGTGGAAAGGGCTCGGATATGTGGTTTGAAGGAGAGATCAGTGTCGAGTATTACCCCCCCCTCACGGGGGGATCGTGGCCGGATGTCAGCTGATTATTACAGCTGACATCCGGCACTATGTTCCAGGAGTGGTCAAGGACCGCTCCCGGCACTTTAACCCCCAAAACACTGCGATCAAACATGATTGCAGCGTTCTGGTGGCATAGGGAAGCATCGCGCATTCCCTGTGACCCTCAGTGTGATCACGCTGTTCCGAGCAACTCCTCCGTCTTCCTCCGTGCAGGCTCCGGATCCAAGATGGTCGCAGGGGGCCTTCCGGGTCCTGCAGGGAAGTGGCTTGCAAGCGCCTGCAGAGAGCAGGTGCGGGCAAGCCTGCAGCACTGCCTGTTAGATCGCTGAACTGACACAGTGCTGTGCACACTATACCATGATGTCCCACCCTGGGACAAAGTAAAACAGTGAGAAAAAAAAATTTACATGTGTAAAAAAAAAAAAAAAAAACCCCCCTAAATAAATGAATATATATATATATATAGATATTTATATTTACAATAAACACATTTCTTCATTTCTTTATGTAAATAAAAACAAAACAATAAAAGTACACATATTTAGTATCACCGCATCCTTAACGACCCGACCTATAAAATGGTCCCACTAGTTAACCCCTTCAGTTGAACACCGCAAAAAAAGGCAAAAAACAATGCTTTATCATCATACTGCCGAACAAAAAGTGGAATAACACGCGATCAAAAAGACGGATATAAATAAACATGGTACCGCCAAAAACATCATGTTGTCCCACAAAAAATGAGCCGCCATATAGCATCATCAGCAAAAAAATAAAAAAGGTATAACCCTTAAAAAAATAGCGATGCAAAAATTATTATTTTTTCTATAAAATAGTTTTTATTGTATAAAAGCGCCAAAACAAAAAATTATATAAATAAATATCATATAACATAAAAAAAAGAAATTCACAAATTGCTGGTTTTTGTTCATTCTGCCTAACAAAAATCATGTGCCAGAAAATGGTACAAATAAAAAAGTCAACTCGTCCGACAAAAAAACAAGACCTCACATGACTCTGTAGACCAAAATATGGAAAAATTATAGCTCTCAGAATGTGGTAACGCAAAAAATATTTTTTGCAATAAAAAGCATCTTTTAGTGTGTGACGGCTGCCAATCATAAAAATCCGCTAAAAAACCTGCTATAAAAGTAAACCAAGCCCCCCATTATCACCGCCTTAGTTAGGGGAAAAATAATTTAAAAAAAATGTATTTACCGTATATACTCGAGTATAAGCCGATATTTTCAGCCCATTTTTTTAGGCTGAAAGTGCCCCTCTCGGCTTATAGTTGAGTCATTGTCCCTGGGGGGTCGGCGGGGGAGGGGGAGCGGCAGCTGTGACATACTCACCTGCTCCTCGCGAGGTACCTGCATCTCCGGTCTGACAGCTTCTTCCAGCGTTGAGCGGTCACATGGTACCGCTCATTACAGTAATAAATATGGACCCGACTCCACTCCCATAGGGGTGGAGCCGCATATTCATTAATGTAATGAGCGGTAACGGAGACCGCTCAACGCTGGAAGAAGCTGTCAACACCCGGAGAACCAGGGACGTGCAGGTACCGCGCCAGGAGCAGGTGAGTATGATAGGGAGGGGGAGCACTGCGTGATATTCACCTTTCCTCGTTTCGGGCGCAGCTCTGTCTTCCGTGTTCTCTGCAGTGACGCTCAGGTCAGAGGGTGCGATGACATGGTTAATCCGCGCCCTCTGCCTGAAAGTTAGTGCAGAGGACGCGGAAGACACAGCGGCGCCGGAACGAGGACCGGGGGTGTCATGAATCCCCAATGGCTAGGGATAGCACAGGATGAGCAAAGTATAATAAATATCGGACGAGCTCTAGGGTGATGGAACCTGGGCTGACCGCTGCCCTACGCCTGACAAACGCAACTAGAGATAGCCAGGGAGCGTGCCTACGTTGGTTCTAGACGCCACGCACCAGCCTAAGAGCTAACTAGTACTGCAGAGAAAACAAAGACCTCACTTGCCTCCAGAGGAATTAACCCCAAAGATATAGTTGCCCCCCACATGTATTGACGGTGAAATGAAAGGAAGGCACACACATAGAGATGATGTATATAGCTTTAGCAAATAGAGGCCCGCTGAAAACTAGAAAGCAGAATGACACAAAAGGGGACTGAGCGGTCAGCAAAAAACCCTAATCAAAAAAAAACCATCCTGAGATTACAAGAACCCATGTGCCAACTCATGGCACATGGGGAGAACCTCAGTCCACTAGAGCAACCAGCTAACAAAGAGACATTCTAAGCAAGCTGGACAAAAAACCAAACAACTGAAAATCAGCACTTAGCTTATCCTGAAAGATCTGGGAGCAGGTAGGCAGGAACCAAACAGAGCACATCTGAACACATTGATAGCCGGCAAGGGAAATGACAGAGAGGCCAGGTAAAATAGGAAACACCCAGCCTCTGATGGACAGATGGAAACCAAAGGCCGCAACCCACCAAAGTCACCCAGTACCAGCAGTAACCACCAGAGGGAGCCCGCAAACAGAATCCACAACAGTACCCCCCCCTTGAGGAGGGGTCACCGAACCCTCACGAGAACCCCCAGGGCGATCAGGGTGAGCTCTATGGAAGGCGCGGACCAAATCAGTCGCATGAACATCGGAGGCGACCACCCAGGAATTGTCCACCTGACCATAACCCTTCCACTTAACCAAATACTGGAGTTTGCGTCTGGAAACACGAGAATCCAAGATCTTTTCAACAACATACTCCAATTCTCCCTCCACCAGCACCGGAGCAGGAGGCTCGACCGAAGGAACAACAGGCACCTCATACCTCCGCAACAACGACCGATGGAACACATTATGAATAGCGAACGATGCTGGAAGATCCAAACGGAAAGATACAGGGTTAAGAATCTCCGAGATCCTATAAGGACCGATGAACCGAGGCTTGAACTTAGGAGAAGAGACCTTCATAGGGACAAAACGAGAAGACAACCACACCAAGTCCCCCACAAGAAGTCGGGGACCCACGCGGCGACGGCGATTAGCAAACTGCTGAGTCTTCTCCTGAGATAACTTCAAATTGTCCACCACCTGATTCCAAATGTGATGTAGCCTGTCCACCACCACGTCCACTCCAGGACAATCCGAAGACTCCACCTGACCAGAGGAAAACCGAGGATGAAACCCCGAATTACAAAAAAAAGGAGAGACCAACGTGGCCGAACTAGCCCGAATATTAAGAGCAAATTCGGCCAGTGGCAAAAAAGCAACCCAGTCATCCTGATCAGCAGAAACAAAACACCTCAAATAAGTTTCCAAGGTCTGATTAGTTCGCTCCGTCTGGCCATTCGTCTGAAGATGGAATGCAGACGAGAAAGACAAATCAATGCCCATCTTGGCACAAAACGTCCGCCAAAATCTAGACACAAACTGGGATCCCCTGTCAGAAACGATATTCTCCGGAATCTTATGCAAACGAACCACGTTCTGAAAAAACAAAGGAACCAACTCAGAGGAGGAGGGCAACTTAGGCAAGGGCACCAAATGAACCATCTTAGAAAAGCGGTCACACACAACCCAGATAACGGACATTTTCTGTGAAACCGGGAGATCAGAAATAAAATCCATGGAAATGTGCGTCCAAGGCCTCTTCGGGATGGGCAAGGATAACAACAACCCACTAGCCCGTGAACAGCAAGGCTTAGCTCGAGCACACACTTCACAAGACTGCACAAAGGTACGCACATCCCTAGACAAGGAAGGCCACCAAAAAGACCTGGCCACCAAGTCTCTTGTACCAAATATTCCAGGATGACCAGCCAACACAGAAGAATGGACCTCGGAGATGACTCTACTGGTCCAATCATCCGGAACAAACAGTCTTTCTGGTGGACATCGATCCGGTTTATCCACCTGAAACTCCTGCAATGCGCGTCGCAAGTCTGGGAATACGGCGGACAATATTACCCCATCCCTAAGGATACCAGCAGGCCCAGTGTCTCCAGGGGAGTCAGGCACAAAACTCCTGGAAAGAGCATCTGCCTTCACATTCTTGGAACCTGGCAGGTATGAAACCACGAAATTGAAACGAGAAAAAAATAACGACTAACGAGCCTGTCTAGGATTCAAACGCCTGGCAGACTCAAGTGAGATTCTTGTGATCAGTCAAGACCACCACGCGATGTTTAGCACCCTCAAGCCAATGACGCCACTCCTCAAATGCCCACTTCATGGCCAAAAGCTCCCGATTACCCACATCATAATTGCGCTCGGCGGGCGAGAACTTTCTAGAGAAGAAAGCACATGGCTTCATCACCGAGCCATTAGAACTTCTCTGTGACAAAACCGCCCCCGCTCCAATCTCGGAAGCATCAACCTCCACCTGGAAAGGAAGTGAAACATCTGGTTGACACAACACAGGAGCAGAAGAAAACCGGCGCTTAAGTTCCCGAAAGGCCTCCACAGCCGCAGGAGACCAATCAGCAACATCAGCACCCTTTTTAGTCAAATCAGTCAAAGGTTTAACAATACTGGAAAAATTAGCAATGAACCGACGATAAAAATTAGCAAACCCCAAGAACTTCTGAAGGCTCTTAACAGATGTAGGTTGTGTCCAGTCACAAATAGCCTGAACCTTAACGGGATCCATCTCAATAGTAGAAGGAGAAAAAATGTACCCCAAAAAAGAAATCTTCTGGACTCCGAAGAGACACTTTGAGCCCTTCACAAACAGAGAATTGGCCCGCAAAACTTGAAACACCTTCCTGACCTGTAGAACATGAGACTCCCAGTCATCAGAAAACACCAAAATATCATCCAAATACACAATCATAAACTTATCCAGATATTCACGGAAAATATTGTGCATAAAGGACTGAAAGACTGACGGAGCATTGGAGAGTCCAAAAGGCATTACCAAATACTCAAAATGGCCCTCAGGCGTATTAAATGCGGTTTTCCACTCATCACCCTGTTTTATCCGCACCAGATTATACGCACCACGAAGATCTATTTTAGTGAACCACCTAGCCCCCTTAATGCGAGCAAACAAATCAGTAAATAATGGCAATGGATACTGGTATTTGACTGTAATCTTATTCAGAAGGCGATAATCTATACAAGGCCTCAGGGAACCATCTTTGCCACGAAAAAAAAACCTGCTCCCAGAGGGGACGAAGATGGACGAATATGTCCCTTTTCCAAGGACTCCTTAATATAATTCCGCATAGCAGTATGCTCTGGCAGTGACAGATTAAATAAACGACCCTTAGGGAACTTACTGCCAGGAATCAATTCTATAGCACAGTCACACTCTCTATGGGGAGGGAGCGAATTGAGCTTAGGCTCCTCAAAAACATCCCTATAATCCGACAAAAACGCAGGGATCTCCGAAGGAGTAGATGAAGCTATAGAAATCGGAGGTGCATAATCATGAACCCCGTGACATCCCCAGCTTAGCACAGACATTGTTTTCCAGTCCAGGACAGGATTATGAGTTTGTAACCATGGCAGCCCCAGCACTAGTACATCATGTAAATTATACAGTACAAGGAAGCGAATCACCTCCTGATGAACGGGAGTCATGCGCATGGTCACTTGTGTCCAATACTGCGGTTTATTCATAGCCAATGGTGTAGAATCAATTCCTTTCAGAGGAATAGGAACTTCCAGAGGCTCTAGACTAAAACCGCAGCGTTTAGCAAATGACCAATCCATAAGACTCAGGGCAGCGCCTGAATCCACATAGGCATCGACGGAAATGGAAGACAGTGAAAAAATCAGAGTCACAGACAAAATGAACTTAGACTGCAGAGTATCAATGGCAAAAGATTTATCAACCCTTTTTGTGCGTTTAGAGCATGCTGATATAACATGAGCTGAATCACCACAATAAAAACACAAACCATTTTTCCGCCTATAATTTTGCCGTTCACTTCTGGACTGAATTCTATCACATTGCATAGTCTCAGGTGCCTGTTCAGAAGACACCGCCAACTGGTGCACGGGTTTGCGCTCCCGTAAACGCCGATCAATCTGAATGGCCATAGCCATAGACTCATTCAGACCTGTAGGCGCAGGGAACCCCACCATAATATCCTTAATGGCCTCAGAAAGACCATTTCTGAAGTTTGCAGCCAGGGCGCACTCATTCCACTGAGTAAGCACCGACCATTTACGAAATTTCTGACAATATATTTCCGCTTCATCATGCCCCTGAAAGAGGGCTAATAAAGCCTTTTCAGCCTGAATCTCTAGGTTAGGTTCCTCATAGAGCAATCCCAATGCCAGAAAAAACGCATCCACACTGAGCAATGCAGGATCCCCTGGTGCCAATGCAAATGCCCAATTCTGAGGGTCGCCCCGTAGGAACGATATAACAATCTTGACCTGTTGAGCCGGGTCTCCAGAGGAGCGAGATTTCAAAGAGAGAAACAATTTACAATTGTTCCTGAAATTCAGGAAGGTAGATCTATCTCCAGAAAAAAAACTCTGGAATAGGAATTCTAGGTTCAGACATGGGAGTGTGAACAACGAAATCCTGTATGTTTTGAACCTTTGCCGCGAGATTACTCAGGCTGGAAGCCAAACTCTGGACATCCATGATAAACAGCTAAGATCAGAGCCATTCAAGGGTTAAGAGGAGGTAAGAAGCAGCTAGACAGCAATTAAGGGCTAGGCAGCAAAACTCTGAAGGAAAAAAAAAAAAAAAAAATTTTCCTTAAACACTTCTCTTTCTCCTGCTTCAGCCCAAACAATTAACACTTTGTGGGCCGGCTATACTGTCATGAATCCCCAATGGCTAGGGATAGCACAGGATGAGCAAAGTATAATAAATATCGGACGAGCTCTAGGGTGATGGAACCTGGGCTGACCGCTGCCCTACGCCTGACAAACGCAACTAGAGATAGCCAGGGAGCGTGCCTACGCTGGTTCTAGACGCTACGCACCAGCCTAAGAGCTAACTAGTACTGCAGAGAAAACAAAGACCTCACTTGCCTCCAGAGGAATTAACCCCAAAGATATAGTTGCCCCCCACATGTATTGACGGTGAAATGAAAGGAAGGCACACACATAGAGATGATGTATATAGCTTTAGCAAATAGAGGCCGGCTGAAAACTAGAAAGCAGAATGACACAAAAGGGGACTGAGCGGTCAGCAAAAAACCCTAATCAAAAAAAAAACATCCTGAGATTACAAGAACCCATGTGCCAACTCATGGCACATGGGGAGAACCTCAGTCCACTAGAGCAACCAGCTAACAAAGAGACATTCTAAGCAAGCTGGACAAAAAACCAAACAACTGAAAATCAGCACTTAGCTTATCCTGAAAGATCTGGGAGCAGGTAGGCAGGAACCAAACAGAGCACATCTGAACACATTGATAGCCGGCAAGGGAAATGACAGAGAGGCCAGGTAAAATAGGAAACACCCAGCCTCTGATGGACAGATGGAAACCAAAGGCCGCAACCCACCAAAGTCACCCAGTACCAGCAGTAACCACCAGAGGGAGCCCGCAAACAGAATCCACAACACGGGGGTATTGCAAGTGCCGGGGGCCTGAGCGATGAGAGATGAATATGTCATTTTTATTTATTTTTTTTAATCGCAGCAACAGCATAACGGGCAAATATCTCTATAGAGCATCTTATGTGGCCATATTCAACGTTTGTGCAGCACAATATGGGGCAAATCTCTTTATGGAGCATCTTATGGGGCCATATTCAACGTTTGTGCAGCACTATAAGGGGCAAATATCTTTATGGAGCATCTTATGGGGCCATATTCAATGTTTGTGCAGCATTATATGGGGCAAATGTCTCTATGGAGCATCTTATGGGGCCCTTATTACCCTTTATGCAGTACTGTATGGGGCAAATGTGTCTATGGAGCATCTTATAGGGGCATTATAAACCTTTGTGCAGCATTATATGAGGCATATTTTAATATGGAGCATCTTATGGGGCTCATCATGAACTGTATGGAGCATTATATGGGGCTCCTGACTCAATATGGATATTCAAAAACATTAAACCTACTGATATCTCAATTAATTTTACTTTTATTGGTACCTATTTTTACTTTTGAAATTTACCGGTAGGTGCTGCATTTTCCACCCTAGGCTTATACTCGAGTAATTAAGTTTTCCCAGTTTTTTGTGGCAAAATTAGGGGGGTCGGTTTATACTCTGGTCAGCTTATACTCGAGTATATATGGGATTTCCATTTTCCCCATTAGGGTTGGGGCTAAAGTTAGGGTTTGGATTACGTTTACGGTTGGTTTAGGGGTGTGTCAGGGTAAGGGGTGTGGTTAGGGTTGGGATTAGGGTTGAGGGTGTGTTGGGGTTAGGGTTGGAGTTAGAATTGGGAGGTTTCCACTGTTTAGGCACACCAGGGGCTCTGCAAACGCATGACGTCCGTTCTCAATTTCATCCAATTCTGCGTTGAAAATGTTAAACGATGCTCCTTCCCTTCCGAGCTCTGCCGTGCGCCTAAAAGCAGGCAATTGAATTACTAGCTTTTACGCTATCTAGCGCTGTATGAAATATATATATATATATATATATATATATATATATATATATATATATATTGTGATGCAGCGGTATGACCATACACAGTGAAACGGCAATGACCCAAACAAGTTCAAACAAAACGTTCTTTTATTGTGTTACTTCACACAGTCAATATAGTATATGGCTTCTTCATACAGTCCATTAATGATGCATGGCTATATGACATAATCAATACACAGGCCGAACTTCCCTCTGTCCAGTTTCCCTGGGTGACCGCACCCGGTAACAAGTCTCTGTACTCACCCAGCACACTGCACTCTATCCTCTGGAGTGCAGCCGGGTACACATAAGACAGCCCAAGACGCAGGGTGTCAGTTTCTCTGGTTCCATTAGCCTCTGTGCTGCTCCACACAGAGAGAGCTCTGCAGACAACAGCCTTGTCTACTTCCAAGAACACACTGACAGACCTCCCCCACTACTCCAGGGCTTTTTAATCAGTCACTGCTTCACTAATCTACTTACAGCCACACCTGTGTCTGTAGTACGCCCTCATGGCCTCACTACGCTTCCATGCACATTCTGCAGAGCACATACAGCGCCCCCCTAGCTGTACCAGGCGTCACTGCCTCACATATTTTAATATATATATATATATATATATATATATATATATATATATATATATATATATATATATATATATATATATATATATATATATATGTCTATACATAGTACCGATCAAATGTTTGGAAACACCTTCTCATTTAATGATTTTTCTGCATTTTCATGACTATGAAAATTGTACATTCACACTGAAGGCATCAAAACTATGAATTAACACATGTGGAGTTATATACTTAACAAAAAAGTGCGAAACAACTGAAATTATGTCTTAAATTTTAGGTTCTTCAAAAGTAGAAACCTTTTGCTTTGATGACTGCTTTGTACACTCTTTGTATTCTCTTGATGAGCTTCAAGAGGTAGTCACAGGGAATGGTTTTCACTTCACAGGTGTGCCCTGTGAGGTTTAATAAGTGGGATTTCTTGCCTTATAAATGGGGTTAGAACCATCAGTTGTGTTGTGCATTAGTCTGGTGGATACACAGCTGATAGTCCTACTGAATAGACTGTTAGAATTTGTATTATGGCAAGAAAAAAGCAGGGTTTTTTTGTTTGTTTTTTTGCACTTTATCTTGCAGGGCGCAGTCGGACCAAGATGGCTCTGTAAACTGTAGGCCTCTATTCACACAGCATGCATTTTGTAGCACTGAGCAGTCCGCCTGTATGTGCGTTAGTAATAGGCTGTAGACCAGGTGCTCTGCATTGCTTGTGTGAACAATGCCACATACAGACTATTATCGTTTATCTTTTTGTGCACTAATGCCAAACAACCAATACTGGATTGAAAGTGGTTGTTTCATCGGTATTTTTTGCACCAGTGTTGTTGCCATCATTAATTGGGTCCGATGAGCCCTGCTGGTGCATTTGTTTGGAGGCTTCAGCAGGTAACCATCTCTGCTTTTTTCTCTGATTTTTTTTGTCAATTTTCTGGAGGATTTTTAAGTCCTCTTTGTGCGTCTGTGAGCTTTTACTCAATGTTTAGCCTTAGGACCGGCAAAAATGTAAGGACCCTTGACGTGGGTTGCCGGCTTACATATTGAGACCCCATTATAAACTAATACCTTACATACATTGATATGTGGGGTTTTTTTGGGTTGTTTTGCACTTTATCTTGCAGGGCGCAGTCGGACCAAGATGGCTCTGTAAACTGTAGGCCTCTATCCACACAGCATGCATTTTGTAGCACTGGGCAGCCCGCCTGTATGTGCGTTAGTAATAGGCTGTAGACCAGATACTCTGCATTTCCTGTGTGATCAATGCCACATACAGACTATTATCGTTTATCTTTTTGTGCGCTAATGCCAAACAACCAATACTGGATTGAAAGTGGTTGTTTCATCGGTATTTTTTGCACCTGTGTTGTTGCCATCATTAATCGGGTCCGATGCGCCCTGCTGGTGCATTTGTTTGGAGGCTTCAGCAGGTAACCATCTCTGCTTTTTTCTCTGTGATTTTTTTTTGTGCCACTGCACTTTATGTCGATGGAACTGTGTGGCGGTTTTGATATTTGCACGGTAAGCTATAGCTTTTGTTTGTACACTCAAAAGTTTGATCGCTTTTAACCCTTTCACCCCAAAGCCTGTTTTCACTATCCTGACTAGACCATTTTTTTTCAATTTTGACCAGTGTCACTTTATGAAGCAATAACTCTGGAACACTTCAGCGGATAGCGTATCGCGCTGATTCAGAGATATTTTTTTCGTGACATATTGTATTTCACGATGGTGGTACATTTTCTTTGATATGATTTGCATTTAGCAATTTTCAAACTTTTACCATTTGTATGCCCTTAAATCAGAATCCTATCACACAAAATAGTTAATAAATAACATTTCACACACATATACATTAAATCAGCACAATTTTTTAACCATATTTTTTGTTAGGAAGCTATAAGAGTTAAGATGATCAGCGATTCCTCATTTTTACAACAAAATTTACAAAACCAATTTTTTTAGGGGCCACAGAACATTAGAAGTGACTTTGAGGGGCCTATATGACAGAAAATATGCAAAAGTGACACCATTCTAAACTCAAGGTGCTCAAAACCACATTCAAGAAGTTTATTAACCCTTCAGGTGCTTCACAGGAATTAAAGGAATGTGGAAGGAAAAAATAAACATTTAACTTTTTCACAAAAATTTTCCTTTAGACTCAATTGCACAAATTGCAAAATTTGTTGTGCAATTTCTCCTGATCACACAGATACCACATATGTGGGTGAAAACCACTTTTTGGGCGCAAGGCAGGGCTCGGAAGGGAGTCAGCACCATTTGATTTTTTTTCAAGCAAAATTTGCTGGAAAAATTAGCAGACGCCATACCGCGTTTGGAGTGCCCCTGAACAGTGGAAACCACCACAAGTGACACCATTTCGGAAACTAGACCCATCAAGGAACTTACCTAGATGTGTGGTGAGCACCTTGAAACCCCAGGTGCTTCATTGAAGCTTATAACGTTGAGCCATGAAAATAAAAAATGAAAAAAAAAAAACCTAATTTTTTCCACAAAAATGCTTTTTTTGTAGCCCTGTTATGACCTGGTGGGTACGGAGCGGTACTGAGATGACCTGGTGGGCAAAACCAATCATGGACTCGCTAAGGAGCAGCACTGAAATGACCTGGTGGGTAAAACAAAAATAGGACTAGCTCTGAGGAGGTGGTAACTTTACTGACCGCAATCCCTACTCCTAACACCAACACTAGAAATAGCCGTGGAGCGTTCCTATCTCTGCCTAGACGCCTCTGCACAGCCTAAGAACTAGCTACCCCTAAAGATGGAAACGGAAAGCTATCTCGCCTCAGAGAAACCCCCAAAGGAAGATAGCCCCCCACAAATATTGACGGTGAGTGAAGAGGGAAAATGACAAACTCAGAAATGAAACTAGATTTTTTAGCAAAGGAGGCCACTACTATCTAAATAGACAGAGATAGAAAAGGCTACTGTGTGGTCAGTATAAAAACTAAAAGTCCACGCAGAGTTTACAAAAATAACCACCACACCGACTCACGGTGGGGAGGGGCAAATCTGCGACCCCAGAGCTTCCAACTGGCCGGAATAATTCATAATGACAAGCTGGACAAAAGAGACATAAATTGAACTGAACAGAAGGTCATAAGCAGGGAAACACCCAAAAAGTAGCAGACTTATCTTAAGCTGAAAATGGACTGGCCAACAGAGAACTTCCAGGAAAGGACTGAATCCACAGGAAATACATTGACAGCTGGCATCCACTAAAGCCAAAAGCCCAGTTAAATAACAAGACCAGGAAACCAATTAGTGAACGCAGCTGCTAAGTTCCACTTGAAACCACCAGAGGGAGCCTAAGAGCAGAACTCCCAAAAATACCATTTGCAACCACAGGATGGAGCCCAAGAACGGAATTCACAACAGTACCCCCCCCCCCCCTTGAGGAGGGGTCACCAAACCCTCACCAGAGCCCCCAGGCAGATCGGGACGAGCCAAATGAAAAGCACGTACCAAATCGGCAGCATGGACATCGGAGGCAAAAACCCAAGAGTTATCCTCCTGGCCATAACCCTTCCACTTGACCAGATACTGAAGTTTCCGCCTTGAACGACGAGAATCCAAAATCTTCTCCACCACATATTCCAGCTCCCCCTCAACCAACACCGGAGCAGGAGGGTCAACGGAGGGAACCATGGGCACCACATATCTCCGCAACAAAGATCTATGGAACACATTATGAATGGAAAACGAAGCTGGAAGGGCCAAACGAAAAGACACCGGATTGATAATTTACGAAATCCTATAAGGACCAATAAAACGAGGTTTGAACTTAGGGGAAGAGACCTTCATAGGAACATGACGAGAAGACAACCAGACCAAATCCCCAACCCGAAGCCGGGGACCAACGCACCGACGGCAGTTAGCAAAACGTTGAGCCTTTTCCTGAGAGAATGTTAAATTGTCCACCACATGAGTCCAAATCCGCTGCAACCTGTCCACCACAGAATCCACCCCAGGACAGTCCGAAGGCTCAACCTGCCCCGTGGAAAAACGAGGATGAAAACCGAAATTGCAAAAAAAAGGCGAAACCAAAGTAGCCGAACTAGCCCGATTTTTAAGGGCAAACTCGGCCAACGGCAAGAAGGTAACCCAATCATCCTGATCAGCAGACACAAAGCATCTCAATATGATCAGTTTGTTAAACTGCATTAAATCAAAGAGTGTTAGTTTTTTAAAAAAATTACAATTTTATTAACATATATGCTAACAAACAAACGGATTGATTTACTAGTGATATTAACGATATTGATCGTGCCACAAGTTTCTTCCATCTACCATAGCTATGTAGCTAATTTCCTTTGATAGATACATGTGTGTTTTAGAGCAATTTATTATCTAGATGCAACTATGAAAACCGCTCTTGTAGTACTGTCCATTCATATTAATGAAGCCTGCTACTGAGGTGCTCACTTACTAATAAGCCTGTCCAGTAATGGTGTGTTTCTAAAGGTTTTTTCTCTTTATAAAAGGTGGAAACTTTTATAAATGTTTGTACTGTTCCCTGGAATTATATCTTCTTACGCTTACCTACTAACACAGTATTTTTAAGTGGTTTTGAGGCACTATTTTAATATGTATGTTTTGTTTGTTAGCATATATGTTAATAAAATTGTAATTTTTTAAAAAAACTAACACTCTTTGATTTAATGCAGTTTAACAAACTGATCATTAGTCAGTATGTGTATATATAGATTCTGAGTGTTCCCCATCCCTAGAGTAGGGAAATGGGGTTGGGTTATATGTTTACACAAAGCATCTCAAGTAGGTTTCCAAGGTCTGATTGGTTCGCTCCGTCTGTCCATTTGTCTGAGGGTGAAACGCCGAAGAAAAAGACAAATTAATGCCCATTCTACCACAAAAGGACCGCCAAAACCTAGAAACAAACTGGGTACCTCTGTCAGACACAATATTCTCCGGAATACCATGCAAACGAACAACATGCTGGAAAAACAAAGGAACCAAATCAGAGGAGGAAGGCAACTTTGGCAAAGGTACCAAATGGACCATTTTAGAAAACCGGTCACAAACCACCCAGATGACAGACATCTTCTGAGACACAGGAAGATCGGAAATAAAATCCATGGAAATATGCGTCCAAGGCCTCTCAGGGATAGGCAAGGGCAAAAGCAACCCACTAGCACGAGAACAGCAGGGCTTAGCCCGAGCACAAATCCCACAGGACTGCACGAAGGAACGCACATCCCGTGACGAAGAAGGCCACCAAAAGGACCTGGCAACCAAATCTCTGGTTCCAAAGATCCCAGGATGACCAGCCAACACCGAACAATGGATCTCAGAAATCACCTTATTAGTCCATCTATCAGGAACAAACAATTTCCCCACAGGACAGCGGTCGGGTCTATCAGCCTGAAACTCCTGAAGCACCCGCCGCAAATCAGGGGAGATAGCAGAAAGAATCACCCCCTCCTTGAGAATACCAGCCGGCTCACGGACTCCAGGAGAATCAGGCAAAAAACTCCTAGACAAGGCATCAGCTTTCACATTCTTAGATCCCGGAAGATACGAGACCACAAAATCAAAACGGGAGAAAAACAAAGACCACCGAGCCTGTCTAGGATTCAAGCGCTTGGCCGACTCAAGGTAAATCAGATTCTTATGGTCGGTCAAGACCACAACACGATGCTTGGCTCCCTCAAGCCAATGTCGCCACTCCTCGAATGCCCACTTCATAGCCAACAACTCCCGATTGCCGACATCATAATTACGCTCAGCAGGCGAAAACTTTCTGGAGAAGAAAGCACACGGCTTCAACACAGAGCCATCAGAGCTTCTCTGAGACAGAACAGCTCCTGCCCCAATCTCAGAAGCGTCAACCTCAACCTGAAAAGGGAGAGAAACATCAGGCTGACGCAACACAGGGGCAGAAGTAAAACGACGCTTAAGCTCCTGAAAGGCCTCCACAGCCGCAGAGGACCAATTCACCACATCTGCACCTTTCTTGGTCAAATCGGTCAGAGGTTTAACCACAGTAGAAAAATTAGCAATGAAGCGGCGATAAAAATTAGCAAAGCCCAAAAATTTCTGAAGGCTCTTCACAGATGTGGGCTGAGTCCAATCATAAATAGCCTGGTACCTTAACAGGGTCCATTTCAATAGCCGAGGGAGAAAAAATGAACCCCAGAAAAGAAACCTTCTGAACTCCAAAAAGGCACTTAGACCCCTTCACAAACAGTGTATTAGCACGAAGAATCTGAAATACCATCCTGACCTGCTTCACATGAGTCTCCCAATCATCGGAAAAAAAACAAATATCATCCAAATATACAATCATAAATATATCCAAATACTCCCGGAAAATATCATGCATAAAGGACTGAAACACAGATGGAGCATTAGAGAGCCCGAAAGGCATCACAAGATATTCAAAATGGCCTTCGAGCGTATTAAATGCTGTTTTCCATTCATCACCCTGTTTGATGCGGACCAGATTATACGCCCCTCGAAGGTCAATCTTGGTAAGCCAGCTAGCCCCTTTGATCCGAGCAAACAAATCAGAAAGCAAAGGCAAAGGGTACTGGAATTTGACCGTGATCTTATTGAGAAGGCGATAATCTATACAGGGCCTCAAGGAGCCATCCTTCTTGGCAACAAAAAAGAACCCCGCTCCCAATGGTGACGAAGACGGGCGAATATGCCCCTTCTCCAAGGACTCTTTTACATAAGTCCGCATAGCGGCATGCTCTGGCAGACAGATTGAAAAGTCGACCCTTAGGGAACTTACAGCCAGGAATCAAATTAATAGCGCAATCACAGTCCCTATGAGGAGGCAGAGGACTGGATTTAGGCTCCTCAAATATATCCTGGAAATCTGACAAAAACTCAGGAACTTCAGAAGAAGGGGACGAGGAAATTGACATCAGAGGAATGTCACTATGTATCCCCTGACAACCCCAACTAGTCACGGACATAGATTTCCAATCCAGCACTGGATTTGGTACCTGTAACCATGGAAACCCCAGCACAACTACATCATGCAAATTATGCAACACCAAAAAGCGAATATTTTCCTGATGTGCTGGAGCCATGTTCATGGCTAACTGTGTCCAGTACTGAGGTTTATTCTTGGCCAATGGCGTAGCATCAATCCCCCTCAAGGGAATAGGACTCTGCAAAGGCTCCAAGGAAAAACCACAGCGCTTGGCAAATTCCAGGTCCATTAAGTTCAGGGCAGCGCCAGAATCCACAAATGCCATTACAGAAAAGGACGACAATGAGCAAATCAGGGTAATAGACAAGAGAAATTTAGGCTGTAAAGTACTGATGGTAACCGACTTAGCAACCCTCTTAGTTCGCTTCGGGCAGTCAGAGATAGCATGAGTAGCGTCACCACAGTAAAAACACAGCCCATTCTGATGTCTGAACTCCTGCCGTTCTGCTCTCGTCAAAACTCTATCGCATTGCATAGGCTCAGAACTCTGCCCAGAGGACACCGCCATATGGTGCACCACCTTACGTTCACGTAAGCGCCGATCAATCTGAATGGCCAGAGACATTGACTCGTTCAAACCAGCAGGCGTGGGAAACCCCACCATAACATCTTTAAGAGCTTCAGAAAGACCCTTTCTGAAAATAGCCGCCAGGGCATCCTCATTCCATTTTGTAAGCACAGACCACTTTCTAAATTTCTGACAATATATCTCTACTGCTTCCTGACCCTGACACAGAGCCAGCAAAATTTTTTCTGCCTGATCCACAGAATTGGGTTCGTCATAAAGCAGTCCAAGTGCTTGAAAAAACGAATCTATATTGAGCAATGCAGGATTCCCTGGCTCAAGGGAGAATGCCCAGTCCTGCGGGTCGCCACGCAACAGAGAAATAACAATCTTCACCTGCTGAGTGGGGTCACCAGAGGAACGGGGTCTCAGAGCAAAAAATAATCTGCAATTATTTTTAAAATTCAAAAACCTAGATCTAGCCCCAGAAAACAAATCAGGAATACGAATTCTAGGCTCAGAAACAGGAGTTTGAACAACATAGTCTTGGATACTCTGTACCCTTGCAGCGAGATGATCAACACGCGCAGACAGACCCTGAACCTCCATATCAGCACCAAGCTCCTACGCCATCCAAAAATCAAGGGGAAAAAAAAGGACAAAACAAGCAACACAAAAAAAAAATGACTCAGAACTTTCTCTTCCCTCTTTTGAGATGCATTTAACACATTGTGGGCCAGCTGTACTGTTATGACCTGGTGGGTACGGAGCGGTACTGAGATGACCTGGTGGGCAAAACCAATCATGGACTCGCTAAGGAGCAGCACTGAAATGACCTGGTGGGTAAAACAAAAATAGGACTAGCTCTGAGGAGGTGGTAACTTTACTGACCGCAATCCCTACTCCTAACACCAACACTAGAAATAGCCGTGGAGCGTTCCTATCTCTGCCTAGACGCCTCTGCACAGCCTAAGAACTAGCTACCCCTGAAGATGGAAACGGAAAGCTATCTCGCCTCAGAGAAACCCCCAAAGGAAGATAGCCCCCCACAAATATTGACGGTGAGTGAAGAGGGAAAATGACAAACTCAGAAATGAAACTAGATTTTTTAGCAAAGGAGGCCACTACTATCTAAATAGACAGAGATAGAAAAGGCTACTGTGCGGTCAGTATAAAAACTAAAAGTCCACGCAGAGTTTACAAAAATAACCACCACACCGACTCACGGTGTGGAGGGGCAAATCTGCGATCCCAGAGCTTCCAACTAGCCGGAATATTTCATGATGACAAGCTGGACAAAAGAGACATAAATTGAACTGAACAGAAGGTCATAAGCAGGGAAACACCCAAAAAGTAGCAGACTTATCTTAAGCTGAAAATGGACTGGCCAACAGAGAACTTCCAGGAAAGGGCTGAATCCACAGGAAATACATTGACAGCTGGCATCCACTAAAGCCAAAAGCCCAGTTAAATAACAAGGCCAGGAAACCGATTAGTGAACTCAGCTGCTAAGTTCCACTTGAAACCACCAGAGGGAGCCCAAGAGCAGAACGCCCAAAAATACCATTTGCAACCACAGGATGGAGCCCAAGAACGGAATTCACAACATAGCCCTAAATTTTGCATTTTCACAAGGGTAACAGGAGAAAATGGATCCCAATATTTGTTGTGCTATTTCTCCTAAGTACACCAAACCCCATATGTGGATGGAGTATAAATGGGCCCTGCATTGCCTTCCATACAGTATAATGGGCCCCACATGGTGCTCCAGTATAATGGGCACCACATGGTGCTCCATACAGTATAATGGGCCCCACATGATGCTCCATAGAGTGTAAAAGGCCCCAAGAGTGCTCCATACAGTGTAATGGACCCAACAGCTACCCCAATGATGCTTCGTTTCAGGGAGAAAAGGGGTGTGATAGCAGGGGATTCACAAATGAATCAGAGGAAGTGGGTAATATAGACAAAACCCTAAACTGCAGTACAGAATGAATGGTAGGGAATTTTACCATGACTCAACCCCTTCCCGACCTGTGACGCCACGTAGGCGTCATGAAAGTCGGTGCCAATCCGACCTGTGATGCCTATGTGGCGTCATGGAGGGATCGCGTTCCTGCAGATCGGGTGAAAAGGTTAACTCCAATTTCACCCGATCTGCAGGGACAGGGGGAGTGGTACTTCAGCCCAGGGGGGTGGCTTCACCCGCCGTGGCTACAATCGCTCTGATTGGCTGTTGAAAGTGAAAAAGCCAATCAGAGCAATTTGTAATATTTCACCTATGAAAAGTGGTGAAAAATTACAATCCAAGCCATGGCCGATGCTGCAATATCATCGGCGATGGCTGGAAACCCTTATCTGCCCCCGCCACCGATCTCCTCCCCAGTCCTCCGTCCTGTCCTCCGCTCCCCTCAGTCCTCCGTCCTGTCCTCCACTCCCCTCCGTCCTCCTGTCCGCTCCCCCCGTGCTCCGATTCCACCCCCTCATACTTACCGAGCCTCCCTATGTCTGTCCGTCTTCTCCATAGGCGCCGCCATCTTGCAAAATGGCGGGTGCATGCGCAGTGCGCCCGCCGAATCTGCTGGCTGGCAGATTCCTTCCATGTACATTTTGATCACTGAGATAAAACCTATCACAGTGATCAAAATAAAAAAAAATAGTAAATGAACCTCCCCTTCATCACCCCCATAGGTAGGGACAATAAAAATTAAGAAAATATATTTACTTTTAATTTTCCACTAGGGTTAGGGTTAGAACTAGGGTTAGGGCTAAGGTTAGAACTAGGGTTAGGGTTAGAATTAGGCTATGTGCACACGGTGCGGATTGGCCGCTGCGGATTGGTAGCAGTTTTCCATCAGGTTTACAGTACCATGTAAACCTATGGAAAACCAAATCCGCTGTGCCCATGGTGCGTATTTTCCACAGCATGTCAATTCTTTGTGCGGATTCCGCAGCATTTTACACCTGTTCCTCAATAGGAATCTGCAGGTGAAATCCGCACAAAAAACACTGGAAATCCGCGGTAAATGCGCAGGTAAAACGCAGTGAATTTTACCTGCAGATTTTTCAAAAATGGTGCGAAAAAATCTCACACAAATCCGCAACGTGGGCACATAGCCTTAGGGTTAGGGTTGGGATTAGAGTTAGGGTTGGAAAAAGGGTTAAGATTAGGCTTGTAGTTAGGGTTATGGTTAGGGGTGTGTTGGGGTTAGGGTTGTGGTTAGGGTTGTGATTATGGTTAGGATTAGGGTAGGGATTAGGGGTGTGTTGGGATTAAGGGTGTGTTGGGGTTGGGGCTGTGGTTAGGGGTGTGTTGGGGTTAGGGTTGTGATTAGGGTTATGGCTAGAGATGGGATTAGGGTTAGGAATGTGTTGGGGTTAGTGCTGGAGTTAGAATTGAGGGGTTTCCACTGTTTAGGCACATCAGAGGTCTCCAAACGCAACATGGCGCCACCATTGATTCCAGCCAATCTTGCATTCAAAAAGTCAAATGGTGCTCCCTCCCTTCCAAGCCCTGACGTGCGCCCAAACAGAGGTTTACCCCCACATATGGAGTACCAGAATACTCAGGACAAACTGGGCAACAACTATTGGGGTCCAATTTCTCCTGTTACACTTGCAAAAATAAAAAATTGCTTGCTAAAACAATTTTTGAGGAAAGAAAAATTATTTTTTTATTTTCATGACTCTGCGTTAAGTTCTGTGAAGCATTTGGGGGTTCAAAGTGCTCACCACACATCTAGATTAGTTCCTTGAGGGGTCTAGTTTCCAAAATGGGGTCACTTGTGGGGGGTTTCTACTGTTTAGGCACATCAGGGGCTCTGCAAACGTAACATGATGCCCACAGACCATGCCATCAAAGTCTGCATTTCAAAACGTCACTACTTCCCTTCCGAGCCCCGAAGTGTGCCCAAACAGTGGTTCCCCCCCACATGTGGGGTATCAGCATACTCAGGACAAACTGGACAACAACTTTTGGGGTCCAATTTCTCCTGTTACTCTTGTGAAAATAAAAAATTGCGGGCTAAAAAATAATTTTTGAGGAAAGAAAAATGATTTTTTTGTTTTCACGGCTCTGCGTTATAAACTTCTGTGAAGCACTTGGGGGTTTAAAGTGGTCATCGCATTCCAAAATGCGGTCACATGTGGGGGAGCTCCAATGTTTAGACACACAGGGGCTCTCCAAATGCAACACGGTGTTCGCTAACGATTGGAGCTAATTTTTCATTCAAAAAGTCAAATGGCACTCCTTCCCTTCCAAGCCCTGCCGTGTGCCCAAACAGTGGTTTACCCCCACATGTGAGGTATCAGTGTACTCAGGAAAAATTGCCCAAAAAATTTTAGGATCCATTTTATCCTGTTGCCCATGTGAAAATGAAAAAATTGAGGCTAAAAGAATTTTTTTGTGAAAAAAAAGTACTTTTTCATATTTACGGATCAATGTGTGAAGCACCTGGGGGTTCAAAGTGTTCACTATGCATCTAGATAAGCTCCTTGGGGGGGTCTAGTTTCCAAAATGGGGTCAATTGTGGGGGAGCTCCAATGTTAAGGCACACAGGGGCTCTCCAAACGCGACATGGTGTCCGCTAAAGATTGGAGCCAATTTTTCATTGAAAAAGTCAAATGGCGCTCCTTCCCTTCCGAGCCCTGTCGTGCACCCAAACACTGGTTCCCCCCACATATGGGGTATCCGCATACTCAGGACAAATTGTACAATAACTTTTGGGGTCCAGTATCTCATATAACCCTTGGGAAAATAAAAAAAATTGTTGCTAAAAGATTATTTTTGTGACTAAAAAGTTAAATGTTCATTTTTTCCTTCCATGTTGCTTCTGCTGCTGTGAAGCACCTAAAGGGTTAAAAAACTTCTTGAATGTGGTTTTGAGCACCTTGAGGGGTGCAGTTTTTAGAATGGTGTCATTTTGGGGTATTTTCAGCCATATAGAACCCTCAAACTGACTTCAAATGTGAGGTGGTCCCTAAAAAAAAATGGTTTTGTAAATTTCGTTGTAAAAATGAGAAATCACTGGTCAAATTTTAATCCTTATAACTTTATAGCAAAAAAAATTTGGTTTCCAAAATTGTGCTGATGTAAAGTAGACATGTGGGTAATGTTATTAACTATTTTGTGTCACATAACTCTCGTTTAACAGAATAAAAATTCAAAATTTGAAAATTGCTAAATTATCAAAATTTTCGCCAAATTTCCATTTTGTTCACAAATAAACGCAAAAATTATCAACCTAAATTTATCACTAACATAAAGCCCAATATGTCACGAAAAAACATTCTCAGAACCGCTAGGATCTGTTGAAGCGTTCCTGAGTTATTACCTCATAAAGGAACACTGGTCAGAATTGCAAAAAACAGCCAGGTCATTAAGGTCAAAATAGGCTGGGTCATGAAGGGGTTAAAGGGAATCTGTCACCCCAAAAATCGTATTTGAGCTAATCCCAGCAATTGGCTCAATCACCAGTAATCTTTCCCACTATGTGGATTTGTTTTTGCAGAAGTATGTTGCAGCTTTAGACTCCCACCTTAAAGACTCATCCCATTTGATTGATTTGATTTTAAAACTACCACCCATTCCTAACTGTTTTTTTATTACTATGGACGTTCAAGCCCTTTATACCAACATCCCTCATGATAAGGCTAAGTGCACACGTTGTAGAATTGCCCTGGAAATTTCCGGGCAATTCTGCAACTCCTGCCGCGGGTATATCGCATGCGGAATTAGCATGCATATTCCCGCAGAAAACTAGTGTTTTGCAAGCATAATTAGCTTGCAGAATGCTAGAGTTTTCCAAGCGATCTGATTGACAGGTTGGTCACACTTGTCAAACATAGTGTTTGACAAGTGTGACCAACTTTTTACTATTGATGCAGCCTATGCCGCATCAATAGTAAAAGATAGAATGTTAAAAATAATTAAAAAAATAAAAAAATGGTTATACTCACCTTCCGCAAACAGCCGATCTCCTCAGCGGCTTCCGTTCCTATAGATGGTGTGTGGGCAGGACCTTCGATGACGTCGCGGTCACGTGACCGCGACGTCATCGCAGGTCCTTCACACATACCATCTATAGGAACGGAAGCGGCCACGTGCACCGCTGAGAGGCGGGAGCACTCCGGGGCCATCAGAGGGTGAGTATATCATGATTTTTTATTTTAATTATTTTTTTTTTTTTTTACAATTATATGGTGCCCAGTCCGTGGAGGAGAGTCTCCTCTCCTCCACCCTGGGTACCAACCGCACATGATCTGCTTACTTCTCGCATGGTGGGCACAGCCCCATGCGGGAAGTAAGCAGATCAATGCATTCCTAGGTGTGCGGAATCCCCGCGATTCCGCAAATTTAATGAACATGCTGCGTTTTTTTCTGGAATGCGATTCCGCTCAGGAAAAAAATGCAGCATGTGCACAAAAAATGCGGATTGCATTCTATTAAATAGGATGCTTAATGTGAGCGTTTTTTTCGCGGTTTTATAGCAAAAAAAAATGCGAAAAATCTGCTACGTGTGCACACAGCCTAAGGGTATTGAGGCAGTCTATCAATTTCTTTTAAACGATTCTTCTCTACTTTCCCAGCAGAAAGACTTTTTAATAGATGCCATTCTATTTGTACTTGAAAATAATATTTTTTCCTTTGAACAAACCTTCTATCGCCAGGTCAAAGGCTGCGCGATGGGGACGAGATTCGCCCCCAGTTATGCAAATTTATTTATGGGGGCGGTAGAGTCCGTCCTCATCGCGCAGCCAGGCCTGACATCTGTTTAATTGATTTTTTACCGACGTTTTAACGATGACCTGTTTTGTATATGGTCTGGCACGGAGGAGGAAGCGTTGGAGTTTATTTCTAATCTTAATAATAACTTGTGGGGGTTAAAATTTACAGCTAATATCTCAAATGTTTCTATCCAATTTCGAGATCTTGCGGTTCATGTCGATGGATCCGGCTGTTTTTCTACTACAACACATTTTAAAGAAGTAGATGTAAACAGTTATCTTAGCTTTGATAGTAACCACCTGCCTAAGTGGATCCAGAATGTCCCCTATGGACAATACTGGCGGATACACAAAAATTGCACACATGACTGATTTTCTTAGGAAGGCTAAAAGTTTGGATCATAGGTTCAATCAGAGAGGGTATCCAAATAAACTCATTAAGGACGCTTGTTTGACAGCCAAATCCCTTACTCGGAAGGATTGCATTAACAGTATCAAAGCGAAAGCCACAGAGTCGTCCTCCCCTAGGATGTCATTTAGTAGGTTTAGTTTTATCACCACTTTTAATCAATGTAAAAGAGAAAAAGGAGAAGCCAGCACTGCTTATGGTCAGAACGCAATACAAAAGGTGCACATGCACATACTGAATTCTAACTGTATTTCAAATATGAGACATTTAGCAAATAATTGATCAATTCTTTGAGCTACCCCGCCACTTCACTGCAATCTCATAATGGGGCAGTCCTACTCTACATATTTTATTAACATTGTGCCATTATGGCCTCCTAAATGTATAAAGAGTATAAAAAGAAAGACACCATTACATTACTATAACATGAAAACTGTACCTGGAGCATTTTCAGAATCACTCCCTTGGTGCCAGGAAGGACAAGCGCAGGTAAAGGCCGATCAGGTCCTGTGCGGACATTTCAGATTTGGCTTCCACACTGCCAAACCAGCACCAAAGTTAAAGGGTGAGACAGGCTGAGACAGGTGCAAAATTAACTAGAGCCTGAGGCAGGGCAGGGCTGCTGTGTGTGTGCACAGCAGCCTATCAATCACAATGAACACAGAAAGAAAGGCGTACCTAACCCAGCGTGCGCGGCAACAGTGGTGGTCAGCCACTTACCAATGTAAAAGAAAAAAAAAAAGAAGCCAGCACTGCTTATGGTCAGAACGCAATACAAAAGGTGCACATGCACATACTGAATTCTAACTGTATTTCAAATATGAGACATTTAGCAAATAATTGATCAATTCTTTGAGCTACCCCGCCACTTCACGGCAATCTCATAATGGCACACTGCCAAACCAGCACCAAAGTTAAAGGGTGAGACAGGCTGAGACACAGGTGCAAAATTAACTAGAGCCTGAGGCAGGCCTTTCCCGGCACCAAGGGAGTGATTCTGAAATGCTCCAGGTACATGTTATGGTAATGTTATTTCATGTGGTCTTTCCTTTTTTTTTTTCTCACTCTTAATACATTTAGGAGGCTGTAATGGCACAATGTAAATAAAATACGTAGAGTAGGACTGCCCCATTATGAGAATGCTGTGAAGTGGCGGGGTAGCTCAAAGAATTGATCAATTGTTTGCTAAATGTCTCATATTTGAAATACAGATAGAATTTAGTATGTGCATGTGCACCTTATGTATTGTGTCCTGACCATAAGCAGTGCTGGCTTCTCCTCTCTTTTTTGACTTTTAATCAATCTCATGGAATTGTCAGGAAACTGCTATCGAAATATTGGTTTATTCTTAAAGGGGATCCAGTACTTTCGAAACATATACCTCCCCATCCTATAACAATATTCCGCAAGAATCGAACCTTAGGCAATAGGATTGCACCTAGTAACACTACATTAGCTCCATTATACCTAGGTCCTCAGTTACCTTCGAATTATGGTTGCTTTGCATGTGGGAATCCAAAGTGCCTTTGCTGTGCTTCCATTGTAAATGGAGCACGGGAATTTAAATCAAACACAACAGGCACTCTTTTAAAAATTCACTCATTTGTTAACTGTCAGTCTACTTACGTAGTCTACCTGATCGAGTGTGGTAGTGGTCTACTATATGTGGGCCGCACCATACAAACGATGCACGCCAGATTGAATAAACATCGACAGAACATAAAAAATGGTTTCTTACTACACAGTCTGTCTAAACACTTCTTGCTAATGCACCAAAAAAAATCTGGAAATCTTTGAAATTAATAATTATTGATCATATATCCGATAACGTGGCGGATCGGTTCAGTAGCCTAATAAAAAAAGAAAGTTTCTGGATATTCAAATTGGGTACGTTGGCCCCTGAAGGATTGAATCTTATGATTGATAAAGTGACAAGCTAGATATTGTTCTCTCTTTTTTTTTATATATATATATATATATATATATATATATATATATATATATATATTTTTTCCCTTTTTTTATGCTTATTTCTTATGATTAATTTTGCTGTTTTGCTTATTTTTTTTATCTTAGGTTGGTTTTATTATTTTTTTTCTGATGTGATAGCTCCTCACTGCGTTTGTTCTGCTGTTTCTTAAATGCTCTGTGTATTTGCCACTGTGCACAGGCTGTTTTTAATGATCTATTATACCTAAACATTAGCATATGTAATTGTAATAGCTTTGCGATTGGTTGTTGTACATTTAAATACTGCCTCTTTGTCATCATTAATAAATTGCCCACCTGATGAAGACGGTGTTATCCGTTGAAACGCGTTGTGGTTCAAATACAACCTGGTGTTCGAGTTTTCTTTCTGCGCTCCTGTGACCGATCTTCACATTCCCTGATAACTGGTTATGTGACCTGTGAATGTGATCGGCATCACTCGCTGGCTAATGTACTCTCCAAAGATTATGACTATGAAGAAGTAGAAGTGACTTTTCTGCACCTTCTGGTCCATCATCATCCTTTGTGTATCCAAGAAAACCAGACATTTTAAAAGTAGACAAAAATCAAATATTAACCCCATAACAGGCCAGACATACTCCTACACAAAAGGAAACGACCACTGTTAGTAAGAGATTGTGGACAAGAATACATTTCACCCAGTAGAAGGTACAAATTGATGAGAAAAAGGTCACGTTAACCCCTTTCCGACATCGGGCGTAATAGTACGCAGATGTCAGAGCCCCCGTTTGGAGCGAGCTCCGGCGCTGAGCCTGCACCTTTCTGGGCACATGACAGCTGATGTATACAGCTGACATGTGCCTGCAACAGCCACGAGTGGAATCGCGATCCACCCGCGTCTGTTAACTAGTTAAATGCCCCTGCCAATTTCTGACAGCGGCATTTATCTTGAGGTTACCGGAAGCACGTCACAAATCCCGCCCATTTATCACATTATCACAGGTCACCGATGGGTCACCATGATAAACAGAGGTCTTCAGCAAACCTCTATGGCTGTCATAGCCAGATAGCTATGAGCACCGCTCTGTGGTGGGCGCTAATAGCAAGTGAGCATTTCTGCTTCACACAGGTGATCTGATCATCGCCTGTGTGTAGCAGAGGCGATCAAAGTACTGCAGCTTCTAGTCTCCCATGGAGACTATTGAAGCATACAAAAAGTAAAAAAAAAATGTTTAAAAATAAAAAAATGGAAGGTCAAATCACCCCCCTTTCACCCCATTCAAGATAAAAAAAAAAAAAATTTAAATATACACATACCGTATTTTTCGGACTATAAGACGCACCGGACTATAAGGCGCACCCAGGTTTTAGAGGTGGAAAAAAGGGAAAAAAAGATTTGAAGCAAAAAAATGTGGTAAAATATTTAATAACATAAATAACATACTATTATATGTGGTGTTATTATATATAATAGTATGTTATTATGTTGGAAGCTGCGGGACAAGTGTGGTGTCTGTGAAGTACTATATGAAGATGCTGGAGGGGGAGTATAAGAATGGGGGCACAGGGCTTATATTGAAAGCACCACTCCAGCACTGCAAAATAACACTGGAGTGCTGCTTTAAAAGCCCATGGGAGAACTATAACTCCCAGCATGTCCTGCAGATCCTACGACATGCTGGGAGTTATAGTTCACTAAAGGAGTGGCAGAGTGCTTTATTGTGTTTTGGAAAGACTAACCTCTTAATTGTGGCAGCCAGCCAGCTGTGGTGAGGTGAAAAGCATCCCATGACTGCACACACAGAGCCTTTCCACAGCACAGGTAATGGAAGCCAGCAGATTCTAGTGTTGGAGTCTGAAGGACCTGTGATGATGTCAAGAAGAGGGAGGGCTCTGTGCTGCCATGTGACGCTCCAGCCCGCCCACTTCTGACATCATCACAGGTCCTCCTTGTGCACACTGCACAGCACTCAGGCCCAGGAAGGTATGCAGCGATCTCCTCTCCCCCGGACCCTGCTGCTGCTGCCTCCTCCTCCCCCGGACACATGGATCTCCCCAGCTGCTGCAGAAATCAGCGCTGAGGAAACCATGTGTGTCCCTGCTTAAGTGCAGAATTTATCTGCTGCTCCTGGCTCACCGCTCAGCTGATAGGTGGGCAGGGAGTAGCTAATGAATATTCACTGCACTTAATCATCGGGACCACATGGTTTCACCAGCCCTGATTCCCCGCAGTGGGGACATTTTTCTGCCTCCTGAAGTGGGATAACAGTGCGATCCCACTCACTGCTGCCCCCCTCCCCACATGCTACATCCCTACCATAAGACACACCCACACTTTCCTCCCAAATTTGGAGGAAAAAAGTGCGTCTTATGGTCAGAAAAATACGGTATTTGGTATCGCTGTGTTCAGAATCACCCGATCTATCAATATAAAAAGAATGAACCCGATCAATAAACGGTGTAACAATAAAAAAAATTTAAAACATCAGAATTAAATTTTTTGGTCTGTTAACGTTATTATTGAAAGAGTGATGTTATATCTATGTCAATGTGAATGGTGATCATATGGTTTATTCTGACTTTATACTACATTGTCATATGCTTGTTATCTTATTCTGTGGAATTTTTCAATAAAAGTTTAAATTTTTAGGTCGCCACTACATTGCAATAAAATGCAGTAACCGGCGATCAAAAGATCGTAGTTACACCAAAATAGTATCAATAAAAACGCCAGCTCGGCGAGCAAAAAATAAGCCCTCACCTAGCCACAGATCACAAAAAATGGAGACGCCTAAAGGTCTCGGAAAAAAGCGCGCTTTTTTTTTCTTTGCTTTTTTTTACCTAAATTTTGATCATAATGGCAGGTCAGTTTTAGCATTTAGTGAACATGGTAAAAAAAAAAAAAAACACAACTGTGGAATTGCACTTTTTTGCTGATCCCCCAGTGACCTGCCCCCTAGTTTGCATAATGAATACCAGTACATACTGAAGAAAAAAAACAAAACACACTTCTGGAGGCAGGTGCCAGCCGTGGCACCTGCGCTGCAGCATAATTGCATGTTTCGTGTCCAGTTAATAAGTATTATTGATGTTATTGAGCGAGTGTAAGTAAAAAAAAATGTAATTTGATAATGTCGCCTGCGCAGTAGCAACTATCGGTGTGTATAGAGATCCGATAGCTACTATTGGGCAGACGACGCCATTTTGCTGGAGAAGAAAAAGAAATTCCTTCTCCAAGATGGTGCGACTCGCGCCTGCGCAGCAGCAGCTCTCGGAGATAGGCGGGAGCTGCTACTGTGCAGGCAGCGTCATCTTGGAGGAGGATTTTTTTTTCTTCTCCACCAAGATGGCGCCACCGATGCCTGTGCAATAGTAGATATCGGATCTCTATACACACCGATAGTTGCTACAGGTACCATTTTCAAACGGATTTTGATCAATAACATCAAGAATACTTATGAACTGGACACTAAACATGCGATTATGCTGCAGCGCAGGTGCCACGGCTGGCATCTGCCTCCAGAAGCGTTTTTTGTTTTTTTTTCTTCAGCATATACAGGTATTCATTATGCAAACTAGGGGTCAGATGACTGAGGGATCAGTGACCTGTCAGCAGCCTACATTATGAATAGCTAATCAGAGCACCATATAAAGACAAATAAAGATTAAACAACAACAACCACAAGACTGATTTCATCAAACAAGGTAACATTTTAAACAGTATAACAGCGCCGACCTGACAATGTGTCTAGGTTACTGTGCACAATCCTGCTGACAGGTTCCCTTTAACTACTGTACTATTAAAAAAAAAAACTTGTAAAAAGGATGTCTAGTGACGTATTAATTAAAAAAAAATATTACTTGTAATTTAAAAAGGTGTGAAAAATATTGTTTCTTTTAATTTAGCATTAAACATATTTGATTAGGATGAGACTGCATTTAGAATATCACGCTTTGAAATATGATCCGATGCAGATTCCAACTTGAATCCCTGAACAAATGTAAGCAAGAGCACAAGTAACACATGCATTTTTTTTTTTTTATTTATAATATAGTTTTCCCGAAATAACATATCAAAATTTAGAATTTGACTCCTCAAGACCAAAATATCAATAAGCATATACTTGTGACATATCAAATTAAAGCTGGTACAATTCTCAACAAAATTGTGCCTCCTTCATCTCTTTCACTTAATTCTAGCAGAGATATGATACAAAATTCAGGCTTTCTAGACTTTAGAATTCTATAAAAAATGAACTAATGAGGATAAAAATGAACACTTATTATTTTTAATTCCCTAAAGTTGCACTTCAAAAACACCAAAAAAAATAAATATCCTAAGATTTCAGGTAAAAAACAATATTCCGATCACTTGGAATGATCCAGGCCTGTTCTTGGGAACACTAAGGGTCCCAATGGTCAGACCCCCAAGAAGTAGCAAGCTATGGATAGGAGATAATGTTTTATTTTTAAATCTGACATGAGTCTACGAGTTGCTGACCATATGCCTTAGGATGGCTCAAAATTGCAAAGCCAATATTGTCAATGACACAAATAGGACTAATGATGGTAAAATATTAACATAAGAGATGATACAGGAATAAACACTATAAAGTTGTCTAGGTGAAATCAGTGTCTACAAACAATAATAAAATGTCACTTATTGACCATGTAAAGCAATAAGACCATCTATGGGAAAAAAAGAAATATTTATAATGAACTTTGCGATAACATTGACACAACTTGTATAAAGCCTAGCAGTAGTAGTAACAAAAGTTTAGTATATTTGGACAATCCTGGAGCTTTAGATCAGCACAATAGGAGCATGTACACATATACAGTGCCATGTAAAAATGTGGGCAACTTTCAACAAAATTACTGTTATTGTGAACAGTTAAGCAAGTTGAAGATGAAATGATCTCTATAAAATCTAAAGTTAAAGATGACATTTCCTTTGTATTTTAGGCAACATATATATTTTTTCATCTTTTACATTTTAAAGGGAACCTGTCACCAGGTTTGGCCGATACGAGTTACGGCCATCACCTTCCAGGGCTTATCTACAATATTCTATAATGATGCAGATAAGCCCCGATCCGACCTGCAAGAGAAGAAAAATAACTTTTATTATACTTACCTGCAGGGCGGTCCAGTTAGACCGGTGTCGCAGGTCCTAGTCCGGCACCTCCTATCTTCTTGCGATGCCGCCCTCCTGTTTGGTTCATGTGGATGACGCATCCGTGCGTCATACAAACTTGCTTCCTGGCATCACGCTCCTGCGCAGGCGTACTTATCTGTCCTGTTGAAGGCAGAGCAAAGTACTGAAGTGCGCAGGCGTCGGGAGAGGTCAGAGAGGCCCAGGGCCTCTGCACTGCAGATATTTGCTCTGTCCTCAACAGGGCAGATAAGTACGCCTGCGCAGGAGCACAATGACAGGGAGCATGTGACGCAAGCAGGAGGGCGGCATCGCAAGAAGATGGGAGGCTCCGGACCAGGACCTGCGACACCCATCGGACTGGACCGCCCCCAGGTGAACACAATAAAAGTTATATTTCTTCTCTTGCAGGTCGGATTGGGGGCTTATCTACAGCTGCTGTAGATAAGCTCTGAAGGGTGATGGCTGTAACTCCTATTGGTAAGTTACTAAAAATAAAATTGGCCAATGAAAAACTTTGGGCACTCTTCGGAGATTTGTGTGCTCAGATGACTTTGACCAAGGTTTTAGACCTTAATTGGCCTGTTAGGGTTATGGCTTGTCCACTATCATCATTAGGAAAGGCCAGGTAATGCAAATTTCACAGCTTTAAAAAAAAAACATCCTCCTCTAACCTTGCGTCAAAAACAGAAGCCATGGGTTGGTCTAAGCAGCTGCCTAGCGCTCTAAAAATGAAAATAGTGAAGGGTCACAAAGCAGGAGAAAGTTATAAAAAGATGGCAAAGCAGTAACCCCTTAACCATCAAGGGTGGTTTGCATGTTAATGACCGGGCCAATTTTTACAATTCTGACCACTGTCCCTTTTTGAGGTTGTAACTCTGGAACGCTTGCATGGATCCCGGTGATTTTGACACGGTTTTCGCATGACATATTGTACATCATGTTAGTGGTAACATTTTCTCAACATTACATGCGTTTATTTGTGAATAAATGGAAATTTGGCGAAAATGTTAAAAATTTCACAATTTTTCAACTTTGAATTTTCATGCCCTTAAATCACAGAGATATGTCACACAAAATACTTAATAAGTAACATTTCCCACATGTCTACTTTACATCAGCACAATTTTGGAACCAATTTTTTTTTGTTAGGGAGTTATAAGGGTTAAAAGTTGACCAGCAATTTCTCATTTTTACAACACCATTTTTTTTTTTAAGGACCACATCATATTTGAAGTCACTTTGAGGGGTCAATATGACAGAAAATACCCAAGTGTGACACCATTGTAAAAACTGCACCCCTCAAGGTGCTCAAAACCACATTCAAGAAGTTTATTAACCCTTCAGGTGTTTCACTGGAATTTTTGGAATGTTTAAAAAAAAATAAAAATGAACATTTAACTTTTTTTCACAAAAAATTTACTTCAGATCCAATTTGTTTATTTTACCAAGGGTAACAGGAGAAATTGGACCCCAAAAGTTGTACAATTTGTTCTGAGTACGTAGAAACCCCCTATGTGGGGGGGAACCACTGTTTGGGCGCATGGCAGAGCTCTGAAGTGAAGGAGCGCAGTTTGACTTCTCAATGCAAAATTGGCTGAAATTGAGAAAGGACACCATGTCGCGTTTGGAGAGCCCCTAATGTGCCTAAACAGTGAAAACCCCCCCACAAGTAACACCATTTTGGAAAGTAGACCCCTAAAGGAACTTATCTAGATGTGTGGTGAGCACTTTGACCCACCAAAGGCTTCACAGAAGTTTATAATGTAGAGCCGTAGAAATAAAAAATCATATATTTACACAAAAAAGACCTTTTTGCTTAATTTTTTTTATTTTCCCAAGGGCAAAAGAAGAAATTGGACCCAAAAAGATGTTGTGCAATTTGTCCTGAGTACGCTGATACCCCATATGTGGGGGTAAACCACTGTTTGGGCGCATGGCAGAGCTCGGAAGGGAAGGAGCACCATTTAACTTTTCAATGCAAAAAATACTGGAATTGAGATCGGATACCATGTCGCGTTTGGAGAGCCCCTGATGTGCCTAAACACTGAAACCCCCCACAAGTGACACCATTTTGGAAAGTAGACTCCCTTTTGGAAAGTAGACTCCCTAAGGAACTTATCTAGATGTGTGGTGAGCACTGAACACCCAAGTAATTCACAGAAGTTTAAATTTAAAAATCAAATTTTTCACAAAAATGATCTTTTTGCCTCCAATTTTTTTTTTCTCAAGGGTAACAGGAGAAATTGGAAACCAAAAGTTGTTGTGCAATTTGTCCTGAGTACCCCGATCAGGGCTGTGGAGTCGGAGTCGTAGAGTCGGAGTTAGTTTTGGTTGGAGTCGGAGTCGGTAGAAATGTACCGACTCCAGCTTTAAAAAAAATGAATTAATATTTCATAATTGAACTTTCATATGAATTTTATAAATGTTACTCAAATATATATGTTCTATCAAACTATGAACAACAGTGATAAGCAGTTCTGCTGGAGATAGAGACATTTCTTAAGGCCCCGTCACACTTAGCGACGCTGCAGCGATACAGACAACGATGCCGATCGCTGCAGCGTCGCTGTTTAGTCGCTGTGTGGACGCTGGGGAGCTGTCACACAGACAGCTCTCCAGCGACCAACGATGCCAAGGTCCCCGGGTAACCAGGGTAAACATCAGGTTGCTAAGCGCAGGGCCGCGCTTAGTAACCCGATGTTTACCCTGGTTACCAGTGTAAAATGTAAAAAAACAAACCGTACATACTCACCTTCGCGTCCCCCGGCGTCCGCTTCCTGCACTGACTGAGCGCCGGCCCTAACAGCAGAGCGGTGACGTCACCGCTGTGCTTTCACTTTACGGCCGGCAGTCAGTCAGTGCAGGAAGCAGACGGCAAGGGACTCGACAGACACCGGAATGTGAGTATGTAGTGTTTGTTTTTTTTTTACATTTACGATGGTAACCAGGGTAAACATCGGGTTACTTGTTATGACCCCAGTGGACAGGGTCTCAGAGGAACGTGTAAGTCTGCGAGATTCAAAAATCCAGCTCATAGGGCTGTGGTAACTGGGTTGACCAAATAGCTACTCCTAACGCCAACACTAGAAGTAGCCGGGGATCATGCCTACGGTGATCGCTAGATGACTCGCGCCAGCCGGAGAATCTAACTACCCCTAGGAGAAGAAAACAAAGACCTCTCTTGCCTCCAGAGAAAGGGACCCCAAAGCAAGATACTAGCCCCCCACAAATAATAACGGTGAGGTAAGAGGAAATGACAAACACAGAAATGAACCAGGTTCAGCAAAGAGAGGCCAGCTTACTAATAGCAGAATATAGCAAGATAACTTATCTGGTCAACAAAAACCCTATAAAAATCCACGCTGGAGATTCAAGAACCCCCGAACCGTCTAACGGTCCGGGGGGAGAACACCAGCCCCCTAGAGCTTCCAGCAAAGGTCAGGATACAGATTGGAACAAGCTGGACAAAAATACCAAACAAAACAAAAGCAAAAAGCAAGGAAGCAGACTTAGCTTGAAATACATGAAACCGGATCATAGGACAAGAGCACAACAGATTAGCTCTGATTTCAACGATGCCAGGCATTGAACTGAAGGTCCAGGGAGCTTATATAGCAACGCCCCTGAACTAACGGCCCAGGTGAGGATATAGGAAAAGACAGAAGCTCCAGAGTCAAATCACTAATGACCACTAGAGGGCGCAAAAAGCAAAATCACAACAGTACCCCCCCCTTAGTGAGGGGTCACCGAACCCTCACCACGACCACCAGGGCGATCAGGACGAGCGGCGTGAAAGGCACGAACTAAATCGGCCGCATGAACATCAGAGGCGACCACCCAGGAATTATCTTCCTGACCATAGCCCTTCCACTTGACCAGGTACTGAAGCCTCCGCCTGGAGAGACGAGAATCCAAGATCTTCTCCACCACGTACTCCAACTCGCCCTCAACCAACACCGGAGCAGGAGGCTCGGCAGAAGGAACTACAGGCACAACGTACCGCCGCAACAAGGACCTATGAATCACGTTGTGGATAGCAAACGACACAGGAAGATCCAGGCGAAAGGATACAGGATTAAGGATTTCCAATATCTTGTAAGGACCAATAAAACGAGGTTTAAATTTGGGAGAGGAAACCTTCATAGGAACAAAGCGGGAAGAAAGCCACACCAAATCCCCAACACGTAGTCGGGGACCCACACCGCGGCGGCGGTTGGCAAAGCGCTGAGCCCTCTCCTGTGACAACTTCAAGTTGTCCACCACAAGATTCCAGATCCGCTGCAACCTATCCACCACAGAATCCACCCCAGGGCAGTCAGAAGGTTCCACATGACCCGAAGAAAAACGAGGGTGGAAACCAGAGTTGCAGAAAAACGGCGAAACCAAGGTGGCGGAACTAGCCCGATTATTAAGGGCAAACTCAGCCAACGGCAAGAAGGTCACCCAATCGTCCTGATCAGCAGAGACAAAACACCTCAAATAAGCCTCCAAAGTCTGATTAGTTCGCTCCGTCTGTCCATTAGTCTGAGGATGGAAAGCAGACGAAAACGACAAGTCAATGCCCATCCTACTACAAAAGGATCGCCAGAATCTGGAAACGAACTGGGATCCTCTGTCTGACACAATATTCTCAGGGATGCCGTGCAAACGAACCACGTTCTGGAAAAACACAGGAACCAGATCGGAAGAGGAAGGCAGCTTAGGCAAAGGAACCAAATGGACCATCTTGGAGAAGCGATCACATATCACCCAGATAACAGACATGCCTTGAGACACCGGAAGATCAGAAATGAAATCCATGGAGATATGTGTCCAAGGTCTCTTAGGGACAGGCAAGGGCAAGAGCAAGAGCAACCCGCTGGCACGAGAACAGCAAGGCTTAGCTCGAGCACAAGTCCCACAGGACTGTACAAATGACCCGCACATCCCTAGACAAGGAAGGCCACCAAAAGGATCTGGCCACCAGATCTCTGGTGCCAAAAATTCCTGGGTGACCTGCCAACACCGAGGAATGAACCTCGGAAATGACTCTGCTGGTCCACTTATCAGGCACAAACAGTCTGTCAGGTGGACAAGAATCAGGCCTATCAGCCTGAAATCTTTGCAACACACGTCGCAGATCTGGAGAAATAGCTGACAAGATAATACCATCCTTAAGAATACCAACAGGTTCAGCGACTCCAGGAGCATCAGGCACAAAGCTCCTGGAAAGAGCATCGGCCTTCACATTTTTTGAACCTGGTAAATACGAGACAACAAAGTCAAAACGGGAGAAAAACAATGACCAGCGGGCCTGTCTAGGATTCAGGCGTTTAGCAGACTCGAGATACATCAGATTTTTGTGATCAGTCAAGACCACCACACGATGCTTAGCACCCTCGAGCCAATGACGCCACTCCTCAAATGCCCATTTCATGGCCAACAACTCCCGATTGCCCACATCATAATTTCGCTCCGCAGGCGAAAACTTCCTAGAGAAAAAGGCGCAAGGTCTCATAACAGAGCAACCAGGGCCTCTCTGCGACAAAACGGCCCCTGCTCCAATCTCTGAAGCATCCACCTCAACTTGAAAGGGAAGCGAGACATCAGGCTGGCACAAAACAGGCGCCGAAGTAAACCGACGTTTCAACTCCTGGAAAGCCTCCACGGCAGCAGGAGCCCAATTAACCACATCGGAGCCCTTCTTGGTCATATCCGTCAAAGGTTTCACAATGCTAGAAAAGTTAGCGATAAAACGACGGTAGAAGTTAGCGAAACCCAAGAACTTCTGAAGACTCTTAACTGACGAGGGCTGAGTCCAATCAAGAATAGCTCGGACCTTGACTGGGTCCATCTCCACAGCAGAAGGGGAAAAAATGAACCCCAAAAAGGGAACCTTCTGTACACCAAAAAGACACTTTGAGCCCTTGACAAACAAAGAATTTTCACGCAAAATTTTAAAGACCATCCTGACCTGCTCCACATGCGAGTCCCAATTATCAGAAAAAAACCAGAATATCATCCAGATAAACGATCAAAAATTTATCCAGATAGTTCCGGAAAATGTCATGCATAAAGGACTGAAAAACTGAAGGGGCATTAGAGAGCCCAAAAGGCATCACCAAGTACTCAAAATGACCTTCGGGCGTATTGAATGCGGTTTTCCATTCATCCCCTTGCTTAATGCGCACAAGGTTGTACGCACCACGAAGGTCTATCTTGGTAAACCACTTGGCACCTTTAATCCGGGCAAACAAGTCAGACAACAGCGGCAAAGGATACTGAAATTTGACAGTGATCTTATTTAAAAGCCGATAGTCAATACAAGGCCTCAAAGATCCGTCCTTTTTAGCCACAAAAAAGAATCCCGCACCAAGAGGGGAAGAAGACGGACGGATGTGTCCTTTCTCCAGAGACTCCTTGATATATGAACGCATAGCGGTATGTTCAGGTATCGACAGATTAAACAGTCTTCCCTTAGGAAATTTACTGCCTGGAATCAAATCTATTGCACAGTCACATTCCCTATGAGGAGGCAATGCACTGGACCTGGACTCGCTAAAGACATCCTGATAATCAGACAAATACTCAGGAACTTCCGAAGGCGTAGAAGAAGCAATAGACACAGGCAGGGAATCCTCATGAATACCACGACAGCCCCAACTAGACACTGACATAGCCTTCCAGTCAAGGACTGGATTATGGGTCTGTAACCATGGCAGCCCCAAAACAACCAAATCATGCATTTTATGTAGAACGAGAAAACGTATCACCTCGCGGTGTTCAGGAGTCATGCACATGGTAACCTGTGTCCAATACTGCGGTTTATTTTCTGCTAATGGCGTAGCATCAATACCCCTAAGAGGGATAGGATTTTCTAATGGTTCAAAAATAAAACCACAGCGCTTAGCAAATGAGAGATCCATAAGACTCAGGGCAGCACCTGAATCTACAAACGCCATGACAGGATAAGATGACAGTGAGCAAATCAAAGTTACAGACAGAATAAACTTAGGATGCAAATTACCAACGGTGACAGGACTAACAACCTTAGATATACGTTTAGAGCATGCTGAGATAACATGTGTAGAATCACCACAGTAGTAGCACAAGCCATTCCGGCGTCTATGAATTTTCCTCTCATTTCTAGTCAGGATTCTATCACATTGCATCAAATCAGGTGTCCGTTCAGACAACACCATGAGGGAATTTGCGGTTTTTCTATCACATTGCATCACATCAGGTGTCTGTTATGACAACAACATGAGGGAATTTGCGGTTTTGCGCTCCCCCAACCGCCGGTCAATTTGAATAGCCAGGGACATGGTATCATTCAGACCTGTGGGAATGGGAAAACCCACCATAACATTCTTAATGGCCTCAGAAAGGCCATTTCTAAAATTAGCGGCCAGTGCACACTCGTTCCAATGTGTCAGCACGGACCATTTCCGAAATTTTTGGCAATACACCTCAGCCTCGTCCTGGCCCTGAGACATAGCCAGCAAGGCTTTCTCTGCCTGAATCTCAAGATTGGGTTCCTCATAAAGTAAACCGAGCGCCAGAAAAAACGCATCAATATCAGCCAATGCCGGATCTCCTGGCGCCAACGAAAAAGCCCAATCTTGAGGGTCACCCCGTAAGAATGAAATAACAATTTTTACTTGTTGAGCAGAGTCTCCAGACGAACAAGGATTCAGGGACAAAAACAATTTACAATTATTCCTGAAATTCCTAAACTTAAATCGGTCTCCTGAAAACAGTTCAGGAATCGGAATCTTGGGTTCAGACCTAGGATTTCTGGTAACATAATCTTGTATACCCTGCACACGAGCGGCAAGCTGGTCCACACTTGTAATCAAGGTCTGGACATTCATGTCTGCAGCAAGCTTAAGCCACTCTGAGGTAAAGGGGAAAAAAAAAAAAAAAAAAAAAATGAGAGAGGGAAAAAAAAAACTCAAAATTTTCTCTCTTATAATCCCACTTCTGCAATGCATTAAACATTTAATACTGGCCTGGCATACTGTTATGACCCCAGTGGACAGGGTCTCAGAGGAACGTGTAAGTCTGCGAGATTCAAAAATCCAGCTCATAGGGCTGTGGTAACTGGGTTGACCAAATAGCTACTCCTAACGCCAACACTAGAAGTAGCCGGGGATCATGCCTACGGTGATCGCTAGATGACTCGCGCCAGCCGGAGAATCTAACTACCCCTAGGAGAAGAAAACAAAGACCTCTCTTGCCTCCAGAGAAAGGGACCCCAAAGCAAGATACTAGCCCCCCACAAATAATAACGGTGAGGTAAGAGGAAATGACAAACACAGAAATGAACCAGGTTCAGCAAAGAGAGGCCAGCTTACTAATAGCAGAATATAGCAAGATAACTTATCTGGTCAACAAAAACCCTATAAAAATCCACGCTGGAGATTCAAGAACCCCCGAACCGTCTAACGGTCCGGGGGGAGAACACCAGCCCCCTAGAGCTTCCAGCAAAGGTCAGGATACAGATTGGAACAAGCTGGACAAAAATACCAAACAAAACAAAAGCAAAAAGCAAGGAAGCAGACTTAGCTTGAAATACAGGAACCCGGATCATAGGACAAGAGCACAACAGATTAGCTCTGATTTCAACTATGCCAGGCATTGAACTGAAGGTCCAGGGAGCTTATATAGCAACGCCCCTGAACTAACGGCCCAGGTGAGGATATAGGAAAAGACAGAAGCTCCAGAGTCAAATCACTAATGACCACTAGAGGGCGCAAAAAGCAAAATCACAACAGTTACTAAGCGCGGCCCTGCGCTTAGTAACCCGATGTTTACCCTGGTTACCAGCGAAGACATCGCTGAATCCGTGTCACACACACCGATTCAGCGATGTCAGCGGGACCTCAACGATCAAAAAAAGGTCCAGGCCATTCCGACACGACCAGCGATCTCACAGCAGGGGCCTGGTCGCTGCTACGTGTCAAACATAGCGAGATCGCTACTGAGGTCGCTGTTGCTTCACAAAACTTGTGACTCAGCAGCGATCTCGCTAGCGACCTCGCTTAGTGTGACGGGGGCTTTACTTCTTGTGTGTCACTGTTCTCCACTGCCCTTATCTAATCTTATACTTGGTTAACCTCATGCTGCCCCAACCCCCCTACTTACAATGTATGAAACGGAAAGTGAAAATGTGTTGCAAATTCTTAGTAGTAAAGCTCCTCCTCTAGACTAGATGTTTACTAGGTGTGCGTCTTCCAAGCATCTCACAGCTGCTACTCAGAACAGGAAGACTGTAAGAAGTATTATCCTTTCAACAAACTTTGCATCAGTTAACTGTGAGTACATGAGGAATAACAATATTACTGACCACTATATCAGTTGTACGACCTGGCAATAATTTTGTACAATTGTTTTTAGGAAAAACAATTGTCATTTGGATTGTGAATGCAGAATTAAAAACCTGAGAATGTCAAAGAAGCGTCACATTAAATCAGCTGCATTTGAACATTTCACCATCACTCAAGATAGAAAACATTGTCTGTCAGTGTATGACAAATGATTCAGACAAAAACAAATGCTGTGAAGCCAAGATCAGTGCATATTCAGGCAAAGATAAAAATGCTCCTACCAGAGCTTCTAATCTAAAGAGACATTTACAGCGCTTTCATCCAGAAGTACTGAAAGCAGTGGATTAGAAAGACTGCATCCAAACCAAGGAACCAGTACCAGCAGAGAACTTTGCAGCCATCAGTTGCAAGATATTTTGTCAGTGACAAAGTTACTGTGACAATGACAGTAGATACATTTAAAAAACAGATCATAGAGTTGTAAAGGATAGTGTGCCTATTTCATTATTTTCACGACCAGCTTTTATGTGTCTGAATGGGGAAATGGTCCGCAAGCTTGGTGTTTCTCTGGAGAGAGAGTATTAGAAAATCAGTAATCGAAGAAGCTTTTAAACAAAAGGAAGAACTTAAAAAAACTCTCAAGGGAAACTTTCTGTTTCTTAACCCCTTAATGACAGCCAATACGTCTTTTAACTGACCTGAGATATAAGAGAATAGCCTCCCTATACTGGAGACAATCTAGCAACTGTCGGTTGTGCACTATAGCTGACAACTTGCTGTATCAGCCACGATCAGTGTTTGCACCTTCCAAATCCGTTTAACCCCTTAGATGCTGCTGTCAATAGTGACTACATCATTATAAATGGTTAACAGAGTGTGGAGGCTTCCTCTTTATACCAATTGGTCCCCTCAGATCATGATTTTGTGGTCCTGATGTTTGCCATGGCACTTCACGACCAAATAGTGGCCTTAGAGTATGTCGACTGTAGTAATCTGTTTAGAAGTTAGAGGCATTTAGGTGGTAAAAATACACTTTTTCATTTCTGTCATGCCACTTTGCATTAATTCCTGAAAAGCACCTGAAGGGTTAATAAACTACCTGACAGCCATTTTCAATATGTCAGAGGGTGCTGTTTTTAAAATGGTATAACTTTTGGGGGTTTCCCAAAATATGGGACCCCTAAAGGCACTTCAACAATGGATAAGTCCTAAAAAAATAAATTTTGTAAATTTCCTTGAAAAAATGAAAAATTGCTGCTACATTTTTAAACCTCCTAAAATGCTAACAAAATAAAATAACATTTTACAAATGGTGCTGATGTAAAGCAGACATGAGGGAAATGTTATTTATTAATATTTTGCTGTTGTATGACTATCTGGATTAAAGGGACAATCATTCAAAGTTTGAAAATTGCTAATTTTTTAACATTTTTCTCAAATTTCTGATATTTTTTATAAATAAACAAAACATATCAACCTAAATTTACCATTATCATAAAGTATAATGTGTCCCGAAAAAAACAACTCAAAATCACTGGAATTTGTTGAAGCATTCCAGAGTTATTACTACATAAAGTGACCACTGGTCAGATTTCAAAAATTTGGCTCCGTCACTAAGGGGTTAAAATGGATACCTGCACACGTCACAGAGTGAACTATTTTGCCATCAATGTCCGATTTTTTTGTGACAAAAATGAAATAGTTACCAAGACATTGGCAGTAAAAGACACCCAAGCTCATCACACCAGTGAGTTTCTCCAGGTCTTGGTGGAAAAGGTTCTGCAAGACTATGAACTTAAAAAAGAGCAAGTTCTTTCTGTCGTAACTGACAATGCTTCAAATATGATAAGTACTATTAAGCTAATGAATGAGAGTAATGATGGTGACCAGCAGCTAGAAGAACATTCTGGGTCCACAGACACAGAAATGTTTGAAATAGAGGAACACAGTATTGTAACTGAGGAGCAAACTGAAGTTGCTTCAGATGAACAGCAACATGATAGTTTAGATGATCTTGTTGAAACTGTGTCAATATGTTCTTTCATTCATCACATGCGCTGTGTTGTGCATACGCTACAGCTGGCTATAAGAGACAGTCTGCAAGAAGGACATGCTGCTGCACTGATTGGCAAGGTGAGAAAATTGGCTACTGTTGCCAGAACCCCTAAAGTTGACTCAATTTTGAAGAGACGTGCTGGAAAAGGGGCAATTATTGATCAAGCCACATGATGGGGCAGTACTTACTTAATGATTCAGCGCTTGGTTGAACTGAAAACCTTTCTTGTAGACATGGCTAACCCTCAACTGACGCTAAATGAAAGTCAGTGGAATCAGGTGACTGAGCTGGAAAAATTGCTAGAGCACCCATTTACAGTGACTAAAAAATTACAAGCGGAGGAATTAACTCGAGGTATTTTCTTACAGGAGTGGAAGAACCTGATGTTTCGCCTGTCCCAAAGAGGAGGGTTAATTGCAAGTGGCATAGCTACATCAATGAAACGGAGAGAGGAGCTACTATTACAAAATAACATTCTTTTGGCAGCTGTTTATGTAGACCCAATGCATCGGATTCTTCTAGATTATCAACAGCTAACTAAAGGAAAAGAAGCTCTGTTTGAAATAGCAGTAAGGATGAAAGGGTTGCAGAACAGTCAGGAGGAACAAGAAGAATTTGGTCGTCCTGCCGCATCTTCACCCTCATCAACTGATGAAGAATTTAATTTCGAAAAATATTTGGATCACAAGGACCGTGCAAAGCGTTCCCGCATAGAAGAAGAGTCATCCCCATCAAAGAACACAGCCAGTACATTTCAGCAGAATTTTTCATGTGCACTAAAAGAAATTGAGAAATTTGACCGTTCATCAAAAATAACAGTGCAACAAGCGATTCCTCTGTATCCTGACATTGTCAGAGATGTTGCCCAAGTGGTTACTGCAATGCCACCAACCCAAGTTAGTGTAGAGAGGTTGTTCTCTGCTCTCAAAATAATTAGATCAGATTTGAGGGCATCCATGAAGGAGGATCTGACAGAGGCAATACTTTTTCTGAGGACAAATTTATAGATTTCTTCTTATTAACTGCATTGCAGTGTTTATTGCATATTTACTTACAAGAGTTTAGAAAAGTTTATAAAAGTTATTTGCTATATTCTAATTGTATTCTAATAAATATAGTTTTTGCTCTAAGTGGTCTGATTACTTATATGATGGTGAGAAACTGAATAAGCACGATGTTAATATTTTACAACAGTAAATTTATTGTTACGAATTGGCCATTTATGAAGGAGTCGGAGTCGGAGCCGGAGTCGGAACCTGATAAAATCCAGGAGTCGGAGTCGCAACTGTGGCTTACCGACTCCACAGCCCTGACACCGATACCCCATATGTGGGGGTAAACCACTGTTTGGGAGCATGGCAGCACTTGGAAGGGAAGGAGCGCCGTTTGGAATGCAGACTTAGATGTAATGGTCTGTGGGCATCACGTTGCGTTTGCAGAGCCCCTAATGTAACTAAACAGTAGAAGCCCCCCACAAGTGACTCCATATTGGAAACTAGAGCCTCCAAGGAACTTATCTAGATGTGTTGTGAGAACATTGAACCCCCAAGTGTTTCACTACAGTTTATAACGCAGAGCCGTGAAAATAAAAAAATCATTTTTTTCCACAAAAATTATTTTTTAGCCCCCAGTTTTATATTTCCCCAAAAGTAACAGGAGAAACTGGACCCCAAAAGTTGTTGTCCAACTTGTCCTGAGTACGCTGATACCCCATATGTGGGGGGGGACCTCTGTTGGGGCGCACAGGAGAGTTCGTAAGGGAAGGAGCACTGTTCTACTTTTTCAACGCAGAATTGGCTGGAATTGAGATCAGACACCATGTCACATTTCGGTCATTCCATGTCAAGTGGACCAGTGGTCCCCACTCGACCTTCTCAGATTTTGCTGAAAATTTGTAAGGATGTACATGTATGTTTGAAAAGAGGTTCTGTACATTTTTAGGGCCAGATCTCAAATACATTGGGCACTGTTGACCTTTCACTGGAGGTTCCACCAAGTCTGCGGCTTCAGCTAAGAGGATTTTGCAAACTTTGGCACACAGCCATTAGAGTTCTATACTGGCTATGATGCTGAAATTTGGCATACTAGCTGAACTTTTGCTGCTAAACACGATAAAATTATTACCGGCTATGACAAAACAATATTTGGGCCGCAATTTTGTGTCAAAGTAGCTTGAAAAACGCGTCGCAAAAAATTTATGCCAAACTTTGCCCATATATAACTCAAGACCAAAAACCAATAGTAACTGGTGCTTTGCCCTGTACACCAAACATCTACATGACTTTGCATTGCTGCAATATCACAGTCAAAGCATATGTATTTATGGAAATATTCACACCCACATATGATGAAAAACTTAAAAAAACGAATTTTACCTATTTTTAGGTCAAATTTCTCAAAAAGGGTACCCCTAAAATATATTAATTCTGATATCATTAGAAAGAGCACATTTTTCTCTACAAGGATCATTGTTTGTATTTTTGGAGTCTCTCAGTTTAAGAAATGAAAAATGCCACTGAACATGGTGTTATTTATTAATACGCAATGAATGGTAACTGCACTATTCAAACCCTTGCGTTGGTCCATGGTGGTTATACCACAACCAATTCCCTAAGAAATGGTATTATAATCCTATTAAGAATTGTAATAATGCTGTCTTTCGAGAATTGGCAGCCCCATCGCCTAGGAGCCATGGCCGATAGCCGTGCAAGGCGAGCCTCGGGCGGTCTCTTTATCGCAGGTTCCGAAGCCTGAGGGTGGGTGTCTTTGCCTAGGATCCCAAGCCTAATATTGGTTATCTTTTGTTGGTTCCCCAAGCCATAATGTTCAGTCTAAGTGGTCTGGAATTGTTGCTGAATTTGCAACATAATCGGTTCAGAGAAGCTGTATTGTCGGCCCATTGCTGTTGCAGCTGGTGCTGGAATTATTGCAATGATTGACTGCTCGGGAATCCAGCATGTATCATTTCTCACAGGCCAGTGAAAGAAGCTAGCTGGTCCATGAGGATGCATAAAATTTATTAATGCATCATGCTTGTCGACTGAAATTTCAGAAATATTTCCAATCCACCAGTTCCTATCGTAAATGCAGGCAATGTATTGCCCTGGCTGGAGGTTTGCAATTGGCACAAAAGGCATTTCTGATCTGACAGATCTATCTATCTACATGGGCAATGAAAGATGATGGGTCATTTGACACCCTTGAAATGCGAATCTTTTTGTCATCAATTGGCACAAACTGGTGATTTTCTCTTGTTCCAGCAATTGTATGTCCATCTTTGAACCTTTCCTCTTGAACTACCCGTATTTCGTCAATTTTTTCTTTTGGAACAAAAAAAAAAAAAACTTGATTCCATGCAGTTGCTCGTTGCAAAAGTTGAATAAATCCACCGGGGTCAGTATTTGGTTTTCAGTTGGGCGTTGAAGACTGGCACGAGCTGCCAACCTCTTTGCTGTCCCTCCAATCCCATCACAGGGCGACTTTCCATGACTGGTACCAAAAAAATTCCATTCAGCGCTGATATTGAAATCAGCATTGTGGTGGCACAAGTAGAGAAAATTTTTGAAATTTTTGTACTGGGCTGCAGATCCATCGCTGAAGTAGTGGATATGACGAATCCCATAGATGAGTCTTGAGATACTACACAATTACTGTTAAGAAAGTGTGGACTGCAACTGTGTCATGTCGTGAGCAATCACTGATTATGCACAAGCTGATGCTCTGCGCAGCTTCACCATTTAACTCCTTGAAGTAAATTACAAATGGGTGTACTGTAGCTTGACTATTTTCCCAGTGGAAACCTTGAATGGCATCTTGAACAATAAATGAGTAATTTTCAGCAAAGTCCATAAGGATCGCAAGCTCTCCAGGTCTCAGATTTTCCTTCAACGATTTCAGATAGCAACTTTGATGCTTGGCGATGTAGTGATGGCTACAAAGTTTAGAAATTTTCAAAACCAATTCTTCAATGAAATCTTCTATAGTCAGTTGTTTGGTATCAAGCGTGTCTCGATCAGTGTGAATCCATTGTTTGAACTCAATAATATCTTCAGGGTCACTGTTGACAAACACATTGACTAGAAATTCTTTTAAAACTTCAGGACCCGGGCATTTATCACAACGGCCAAGCATACAGTCCTTGGATTCAATTCCACAGACCATTTTGCATATGAGCTCTTTGTAGTCATCATTGATTGGGCATGCTGCAAGCATTAGTTTGACATTTTGGTGAATGGTACACACACAAACGGAATGTGTTCCAGCAGATCCAACGGTTACGCACCACTTTGGCCGAAGCTCACAAAACTTGGAAAATCCAATTTCAGGGCCATTCCGATCCCGATAGGCAACAAACATTTTCCTCATATTGCTCAGTAATAGTCGCTTTTGCATCTGCTTTTTTTCTCCTGCTATTCGCACTGATACATAGCCTTTTTTACCAGGGCACATTCGACTGAATTCATCAGCCTCAAAAAATGCCTGCACCTTTTTCTTCACTTCCTCAGAAACTTTCTTGCCACACTTGATTCTAGGTAAGGCTAAGATCCCATGTTCACATTTAAGCTTTCGAGCTTGTTTGACCATTCGTTCAGAGACACCGAATTCTTCTGATATAGCCTTAATGGACCAACTTTTAGGTGCCAATGTCAAGATTTGGACCTTTTTGGACAGCAATGGGCCGACAATACAGCTTCTCTGAACCGATTATGTTGCAAATTCAGCAACAATTCCAGACCACTTAGACTGAACATTATGGCTTGGGGAACCAACAAAAGATACCCAATATTAGGCTTGGGATCCTAGGCAAAGACACCCACCCTCAGGCTTCAGAACCTGCGATAAAGAGACCGCCCGAGGCTCGCATTGCACGGCTATCGGCCATGGCTCCTAGGCGATGGGGCTGCCAATTCTCGAAAGACAGCATTATTACAATTCTTAATAGGATTATAATACCATTTCTTAGGGAATTGGTTGTGGTATAACCACCATGGACCAACGCAAGGGTTTGAATAGTGCAGTTACCATTCATTGCATATTAATAAATAACACCATGTTCAGTGGCATTTTTCATTTCTTAAACTGAGAGACTCCAAAAAAACAAACAATGATCCTTGTAGAGAAAAATGTGCTCTTTCTAATGATATCAGAACTAATATATTTTAGGGGTACCCTTTTTGAGAAATTTGACCTAAAAATAGGTAAAATTCGTTTTTTTTAAGTTTTTCTTCATATGTGGGTGTGAATATTTCCACAAATACATATGCTTTGACCGTGATATTGCAGCAATGCAAAGTCATGTAGATGTTTGGTGTACAGGGCAAAGCACCAGTTACTATTGGTTTTTGGTCTTGAGTTATATATGGGCAAAGTTTGGCATAAATTTTATGCAATGCGTTTTTCAAGCTACTTTGACACAAAATTGCGGCCGAAATATTGTTTTGTCATAGCCGGTAATAATTTTATCGTGTTTAGCAGCAAAAGTTCAGCTAGTATGCCAAATTTCAGCATCATAGCCAGTATAGAACTCTAATGGCTATGTGCCAAAGTTTGCAAAATCCTCTTAGCTGAAGCAGCAGGCTTGGTGGAACCTCCAGTGAAAGGTCAACAGTGCCCAATGTATTTGAGATCTGGCCCTAAAAATTTACAGAACCTCTTTTCAAACATACATGAACATCCTTATAAATTTTCAGCAAAATCGGAGAAGGTCGAGTGGGGACCATTTTTAAAACTGGTCCACTTGACGTGGAATGACCCATTTTGGAGCCCTGATGTGCCTAAACAGTGGAAACCCCCCAATTCTAACTGCAACCCTGACCTGTTATGACCCCAGTGGACAGGGTCTCAGAGGTACGTGTAAGTCTGCGAGATACAAAAATCCAGCTCATAGGGCAGTGGTAACTGGGTTGACCAAATATCTACTCCTAACGCCAACACTAGAAGTAGCCGGGGATCATGCCTACGGTGATCGCTAGATGACTCGCGCCAGCCGGAGAATCTAACTACCCCTAGGAGAAGAAAACAAAGACCTCTCTTGCCTCCAGAGAAAGGGACCCCAAAGCAAGATACAAGCCCCCCACAAATAATAACGGTGAGGTAAGAGGAAATGACAAACACAGAAATGAACCAGGTTCAGCAAAGAGAGGCCAGCTTACTAATAGCAGAATAAAGCAAGATAACTTATTTGGTCAACAAAAACCCTATAAAAATCCACGCTGGAGATTCAAGAACCCCCGAACCGTCTAACGGTCCGGGGGGAGAACACCAGCCCCCTAGAGCTTCCAGCAAAGGTCAGGATACAGATTGGAACAAGCTGGACAAAAATACAAAACAAAACAAAAGCAAAAAGCAAGGAAGAGACTTAGCTTTAACAAGCAGGAACCAGGATCAGTACACAAGAGCACAACAGATTAGCTCTGATTTCAACGATGCCAGGCATTGAACTGAAGGTCCAGAGAGCTTATATAGCAATGCCCCTGAACTAACGGCCCAGGTGAGCATATAGGAGAAGACAGAAGCTCCAGAGTCAAATCACTAATGACCACTAGAGGGAGCAAAACTCAAATTCACAACAGTACCCCCCCCTTAGTGAGGGGTCACTGAACCCTCACCACGACCACCAGGGCGATCAGGATGAGCGGCGTGAAAGGCACGAACTAAATCGGCCGCATGAACATCAGAGGCGACCACCCAGGAATTATCTTCCTGACCATAGCCCTTCCACTTGACCAGGTACTGAAGCCTCCGCCTGGAGAGACGAGAATCCAAGATCTTCTCCACCACGTACTCCAACTCGCCCTCAACCAACACCGGAGCAGGAGGCTCGGCAGAAGGAACTACAGGCACAACGTACCGCCGCAACAAGGACCTATGAAACACGTTGTGGATAGCAAACGACACAGGAAGATCCAGACGAAAGGATACAGGATTAAGGATTTCCAATATCTTGTAAGGACCAATAAAACGAGGTTTAAATTTGGGAGAGGAAACCTTCATAGGAACAAAGCGGGAAGAAAGCCACACCAAATCCCCAACACGTAGTCGGGGACCCACACCGCGGCGGCGGTTGGCAAAGCGCTGAGCCCTCTCCTGTGACAACTTCAAGTTGTCCACCACAAGATTCCAGATCCGCTGCAACCTATCCACCACAGAATCCACCCCAGGACAGTCAGAAGGTTCCACATGACCCGAAGAAAAACGAGGGTGGAAACCAGAGTTGCAGAAAAACGGCGAAACCAAAGTGGCGGAACTAGCCCGATTATTAAGGGCAAACTCAGCCAACGGCAAGAAGGTCACCCAATCGTCCTGATCAGCAGAGACAAAACACCTCAACTAAGCCTCCAAAGTCTGATTAGTTCGCTCCGTCTGTCCATTAGTCTGAGGATGGAAAGCAGACGAAAACGACAAATCAATGCCCATCCTACTACAAAAGGATCGCCAGAATCTGGAAACGAACTGGGATCCTCTGTCTGACACAATATTCTCAGGGATGCCGTGCAAACGAACCACGTTCTGGAAAAACACAGGAACCAGATCGGAAGAGGAAGGCAGCTTAGGCAAAGGAACCAAATGGACCATCTTGGAGAAGCGATCACATATCACCCAGATAACAGACATGCCTTGAGACACCGGAAGATCAGAAATGAAATCCATGGAGATATGTGTCCAAGGTCTCTTAGGGACAGGCAAGGGCAAGAGCAACCCGCTGGCACGAGAACAGCAAGGCTTAGCTCGAGCACAAGTCCCACAGGACTGTACAAATGACCGCACATCCCTTGACAAGGAAGGCCACCAAAAGGATCTGGCCACCAGATCTCTGGTGCCAAAAATTCCTGGGTGACCTGCCAACACCGAGGAATGAACCTCGGAAATGACTCTGCTGGTCCACTTATCAGGCACAAACAGTCGGTCAGGTGGACAAGAATCAGGCCTATCAGCCTGAAATCTCTGCAACACACGTCGCAGATCTGGAGAAATAGCTGACAAGATAACTCCATCCTTAAGAATACCAACAGGTTCAACGACTCCAGGAGCATCAGGCACAAAGCTCCTGGAAAGAGCATCGGCCTTCACATTCTTTGAACCTGGTAAATACGAGACAACGAAGTCAAAACGGGAGAAAAACAATGACCAGCGGGCCTGTCTAGGATTCAGGCGTTTAGCAGACTCGAGATACATCAGATTTTTGTGATCAGTCAAGACCACCACACGATGCTTAGCACCCTCGAGCCAATGACGCCACTCCTCAAATGCCCATTTCATGGCCAACAACTCCCAATTACCCACATCATAATTTCGCTCAGCAGGCGAAAACTTCCTAGAGAAAAAGGCGCAAGGTCTCATAACAGAGCAACCAGGGCCTCTCTGCGACAAAACGGCCCCTGCTCCAATCTCTGAAGCATCCACCTCAACCTGAAAGGGAAGCGAGACATCAGGCTGGCACAAAACAGGCACCGAAGTAAACTGACGTTTCAACTCCTGGAAAGCCTCCACGGCAGCAGGAGCCCAATTAGCCACATCGGAGCCCTTCCTGGTCATATCCGTCAAAGGTTTCACAATGCTAGAAAAATTAGCGATAAAACGACGGTAGAAGTTAGCGAAACCTAAGAACTTCTGAAGACTCTTAACTGACGAGGGCTGAGTCCAATCAAGAATAGCTCGGACCTTGACTGGGTCCATCTCCACAGCAGAAGGGGAAAAAATGAACCCCAAAAAGGGAACCTTCTGTACACCAAAAAGACACTTTGAGCCCTTGACAAACAAAGAATTTTCACGCAAAATTTTAAAGACCATCCTGACCTGCTCCACATGCGAGTCCCAATTATCAGAAAAAAACAGAATATCATCCAGATAAATGATCAAAAATTTATCCAGATAGTTCCGAAAAATGTCATGCATAAAGGACTGAAAAACTGAAGGGGCATTAGAGAGCCCAAAAGGCATCACCAAGTACTCAAAATGACCTTCGGGCGTATTGAATGCGGTTTTCCATTCATCACCTTGCTTAATGCGCACAAGGTTGTACGCACCACGAAGGTCTATCTTGGTGAACCACTTGGCACCTTTAATCCGGGCAAACAAGTCAGACAACAGCGGCAAAGGATACTGAAATTTGACAGTGATCTTATTTAAAAGCCGATAGTCAATACAAGGCCTCAAAGATCCGTCCTTTTTAGCCACAAAAAAGAATCCCGCACCAAGAGGGGAAGAAGACGGACGGATGTGTCCTTTCTCCAGAGACTCCTTGATATATGAACGCATAGCGGTATGTTCAGGTACCGACAGATTAAACAGTCTTCCCTTAGGAAATTTACTGCCTGGAATCAAATCTATTGCACAGTCACATTCCCTATGAGGAGGCAATGCACTGGACCTGGACTCGCTAAAGACATCCTGATAATCAGACAAATACTCCGGAACTTCCGAAGGCGTAGAAGAAGCAATAGACACAGGCAGGGAATCCTCATGAATACCACGACAGCCCCAACTTGACACTGACATAGCCTTCCAGTCCAGGACTGGATTATGGGTCTGTAACCATGGCAGCCCCAAAACAACCACATCATGCATTTTATGCAAAACAAGAAAACGTATCACCTCGCGGTGTTCAGGAGTCATGCACATGGTAACCTGTGTCCAATACTGCGGTTTATTTTCTGCTAATGGCGTAGCATCAATACCCCTAAGAGGTATAGGATTTTCTAATGGTTCAAGAATAAAACCACAGCGCTTAGCAAATGAGAGATCCATAAGACTCAGGGCAGCACCTGAATCTACAAACGCCATGACAGGATAAGATGACAGTGAGCAAATCAAAGTTACAGACAGAATAAACTTAGGATGCAAATTACCAACGGTGACAGGACTAACAACCTTAGTTATACGTTTAGAGCATGCTGAGATAACATGTGTAGAATCACCACAGTAGTAGCACAAGCCATTCCGGCGTCTATGAATTTTCCTCTCATTTCTAGTCAGGATTCTATCACATTGCATAGAATCAGGTGTCCGTTCAGACAACACCATGAGGGAATTTGCGGTTTTTCTATCACATTGCATCAAATCAGGTGTCCGTTCAGACAACACCATGAGGGAATTTGCGGTTTTGCGCTCCCGCAACCGCCGGTCAATTTGAATAGCCAGGGCCATGGTATCATTCAGACCTGTGGGAATAGGAAAACCCACCATAACATTCTTAATGGCTTCAGAAAGGCCATTTCTAAAATTAGCAGCCAGTGCACACTCGTTCCAATGTGTCAGCACGGACCATTTCCGAAATTTTTGGCAATACACTTCAGCCTCGTCCTGGCCCTGAGACATAGCCAGCAAGGCTTTTTCTGCCTGAATCTCAAGATTGGGTTCCTCATAAAGTAAACCGAGCGCCAGAAAAAACGCATCAATATCAGCCAATGCCGGATCTCCTGGCGCCAACGAAAAAGCCCAATCTTGAGGGTCACCCCGTAAGAATGAAATAACAATTTTTACTTGTTGAGCAGAGTCTCCAGACGAACAGGGTCTCAGGGACAAAAACAATTTACAATTATTCCTGAAATTCCTAAACTTAAATCGGTCTCCTGAAAACGGTTCAGGAATTGGTATCTTGGGTTCAGACCTAGGATTTCTGATAACATAATCTTGTATACCCTGCACACGAGCAGCAAGCTGGTCCACACTTGTAATCAAGGTCTGGACATTCATGTCTGCAGCAAGCTTAAGCCACTCTGAGGTAAAGGGGAAAAGAAAAAAAAAATGAGAGAGGGAAAAAAAAAAAAAACTCAAAATTTTCTTTCTTATAATCCCACTTCTGCAATGCATCAAACATTCAATACTGGCCTGGCATACTGTTATGACCCCAGTGGACAGGGTCTCAGAGGTACGTGTAAGTCTGCGAGATACAAAAATCCAGCTCATAGGGCAGTGGTAACTGGGTTGACCAAATATCTACTCCTAACGCCAACACTAGAAGTAGCCGGGGATCATGCCTACGGTGATCGCTAGATGACTCGCGCCAGCCGGAGAATCTAACTACCCCTAGGAGAAGAAAACAAAGACCTCTCTTGCCTCCAGAGAAAGGGACCCCAAAGCAAGATACAAGCCCCCCACAAATAATAACGGTGAGGTAAGAGGAAATGACAAACACAGAAATGAACCAGGTTCAGCAAAGAGAGGCCAGCTTACTAATAGCAGAATAAAGCAAGATAACTTATTTGGTCAACAAAAACCCTATAAAAATCCACGCTGGAGATTCAAGAACCCCCGAACCGTCTAACGGTCCGGGGGGAGAACACCAGCCCCCTAGAGCTTCCAGCAAAGGTCAGGATACAGATTGGAACAAGCTGGACAAAAATACAAAACAAAACAAAAGCAAAAAGCAAGGAAGAGACTTAGCTTTAACAAGCAGGAACCAGGATCAGTACACAAGAGCACAACAGATTAGCTCTGATTTCAACGATGCCAGGCATTGAACTGAAGGTCCAGAGAGCTTATATAGCAACGCCCCTGAACTAACGGCCCAGGTGAGCATATAGGAGAAGACAGAAGCTCCAGAGTCAAATCACTAATGACCACTAGAGGGAGCAAAACGCAAATTCACAACACTGACCCGAACACACCCCTAACCCTATTCCCAACCCTAACCACACCCCTAACCCGAACACACCCCTAACCCTAATCCCAACCCTAACCACACCCCTAACCGCAACACACCCCTAATCGCAACCATAACCCTAACCACACCCCTAACCCTAATCCCAACCGTAAATGTAATCCAACCCCTAACCCTAAATTTAGCCCCAACCCTAACACTAACTTTAGCCCCATCCCTAACTGTAGCCCAAACCCTAACTGTAGCCCTAACCCTAATGGGAAAATAGAAATAAATACATTTCTTTATTTTTTTTATTTTTCCCTAACTAATGGGGTGATGAAGGGGGGTTTGATTTACTATTTGTAGCGGGTTTTTATAGCGGACTTTCTGATTGACTGCTGTCACACACTAAAATACTCTTTTTATTGTAAAAAATAGTTTTTGCATCACATTTTCAGAGCTATAGTTTTTCCATATTTTGGCCCACAGAGTCATGTGAGGTCTTGGTTTTTTGTGGGACGTTTTTATTGGTACCATTTTGGGGCACATGACATTTTTTGATCGCTTTTTTTTACGATTTTTGGGAGGCAGAATGAACAAAAACCAGCAATTCATGAATTTTTTGGGGGCCTTTATATCGTTCCGCGTGTGGTAAAATTGATAAAGCAGTTTTATTCTTCGGGTCTGTACGATTACAGAGATACCTCATTTATAGCTTTTTTTATGTTTTGGCACTTTTATACAATAAAAACTTTTTTTATATAAAAAATAATTATTTTTGCATCGCTTTATTCTGAGGGCTATAACTTTTTTTTTTTGCTGATAACACTGTATGGCGGCTTGTTTTTTGTGAGACAAGGTGACGTTTTCATGTTTAATTTATATCCGTCTTTTTGATTGCGTGTTATTCCACTTTTTGTTCGGTGGTATGATAAAGCATTGTTTTTTGCCTCGCTTTTTATTTTTTTACAGTGTTGATTGAAGGGGTTAACTAGTGGGACAGTTTTATAGGTCTGGTCGTTACGAACGCGGCGATACTAAATATGTGTACTTTTATTGTTTTGTTATTTATATAAATTTATTTTAAAAAAATATATATTTATTTTTTTCTTTATTTTTTTAATAATTTTACAATTTTTTTTTTTTTTACATTGTCTCAGGGTGGGACATCACTATATATAGTGTCAGATCGCTGATCTGACACTTTACAGAGCACTGTGTCAGATCAGCGATCTGACAGGCAGTGCAGGAGGCTTGCTGGCGCCTGCTCTCAGCAGGCACTGACAAGCCGCCTCCCTGCAGGACCCGGAAGGACCCCGTGGCCATCTTGGATCCGGGGGCCTGCAGGGAGGAGACAGGAAGAGACGCTCGGAACAACGCGATCACATCGCGTTGTTCTGAGGGTCTCAGGGAATGCGCGATGCTTCCCTATGCCACCAGAACGCTGCGCTGCAGTGCTCCGGGGGATAATGTGCCGGGAGCGGTCCGTGCCATCCTGGCACATAGTGCTTGATGTCAGCTGTGTTAATCAGCTGACACCCGGCTACGCTCCCCTCGTGAGCGCGGCTGATCGCCTATGACGTACTATCCCGTCCATGTGAATTAAGTCCCAGGTCACATGGACGGGATAGTATGTCCAATGGCAGAAAGGGGTTAAGCTACATTCCTCAGTTCGGAATGTAATTAAGAAATGGCAGCTAAAAAAAAAAAACACAGTGGATATCAAGATAAGGTCTAGAAGACCAAGCAAAATTTCAGTGATAGCAGCTCATAGGATTGCTAGAGGCAAATCAAAACCCCCACTCAACTGCGAAAGACATTCAGAAAGATTTACCAGTCTCTGGCGTGGTACATTCTACTGCTCAGAGGCACCTGCACAAGCATGGCCTTCATGGAAGAGTCATCAGAAGAAAGCCTATCCTGCTTCCTCACCAGGGCTGTGGAATTGGTAAGGCAAACCACTGACCCCTAAATTTCCCTGACTTCTGACTCCAAGTCTATGACTCCGACTCCAGAGCACTGCCTCACTACTGAGCATATACATAAAGTGCAGCACAGATTAATCTCAACAAAAAGCCTAGATCCTTAGATCAGGAATAGAACAGACATTTATAGGACATTTTATAACTTTCCCAAATTGTTATGAAAACATTTACAGAACATCCTGCACTGAAATACTGAACACAATTTATTATATATTTTAGGAGTTGGAGTCGGTCAATTTTATTCCGACTCCACCATAATGGACACAACACTCCAAATCATAAAATTCAGTGTAAGAAGTATACAAAAGAATGTCTAAACAAGCCTGATGCATTTTAGAAACAAGTCCTGCGAACTGATGAGGATAAAAGAGAACTCTTTGGCCACAATGATCAAAGGTATGTGTGGAGAAAAAAAGGCACAGAATTTGAAAAAAAAGAATATCTCACCAACCATTAAGCATTGGGCTGGATCAATGATGCTTTGCGGTTGTGTTGCAGCCAATGGCACAAGACAAATTTTCACGGGTAGGGGGAAGTATGGATTCAATTAGTTTTCACCAAATTCTTGAAGCAAACAACACCATCTGTAAAAAAAAACAAAAAAAACTGAAGTTGAAAAGAAGATGGCTTCTAAAAATGTATAATGATCCTAAACACACATTAAAATCCACAATAGACTACCACAAAAGGCACAAGCTAACGGCCCTCACAATCCCTGATCTGGTCATTGAAAATCTGTGGCTAGACCTCAAGAGAGCAGTACATGCAAGACGACCCACTAATCTCACAGAACTGGAAGAATTTTCCAAGGGAGAGTAAATGAAAATTACTCAAACAAGAACTGAAAGACTCTTGTCTGGCTACTAAAAGTGTTTACAAGTTATAATACTTTCACAATGGATGCTAGTATGGACTAACGATACAGGGTGCCCAAACTTTTGCATAGGCCCATTTTCCTTTTTGTCATTGTAAAATGTAAAAGATGAAAATACACAAAACAATTGTCTAAAATACAAAGAAAATGTTTCATCTTTAACTTTAGGCCTTTTAGAGATCATTTGATCTTTAACTTGCTTAACTGTTCACAATAACAGTAATTTTGACCAGGGATGCCCAAACTTTTACATGCCACTGTATGTAACCTGGGTGCAGAAGATGGATAATGATCCCACTTTAGTTCTACTTATTAGGGTATGTTAGGTTAGGCTATGGGTTGAACTAGATGGACTTACAGTCTTCCTTCAACCTTAATAACTATGTAACTTACATCAAACACAAAATACAAGTGACACTTAGGGTATGTGCACAAAGAGACTTTTTAGAAGAGTTTATTAAGCAAAAACTGGCTATGTGCACAATGAGTTTTTCTTAGAGCTTTTGCAGCAGAAACTGCAGAAACGCTCCCAAATCTCAAGGGTATGTGCAAACGATCCAGAACTGGCAGCACTTTGGACGCATGTTCGCTGCGTTCAAAGCACTGCCGTCTATTGAACGCAGGTGAATCAGCATGTGTTCACTGAATCATGCGGATTCACAGCGTTCAATAAATTCTATGAGTGAAATTTCAGTTGTGCAGACGAGCATCTCCACAAGAGAAATTGCCATGCTGCAGTCTGGAAAGACGCTCTGCATGTTCATCTCAGCCGGTGAGCGGCGGGCGTCTCTGGAAGCATAGCGGGCATGGGATTTCTTGAAATCCCATCCCCTATGCTGTAACATCTGTCTAATGCGGTTTGGATGCTGCTCAAGTAAACAGCGTTCACTGATCGTCTGCACATACCCCAAAAGTTCTCAAAAACTTGAAATTTCTGCTCCAAACAATCAGCAAAACACCTCCATGTGCACATAGCGATTGAAAAGAACCTACAAGTTTTTGGGGAGTTTTGAGTTTCTGACGAGGATTTGGAGAGTTTCAGCTCAGTTTCTGCTGTAAAACCCCCTCAAAACACTCAGTGTCCCTTTTCTTTTTTTTGCCTTGTGGTATTCGCTGACTTTTTGCATCAAAATGCTGTTTATTTTTGTTTTTAACCAGTTTTGCGACTTTTCAGGACCAAAAGTAGCAAATCTTTAAAAAAAAAAATAGCAAAATTGAGAACTCATCCAAAAATCTTATTTCAGGCAGTGACTAACTGGACTGAAATTTGACATTTGGTAAAAGTTGCCTCTCATGAGTTTGAAACATTTGGATAAACAAAGCTGTTAAAATAAAAAAGATACGGGGGGCGTGGTTTGCACGGGAGCAGGAGCAGTCCTGTGTTACAGGAGCTCCTGTAACTTCCAGATCCAAAACTACTAAAAAAGCTACAAAAAGTGGATTAATTGGACTCTACAGCGTTATGAAGATGCCTAGAACCGATTCTAAGAAGAATGGATCCAGTCCTGTGAAGAGGAACCCTTCTCCAGGACAGAAACACAGCCGTGGCTCTGGAGGAGCGCTGCCCCTCCATGGAGGAAAACATGGCGGATCTGCCATGCTGAAGCTGACACCCCATCAGACCCCAGCTAAGCTGAGGACTTCTGCAGCTCAGCGGACCTCCAGGGTACAGACCGGCAAAAAAGCTCCCTCTCCAGCGTCGCTGCTGCCAGCAAGTGGCAGCAGCAAGAAGCAGGGAGTTGCGGTGGAATCGGGCGCCGGGAAGAAGCAAGCGGCCGCCGGTAACAAAGGGATGACTCACCCCTCGCAGGCGCCTGACAAGCTGCAGCCACCCACCCAAGCCAAGAGGAGCAACTTAAACTACAAGGCACAGGTATTTGTGCCGAAGAGTCTGACAGCCGCCGGGACCTGTATGGAGAAAGTGACTACGATCGCAGAGCAGGAGCCGATGAAAGAAGAGCCGCTTCCTGAACAGGAAGTGGTGAAGGGTTCGTGCCGGGGAGATCTCTCTCCGGCGGAACAAGAGGCAGAGCCGCAGCGCTTGGTGAGGAGCGACGAGTTGCTGAAGCGCCGGGGAGCTCCCTCACTGGAGAGACAGGAAGTAGCGCTGCAGCATCTGAAGAGTAGCGGGGAGCCGCAGAAGCGCTGGGGAGACCTCTTGCAGGAGCGACAAGAGGTAGCGCCGCAGCACCTAGAAGAGAACGTGGAGCCGCTGGTTGAAAAGAACATGCACAGGGGAGAGGACGTCGCTGATATAGGAGCGGATCAAGGGACATCAGCGCTTCAGTATGAAAAGGACCGAGGGACACCGGTGTGGGTAAGAAGCTTTCTAAATGACCCCAATTTATGTGAACAATCTTCCCCCAGCACCAATACTATAGGGGACTTAGCTGGGCTTCCCAACATTAACGGGGGCCATGATTTCACTAAAGGTCACCAAAGCCACATCCCCTCTATTGCGGGTCCCTCCTCTTTTAAAGCCACGGATACGCAGAAAGAGAAGCTTAGTTTTACTCATTTAGGGGAAGAATCTGAGAGCCAAAAATTTACTTCTAATAACCCTATATTTGACATGGAGCCCTATAGGTCCTTAATTGACTCATTTAATAGATCCGAAATTTTAGCGGGTATGCAGGAGGGGGGAGAACTGGAGGATGAGCGATCGGATCTATCTGGTGGTTTGACTGGATCACTAGACGGATCGGAGGGATCAGACCTAGAGGAGGCATACATGAATAGTGATGATCTTGAATATTCTGATTATGATACGGTTAATTACTCCAGTTACTCTTCTTCAAGTGACGTTTCTGGTGAACCACCTAAAAAGCCTGTAAAACGCAGTTTAAAAAAGTCTTCCCCAGCTTTAGTAAAATTTGACGGTATTCCAGCATCTGAAGATCTTCCAACAGAGGGGTTTATGGTGTGTCTTATCCAATCATTTCTTACCACCTTGAACATTTGCGGGAAGGATGTAATTACTGAGCCTAAACTGTCATTCAATTCAAAAGCGTCCCAAACGTTTATTAAAAAGCTTTTCCAAGAAATAATTACATCCGTAAAATCTGCAGCTGAAATAATCCCCCCGATCATAAATACTGGAACCTCTTTCGTTCAAGATTCAGTTGCACATAAACGCAATTTTGGAAAAAACGAACAAAACATTTGTCAAGCCATTTCTAAGCCTTTAGATTCATTGGAGGGGATCCAGAAAAAATTGGATATCTTACAAACAAATTTAAATAATTTTGAAGACTTTAAAAGGAAGAATAACGTTAAGATCAGGGGTATACCAGATTCAATTCAGGCTTCCCAGCTGGAGAGTTACGTATCCTCACTGGTTTCTAATTTACTGCCCAATTCCACTGAAGGCCCTTTGATAGAGAGAGTTGTCAGAATACGTAGACCACCCACACTTCCCAAGGACCTGTCATGCGACGTCATTGTTACCTTTTATCCTAATTGGGTGAGGAACGCACTTTTGGGTATTTCGAGAGATCAGGGATTCCTCTCTTCCCCTTACAAACATCTGTCTTTTTATAAGGATTTGTCAAAAATTACGCTTCAAAATAGGAGAGTTTTTTTGCACACTACAAGAGAATTACTGCGAGCAGGCTTCCCCTACTCCTGGACAAGATCATCAACTCTTCGGGTGAGACTTCCGTCAGGTTTTTACTATGTTTCCTCCCCAGGCGAGGGTATTGAACTGTTAAAACGCATTGGAATTTACTCCTCTGGGGCCGCATCCAGTTTCCCATCTACAATTTGAAAGACAGCTGTCCTGGTTGAATACTCTACAATCAATCAACGACTGACTATCTGAGTAACTGCAGCAGCTTAATTCCACTTCAAAATTCACTTTGTATTTTTCTTTTTTTTTCTTTACCTTTTTGTTTATTGGATCAAAACCGAACTTTCCTCCACTAGGTTTTTGGGGTGTCGGGTGCACTCTCGGACCTGTTACAGGCATTATTTTCTTTTATACGATTTTCTACTCTACTCTCATTGCACGGACTACTAATTTAGAATACTAATACTACTGAGCACTGTATATGTTTTCTAGATATTGACGCTATTTTATAACCTTTTTATTTGTCTAACGCTTAAGCATTAGGTTCACAGTTCCTTTATTTTATTTCTTGAGTTTGGGCTATGTTATTTTTGACTTGTGTACTGTTATTGTTACTGCTAGGCCTAACTTCTAAGCAACATCTTATTTTCCTAAAATCTATAACCACTTCATATAATGCTAGAATATTTATTACTTTTTTTCCTTATTTTTATTTATAAGTTTCATATGTGTAGTATTTTTTAAGCAACTATAATTTAGTCTGTTTTTGAATGCCTGTTTTCCAAACCCCACTGCGTTTGGGGTTTTCTTTCCCTTTATTTCCCCTCCCTCATTCCCTTTCCCTTTCTCCCCTTATCCTTTATTGTAAAAATGTCAAAATGTTTAATAAAAATTATTTGAAAAACAAAATAAAAAAGATACAATAAATACAACTTCAAAAATGGCATAAAACATAACAGAGAATAAGGTGCACATATAAAGCCACTAAAAAAGCAAATTACTTTTGAAAACGGCAATGATGAATCTGGCGCCTAAGTATTTATCCGCTTGGAAAAGAAATCCACTCGGCGTTTCCAAGATTTTGCATAATGTGGCAAAAACGTGATCTCATTGCATACATGAATAGACCATTATCAAAAGCTCATTAAATTGGTGTTCTCAAGTTTAAAAGTTATCCTACCCATGGGAGAGGAGATAACTGTCCAATCGCTGGAGTCCAACAGAATGGAATGGTGCGGAGTTCGGTCATGCGCAATACTGCTGCATTCATTCTTAATGGAAGCGCCTGAACTTTCAGCCCACGGCTGATCTTTGGCACTCTTGTTCAAATGAATGGAGAGGCATGAGCGACCTCTGCTCCATTCACCTGGGCATGGTTCTCAGAATTGGCAAGTGCAGGGGCTGAAATACCATTGGTGCAACATGTGCAGCCACAGACAGGCCCAAGAGATCAGAGGGCCAATACCACCTTCAGAGCGGCAAACAGCTCTGTAACACACACACACAAAATGTGAAGATGAGTTACTGGATTCCAAAGGGCTCACCGTGTCCAACCCTGGGCGAGGGCTGCAGCAGTCAGACACCCAGTGATTGGAAAGTTTTTATCCAGTAGATGGTAGGTAATGACTTTTAAAGTTGAGAACACCCCCTAAAAAAAACAACCAGGGGAGTTACATTTCTTGCATCTCGGTTCATTGCAATAATCTCTGCAGCAAGATCAATAAACTGATTCCCAGTAAAATACTGTCTTGAAAAGTGATGCAGGGAAATTCTGAGACTGGAATAACAGTGTGCAAACTAAAAATGCAGTTTCACAGCAGAATAAAGACATCCTCTGCTATTTCAGAACGTACCAAACAGGAGCAAGTGAATAGCTCATGTGAGAGAAACCATTCAGGAACTGAATTTCTAAAAAAGAACTGATCAAAGACAAAACTGGTGACAGAAGCCACATGAATGAAATACTGATCATAAACAATAAGCTGCCATCAGAATTGATCAAGTGTGATCTGAAATATAGCACAGTGACCAAGGCCTCAGTTTAACAAAACAGCATTATAGTCAAGCACTCTCTGTTCAACCTAAGAGGTCAGTGTTCAAGAAGCCATCAAAAAGACATCATGAACCAATGTATAGAAACACCTGTGCAGACAAATGTGAAGATTTCCAGCCTAGTTTTCCAGTTATAATCAGACAATTAGTATAAATAATACTTTGACAAATGCAGCCATTGTCACAGAAATTTCTGGGTAGCAATGAACATCTCTGGCAGAAACCGGTTTTTACTTACCGGTAATAGGATTTTACAGAGTCCACAACAGCACCCCTACGAGAGAGGGGATAAGCCCACCATCCGGACAGGAGCTACAGGTTAAAAAGGGGCGGTCCCCCTCACCCTCCAGTTTGTGTTCCAGAGTATCAAGGGATACCGCCATTGAATCAGTACATGATAAAATTTCTTAAACAATACTAATACCATCACCTCTATAGAGTGATCTCTAAAGGCACACCTTCCAATAGAGTGCAAAAATAAATAATACAGGGGGGGAATGTACGGGTGCTGTCGTGGACTCTGTAAAATCCTATTACCGGTAAGTAAAAACCGGTTTTCTTATCGCCACGACAGCACCCCCACGAGAGACTTTCAAAGACTATTTAACTGGGAGGGACCACAGCACTAAGTACTGAACGGCCAAAGTGTAGGCTGGAATTAGCAGATAGATCAAGGCGATAGTGCATATAAAAGGTGGAAGGTGATGACCAAGTTGCCGCCTTACATATCATATCATTGGGGACATCTGCCTTCTCCGCCCAAGATGACGCCATAGCCCGAGTGGAGTGCGCCTTGATGCCCTCTGGTGGTGTCTCCCCTTTGGCAGAGTAAGCAAGACATATCGCATCTCTACTCCATCTAGCGATAGAACTCTTCGTAACACCTGAACCTTTCCTTCGATTCTGGAAAGAAACAAACAAAGCCCTACTCTGTCTCTAGCTTTGTGTCCTATTCAAATACTCTAATACTGCTCTCTTAACATCTAGAGTATGATATTTTTGCTCCTGCTCTGACGGTATATCTCCTGGCTTCTATGAAACCTAGATGCTACCTTAGGTAAGTATGCAGGATCTGGTTTTAAGACAATTTTGTCTTGGAGGATTATTAGATAGGGAGGATCAACTGATAACGCTTGGATATCACCAACCCTCCTAGCAGATGTTAACGCTAAAAGTAGAGCTGTCTTTAGGGTCAAAATTTTTATTGGAATAGACTCCAACGGTTAAAAGGAGGTTGTTAAAGCTTCGAGCACTAAATTTAGATTGTCATGATTAAGGGAGCTTAGTCTCCAGAAACGCGTTGAGATTCTTACCCATATGGCTTGTGCTGAAGTCTGTATCCTCTATGCTTAAAAGTTTGTGAATAAAGAAAACTCTTTTTTACGGATTCGGTGAAGCTGGACATTCTTTTCTTTTTTGGACTAAATTTAGATCCCAAGGGGGCAATCTTGCAATATGGATCGGGTTACAACGCGGACATGCTTTAACAAATCTAGCAACCCATCTATTCCCAGCTACATCACTGTTATATAAGGCCCCTAAGGCTGAAATATGAACTTTCAACGTGTTAACTGCCAAACCCAATTCCCAGCCCCTCTGCAAGAATTCCAGAATGGCCGGAATTGGAACTTTGTCTGTTAGGGGTTGTTGATGGAATGTAAGGAATTTCTTCCAAATTCTAGAATAAATCCTTGTAGTGACCTCCTTCCGGCTTTTCAACAAGGTGGATATCAAAGCCTTGGAAAAACCTCTTTCCCTTAGAAGCTCCCTCTCAAGTTCCACGCCGTCAAGTGAAGAGTCTCCAAATTGGGATGATGAAATGGACCTTGAGAAAGGAGCTCCGGAACCACTGGCAACACCCAAGGATTGGTCACTGACATTGCTCTGAGGAGAGAGAACCAAGGCCTCCTGGGTCAAAAGGGGGCAATTAGAATTATTCTTGCTCTCTCCTCCCTGATCTTCCTGAGAGCTATCGGAATCAAGCACATTGGGGGAAATGCATACGCTAGCGGAAAGTCCCAACGGACCCGAAGGGAATCTACAATGCACGGTTGGTCTGCTCTCTGGAGATACAAACTCCCTGACCTTCCTGTTTTCTTTCGTGGCAAAACAGATCTATTACTGGTAATCCCCAGAGCCTGACTATCTGTTTGAATATCTGTTTGTCTAGAGACCATTCTCCCTGCCGAAGGGAATGGCGACAGATAGTCCGCTTCTACATTGAGGTCTCCTTTTATGTGAATTGCCGACAGGGAATGAAAGTGACTCTCAGCCAAGGCCAGTATCCATGCTGTAGTGGCCATCAGGGATTGTGATCTTGTCCCTCCTTGATGATTGAGGTAGGCTACTACCGTCATATTGTCGGTCTGTACCCTTACATGCGAATCCTTCAGGGATGGTAGCAAGTGAAGGAGAGCATGTCTGACTGCTGAGAGTTCCTTTAAATTTGACGAGCTTTGGGATTCTAGACCCGACCACCGCCCTTGGGTCAGAACCTCCTCCATGTGGGCTCCCCAACCAAATAGACTGGCATCGGTTGTAACTATCCTGTCTGGTATAATACTCCACTGAACTCCCCTTGACAGATGACGCAGGCTGAGCCACCATTTTAGATCGTGAAGAGTGGCTGGTGATAATCTGATTTTCCCATCTAGGAAACCCTGAAGCTCTTTTTCTGCCTGGAGGATCTCGAATTGTAGCATACGAGGATGAGCTTGAGCCCATCTCACGGCTGGTATACACGCTGTCAGTGACCCTAGTAGGGACATTGCGTCTCTCAACCTTACATTCGGATCCTTTCTTACAGCCGTGACTTTGCGAACAATCTTCTGCTTTTTGTCCTCGGGTAGAAAAGATGACTGATCTTCTGAGCTTAGAAGAATCCCTAGAAAAATTTGAGACCTGGCAGGTTCTAGTCTTGATTTTTCTATGTTGATTATCCAACCGAGTTCCTGTAGGGACGATATCATGGCATTTACATGGGCCTTACACTGACAAATAGAATTTCGAACTATCAAAAAATCATCTAAGTTGGGTATCACAAGGGTATCCTTTTCCCTAACATGGGCCATTACTTCTGAAATAATTTTAGTAAATATCCTAGGTGCCATGGACAGGCCGAAAGGCATTGCCAAAAATTGAAAATGCCTAACCTGATGGTTTACCCGCACTGCCATCCCGAGGAACTGTTGGTAATCTTTGTGAACTGGCAGATGATAATATGCATCTTTTAGATCTAGTACTGACATGTAGCACCTAGGAAACAAAAGTTTAGTTGTTGATTTAATTGATTCCATCTTAAAAGCGCGATTTTGAAGAAATCTATTTAATTTACGCAAATTTATGATAGTCCTAAAGGACCCGTCAGGTTTAGAAATCAAAAATAGCGGAGAATAAAATCCTGTCTTCTCCTGGTGTTTTGGAACCTCTTCAATAACCCGCTTCTTAAGTAACTGTTGAATCTCTATTTCTAGGGCCTGATGTTGAGCTAGAGAATCAAGCGAAGTTAGAACAAAATGATCTGGGGAAATGTTCAGAAATTCCAACCTCAACCCCGACACAACAACCCCTAATATCCAGGTACTAGAAGTTATTTTAGTCCATTTATTGAGGAAGAATTTCAATCTACCCCCCACTGGTAGCTTTGATTTATCTATAATTGCGTCTGCGTCTTGAAGAAGATGAGGGGTTTCCTTAGTATCCACCTTTTTTCTTTTGTTCCGCTGGTTCCAAATTGCAACTGTATCCTTGCTGGTCTGCTTGAAATCTTCTGAAAGGTACACGTCTTCTGAAAGCGTTCCTAAAGGTGGGATTAAACACTTTAGGAAATCCCTTCTTCCTATCCTCCGCAAGGATATCATCCAGTACCGAGCCAAATAGGTACTCACCACTGCATGGAATGGTGCACAACTTGGCTCTAGCCTGAGCATCGCCCTTCCAGGTCTTAAGCCAAAGTGCCCGCCGAGCTGCATTTGAAAGACCAGCTGATCTTGCAGCTAATTTCAAAGAGTCTATTGAAGCATCCGCTAAATAAGCTACTCCCTCTCTGATCCGAGACAAGGAGTCCAACAACTTTTCTCTAGGAACCTTCGCCTTAAGTTGCTCTTCTAGCTGGCTCACCCAGACCATAACGGATCTGGCAGTACAAGTACCAGCAATCGCGGGTTTAAAGGCTCCCGAAGATGATTCCCACACTTTCTTCAGGAACATGTCCGCCTTTCTGTCTGACGGATCCTTAAGGAGTCCTACATCCTCCAGAGGTAGCGAGGCTGATTTTGAGGTAGAGGCCACCGCCACGTCCACTTTAGGGACCTTTATCCATTGAGATAAGAGGTCATCATCAAAGGGGTATCTTCTCTTTGCGGCGGATGGCAAGATCCCTTTATCCTGCTTATCCCACTCACGTCTGACCAGATCTTTAATTGTGTCAACCACCGGAAAAGTTTTACGATTCCTCTGGCATAGCCCCGCAAACATAATCTCCTGGGTAGATTTTGCTTCCTTATTTTCTGCGACACCCACAGTTGCCCGAACGGCTTTAACTAGGGTTTCCATATTCTCCATGGAAAAACAAGGCCTTCCCTCCTCATCCGAGGAGGATGACGAGAAGCTCTCTGAACATTCGCCATCCTGTAGGGAAGCGCTTGAATCAGACATCATATCCATCCTGATTTTTTCATGCCGTCTCGATTTAAGGGAACATCTTATTTCTTCCCTAATAGCCTCCCTCAAATCTGATGTACATAGAGGGGCTTCTTCCAAAGTACGGCAGATACAAGCCTGACACAGTTTCTTTATAACTGTCCGGCAATGGTTCCTTGCACAAAGCACATTGTATATGCTTTGACTTTGTAAGCCTTTTACCCTACAACAAAGCATAGCACAAAACAGCACAATCAGCTACTGGGCTGGAATTAAACACTCACCCCAGCTGATGAAGATGGAGTACCGGTCTCTGAGGAGGTGAGGTGCCACATGACGTCGGGTTGCCAGACTCCTGCTGCCCATGTACCATGCCACTGCTGCGTGACCGACTGCTGCTCTTCTTCCGCTGCTCTGTCAGCTGCAAGTGTTTGGCGTCCCCCATCGAGGACATGTTGCCGCACACACTCACCCTCCAGCGGCTCTGCTTTTTATATTTGCCGCACACCTCCTCCCAACCTCCCCCGGAAGTAGAATAAGTACTTCCGGGTCACAAGCGCCGGCAATCATTCAGAAGCGCCGCGCGGCTGCGACCCAGGGCGGAATTCCTCGACCCCTGGGAATGCATCTCCACTCCGGCCAGACGAGGGGGGGTCTGCAAGCAGTACACCCCCGACGCTGCTTCCAGTGCCCCCGATTCTGCCGTTCTCTCTGGAAACCGCACAGAGGCTTGGTGGACCCGGGTAAGTCGACCTGCAGGCTCCCGCCGTCCGGACAGGAACCCAAACTGGAGGGCGAGGGGGACCGCCCCTTTTTAACCTGTAGGTTCCTGTCCGGATGGTGGGCGGATCACCTCTCTCATAGGGGTGCTGTCGTGGCGATAGGAAAAACCCTGCTTAACCCCTTCAGTGATTTTCATTTTTTTCTTTTCTTTCTTCCAAGAGGCATAACTTTTTTATTTTCTGGTCAATATAGCCGTATGAGGGCTTGATTTTTCATTCTACCAAATAGTGTATTGACAACATCCCCAACTCTCCAGGAATGGTCAAAGCGGGGGGGAGAATTGGTACAAATACTATGCCACTTTTGTTAAAATCTATTTTATTAATTTTCTAAATAAAAAAATACATACATACAATAATTTATGAAAAGAAAATTCCTCAGGGACATGCCCTGGTGAGGCAACTATGAATCAAACATTTGCAAGATATGTACACATGAACATGAATGAATATATCTCTTAAAGTACCTCAAAAACCATACATAATATCTCAAGTGTTGGGTATAGTGAAGAAATTTTTTTTATTTAAAAAATAACGTAAATTTGCTAGACCGTTTTTTTGTATATTTACGTGGGGGGACAAAGTATAACTATAGAGCAATAATACCATTATTGACAGACAAATAGAATAGTATGCTGTATATCAAGTAATACCAGATGATTATTTATATACAGGGCGACACACAGGGCCGTATTTGCCACTAGGCACTCGAGGGCACGTGCCTAGGGCGGGGACAATGCAGGGGGCGGCACCTGAGCAAGTTTAAGAAAAAAAAAATTTTTTTTTTTTTTTAAAGTCCGGGGTCGCCCCACCCAGGGGCGCCGCTATAATGAGGTGAGTTGAGCACTTCACCTCTAGCGGCATCCAGTCCCTCAAAACAGGGGGCGGCAGCAACAGCGCCGCCCCCTGCAGTCAGATCAGATGTGCCGGGTACTAGCAGTAGCCATAAGCATGCCCAGGCAGCCAGGGAGACGAGCTACTTGAACAAACTAAGCACAGCCTGTGGGCGGGGACTGTGGCTGCTTGCCTGCTACACAGTAGCGTAGCGACTGGAGGGGGCCATCGCCCGGGCCCTGTCACATGAAGGGGCCCACCGGGAGCCAGGGCCACTTCTGTGACATACAGAACACAGCATAGGAGCAGAGCAGTATGATGTCTGCTCTGCTCCCATCTGACGGAGACTCTGCAGGCTGCTAGCACAGTGGCCGGCTGCAGTCTCCCCCCTGCAGTGAATGGTTTCGCCCCCTCTGACCTGATCATGAAGCTTTTCCCCGGCTGCAGTTCTTCCCTCTGTGCACGCTGGGATTGGCTCAGGCACTCTGGGTCCTAGTGCCCACATGTTGCATTTCACCAAGACACTTCCTGGTCCTGTCTGCAAACGTTATCAGTAAGTGCTGGGGATGGAACATTTTAGGCTTATTAAATTCAGGTATGTCAGTGTGATGTGAATGTGAGACCATGGGGGTATTGTGGGAGCTGAAAGTGGGTGAGGGGGGACAGGGTAATGAGGGGGTGGATGTGAGACCATGGGGGTATTGTGGGGGAGGGAGACAGGGCACTGGGGGGTGAATGTGAGACTATGGGGGTGTTGTGGACTCTGAAAGTGGGTGAGGGGGACAGGGTACTGATGGGGTGAATGAAAGATGATGGGGGTATTGGGTACTGAAGTGGGGGAGGGGAGGCAGGGCACTGGGGGGTAAATGTGAGACCATGGGGGTGTTGTGGGGGCTGAAGGTGGGTGAAGTGGGACAGGGCACCGAGGGGTGGATGTGAGATGATGGGGGTATTGGGGCTGAATATTATAATGTTTTGTTATGATATTATATGTACTCCATCATGTAATATTTGCTGTCTGGGGAGCCTGGAGATGGGGGGGTAGGGGGCTTTTGATACGTACCACATGGGTCTTTTATGAGTATTAGTATAAGGAGCCGCATACAGTAACCAAGAGCTGCATCACATTTACAGCACCACTCCGGCATTATTATTTATTTCATTGCTGGAGCGGTGCTGAAAATCCGCGTCCCCTGCCCCCTGTCTGATACTCACCTTCTGGCGTTTTCATCTGTTTTAGTCTCCGCTTGGCTCCGTCTCCTGCAGTTTGTGGCCTGTCCGAGGCTCCAGTGTTTCATGAAGCGGCGCAGAGGTCACTAATCAATGTAAGTCTGTGGGAGCCTCGTTCTGGCCTCTCTCTCACTCTCAGGCTATGTGCACACGGTGCGGATTTGGCTGCGGATTCATAGCAGTTTTCCATGCGGTGTACAGTACCATGTAAACCTATGGAAAACCAAATCCGCAGTGCCCATGGTGTTGAAAATACCACACGGAAACGCTGCATTGTATTTTCCGCAGCATATCAATTCTTTGTGCAGATTCCGCAGCATTTTACACCTGCTCCTGTATAGGAATCCGCAGGTGTAAAAACGCAGGCAAAATCCTCACATAAAAGCAGGAAATCCGCGGTAAATACGCATGTAAAATGCAGCACATTTTACCTGTGGATTTTGCAAAAACTGCGGGAAAAATGCGCATACGAATCCGCAACGTGTGCACATAGCCTCATAGTCTTACATTGAGCTCTTGTGACATAGCTTCTCACTTCTGGCCTGTCAGAAGCTGCACTCACAAGTTTGAGTGTGCCACAAAATAGTGAATACACCGGAGGATGAGTAAATGACTGGGAATGGGGACCTGCGCTTAAAGCACCACTCCAGCGGTGGAAAAAAACCCTGCTAGAGTGGTGCTTTAATAATTTAATAATAAGCAATTTAATACTATAAAGTTGATAAAGGTTTGGAATAAATGTCTGCAGTCACTTTATGTGACTGCAGACTGCCAAATCATGACAGGGAGCTGCGGGCCCATCATACTGTGTATAAGGGAGCTGCGGGCCCATCATACTGTGTATAAGGAAGCTGCGGGCCCATCATACTGTGGTAAGGGAGCTGTGAGCTCATCATACCGTGATAAGGGAGCTGTGAGCTCATCATACTGTGGTAAGGGAGCTGTGAGCTCATCATACCGTGATAAGGGAGCTGTGAGCTCATCATACTGTGATAAGGGAGCTGTGAGCTCATCATACTGTGATAAGGGAGCTGTGAGCTCATCATACTGTGATAAGGGAGCTGTGGGCTCATACTGTGTATAAGGGAGCTGCGGGCCCATCATACTGTGTATAAGGGAGCTGCGGGCCCATCATACTGTGTATAAGGGAGCTGCGGGCCCATCATACTGTGTATAAGGGAGCTGCGGGCCCATCATACTGTGTATAAGGGAGCTGCGGGCCCATCATACTGTGTATAAGGGAGCTGCGGGCCCATCATACTGTGTATAAGGGAGCTGCGGGCCCATCATACTGTGTATAAGGGAGCTGCGGGCCCATCATACTGTGTATAAGGGAGCTGTGGGCCCATCATACTGTGTATAAGGAAGCTGTGGGCTCATCCTACTGTGATAAGGGAGCTGCGGGCTCATCCTACTGTGATAAGGGAGCTGCGGGCTCATACTGTGTATAAGGGAGCTGCGGGCTCATACTGTGTATAAGGGAGCTGCGGGCCCATCATACTGTGTATAAGGAAGCTGTGGGCTCATCCTACTGTGATAAGGGAGCTGCGGGCTCATCCTACTGTGATAAGGGAGCTGCGGGCTCATACTGTGTTATAAGGGAGCTGCGGGCTCATACTGTGTATAAGGGAGCTGCGGGCCCATCATACTGTGTATAAGGGAGCTGTGGGCCCATCATACTGTGTATAAGGAAGCTGTGGGCTCATCCTACTGTGATAAGGGAGCTGTGAGCTCATCCTACTGTGATAAGGGAGCTGTGGGCTCATACTGTGTATAAGGGAGCTGCGGGCCCATCATACTGTGTATAAGGGAGCTGCGGGCCCATCATACTGTGTATAAGGGAGCTGCGGGCCCATCATACTGTGTATAAGGGAGCTGCGGGCCCATCATACTGTGTATAAGGGAGCTGCGGGCCCATCATACTGTGTATAAGGGAGCTGCGGGCCCATCATACTGTGTATAAGGGAGCTGCGGGCCCATCATACTGTGTATAAGGGAGCTGCGGGCCCATCATACTGTGTATAAGGAAGCTGTGGGCTCATCCTACTGTGATAAGGGAGCTGCGGGCTCATCCTACTGTGATAAGGGAGCTGCGGGCTCATACTGTGTATAAGGGAGCTGCGGGCTCATACTGTGTATAAGGGAGCTGCGGGCCCATCATACTGTGTATAAGGAAGCTGTGGGCTCATCCTACTGTGATAAGGGAGCTGCGGGCTCATCCTACTGTGATAAGGGAGCTGCGGGCTCATACTGTGTTATAAGGGAGCTGCGGGCTCATACTGTGTATAAGGGAGCTGCGGGCCCATCATACTGTGTATAAGGGAGCTGCGGGCTCATCCTACTGTGATAAGGGAGCTGCGGGCTCATCCTACTGTGATAAGGGAGCTGCGGGCTCATACTACTGTGATAAGGGAGCTGCGGGCTCATACTGTGTATAAGGGAGCTGTGGGCTCATACTGTGTATAAGGGAGCTGCGGGCCCATCATACTGTGTATAAGGGAGCTGCGGGCCCATCATACTGTGTATAAGGGAGCTGCGGGCCCATCATACTGGGTATAAGAGAGCTGCGGGCCCATCATACTGTGTATAAGGGAGCTGTGGGCCCATCATACTGTGTATAAGGAAGCTGCGGGCCCATCATACTGTGGTAAGGGAGCTGTGGGCTCATCATACTGTGATAAGGGAGCTGCGGGCTCATCCTACTGTGATAAGGGAGCTGCGGGCTCATACTGTGTTATAAGGGAGCTGCGGGCTCATACTGTGTATAAGGGAGCTGCGGGCCCATCATACTGTGTATAAGGGAGCTGCGGGCCCATCATACTGTGTATAAGGGAGCTGTGGGCCCATCATACTGTGTATAAGGAAGCTGTGGGCTCATCCTACTGTGGTAAGGGAGCTGTGAGCTCATCATACTGTGATAAGGGAGCTGTGGGCTCATACTGTGTATAAGGGAGCTACGGGCTCATACTGTGTATAAGGGAGCTGCGGGCCCATCATACTGTGTATAAGGGAGCTGCGGGCCCATCATACTGTGTATAAGGGAGCTGCGGGCCCATCATACTGTGTATAAGGGAGCTGCGGGCCCATCATACTGTGGTAAGGGAGCTGTGGGGTCATCATACTGTGATAAGGGAGCTGTGGGCTCATACTGTGTATAAGGGAGCTGTGGGCCCATCATACTGTGTATACGGGAGCTGTAGGCCCATCATACTGTGTATAAGGGAGCTGCGGGCCCATCATACTGTGTATAAGGGACCTGCGGGCCCATCATACTGTGTATAAGGGAGCTGTGGGCCCATCATACTGTGTATAGAGGAGCTGTGGGCCCATCATACTGTATATAGAGGAGCTGTGTGTCCATCATACTGTGTATAAGGGAGCTGTGGGTCCATCATACTGTGTATAAGGGAGCTGCGGGCCCATCATACTGTGTATAAGGGAGCTGTGGGCCCATCATACTGTGTATAGAGGAGCTGTGTTACCATCATACTGTGTATAGGGGAGCTGTGGGGGCCTTATACAGTGTATATGGAAGCTTTGAGCTCACCATACTGTGTATAATGGAGCAGTACATGAGGGACTTAGGGGACATTATTAAATGTAAAGTGGGCACTTCAGCATTATTGTATTGTTATAGGGGCACTCAGAGTATTGCGACCATCAGAGTTGCATATTGTCACAATATGGCGGTAAAATCAGTGTTCGTTTTTGTATATAGATTTATTTTCAATAACAGCGAGGTCATATTCTGAGGTTCCACTATATTCACAATTAGAGTGCGCAACCGTCACTGTAATTCTCTCGTGCCCCCCCCCCCTCTGTTCTCTCGTGCCCCCATCTATTCTCCTATGCCCCTGGTATTATGCGCTTGTCACTGTCACAAGAATATAGCAGTGATGCCAGCAGGGTAAATCCCACGTCATAAATTGCTTCCTTAATATGACAATGGTACCAGTCCCCCCTGGCTGCCTGCTGTGTGCCCTCTTTGGTATACACCAGGTAAGGACAGGAGCCGCAGGCAGCAGGAGACTGTGCGACCATGAAGGTAAATAGAAGAGGATGTGTTATGTTTGTATTGTATCCTGCCTGACATTAAAGGGGTTGTCTGAGATGGGGAAATATACAGTATATACATACTAGTTTATTTAAAATAAATCCTACACAGAGAGATATTGCTCTCCTGTCACCCCCGGAAATTCAGCCACAGACCTCTCTGGTGGTCGACAGCGGTTCTGGAAGCGATGACTGCACCATCTGGATGTCACAGAACAGATAAAACCTGTGATTAACTGCAGCGGTCAGGTGACTGTGAGGCTATGTGCACATGTATTTTTGAGGGCTGCGGATTTTTCCGCAGAGGATTTCAGAAATCCGCAGGTAAAAGGCACTGCGTTTTACCACGGGTTTACTGTGTTTTTTTTTTTTTTTGCAGATTTTGTGCGAATTTCACCTGCGGTTTTACACCTGAAGATTCCCATTATGGAGCAGGTGTAAACCGCTGCAGAAACCGCACAAAGAATTGACACGCTGCGGAATGTAAACCGCAGCGTTTCCGCACGATTTTTCCGCAGCATGTGCACTGCGGATTCCGTTTTCCATAGGTTTACATTGTACTGTAAACGCATGGGAAACCGCTGCGGACCCACAGCGGCGGATCCGCAATGTGTGCACATAGCCTTAGACGCTTCTCTGAAGGGGGGCCTGTGCCAGTCACCTGACAGTTGTGGGCTTTAATTTTCTCTTATTTTGCCAAATTTTCAAAAGAGTAAGGGATGGTCTTAAAAAATAAAATTGAAAACCCCCTATTACATTATTTAGTGATTCTCATTCGTGTCGGTGTTCCCCTCTGGTACCAAAAGTGATGTCGACCTGTGCATTATTTACATGACCGCTGCAGCCAATCACTGACCTCACAGTCATTTGCTGTACATAATAGTACGACCACTGCAGCCTGTGATTAGTGGGGGTCAAATGGTGAAGGCCCCTGCAATCATTATTATTTATCGTACATCTGGATACAGATCTACAGTACGTAGCAATTAAAGGGGTGTTCAGGGCTGTAGACATGTTTCTGCACTCTATGTGACTTCAAACTACTGAATGCATGTAAAGAGTAAATGTAATATAAATTGAATGTAAGTAAAGAGTAAACCAGATTTATTTATACTGATTTTACTATGGGGGGGGGGGGGCGCCATTTTGCAGTTCGCCTCAGGCAGCATAGAGGCTAGGTTCACCCCTGGCCCCACCCACCCACCTCAGTCTTGGCTGCTGCGGGGGGAGGGGGTCTCGGGCGCAGGGCCGCCATCAGGGCATTACAGCCCTGACTACTGTATGGGGCAGAAATGGGTGCTGTACCTTTAAGCAGCAGGCCCAAGTGTATCACGGTCCTGACGCGGGTTATGTGACACGCTGCGCGCTCTTATGTAGGAGCACTGGAGCAGACTGGAGGTGTGAGAGCCCTCAGGAATACTCCGCAGGTGACGGCACAGACAGTAAGGAGTTAACTGCTGTCAGCCCGAGGATTTCCTGTCTCCTCGGTAACAAGGAACCTTTCTGTGTCATCTGCGGGGGAAGTGTTTCAGTGCTGCACTTCTTGTGCTCTGCCAGTACTGTCCCCCATGTGGTGAGAAGGTGACTGGGGGGTTTGTACAGGGAGCATCAGGGGGGTCTGGGGATATTGGGGGTCTCACCTCTGTGCTTGTCTGCCCCCTCAGATGTTGCCTGTCAGAGGGGGGACCCTGCTAAGGTCCATGGCTGCTGTCTGCAGGTAAGAGCCCTTCTGTCCTGTCTCAGCTGCTGTGGCACTATAAGTCTCAGCATGCACATACAGGGGAGACAAAGATTGTGGTGATTTACACGTTTCAAGCTGGAAGACATTTTGCTTTTTTGTAGAGAAGCAGGACGGACATGTTTGTGGGAGACGATACTGAAGTCGGCGGTGAGCAGGGAGAGGAGGCGGGCAGTGTGTGAGGACTCAGGAAGCTGCAGAGAGGAGTGAGGTGAGAGAGGAGATGGGAGTCTGCTGATGTGAGTGAGCAGAGGGGAGGCTGGTAAGGGGAGGAGATGAGAGGCTGGTAAGGAGAGATGAGAGGCTGGTGGGGGAGGCTGCTGAGGAGATGAGAGGCTGGAAAGGAGAGGAGATGAGAGGCTGGTGTGGGGAGGCTTCTGAGGAGAGGAGATGAGAGGCTGGAAAGGAGAGGAGATGAGAGGCTGGAAAGGAGAGGAGATGAGAGGCTGGAAAGGAGATGAGAGGCTGGAAAGGAGAGGAGATGAGAGGCTGGTGTTGGGAGGCTGCTAAGGAGAGGAGAGGCTGGTGAGGAGAGGAGATGAGAGGCTGGAAAGGAGAGGAGATGAGAGGCTGGTGTGGGGAGGCTGCTGAGGAGAGGGGATGAGAGGCTGGTGAGGGGAGGCTGCTGAGGGGAGGAGATGAGAGGCTGGTGAGGGGAGGCTGCTGAGGGGAGGAGATGAGAGGCTGGTGAGGGGAAGCTGCTGAGGGGAGGAGATGAGAGGCTGGTGAGGGGAGGCTGCTGAGGAGAGGGGATGAGAGGCTGGAGAGGGGAGGCTGCTGAGGAGATGAGAGGCTGGTCTCATGCTGTATATGGGGAGGTTATGTGGGTCTCATGCTGTATATGGGGAGGCTGTGTGGGGCTCATGCTGTATATAAGGGGCTGCGGGGGGTTTAAAGATATATAGCGGGTGTCAGCATACTTAATTCTCAATATTAAGTGATACAATTAACACTAATTAATATTGAGTAGAATTATTTTCATGCTATTTCATGCTCCACAACAGTCATGGTCTTTCATCTGGCCCCTCGGGGAAATAAATTGCCCACCCCTGATCTAGAGACATGGAGTGAGAAGCCCACAGACGATAGCAACAGATTAGTCCGTTCTCTCACTAAATTACCCATCCAGCTCTTCACACTATTCTCTCTGAAACGTCCGAGCATTGCAGAGATAAACGTCCCTGTTTGCAGTCTGAGTGATGCTGCCCGTGGTTTTGGTAGTATGAATCGACTGACAGGTTGCCCTTAAAAATCTGTCAGCCAAACCGTGCAACCGTGGCAGAATCAACTGACTATGTACTGTGTATGAGATCCACCAGATTCTCACATGACAACTAATGGAAAGGTTTGCTAAGGCTACTTTCACATCAGCGATTTTCTCCGTTCGCGGCAGACACTGCAGTTTTTCTGCATCTGTCACGTAACATATCACTTACGGGCTGGCAACTCTGCGTTCGGCCTCATTCATTCCCTATGGGACTTGTGGACATGTGCGGCACTTGAGGCGAGACAAAAAAAAAAAACACTGCTAGCATCATTTTTTTTTTCCTGTTGTTGCAAGTACCGCATTTGCTGGATCGCAGCAAAACCGCAAGTGCCGCAAGTCCCATAGGGAATGAATGAGGCTGAACACAGTGTTGCCATAAGTGATCCGTTACGGATGCGGAAAAACTGCCGGATCTGCCGCAAATGTCAAAAATCGCTGATGTGAAAGTAGCCTAAGTCACTGCCGATAGAGTCTGCATTAGTCATACTCGCCAATGGGGGAGGCAGCATGAAAAGTGCCTAGGGCAGCAGAAACTCTAAATACGGCCCTGGCGACACAGTATAGCAATAATGTCATTATCAACAAATAGGGTAGTATATTATGAATAGCCACTAAGTATTCACAAATATTAATGTGCATAGTGGTTCTAAAGTGCGTACCGTGCCTTTAAATTCCAACACTATGATCGTCAGAAGATCATATGTCCCAGGGGTATATTTATACAAAACACAAGTAGCTTCAGGTCACAAAAGGGATTAAGATCACCATGTGCATGTCCAGGAGGACTAATGTGCGTTTCACCCTGCTACGTGCATGTTTTAGATTTTTCTATTGGGGGAGTATCGCTCACAGTAATACAGGCTGAATGTGAGGTCTCTGTGTGTTTTCTCTCAATCTGCTTTAGTTCATTTCTATAGGCTTTTTTTGTACAGTCTAGGATTTTTTTCTTCCCTGCCAACTGCAGATCTGTGTATAATCCTGTCCCCATCCCTGCTACTATTTCTAAGGACGGGTTCACACATTCAAGTTTAAATCCAAGTACGGATACGGGTACACTCGACATCATCATAAGCATAAAAAAGCCTGTTGAGTGTGGTCAAGAAACCAAGGCAGCCATTCCATGCATCGGAAGGCAACACAAGACCAGCCAAAGGGGGCAGTCAGACGGCTATCTATTGGACAGATATCTGAAAGCAATGCATGGACTGGCAGGCAGCTCTCTTGATCCGAGCGTGACAGCTGCATAGAAATACATAGCTGAGCTGAGCTATGACCCGGCTATCAGGGCAATGAGGATGTTACAAGAGGGTCCCCACATGGTCTGAGGGGCAAGAACGACAGAACGGGACCCCAATAAAACAATCCTTATCTAAGAACTGGCCCAATATCTATGGACATAACTGTTTATCACCCATGGTAATTCTGCTTCATGTCACTTGTCTTATCCATGGTTTTTCCCTTTTTTTTTTTCTATGCTGTTGTGCATAAACATGTGATTCTTCAGAATTTGTTTTAGTCTTTGCCTGATGAAGAGACCTGTGTAGTCTCGAAAGCTTGCAATTTGTTACCATCTTTTCAGTTAGCCATTAAAAGGTATCAACCACTGAGGACTCTCAATTCTAAACATTTTTCTATCTACTGGCTAACACGGTACCCAGATATATTTCTTTCCTATTTACTTACAGACAGAGGTGATTATTTGTAACAAGCTATGTTGTAAGAAAAACAGCAAAAGAGTAGATGACAGTCAGGTACTGGATTTGTTTTTCAGGAGGATGCTGAATGTACAATCCTGCCTTCTTGGTGACTTCTTGCTGCCTGCTGTGCTACTGTTAGGAGCCTGGCATAAGCAATGAGTGCTCAGAGATGTGTTTCCTGAGGAACAAGCAGCATGAGGGGCACTTCCCCTCGGCTGCACAGCAAACATGACAATAAGAATTTTTGGGGTTTTATACTTCTAATAACCTTGATAAAGCTCACGCGAAACGTGCGTCAGTGGCAGAGTGGCATGTGTTCCTGCCTGAACAGTAGCATGGGTAAGCACTTTTGGGAGAGGGGATAGTACTTGGAGGTATGGTTTATACATGGATTAACATGATGAGTTGTTTTACACATTCATGTCCATCCCCTTTACTCCCATGTTGGATCTTTAGGCACTAGCACTTTATATTATGCCCTTGCCCGTTTTAGCGAGTACACAGTAGCCATGATCCCGAGTAGTACCTGATCCTTTGCGGTTTGTGTCTCTCAGACTTATTCTTGTACATTATGTTGACTTTTTTGATAAAATGTTTATGTATTTATCATGTATTTAATTAAATGTATACCTTTTTAAGCATTTGTGGGCCTAGTACTCCATTTCATTCTGTATTGCTGGCTATTTTCAAATCTACATTGTAAACTCTCCATCAGCTTTAGAGAGGATCCTCTTTTTCGAACTGATGTCTTTTTCATTTCTTCAACTTGACGTTCCAATTACAAATAAATAAATGCTGTTTATCTCCCTCACCCCCCCTAAAAAAAGCCATAAATGTGCCTCCCATTGTGTTGTAAATTCTATTCTCGACAGCAAAGATGGAAGTTTTTCCAAATACTCCCACATGCTTTCATCTTAGCCGTGAACGGATTCCCAGTTGTCAAGGAAACGGTAACAATATATTTCTAGGATGCAGAGATTCTCATAGTCTTTCACTGGCTCTCTCTGCATAGCTCGAGGAGAGGACAGAGACTGCAAACACAAATCAGACGCTTGGTACAGCGCTATAAATTATAGATCAGCAATGAACAAATTTTGAAGAAAAACAAAACTAAACAAAACTGTGGTATAAAGTAAAAAAAAAATAAAATAAAATAAAGTCCTGTAGCTTACATGACATAACTTGGAGCATGGATGGGACTGGTGAGACACTTAAGTTTTTAACTAGATTTAATAAATCAGTCTGAGTCACTATATCGCTCTACAGGAGACACAGAGTGCCCAGAGAAAAACACAATGACCACATATAGAAAATAATGTTATGCAATCTTTCTTGAAAATCGATTATCACAAAAATACACAATTAAAACCTATGCCTCTAATGTGAGGGACACATGTGGATAGGGACTCTGTTAAATATGTTACAACACATCTCAAAAATAATTATGGAAAAATAAAGTGCTCAACACGCACAGTAAAGATTGTACTGATATTAGATAAGAATAAATAGCCCCAATAAATAGACCCAAGAAAAATAATTAATCCATGAGAATTATTTAAAAAAAAGTGCCTGTGCATATAGTGGGAGTTCATTTAATATTAAGAAATCAATATTCTCATAGAATTACATATGGATTTGATCGTAATCAAAAAGTATGTGACCTAAGGGCTATATCATGATTCAAAATTCATAGTAAATACACAGATCCCTCCTAAATTGATCAATGTCATAGTAGGACCAGGAGATAGGAATAATTGAAGACTATATGTACCCTAGTGCAGCATCAAACTAGAAGACTATTGAGAATCTGTATCAGGCTTAATCACATGTGGGCAGATTGCCCTAGCTGTATGACTTGCGTAACAAATGCAGGATCCTTGCCGCGTCCCTCAACCCTGACGCGGTTTTCATCCACACGTCTTCAGACGCCCCCTGAAGTGCTGACAAAATGTGTGTCGGGGTTGAGGGGCGCATCACAGATCCTGCATTTGTTATGCAAGTCATACAGCTAGGGCAATCAGCCCACCATCTGCATAAAGGTGCAGATCGTTGGAAGACACACATTGACTAACTGATATGAAATTCTACCCTTCATTTTTCTAAACTGAGCTGATTTTTTACACCAAAAAGAAAACTTTATGAAAAAGTAAAAGTTTCAGCTGGCAGTAGACATAAGTCTAAAAGGTGTTGCTAGGTAAACCAGTCACAGAAAGCAATTGGTGACATTTCCAATAATCTTGTATCCCTGTGATTAACGATGCAGGTTTTTATTCCACAACGCGTCTCCATTCCGGACTGGTGTCTTTCTCAAGGGTAAAAAACTGATCATCATTTCGATTAGTGCAGCTCAAAACTGTTAATTGTCTTTTCCTTCAATCATTCTGCTGAAGTTCATCCCCCAGCCACGGGGTAGCAGCTACCATTATAGAGCTTTCACAGGAGTGGTTCCTACACAATTCGCTCAGGTAAGCAGATTACCTGGTTTTAACATATATTTTTAAATGGTCTGGTGAACCGTTTCCCTACAAAGCGTTTATCCATTTCTAATCGAACAACCATTATTTCTGTTGGATGCATTCGGCAAGTGTTTTTTTTCTTTAAGTGATACAGAAAAATGAAGTCTAGGTAAGCTCTAATTAGCACCAATAGATCATTAGCAACATTCACTAAATTGCCAAGTTCTCACTAAGGCACTTTTTGTGGGGGTTCTAAGCATAATGGGCTTTTAAGTATCATGTGCACAGGTCATAAATGCCTGAAAACTATCTAAAAGGACAGGTAATAAACGTCCAAATGGAGAGCGCATCAGCGACGGCTAGAATGGGGATGACAATATTATTTGTAAATGTACAACTGCAATGCGCAGAACTAAATGAACTAATGGTCGAGCATGTGCACTGCCACTGGAATTGGCAGGGACAGCAGAGAACAGTGCCGCAGTGCAAAAATACTACGATCATGCAGAGTGATAGTGTATTTTGGGCAAACAGCTGAAGAAAATAAATCAGCACTTCCGCAAGTAGAAACAAGGCCAAAGGGCTTTTGAACAACCGTCTTATAATACCTCTTTAGCATATTCTCCTACATACTGACAGTCGCCTTATATCCTGAGCAATGAAGAAGGTGACTGGTCATAGCCCTCAGTCAGACTGTGACTCAACACATTTGTGACAGAAAGCAAAGCTCTTGGAAAAGTACATAAAAAAAAAAAAAAAAAAAGCAAAAATAATGATAGAAGTGGGAGAAACAAAAAAGCAAAAAAGCAAAGAACCAAGTTTCAAAATGCTTTTGGACTTCGGCTACTTTCACACTAGCGTCGGGCCCGGCCCGACGCAATGCGTCGGGCCAAGGTCACCAACGCTAGCGTTGTCTCCGCCGCACAACGGGGGCAGCGGATGCATTTTTCCAGCGCATCCGCTGCCCCATTGTGAGGTGCGGGGAGGTGGGGGCGGAGTTCCGGCCGCGCATGCGCGGTCGGAAAAAGCGGACCGTCGGGAGCAAAAAACGTTACATGTAACGTTTTTTGCTCCCGACGGTCCGCCACAACACGGCGCAACCGTCGCACGACAGTTGCGACGTGTGTCAATGCGTCGCAAATGCGTCGCTAATGTTAGTCAATGCAGAAAAACGCATCCTGCAAGCACTTTTGCAGGATGCGTTTTTTCGGTAAAACGACGCATTGCGACGTATTGCAGTTAACGCCAGTGTGAAAGTAGCCTTAGGTAGGCACACATTTCTGTCTGTAGTCCTTTAAAACATTTCTCTAAATGCACAATTCATTGTAAAAAAAACAAAACATAAAACTGTGCTTTACTTAGCCTCCCAGAGACCAGCACAGTGTCTCTGTTGCTGTACCAGTCTCTTATTTAGCTGCAGCGGTGATGTCATGTCAACATTTCTGCAATCACAGAGCTGTACAGACGACATAGACCGATGCCAACATCACCGCTGCAGCCAAACAACAGAGATAGGGAGAGCAGCAGAGACACTGAGCTGGGCCAAGAGAGTGTAAATATAAAACGCAAAGTTAGTCTTTTTTTTCACAAAGAATTGTGCATATGCAGAAAAGTTTTCTGAAAGAGGATAACCCCTTTTAAAGAGAAAATGTCATCAGTGCAGTTATGAGACCTGATATAAAAGTTTAGACAAAAATATCTTTCTGAACTTTTTGCCACTAAGTTCCACTACATTCATCCCCTTTCCAACATGAAATGGCTGATAGCAGAGAGTAATAGAGCAACCAACTGCTCAAGCAATAAAGATTACTGTTAGGGTCAATGTCCCTTTAAGTGCGGTTACACTTTGGCTGGAGGAATACAGAGTACAGAATCTTATTTATGGCTCCTTGGCAACCGGCAGCGGTCACTGACTAACACAAGCCAGACGGTCTCCAGCTCTCGTCACTCTATCCAAAAGACACAAGATCCTATTTAGCTTACTGGTTATTTCAGCAGTATATAATATAGGGGATAAAGTTCCCAGTCCAGAGAAGAAGTCACTTTATCACTTTGAAGTTCAGGTGGTAAGTGTAAGGCTAAGCTTGAAATAATGCCAAGTGGCACTGGAGGAAAAAGAAAATTGCTGTCCGGTGTAAGATAAAAGATATACAGAAATATACTGAACGCTGCAGTTTAAAACAAATTAGTCTAATGAGGAGTCAAATGTTTGGTAATTTTTTGGTAACAGTACCGTAATTACATCTATGGCCCCCGAATACAGCTCCTCCATGGGATGTCGCCCTAAGGGATTTCTACTATGGAAAATCCCCACTTGGTAGAAGTGTCACTTGATAAGCTGATCCCAATGTGTCACCCTCCTGTGACTCCCACCAATTATCTTTAAATCGGTGGTAAATCGTGGCAGCAAATTTTCAATTTCCTTACAAAGCCACAACAGGGCAAATTAAGAATTACACAATTGTTATTCAGTGGGTGATGCTCTTTGTAGCTTCTCTCCACTGTGATCAAAAGATGTGTATCCTAAAGAGAGAACAAGTTACTGACTCAATATTTCCTAAACTGGACATCCCCTTTAAAGGGAACCTGTCACCCCCAAAATCGAAGATGAGCCAAGCCCACCAGCATCAGGGGCTTATCTACAGCATTCTGTAATGCTGTAGATAAGCCCCCGATGTATCCTGAAAGATGAGAAAAAGAGGTTAGATTATACTCACCCAGGGGCGGTCCCGTTGCAGTCCGGGTCCGACGGGCGTCGTGGTCTGGTACGGGGCCTCCTATCTTCATAGGATGACGTCCTCTTCTTGTCTTCCCGCTGCGACTCCGGTGCAGGCGTACTTTGTCTGCCCTGTTGAGGGCAGAGCAAAGAACTGCAGTGCGCAGAGAGGCCCGGCACCTGCGCACTGCAGTACTTTGCTCTGCCCTCAACAGGGCAAATCAGTACGCCGGAGCCGCAGCGTGAAGACAAGAAGAGGACGTCATCCTATGAAGATGGGAGGCGCCGGACCACACCGCAACGTCCATCGGACCCGGACCGCGACGCCCATCGTACCGGGACCGCCCATGGGTGAGTATAATCTAACCTCTTTTTCTCATCTTTCAGGATACATCGGGGGCTTATCTACAGCATTACAGAATGCTGTAGATAAGCCCCTGATGCTGGTGGGCTTGGCTCATCTTCGATTTTGGGGGTGACAGGTTCCCTTTAAATCCCAGAGGTATATTTACATGCGACTGAAATGTATGCAACATAAAAAAAACTCTTCTGGTTACATTTATGCTTATGTTTTTGCAATGACATTTCTGAGACAAAACTGTGAATGTGCCCTAAAAGGAAACTAGCGGTATAAGAAGTGTTGAGTAATTTTGCATTACTAGATGGGTTTGGTTGTCTAGGAAATCTGGACACCAAATCCCTGTGGGAGCTGTTAGGTATTTAAAAGTCCCAGATACATAGAAGAGGCTGGATAAGATCTGTAAGAACATGAGAAAAACTAGTAACAACAGATATATGTATATTTTGGTTAATGTCACCACCATTTCCAGGTTGTTCAGTAAAGAAGGCCAGTGAGGCAGCGGTTTTGTATGTCTACACAAACAATGTATTGTCACAAGCTCTGCTGTGCCTTCAGTGTTTACCCTTGACGCTCTGGATCAGCAGTGTATAAATCAGAGCTGTGATGTTCTTGCTGTCAGGAAGCCAGTTGGAAGAATTTAGATATCCTGTTGAATTGAAAGCTGGTTTTTTGGCAGTGTGACTAAATCCAATATTCACTTTTTGTTAAAGAGCATAACATTTCTAGAAAGCCAAATGCAAAGCGTCTGGCTTCTTACAGTACAAAGCCGCAAACAATATACAAAAAATATAATATATATCTGGTTGTAATACGCAATACAGGTAGCACTGTTTGTTAACATCTAATACGTCCATGCATATATGTGCAAAAACATAACATGATGATATTTCTAAGTGAATCTTTCATTGAAGTACAATGCTGCTGTGTTAAACGAGGAAAGTGAACAACAGATGCCACCATGTAACAAACTTTAAAGGGATCAACCTTACTAAGCTGTCTATATGGTCAAGTACTTCTTAGAAAGTCGAATAAAATAATATCTTGATATCTGTGATCCAATATCATATTCCAGAGAAATCAACATTTTTCTTAATACAGAGAAATCAACATTTTTCTTAATACGTAAATAAGCTGTTAAGTATACATCTTTATCACGGACTTAGATCTAGCTAAGAATCTGCCTCCAGAGCTTATTTTAAATGAAAGAGGGTATTACCAGTGTGAGACATGTACTGACTCCTCTCCTGATCTACATGTCTCACACTTTTAACAACCCCTTTCATAATAACATTTGAAAGCAGATTCTCATCTCAGGGAGATCTTTGTCTGGCCTATAGATCTTAATCCCTTAACGATCACCAATACACATTAAAATGGCAGCCGCTAAGGGTACCATCACAGTTTTAAAACGGCGATCGGCAATCGGGAATAAGGCTGTAGTGCACTCCAAAGTCGGAAAATCTCCAGGGTCTTGGCTTCCGGGGGTAGCTGAGACCCCGGAGAACATGACCAGGGACGGATTTTCCAGTCTCCAATCACGTGATTGCCGTTATCCAATGAATAATTGCAATTGCCAAAAAAAGTGTGCCCGCTGTTAAAATCATTTCTCTCTCTTGACATGATATACATATCAGAGGAGAGCAAAATGATGCCCCCCCCCACGAGACCTCCTGATACCTCTGCCATCCCTTAGTCCCTCTGATCCATCCCTCGACCCAGCGTCATCTTTCTTGGGGCAAAAAAAAAAAAAATGAAGGCGCATGCACAGTGCGCCCACCGAGATCTGCTGGCCGTACCCAGCAACAATAGGAATTTTTCCTATTGGTTCCTTTTGATCACTGTGATACACCATATCACAGTGATCAAAATAAAAAAAATTGTAAATCAATTGTAAATCAATTAATTGTAAAAAAAATTATAATTTTTATCTAAGGGGGTGACGAAAGGGGGTTTCGTCACCCCCTTAGATAAAAAATTATAATTTTTTTTCCTTTCCATTCTTTGTGGTTGGAGTTGGGGTTGAGTGAGGGTTGGGGTTAGAATTGTTTAACCCCTTCGCCACCTTCGCTGTACTAGTACTGCTCTGTGGGAGGTGCATTTCTGACCAGAGCAGTACTAGTACGGCGCCGCAATCACCGCTGCCTCACGCTGAGCGCCGCGGCGATCAGGTGCGGGTGTCAGCTGTATGTGACAGCTGACACCCCTCAGCAAAGCCCACGATCGGTGCTAGCACAATTGTGGGCATTTAACCCCTCTGATGCCACTGTCAGTAGGGACAGCGGCATAGAAAAGAATCGCGCAGGGAGGGGGCTCCCTGCACGCTTCCATCAGAATAACACGACGCAATCGCGTTATTCTGATGGTCTCCATGGAGACCCCAAGCACCAAGATGGCAGCGGGATCCTTCTAGATCCTGCAGAGAGATGGCTTGTCAGCTGAGAGCAGGACCTGAGAAGCCTCCTTCCCTGCCTGTCAGATCGCTAATCTGATACTCAGCAGCGCTAAGTCATTACACTGGTGTCATGATCTCTGCAGGCAGAGATCATAGCAAGCCTATAGAGGGACAAGCTCTCGGAAGATGGAACTATACTGACCATGAACTAAGCCTGCCGCGCAACTAGAAATAGCCAGGTAGCATTTCCTATTTATCGCTAGATGCCCAGCTCTGGCCTAAGACCTAAATAGCTAGCAGAGGGAAATATAAGACCTGGCTCACCTCTAGAGAAATATTCCAAAGAAGACAGTAGCCCCCCACATATAATGACGGTGAGTTCAGATGAAACAACAAACGCAGCAGGAAAATAGTCTTAGCAAATTTGAGGTCCGCTTACTAGATAGCAGAAGACAGATAGTATGCTTTCATGGTCAGCAGAAAAACACTAACAAAACACCATCCAGAGATTACCTTAAACTCTGGCATTAACTCATAACACCAGAGTAGCAATCCCTGATCAACGAGAGCTTTCCAGACACAGTAACAAAACTTCAGCTGTGAACTGGAACAAATAGGCAAAACAAAACATGGACAAAAGTCCAACTTATCTAGTAGTTGTCTAGAAGCAGGAACAAGCACTGAGAGGCATCAGATAACATTGTTGACCGGCAAGAAACCACCAGAGAAATGAGCTTAAATAGCGACACCCACTACTGATGGAACCAGGTGAAACAGGAAAGAGGATGACAAGTCCAATTCCACAAGCGGCCACCGGGGGAGCCCAGAATCCAAATTCACAACAGTACCCCCCCCTCAAGGAGGGGGCACCGAACCCTCACCAGATCCACCAGGGCGACCAGGATGAGCCCTATGGAAGGCACGAACAAGATCAGAAGCATGAACATCAGATGCATTGACCCAAGAATTATCCTCCTGGCCGTAACCCTTCCAGTTGACCAGATACTGGAGTTTCCGTCTGGAAACACGAGAGTCCAAAATTTTCTCCACAACGTACTCCAACTCACCCTCAACCAACACCGGAGCAGGAGGCTCAACTGAAGGTACAACAGGTACCTCATACCTGCGCAATAACGACCGATGAAAAACGTTATGAATGGAAAAGGACGCAGGGAGGTCCAAACGGAAAGAAACAGGGTTAAGAATCTCCAATATTCTATAAGGGCCGATGAACCGAGGTTTAAACTTAGGAGAAGAGACCCTCATAGGGACAAAACGAGAAGACAACCACACTAAATCTCCAACACAAAACCGAGAACCAACACGACGATGACGGTTGGCAAAACGCTGAGTCTTCTCCTGGGACAACTTCAAATTGTCCATAACCTGCCCCCAAATGTGATGCAATCTCTCCACCACCGCATCCACTCCAGGACAATCCGAGGATTCCACCTGACCGGAGGAAAATCGAGGGTGAAACCCCGAATTACAGAAAAACGGGGACACCAAGGTGGAAGAACTGGCCCGATTATTGAGGGCGAACTCTGCCAATGGCAAAAAAGCAACCCAATCATCCTGGTCAGCAGAGACAAAACACCTCAGATATGTCTCAAGGGTCTGATTAGTCCGCTCGGTCTGGCCATTAGTCTGAGGGTGAAAAGCAGATGAAAAAGACAAATCTATGCCCATCCTAGCACAGAATGCCCGCCAAAATCTAGACACAAATTGGGTACCTCTGTCAGAAACAATATTCTCAGGAATACCGTGCAATCGGACAACATTCTGAAAAAACAGAGGAACCAACTCAGAAGAAGAAGGCAACTTGGGCAGAGGAACCAAATGGACCATTTTAGAGAAACGGTCACAGACCACCCAGATGACAGACATCTTCTGGGAAACAGGCAGATCTGAAATAAAATCCATCGAGATGTGTGTCCAAGGCCTCTTAGGAATAGGCAAGGGCAACAGCAGTCCGCTAGCCCGAGAACTACAAGACTTGGCCCGAGCACAAACGTCACATGACTGCACAAAGACTCGCACATCTCGTGACAGGGAAGGCCACCAGAAGGATCTTGCCACCAAATCCCTGGTACCAAAAATTCCGGGATGACCTGCCAATGCAGAAGAATGTACCTCAGAGATGACTCTGCTGGTCCAATCATCCGGAACAAACAGTCTATCAGGCGGACAACGATCCGGTCTATCCGCCTGAAACTCTTGCAAGGACCGCCGCAGATCAGGAGAAACGGCCGACAAAATTACTCCCTCCCTAAGGATACCTGTGGGTTCAGAATTACCAGGAGAGTCCGGGTCAAAACTCCTAGAAAGGGCATCTGCCTTAACATTCTTAGAACCCGGTAGGTATGACACCACAAAATTAAAGCGAGAAAAAAATAAAGACCAGCGCGCCTGTCTAGGATTCAGGCGTCTGGCAGTCTCAAGATAAATCAAATTTTTGTGGTCAGTCAATACCACCACCTGATGCCTAGCCCCCTCGAGCCAATGGCGCCACTCCTCAAACGCCCACTTCATGGCCAAAAGCTCCCGATTCCCAACATCATAATTCCGCTCTGCGGGCGAAAATTTGCGAGAAAAGAAGGCACAAGGCCTAATGACGGAGCAGTCGGAACCTTTCTGCGACAACACTGCCCCAGCTCCGATCTCCGAAGCGTCAACCTCAACCTGAAAAGGCAGATTCACATCAGGCTGACGCAACACAGGGGCAGAGGCAAAACGGCGCTTAAGCTCCTGAAAGGCCTCTACAGCATGAGGGGACCAATTAGCAACATCAGCGCCTTGTCTGGTCAAATCAGTCAGTGGTTTAACGACATCCGAAAAACCAGCAATAAATCGGCGGTAAAAGTTGGCAAAGCCCAAAAATCTCTGAAGACCCTTAAGAGAGGAGGGCTGAGTCCAGTCACAAATAGCTTGCACCTTGACGGGATCCATCTCAATGGAAGAGGGAGAAAAAATATACCCCAAAAAGGAAATTTTCTGGACCCCAAAAACGCACTTAGACCCCTTCACACATAAAGAATTAGACCGCAGAACCTGAAAAACTCTCCTGACCTGCTGGACATGAGAGTCCCAGTCATCAGAAAAAATCAGAATATCATCCAGATATATTATCATAAATTTATCCAGAAAATCGCGGAAAATATCATGCATAAAAGACTGGAAAACTGAAGGGGCATTAGAAAGACCAAAAGGCATGACCAAATACTCAAAGTGGCCCTCGGGCGTATTAAATGCGGTCTTCCACTCATCCCCCTGCCTGATCCGCACCAAATTATACGCCCCACGAAGATCAATTTTAGAGAACCACTTAGCACCCTCTATACGAGCAAACAAATCAGTAAGCAATGGCAATGGGTATTGATACTTAACAGTGATCTTATTCAGAAGCCGATAATCAATACATGGTCTCAAAGAGCCGTCTTTTTTTGAGACAAAGAAAAACCCAGCTCCCAAGGGAGAAGAAGATGGACGAATATGTCCCTTTTCCAAAGACTCCTTTATATATTCCCGCATAGCAGCATGTTCCGGCACAGACAAATTAAACAAACGACCCTTTGGATATTTACAACCCGGTATCAAATCTATGGCACAATCGCACTCACGGTGCGGAGGTAACGACCCAAGCTTGGGTTCGTCAAAGACGTCTTGATAATCAGAGAGGAACTCAGGGACTTCAGAGGGAATGGACGACGAAATAGAAACCAAAGGTACGTCCCCATGAATACCCTTACATCCCCAGCTCAACACAGACATTGCTCTCCAGTCCAAGACTGGGTTGTGAGACTGCAACCATGGCAATCCCAGTACCAAATCGTCATGTAAATTATACAGCACCAGGAAACGAATAATCTCCTGGTGATCCGGATTGATACGCATGGTTACTTGTGTCCAGTATTGTGGTTTATTATTAGCCAATGGGGTGGAGTCAATCCCCTTCAGAGGAATAAGAGTCTCCAAAGGCTCTAAATCAAAACCACAACGATTGGCAAAGGACCAATCCATAAGACTCAGAGCGGCGCCAGAGTCAACATAGGCGTCCGTAGCAATGGATGACAAAGAGCAAATCAGGGTTACAGACAAAATAAACTTAGACTGAATGGTGCCAATGGAAACAGACTTATCAAGCTTCTTTGTACGCCTAGAGCATGCTGATATAACATGAGTAGAATCCCCACAATAGAAACACAATCCATTCTTCCGTCTAAAATTCTGTCGCTCGCTCCTGGACAGAATTCTATCACACTGCATACTTTCTGGCGTCTTTTCCATAGACACCGCCAGATGGTGCACCGGTTTGCGCTCCCGCAGACGCCTATCAATCTGAATAGCCATTGTCATGGACTCATTCAGACCTGCAGGCAAAGGGAACCCCACCATAACATCCTTAACGGCATCAGAGAGACCTTCTCTGAAAGTTGCCGCCAAGGCGCACTCATTCCACTGAGTAAGCACAGACCATTTACGGAATTTTTGGCAGAAAACTTCAGCTTCGTCTTGCCCCTGAGATAGTGCCATCAAAGTTTTTTCTGCCTGAAGTTCCAAATGAGGTTCCTCATAAAGCAAGCCCAAGGCCAGAAAAAACGCATCCACATCGCGTAACGCAGGATCCCCTGCTGGCAATGAGAAGGCCCAATCTTGAGGGTCACCCCTGAGCAAGGAAATCACAATCCTAACCTGCTGAGCAGGGTCTCCAGCAGAACGAGACTTCAGGGACAAATAAAGCTTACAATTATTTCGGAAATTCTGGAAGCTAGCTCTATTCCCTGTAAAGAACTCCGGCAAAGGAATTCTCGGCTCAGATACCGGAGCATGTACCACAAAATCTTGTAAATTTTGTACTTTCGTGATGAGATTATTCAAACCCGCAGTTACACTCTGGAGATCCATTATTGTCAGGTGCACACAGAGCATACAGAGATTAGGAGGAGAGAGAGAAAAAAGACTGCAGCAAGGCAGACTGAAGGAAAAAAAAAAAAAAAAAAAAATTCCAGCAGACTTCTTATAACTCTCCTTTCTCAACCTGGGTCTTTAACACTTTATGGGCCGGTCAAACTGTCATGATCTCTGCAGGCAGAGATCATAGCAAGCCTATAGAGGGACAAGCTCTCGGAAGATGGAACTATACTGACCATGAACTAAGCCTGCCGCGCAACTAGAAATAGCCAGGTAGCATTTCCTATTTATCGCTAGATGCCCAGCTCTGGCCTAAGACCTAAATAGCTAGCAGAGGGAAATATAAGACCTGGCTCACCTCTAGAGAAATATTCCAAAGAAGACAGTAGCCCCCCACATATAATGACGGTGAGTTCAGATGAAACAACAAACGCAGCAGGAAAATAGTCTTAGCAAATTTGAGGTCCGCTTACTAGATAGCAGAAGACAGATAGTATGCTTTCATGGTCAGCAGAAAAACACTAACAAAACACCATCCAGAGATTACCTTAAACTCTGGCATTAACTCATAACACCAGAGTAGCAATCCCTGATCAACGAGAGCTTTCCAGACACAGTAACAAAACTTCAGCTGTGAACTGGAACAAATAGGCAAAACAAAACATGGACAAAAGTCCAACTTATCTAGTAGTTGTCTAGAAGCAGGAACAAGCACTGAGAGGCATCAGATAACATTGTTGACCGGCAAGAAACCACCAGAGAAATGAGCTTAAATAGCGACACCCACTACTGATGGAACCAGGTGAAACAGGAAAGAGGATGACAAGTCCAATTCCACAAGCGGCCACCGGGGGAGCCCAGAATCCAAATTCACAACACACTGGCTACCCATCCAATCCAGAATCCAGTACAAAACTACTACCCTCATCCACAAAGCACTCCATGGCTCAGCACCACCCTACATCTCCTCTCTGGTCTCAGTCTACCAACCTACCCGTGCCCTCCGCTCTGCTAATGACCTCAGGTTAGCATCCTCAATAATCAGAACCTCCCACTCCCGTCTCCAAGACTTTACACGTGCGGCGCCGATTCTTTGGAATGCACTACCTAGGTTAATACAATTAATCCCCAATCCCCACAGTTTTAAGCGTGCCCTAAAAACTCATTTGTTCAGATTGGCCTACCGCCTCAACGCATTAACCTAATTATCCCTGTGTGGCCTATTAATAAAAAACAACAACATAATCACGTTCCTCCATCATGTTCTCATACACTTTATGCAGTTAATAGCCTCTGTGTCTGTACTGTTACATACTTAGGCAGTTAACTGGTTCATGCAGCTTTACATGAACACCCGAGCCTTACACTATGGCTGGTCCAAATAACTAAAGCAATTGTTACCATCCACCTCTCGTGTCTTCCCTTTTCCTCATAGATTGTAAGCTTGTGAGCAGGGCCCTCATTCCTCCTGGTATCTGTTTTGAACTGTGATTTCTGTTATGCTGTAATGTCTGTTGTCTGTATAAGTCCCCTCTATAAGTTGTAAAGCGCTGCGGAATATGTTGGCGCTATATAAATAAAATTATTATTATTATTATTATTATATAGTGATGTCCCATACTAGGACAAAGTAATAAAGTTTTAAAAAAATATTAGAATGTGTAAAAAAAAAAATGTTTTAAATCCCCAAATAAAGAATAAAAAATAAAATAAATATTTTACCAATAAGTATTTTTATGTAAATAAAAAAAAACAATAAAAACACATTTCGTATTGCCACGTCCCTAACGAACAGCTCTATAAAACTGTCCCACTAGTTAACCCCTTCATATAACACCGTAAAAAAAAAAAAAAAAAGAGGCAAAAAACAATGCTTTATCATCATACAGCTGAACAAAAAGTGCAATAAAACGCGATAAAAAATGTAAATAAAAATGGTACTGCTGGGGGCGTGGCCTGGATCTCGAGCGGAGCAGTCGCGTTTGGTACGAGCTCCTCAGCTTTTATGCTAATAAAACCCTAAAAGCCCGGTACCTGACCGTTCAACGCGTCAAGACCGAAGGCAGGACGGCTCCGTACTCAACCCACCGGGTTCCCGCGCAGCGAAGGTTCTGGTGTGGCCGGCAGAGGAGAGCCTTGGATTGGCGCCGCAGCATATCAGGAGGGAGACGCCATTACAGGTCCTCTCTGTGAAGGTCTGGAGCGGGACAGACCCGCGGCAGAGGACGGACCGCGGTGACGGCGCCAGAAGTGAGGCAGGGAGGGGGACCGCAGAGCAGCGCTGGCAGCCCCGGTGAGCCTGGCCGACGGAACGGAGAAAGGAGAGCAGCTGCAGAGGGCGCAGTGAGTTGGTCGGCATGCATAGCACGCTGCTCAGGGTGCGACCTAATTGCCGGTCCCTATCGTCCCCTCACGCCTGTCGATCCCACGGTGGGCTCACTAGGTGCAGGGAGAGACGGAGTGCGGTAGTGACCTGAAACCGGTGCGGTCCCACCTGGGCCCCCTCTCCTGATCTACCCTGGGGTTTCTTTTTGGCGCGAAACGCCGCCATTACAGAGAGGGACTTGATTAACACCATAAGCAGCGCCGAGCATACAGAACACCTGAATATCCACAGGAGCTATACCCTAAAGTGGAATAATATTGAAGACATTGTAAACTCGGGCGTAGCACTATACAAGTCGCACTGCCCGGCTCAACAGGTTCATAAGCTACCTCCCTAAATAGAGGGGAAATCTTTATGGGGGAGAGGTTTCTGCTGATCAGGGAGTGAGCTGCGAGATGTAGCTTCCTAGGTCTCACTTATTTTCCCCGTGGCCAAAGCTAATACCTGACAATTGCTAACACTCATGGGCAAATCCAAAAAGCAAACAGAATCACCTCCAGACCCTACAGTCTCTACAGCAGACATGGATCGTTTTATAACTACAAACAAACATAGAAGTACCAGATCCCAGTCCTCTATTAAAATCACGGGAGACCGTTGTTCTTCACAAGACTCATTAGCCTCGCATGGCTCCCCTGAAAGAGCAATGGAGGAAGGAGATGATAGTGGCGAAGCACCCGATGACCTAAATATACATGATCTTACCAGATTTATTAAAACTCTCCCCACTAAAACGGATCTGGAGAAATTTGCTTGCAGAATAGAAAACTCCTACAAAAAGGAACTCCTTGCTTTAAAATCAGAATTTACCTCTAGAGTGGAGGATGTAGAAAAATCTCAAGAACTCATACTGCAGGAAATACAACCCCACAGAGAGGTTATAACTAGCCACACTTTATGGATGGAGGAACTGACTACTGGAATGGAGGATCTCGAAAACCGTAACAGACGTAATAACATCAGGATCCGGGGTCTCCCTGAGTCCATAGGCCCATCTGAGCTAGACCCTGTGGTACAGAAAATATTCTTGGAGCTATTAAATGATGAGGGATCAGGCTCCATGGAATTTGATCGGATCCACAGATCCCTAGGGCCAAAGCAACAATCGGGCTCGCGACCCAGAGACGTCATTTGTAGAGTCCATTACTACAAAACCAAAGAATCTGTCATGCAGGCTGCTAGACAGGAAGGTACAATACACTACGGTGAAGCGCAGATTCTTATACTTTCAGACCTGTCCAGGCGAACTCTACAATTGAGAAGAGCTTTGAGACCATTACTATCACTCCTCCAGGGAAAAGACATCCCATATAAATGGGGCTTTCCATTCCAGCTGATAGCTTTTAAAGGAGGGAAAACAGCCATATTCTGTAACCTGGGCGATTTAGCCAATTTCCTGGGCGCTTGTCATGTCTACCCACCCACTCAAGCAACACTTTGACTATGGCTAAGGTTAAATTTTGCTCCTTTAATACAAAGGGACTGAACATACCCGAAAAAAGGAGACAGGTGCTGTATTCTGGCCATAAGCAACGTGTCTCAGTCTTGATGTTGCAGGAGACTCATTTTAAATCGGGAGTGACCCCAAATTGTATATCATATTATTACGAAGTCCAAGGGGGTATCTATAGGATTCCACAAGTCCTTCCTACCAGTTGTCCTAGATTCAGTAATTAATTCAGAGGGGAGATTTGTCTTTTTGAAACTGGCATGGAGAGCGCATGAACTTATCTTGGCAAATGTCTACTTCCCTAACCAGGGTCAACAGAAATTTGGCTTCACGTGCAAAAAGCTCCTGGAAAAGTTTGCAGGTGACTCGCCGATAATTCTGGGAGGCGACTTCAACCTTCCAATGGATCCCCTGGTAGACGTATCAACGGGTAAGTCCTCCTACCCACTGTCCTCTATCAAAAAAGTGAGGAAGCAGCTATATGACATGTGGTTGGTAGATGTGTGGAGGGCACTACACCCCAACACAAAAGACTATAGCTTTTACTCACCAATACATGTCACATATAGTAGGATTGACTATTTCTTCGTTTCTCACTCTCTGCTGGGCCCTGGGGTGGAGGCGGATGTGGGGTCGATTCTGTGGTCCGACCATGCACCCGTTTTATTTCTCAATCCAGCTGAACCCCCTCACAAAACCTAACTTCTCATGGCGATTAAATGAGAACTTATTACAGGATCCGGCATGTGTCCGGGAGATAAAACGATCCATTGAGGGTTTTGAGGCGGACCATGCGGTGGATCCCACGTCCCCTTCGATTAAATGGGAGACCCTAAAATGTGTGCTAAGAGGCATATTCATGTCTCACGGTGCCCGTCTTAAGAGGGAACGCATAGCCGAAATTACAGACCTCTCTGGCCAAATCTTCAAACTTGAAACACAACACAAACAGGACCTCTCTCTGCTCACTCTGTCGAGTTTATCTACAGCCAGACAAAAATTGCTCTCTATTCTAGATCAGAAATCTCGGTGTGTGAGAGAGAAAATAAAGAGCCGTTTTTACCGCCTAGGCAACAGGAGTGGCAGGTTTTTGGCAAGAGCCCTACACCCACGAGGCCCACATACATATATCCCATATATTAAAAATGCCAGGGGTGGGAAAGTTTATAGTCCGCAGGACATACTCTCCAGCTTCCATGAATACTATAATTCCCTCTATAATATAGGGAGCCACTCTGTGGACTTTCCCTCTCACGCTCTTCGAGACAAGATCAAGTCCTACATTCAGTTAAACAAGATACCCTCTATCTCGGAGGAGTCCCTGACAGATCTGGAGAAGGATTTCTCATTAGAGGAAGTATCTTCAGTAATTAAGGATCTGAAGCTAGGAAAGAGTCCTGGACCAGATGGCTATACAGCTAACTTTTATAAACAGTTCTCGGATCTGTTATGTTCTCCACTCCTAGATACTTGTAATTTCGTGGCCTCGGGAGGGTCTTTCCATCTCAAGCTTTAGTCACCCATATATCAGTCATACCAAAACCCGAAAAGGACCCTACGCTATGTAGTAGCTACCGCCCCATCTCACTCATTAACATAGATGTCAAAATACACGCCAAAATGATTGCTAAAAGATTGAACTGCCTATTACCTCATCTGGTTAATCAGGACCAGGTGGGGTTTGTCCCTGGAAGAGAGGCGAGGGACAATACTATACGATCTATCTCTCTGATAGATGAAGCAAACAAAGGTAAAGTCCCCCTTTGTATTTTTTCAATTGATGCCGAAAAGGCATTTGATAGGGTGGGGTGGGATTTTGTGTATCAAACATTAGTGGGTATCGGTCTGAAGGAGAAAATGTTGAGAAGTATTATGGCCCTCTATGAACACCCCTCTGCACGGATCAGAGTAAATGGACTCCTGTCAGATCCTTTAAATATAAAAAATGGCACGAGGCAGGGATGCCCCCTCTCCCCCTTATTATACATACTAACTATGGAACACTTAGCTATTGCAATCCGTAATAATCCGTCCATAAAGGGGATTAGGATTCAATCAGAAGAACACAAATTAGCCCTATTCGCAGATGATGTTCTCATATATGTTACCTCCCCTGTCATCAGTATTCCCAACATCTTATCAGAATTACAGAAATTTGGTTCCCTGAGCAATTTTAAAATAAATTCCCATAAATCAGAGATGCTGAACGTTTCCCTTCCGCCCTCTCTGATCTCACAGTTGCGCTCCTCCTTTCTGTTTAGATGGCAGACAGATTCACTTAGATATCTGGGCATTGCACTGACCTCGAGGACATCTCAATTGTACGAGGCTAATTACAAAGTGGCCTTGCGTGGAGTTGAGATGGATTTAGAGAGATGGAATAAGCTACATTTGTCCTGGCTTTGCAGGATTAATGCCATTAAGATGGACTTACTGCCACGTCTCCTCTATTTCTTCCAAACCATTCCAATGACTCTTCCACCTTCCTTCTTCTCCAGACTCAAGGCTACAATCACGAGATTTGTATGGTCTGGCAGGCGACCACGTCTTTCATACCAACTACTAAGTAGATCTGGACGGGAGGGGGGACTGAACCTCCCAAATTTTCAATTTTATAACTATGCAGCATTGGGGACATGTGTACTAGACCTATTCTACCATAAATATAACAAAAAATGGGTAAGCTTAGAATTTAATCTTTCACCGACCAACCCCATAGCTAACATATGGCAGAGGAGAGGCTCACGGAGACAGGGAGATGACCTTCCTTTTCTCACGAGAAATTTAAACCTTTTTCTTAAGAATAGTAACCAAAAGCTTTTTATCTCAACTATACCTGGCCCCTTAACTCCGATTATCGATAATCCTGATTTCCCCGCAGGTCTAGACAAAATGATCCTCCTACATAAACACAAAGACGACCATCCTGTAATTTATGATTATATTACTCAATCTTCAATAAAGCCACTAGGGTCCCTCTTTACTGACTCGGATCCCCCTCCTGATGCTTGGTTCATATATGAACAAATTAAAAGCTATATTCACAAAATATCTAGGCAGACTGATGTATTCAGACCACTTACTCCCTTCGAGTCGACTTGTATGGGCGGGAGTCCTACACCGCATACAATATCATTCCTATACAAAATGTTTCAAGATGCCCAGGTTACTAGGTCCGACACTCGCATATTTTTCTCGAGATGGGAAAATGATTTGAATAGACCGCTGACACCAGAAGATAGAAACAAGAGTCTGCTATACACATTTAGATCCTCATTATCTGCAGACTATCAGGAGAGAGGTTACAGATTACTAACTCGATGGTATAGGTGCCCAGATAGTATACACAACATGTTTCCCACCACCCCGGATTTATGTTGGAGGTGTTGGGCGGACAAGGGGACATATTCGCATATTTGGTGGTCTTGCCCACGCATTCATGATTTTTGGGGAGCAGTCTTTGACCTCCATAATAAGCTAGCATTTGACAAGATACAGCCTACAATGGAATTAGCCTTATTGTCCATCTGTGATCTCTCCATTGTCCGGTTCAAAAGAGGCCTTCTTAGGCACTTCCTCACAGCAGCGCGCAACCTTATACCCCGTTATTGGAAACAATCAGGGTCCCCCTCGCGCTCTGAGTTGATTTCGGAGTTGAACCATATTTTCAGGATGGAGCAGCTGGTAGGACAGGATACTGGAACCTTGGTTAAGGTCCTGAATACATGGTCTCCTTGGGTTATGTTCCGAGAAACTACAGACCTGACGACCTGGATAGATAACTGATTTTATCTCTGATTTACAGAGGTGAATATTCGTAATTTTGCCAATAGGTCATTGTGTCTCAATTGTAAACAAACCAGAATTGTGAAAAGGTGGATGGGAAGCCAGGATCCGAATATTCCTCCCCCCCTCTCTTTTCCCTTAACCCTCCTTCCCCTCCCCCCTTCTTCTCTTTTCTCTCCCTTTTCTTCTTCTCTTCATATTTTTCTTCTCCTTTCATCTTATAAATCTTCGGTGTAATCTTGATGGATTGCCCTCCTAATTAACAAACAACATATTCCTAAGATTGAGTTACAGGTATTGAGTACCAACCCTAAATCGCTCTTTGATGTGTTAGAGGAGGGATACCTCCCTCACATATAAACAATACCGAGGATTGTTGTTACTGAGATTTGCTTTACAACCAAATATGCTTTATTATTTAAATGTTACATTGAAAGCAATATATTTCCGATTTTCTATGTATAGATGATTCTATATGTATTGACTGAATGTTTCTTGATAATTGTTTAATAAAATGATTTACACAAAAAATGGTACTGCTGAAAACATCATCTTGTCCCGCAAAACAAGCCGCCATACAACTCCATCAGCAGAAAAATAAAAAAGCTATAGCTCTCACAATAAAGCGATGCAAAATAATTATTTATTCTATAAAATAGTTTTTATTGTGTAAAAGCGACAAAACATCAAAAAAATGATATCAATTAGATATCGCTGTAATCGTACTGACCCGAAGAATAAAGCTGTCCTACCAATTTTACCACGTGTGGAAAGGTATATAGAAAAAAAAGCACTTCCTGAATTGCCGGTTTTTGCTCATTCTGTCACCCAAAAATCGGAATAGAAAGCGATCAAAAAATATCATGTGCCTGAAAATGGTACAGAACAAAGTCCAGCTCACCATAGTCGACATCCTGAGGAACTCGGGAGCACGGAACCGCTGTGTCAGGGCATGTAGTAATCAGAAGAAATGGAGAATCCAGCTCAAAGAGGTAGTGAAAAAACCTTTTCTTTATTCACTAGAAAATATGCTCAAATAGAGGCTAAAACATCAGCGTAGACAGTGAATAAAATGCGATATCAACACGTTTCTGGTGACCAGGCACCCTTAATAATAAGAAAATGGTACCAAAAAACGTCAGCTCGTCTTACAAAAAACAAGCCCTCACATGACTCTGTCGGCCGAAATATGAAAAAATTATAGCTCTCAAAATATTGTGATGCAAAACTAGTTTTCGCAATAAAAAGCGTCTTTTAGTGTGTGACAGCAGCCCAACATAAAAACCCAATATAAATCTGGTATCGCTGCAATCGAACCTACCCCAAGAATAAAGTCACCTAATCACTTATACTGCACGAGGTACAGCGTAAAAAATAAATAAAACTAATTCTTCACATGCTGCTGATTTTTTCATTCTGCCTCCCAAAGATCGCAGTAAGGCTCAGCGCATTTATCCTGCACTCTGCAATGAGTGCCTACACCGGGGTTTCCTTGTAAATCTCTAAAATACGTGACACAGACAGAACCCCTGGTGGAAAATTCCCTATAATGAGGCAGATGGAATAACTGTGGGCGCCATTGGACCTGTGATCCGAAAGTGTCCATCTTTTTAGGATTAAATAAAAGTGCCATCGGCCACAGTTTTGTGCACTTCTGAAAAAAAGGAAACCGAGGAACAGAGGCCAGAGGGAGTCCAGAGTATCTCTGCTACCTCACTATAGTTATGGATCCATCGGGGGTTTCATCTGAATCACGTCACTCAGAGATTTAGGTGGAAATCACAAAGTAAGTGCAAAACGTAGAGCGCCGGATAAATGTGATCCCAAAGGTGATGTAAAATGTTCCGAATAAAATCTTCCACTTAATCCACAAAAAAGAACGACCCCACTTAGATCTGTCATTTGTTAACGGAAATATAGGGGGCTTCCACATTACAGTAGCACAAAGGCTCTGGAAAAGCGAAATGGCTCCTCACTCATCAAAAGAAATTCAGCAAATTCTCCACTCCCAAATCCAAATGCCCCCTCCATTCTGAGCCCAAGTGTCCCTAAACAACATTTAGCGCCCACATGTTTGGCATTTCTGTAGTGATGAGAGCTTGCCTAATTTACAGGTGGGTGTCTCCAGAAGCACGGGCTGGGCATAATGCACTGGTCACTACAGCGGCAGTTTGCAATTTTCACTAAGCAACATCCACTGCTGCTTGTTTCTGGACAACACCCATGGAGTACAAATCATCACTACACCTGTAGATAAATTCCCAAAGGGTTATAATTTCCAAAATGGGGTCACTTGAGGCGGGGTTACTGCTTTTCTAGCACTTAGGGGCTCTGTATGTGGAATCCATACATTATTCTAGGAAAATCTGTGTTCCAGGAGGCAAATAGCGCTCCGTCCCTCCCGAGTCTCTCCATATGGCTAAGCAGTACTGTACAGCCACATATGGGGTATTTCTACATTCAGCAGAAATTGTGGGACAAATTCTGATGCCATTTTAACCCATTTCCCAGAGTGAAAATGTAAAACTTGGGGCTAACACACAATCTTGGTGGTAAAAAAAAGTTAACTATTTTTCCTTCATTGCCCAATAGTATAAAAGTTTGTGACACACCTGTGGTGTAAATATAATCAGTGCACCCTTAGATGAATTAATTGAGAGGTTTAATTGCTAAAATGGGGTCACTTATGGGGGGTTCTACTGTTCTGGTCTCTGTCAATGTAACATGGCACCCTCAAACAAATGCAGCAAAATCTGCACAGTAATATGGCGTATCCTTTCTGAGCTTTGTAATGTGCCTCAAAAGTATTTTCAACCACAACAAACATTTTCTCCTTAAGCACTTGTGAAAACACAAAATTTGTAGCTAAAAAAAGATTTTTGTGGGAAAAATGTGATTTTTTCTATCTTCACGGCTTAACGTTATAAACGTCTGTGAAGCACCTGGGGGTTCAAGATGCTCAATTCACATCTAGATAACTTCCCAAAGAGGTTTAGTTTCCAAACTGGTGTCACTTGTCGGGGGGGTTTCCACTGTTTAGGCACATCAGGGGCTCTTCAAACGCGACATGGTCTCCACTAATTATTCCAGCAAATTTTACATTCAACAAGTCAAATGGCGCTCCTACCCTTCCGAGCCCTGCCATGTGCCCTAACAGTAAATTTCCCCCATATATGGGGTATCGGCATACTGTGGAGAAATTGCACAACAAAATGTATTGTCAATCCTATCCTCTTACCCTTGCGAAAGTTAAAAAAAAAAAATAGGTCTAAAGGAAAATTTTTGTGAAAGAAAAGTAAATGTTTATTTTTTCCTTCCACATTCCAAAAATTCCTGTGAAGCACCTGAAGGGTTAATAAAATTCTTGAATATGGTTTTGAGTACATTGAGATGTGCAGTTTTTAAAATGGTGTCAGTTTGGGGTATTTTCTGTCATATAGACCCCTGAAAGTCACTTCAAGCGTGAGGTGGTTCCTAAAAAAAAAATGGTTTTGCAAAGTTTGTTGTAAAAATGAGAAATCGCTGATTAACTTTTAACCCTTATAATTTCCTAATTAAAAAAAAAAATTATGGTTTCCAAAATTTTGCTGATGTAAAGTAGACATGTGGGAAATGTTATTTATTAATTATTTTGTGCGACATGATTCTCTGATTTAACCCCTTAACCCCATTGGATGTACTATCCCGTCAAGGTGATCTGGGACTTAATTCCCAGTGACGGGATAGTACGTCCAGCGCGATCAGCTGCGCTCCCAGGGGGAGCGCAGTCAATCGCAGCCAGGTGTCAGCTGACTATCACAGCTGACATCCGGCACTATGTGCCAGGAGCGGTCAAGGACCGCCCCCTGCACATTAACCCCCGGCACACTGCGATCAAACATGATCGCAGCGTTCCTGGGGCATAGGGAAGCATCGTGCAGAGAGGGGGCTCCCTGCAGGCTTCCCTGAGACCCTCGTCAAGGCGATGTGCTCACCTTGTACTGAGTGTCTCCTCCCTGCAGGCCCCGGATCCAAAATGGCCACGTGGCTGCATCCGGGTCCTGGAGGGAGGTGGCTTACCAGCGCCTGCTCAGAGCAAGAGTTGGTAAGCCTGCAGCCCTGCATGTCAGATAGCTGATCTGACACAGTGCTCTGCTAAGTGTCAGATCAGCGATCTGACCTTATAACAAGATGCCGCCCCCCCCCCCCCCCCCCCCCCCCCCGGGGGCAATGTTATAAAGTAAAAAAAAAAAAAATCCTAATAAAGAAAAAATATATATATATTGTTCCCATAAATACATTCCTTCATCTAAATAAATAAAAAAAACAATAAACGTACACATTTAGTATCGCCGCGTCCGTAATGACCCGACCTATAAAACTGTCCCACAAATGTATTTATTTCCATTTTCCCATTAGGGTTAGGGTTAGGGCTAGGGTTAGGGTTGGGGCTAGGGTTAGGATTACATTTACGGTTGGGATTAAGGTTAGGGGTGTGTTCGGGTTAGGGGTGTGGTAAAGGTTGCAGTTAGGGGTGTGGTTGGGATTAGGGGAGTGTTTGGGTTAGGGTTTCAGTTAGAATTAGGGGTTTCCACTGTTTAGGCACATCAGGACTCTCCAAACGCGACATAGCATCCGATCTCAATTCCAGCCAATTCTGCGTTGAAAAAGTAAAACAGTGGTCCTTCCATTCCAAGCTCTCCCGTGCGCCCAAACAGGGGTTTACCCCAACATATGGGGTATCAGCGTACTCAGGACAAATTGGACAACAACTTCTGGGGTCCAATTTCTCTTGTTACCCTTGGGAAAATAAAAATTTGGGGGGCTAAAAAAACATTTTTGTGGGACAAAAATTATTTTTTATTTTCACGGCTCTGCGTTATAAACTGTAGTGAAACACTTGGGGTTTCAAAGTTCTCACAACACATTTAAATAAGTTCCTTGGGGGGGTCTAGTTTCCAATATGGGGTCACTTGCAGGGGGTTTCTACTGTTTAGGTACATTAACCCCTTTACCCCCAAGGGTGGTTTGCACGTTAATGACCGGGCCAATTTTTACATTTCTGACCACTGTCTCTTTATGAGGTTATAACTCCGAAACACTTCAACGAATCTTAGCGATTCTGAGATTGTTTTCTTGTAACATATTGTACTTCATGATAGTGGTAAAATTTCTTCGCTATAACTTGCGTTTATTTGTGAAAAAAATGGAAATTTGGCGAAAATTTTGAAAATTTCGCAATTTTACAACTTTGAATTTTTATTCTGTTAAACCAGAGAGTTATGTGACACAATATAGTTAATAAATAACATTTCCCACATGTCTACTTTACATCAGCACAATTTTGGAAACAAAATTTTTTTTTTTCTAGGAAGTTATAAGGGTTAAAATTTGACCAGCAATTTCTCATTTTTACAACAAAATTTACAAAACCATTTTTTTTTAGGGACCACCTCACATTTGAAGTCATTTTGAGGGGTCTATATGGCAGAAAATAACCAAAAGAGACACCATTCTAAAAACTGCACCCCTCAAGGTGCGCAAAACCACATTCAAGAAGTTGATTAACCCTTAAGGTGTTAAACAGCAGCAGAAGCAACATGGAAGGAAAAATTAACATTTTACTTTTTAGTCACAAAAATGATCTTTCAGCAATAATTTTTTTAATTTCCCAAGGGTAAAAAGAGAAAATGGACCTCAAATGTTGTTGTCCAATTTGTCCTGAGTATGCTGATACCCCACATGTGAGGGGGAACCACTTTTTGGGTGCACGGCAGGGCTCAGAAGGAAAGGAGCGTCGTTTGACATTTTCAAGCTAAAATTGGCTGGAATTGAGATCGGACGCCATGTCGCGTTTGGAGAGCCCCTGATGTGCCTAAACAGTGGAAACCCCCCACAAGTGACTCCGTTTTGGAAACTAGACCCCCTAAGGAACTTATCTAGATGTGTCATGAGCACTTTTATCCCCCAAGTGCTTCACGAAAGTTTTTAACGCCCAGGCGTGAAAATAAAAAATCCTATTTTTTCCACAAACATGATCGTTTAGTCCCCAATTTTTTATTTTCTCAAGGGTAAAAGGAGAAATTGGACCCCAAAAGTTGTTGTCCAATTTGTCCTGAGTACGCTGATACTCCATATGTGGGGGGGAACTATTGGGCGCATGGCAGGGCTCAGAAGGAAAGGAGCGCCGTTTGACATTTTCAAGCTAAAATTGGCTGGAATTGAGATCGGACCCATGTCCCGTTTGGCGAGCCCCTGATGTGCCTAAACAGTGGAAACCCCCCACAAGTGACCCCATTTTGGAAACTTGACCCCCTAAGGAACTTATCTAGGTGTGTGGTGAGAATTTTGAACCTCCAAGTGCTTCACTAAAGTCTATGATGCCCGGCGTGAAAATAAAAAATTCTATTTTTTTCCCACAAAAATGATCTTTCAGTCCCCAATTTTTTATTTTCCCAAGGGTAACAGGAGAAATTGGACCCCAAAAGTTGTTGTCCAATTTGTCCTGAGTACGCTGGTACCCCATATGTGGGAAAAAACTGTTTGGGCACTTCGGGACTCAGAAGGGAAGCAGTGACGATTTGGAATGCAGACTTTGATGGACTGGTTCTGAGGGCGTCATGTTCCGTTTGCAGAGCCCCTGATGTGCCTAAACAGTAAAAAAAACCACAAGTGACATCATTTTGGAACCTAGACCCCCAAGGAACTTACTTAGATGTGCCCCCTCTTTGGAACTAATCTACTGGTTCCTGTTAAGTAAATTAGTAGTGCATGGAGGTGTGGTACAATTTGAAGCAGTCCTTCATACACAGGTCAGGTTTGTCGGGGCAGGTGTCGCATTGATAGATGGTGTCCTTGCGTACTCCTTTTTTGTAGCACACTCGGCACCTTTTTTGCGGCTTACCTTTTCTATCAGTTGGCGGGACCACCCCCGGAAAATGCTGACCTGGTACGATACGAGCACCCTCCGTTCCGGAAGTACTGGGGCCCGCTCCTTCCCTCGTGCCAAACATCAGGGCCTTAACCACTACCTCCTGGAACTGAAGGTACAACGTATCAGTGTGTCGTGCACATCGTGACAGCAGGAAAGTGTTGAGCATTGCCATTTGTACGATGTACACGGACAGCTTTTTGTACCACACCTTGGCCTTCCTCAAAGCACTGTACGGTTGGAGGAGTTGATCGGAGAGATGGTGGTCGCTACATTGGGCTTTGCTCTCACCTTTTCTGAGCATCTGCCCAAGTAGCGTCTTCGGAAGGCCTCTCTGATTTTTGCGGACAGTACCTCAAGCTGCGGTACCTCGCGCAGAGAGGGATTTGTAGAGTGGGATGCTGGAATAAAAGTTATCAGTGTAGAGGTGATAACCTTTATCCAGCAGTGGGTGCACCAAATCCCACACAATTTTCCCACTCACTCCCAGGATGGAAAGACACTCAGGCGGTTCAATCCTGCTGTCCTTCCCTTCGTACACTCTAAAGCTGTAGGTGTACCCTGAGGTACTCTCACACAGCTTGTAGAGTTTGATTCCGTACCGGGCCCTCTTGTTGGGCAGGTATTGACGGAATCTGAGCCGCCCCTTAAAATGAACCAAGGACTCATCCACGCAGATGTCCCTTTTGGGCACATACACTTCAGCAAACTTTTTGCTGAAGTGTTCGATGACTGGCCGAACTTTGAACAGATGGTCAAAATTGGGGTCATCTCGTGCGGGACACCGTGCATTATCGTTGTAATGCAGGAACTTATGGATGGCCTCAAAACGCGTCCGAACCATGACCATTCGGAACACTGGAGTGTTATATAAAATATCTACACTCCAATATCGTCGAATTTCTGGCTTCTTCACGATCCCCATGTGGAGGACCAGGCCCCAAAACTGCATCATTTCAACTGCGTCTACAGGAGACCAGTTAGAAAATGATAAACCGGGGGTTTGCTCCAAAAATTGCCGAGCATACAAATTAGTTTGCTCCACCATGAGGTTAACAAAATCCTCAGAGAAAAAGACTTTAAAAAAGTCTATTTCTGTGAGGCCGGTGGTGTCAAACTTGATTCCTGATTCTGCCACAAAATCAGGAATCAGTGGCTCGTAATTTTCGGGGGGCGAGGTCCGAAGGGGTCCGAAGAGGGGCGCGCTGGTTCATCTTCACGAGTGGGCGCTGCCTCATCTTCTCTCCTGGGGCGTCTGAGTGGCGGTTCCGCAGGACCCGAGGAGGAAGATGAGGAGGAGGAGGAAGAGGATGAAGAATCTGAAGAGTAAAGGAATGTGGGATCCTCTCCCTCGCTATCAGTGTCGGAGGCAAGGAAAGAATATGCCTCCTCCAATGAATAGCGCTGCTGGGACGAACGGGACATTTTTTGTGTGAGTATGGTGCTTGGGTGTAATTTATTGGTAACTATGTGTACGTGGGGGGGGGGGATAGTGTTTGGTGCAAACTATTCTGAAAGGAAAAAGCTAAAGGAAAAAAAAGCAAATAGGGAAAAAAAAAATACCTGTGAAAGGAAAAGTCTAAAACAGCAGGCCCTAGCTCTGATAAGTGAGCTGCGTCACTTATCAAAGTTCGGCGGCTGCTGGGTGTGTGAACGGGGATGTGAAAAAAAAACGGCAGGCACGAGAGCTCTGATAAGTGAACCGCGTCACTTATCAAAGTTCGGCGGCGGCGGCTGGGTGCACGGACGGGGATGTGGAAAAAAAAAAGAAACGAAAGGCACGGGTTTAGACGCAGCGGCTGGGTGCACGGACGGTGATGTGGAAAAAAAAAAGAAACGAAAGGCACGGGTTTAGACGCAGCGGCTGGGTGCACGGATGGGGATGTGGAAAAAAAAAGAAACGAAAGGCACGGGTTTAGACGCAGCGGCTGGGTGCACAAACGGGGATGTGGAAAAAAAAAAAGAAACGAAAGGCACGGGTTTAAACGCAGCGGCTGGGTGCGCGCAAGGGGATGTGAAAAAAAAAAAGAAACGAAAGGCACGGGTTTAGACGCAGTGGCTGGGTGCCACGGACGGGGATGTGGAAAAAAAAAAAAGAAACGAAAGGCACGGGTTTAGACGCAGCGGCTGGGTGCACGGACGGGGATGTGGAAAAAAAAAAAGAAACTAAAGGAACGGGTTTAGACGCAGCGGCTGGGTGCACGGACAGGGATGTGGAAAAAAAAAGAAACGAAAGGCACAGGTTTAGATGCAGCGGCTGGGTGCGAAAAGGGAATGTGGGAAAGAAAAGTGAGCACGAGTGTTGATCGGTGACCTGCGTCACCAATCAACGCTCGGCAGCGCAAAGGGGGGTGAAAAAGAAAAGCGAGCACGAGTGTTGATTGGTGAACTGCGTCACCAATCAACGCTCGGCGGCTGCTAAATTTGGGCACGGACGGACGCGGCGCAAAGTGGGGGTGGAGGGGGAAGGAGAAGGGGGGGGGGTAAGGAGAAGGGGGCGTGAAGTAAGATCGGGCCGGGATCGGGGATGAACACTTACATGTGTAGTCTCTCTTCTTTCTTCTGTCTTCTTTCTTTTTTCTTCAGCAAGAATTGTGGTGTCACAGGCTACTGTGGCACCACAAGTCTCAGCACAGGAGGGGATCTGTCAGCGTGACCGCTCTGGAGGAATCCTCACCAAGTGTGAGGATTCCTGCAGAGCAGTCAGACAGGTCAGGGGCAGGTGAGACAGGTCACAGAGCGGTCACACCGCTGCTGTGACCTGTCATTGGTGGGATCGAATGATCACATCGATCCCACCAATCAGAGGAGGCCCTGGTGACGCCGGTGTTGCTAGGCACCAGCCTATGTTCGGAGCTCACAGCTCCGATCATAGGCAGGCCACCGGCAGGTCACCATCAGGGCACAGCGCGGTCTGATTGGCAGAGCTACAGGATCCGGAGCAGGCAGGGCACAGGCTCCGGAGCAGGTATTTTCATGCAGGGCACAGCGCGGTAACACAGCTGCTGTGCCCTGCGATTGGCGCGATCGATGTGATCGTCGATCGCGCTAATCCGGGGGGTCTGTGCCCTCTGATTGGCGCGATCGACGATCACATCGATCGCCCCAATCAGAGCTGCAGGATCCGGAGCAGGCAGGGCAGATGAAGCAGGGCACAGGCATTTTCAGGCAGGGCACAGCACGGTAACACCGCCGCTGTGCCCTGCAATTGGCGCGATCGATGTGATCGTCGATCGCGCCAATCCGGGGGTTTTGGCCGGTGCCTGGCACCGGCCCCAGGATCGAGTACGTCCGTACTCGATCCTAGCCTGGGACCTCACTGTTTCAGCCAATCTGATTGGCTGAAACAATGAGAAAGGCTGTGATTGGCTGTTCAGAATTGAACAGCCAATCACAGCGATCGGGAGGCCGGGGGGGCGGCGCCATACCCCAAGATGCCGAGGCCATCTTCCGTAAGGTAAGATGGCGTCGGAATTTTAATGCAATCACCGCGACTTAAGTCGCGGTGTCGCATTAAAGGGCATGACGTACTATCCCGTCGGTGGTCATAAGGGCCCACCCCACCTCGATGGGATAGTACGTCAGATGTCAGAAAGGGGTTAAGGGCTCTGCAAATGCAATGTGACGCCTGCAGACCATTCCATCTAAGTCTGCATTCCAAATGGCGCTCCTTCCCTTCTGAGCTTTGCCATACGCCCAAAGGGTGGTTACCCCCCACATATGGGGTATCAGCGTACTCAGGACAAATTGCACAACTTTTGGGGTCCAATTTCTCCTGTTACCCTTGGGAAAATACAAAACTGGGGGCTAAAAAATAATTTTTGTGGAAAAAAAAATGTTTTATTTTCACGGCTCTGCGTTATAAACTGTAGTGAAACACTTGGGGGTTCAAAGCTCTCACAACACATCTAGATAAGATCCTTAGGCGTCTACTTTCCAAAATGGTGTCACTTGTGGGGGTTTCAATGTTTAGGCACATCAGGGGTTCTCCAAACGCAACATGGCGTCCCATCTCAATTCCAGCCAATTTTGCATTGAAAAGTCAAACAGTGCACCTTCCGTTCCGAGCTCTGCCATGCACCCAAACAGTGGGTTACCCCCACATATGGGGCATCACTGTACTCAGGACAAATTGCACAACAACTTTTGTGGTACAATTTCATCTGGTACCCTTGGGAAAATAAAAAATTTGGGGCGAAAAGTTCATTTTTGTGAAAAAATATTTTTAATTTTTACAGCTCTACATTATAAACTTCTGTGAAGCACTTGGTGGGTCAAAGTGCTCACCACACATCTAGATAAGTTCCTTAGGAAATCTACTTTCAAAAATGGTGTCACTTGTGGGGAGTTTCATGTTTAGGCACATTAGTGGCTCTCCAAACGCAACATGGCGTCCCATCTCAATTCCAGCCAATTTTGCATTGAAAACTCAAATGGCGCTCCTTCCCTTACGAGCTCTGCCATGCGCCCAGAGTGGTTAACAGTGGTTAATCCCCCACATATGGGGTATCCGGGTACTCAGGACAAATTGTACAACAACTTTTGGGGTCCATTTTCTCCTGTTACCCCTTGGTAAAATAAAACAAATTGGAGTGAAGTAAATTTTTTGTGAAAAAAAATTAAAACGTTCTTTTTATTTTTAAACATTCCAAAAATTCCTGTGAAACACCTGAAGGGTTAATAAACTTCTTGAATGTGGTTTTGAGCACCTTGAGGGGTGCAGTTCTTAGAATGGTGTCACACTTGGGTATTTTCTATCATATAGACCCCTCAAAATGACTTCAAATGTGACGTGGTCCCTAAAAAAATATGGTGCTGTAAAAATGGGAAATTGCTGGTCAACTTTTAACCCTTATTAACTCCCTAACAAACAAAAAAAAATTTGTTTCCAAAATTGCGCTGATGTAAAGTAGACATGTGGGAAATGTTACTTATTAAGTATTTTGTGTGACATATCTCTGTGATTTAAGGACATAAAAATTCAAAGTTGGAAACATTTTCAAAATTTTCGCCAAATTTCCGCTTTTTTCACAAATAAACGCAGGTAATATCAAAGAAATTTTACCACTATCATGAAGTACAATATGTCTCCAGAAAACAATGTCAGAATCACCGGGATCCGTTGAAGCGTTCCAGAGTTATAACCTCATAAAGGGACAGTGGTCAGAATTGTAAAAATGGGCCCTCGAGGCTTAAGGGGCCTGGTCAGAAAGGTGAAAACAGGTAAGGTCTCAAAGGAGTTAAAAAAAACAAACAAAAAAAACAAAACGATATGAAGGCTAGTGTTGAGTGTAAGTGCTGGCTACTTGAGTCTGCATCGGGTGCTTGGGTATGTACAGAGTATCAAGGATCCCTGTATATTTTTTTTGGGGGGGTGTCTAAAAGCCGTGAAACATGCGGGGCACGGACTTGAGCATGTCACGCGAGCACCCGCAATGTTTAGTGCATATTACACATGATGCAAACTGGAGTAGCAAACACTTGCGCTGAACACTAATGACGACATATTCAATATGACAGCCTAATGTTATCAAATTCTGTATCGTACCTATGGGTTGAAAATGATCACTATACACCTGGATAAAATCCTCGAGGGGGGGGGGTTCAAAATGAGGTCAATTGTGGGGGGCTCTCCAAACACAACATGGCGCCCGCTAATTATTCCAGCTAAGTTTATATTCAAAAAGTCAAATGGCACTCCTCCACTTCCGAGCCCTGCCATGTGACCAGACAGTATATTTCCCTCACATATGCCGTATTAAGTGGAAATTGCACAACAAATTTTAGGGTCCATTTTCTCGTTACCCTTGTGAAAATAAAAAAGCTTGGTTTTAAAGTAAATTTATCGTTAAAAAAAATTAAATGTTCATTTTTTTCCTTCCACATTGCTACAGTTGCGGTGAAGCACTTGAGAGTTAATAAACTTCTTGAATGTGGTTTTGAGCATCTTGAGGGGTGCAGACAGGGCCGGCGTCAGCACCCGGCGTTACCGGGCAAGTGCCGGGGCCCTGGCGAGACGGGGGGGCCCATTTACGGTAGCAGCGTTGGTTCACAACAAGTAGTACTGTACACTCACACACTCCACACAGACACACTTATGCCGCTATGCGCTCCTGGGGGGGCCCCGCTGACGCTGTGCTGTTGCGTGACACAGCGTGACAGTCTCCCAGCCAGGACCGGAGCACATCCATCATCACCGCCCGCCCCGCTGCGCAGCTGTAGGAATACTCACCTCCGGCTCCAGGACCGTCACCATGGATACACAGAGTCACTTCCGGGCCGTCTGTCCTGTCACTTCCGGTCGGGTGAGAGCTCATCATCCTAAGAGCTCAGAGAAGAGATCCGGCTACTGCTGTCATCCACATCCTCCACCGTCCAGGGCCAGGCGTCCAGGGCCAGGCGTCCAGGGGCAGCGGAGCGCCAAGCAGACAGATGAGCAGGAGGCAGGAGCAGCACTGCAGTCAGGTGCAAGCACGGACGGTGCACCCGGTCCCTGTCCACTGCCTGTGTCCACAACGGAAGCAACGGCGAAGTGAAGCAGTGCGTGATGAAGAGTGAGTGAGTCTTCCTTCCAAGTTCCTGGTGGTCCCAACGCATTGCAGGGGCGGGGGGGGTGCAGCCTGCTGTGAGCCTGGGAGTGGATCATCATGCCTGGTCTCTGCTCTGTGCAAGTTGCAAGACAGACAGTACTGTCTCACTCTCTGTCTGGGACTTGAGCAACAATATGGTATGTTAGCGATGCTGGGACTTGTAGTCCTAGACTGTCTGTATATACTAAATGGCTGGCTGAGTTATATACTACGTCACGGCCCGGGTCTGTGCTATATACTACGTGGGTGGCTGTGTTATATACGTGGGTGGCTGTGTTATATACTACGTGGCCTGTGCTATATACTACGTGGCCTGTGCTATATACTACGTGGCCTGTGCTATATACTACGTGGCCTGTGCTATATACTACGTGGCCTGTGCTATATACTACGTGGCCTGTGCTATATACTACGTGGCCTGTGCTATATACTATGTGGCTGTGCTATATACTATGTGGCTGTGCTATATACTATGTGGCTGTGCTATATACTATGTGGCTGTGCTATATACTACGTGGCTGTGCTATATACTACATGGCTGTGCTATATACTATATGGCTGTGCTATATACTACATGGCTGTGCTATATACTACGTGGGCTGTTATATACTACGTGGGCTGTTATATACTACGTGGGCTGTGTTATATGCTGCTTGGCTGTGCTATATTTCTCTGCTGTATCTGTGCATCATAAATCGTGGTATGTGTTAAAGAGGGGGGCCCACTGAGACTTTTTCGCCCTGGGCCCTCAAAACCCTGGAGCCGGCCCTGGGTGCAGATTTTAGAATTATGTCACTTTTTGGGTACTTTGTCACAGTGTCCCCTCAAAGTCACTTCAAATGTGATGTGGTCCCTAAAAAAATGGTTTTGCAAATTTTGTTGGAAAAATGAAATCACTGGTCAACTTTTAACCCTTATAACTTCCTAACAAAAATAAATTATGTTTTAAAAATTGTGCTGATGTAAAGTAGTCATTTGGGAAATGTTATTTATGAACTATTTTGTGTGACATCTCTCTGAAGTAAGGGCATAAGAAGTACAAATCAGAAAATTGCAAAATATTCAAAATTTTTGCCAAATGTCCGTTTTTTTCCACAAATAAACGCAAGTCATATCGAAGAAATTTACCACCATCATGAAGTACAATATATCACAAAAAAAAAATCTCAGAATCAGTGGGATCCGTTGAAGCGTTCCAGAGTTTTAACCTCATAAATGATAGAATTGTAAAATTTGGTTTGGTCATTAAGGTCAAAATTGGCTCAGCCATTAAGAGGTTAACAGCTCATTGAAGACCAGGGGCTTGCTTCCCTAATATGGGAGCAAAAAAATCACCAGTATAAGGCTTCTTTTACACTAAGGGCTCATACCCATTTGCGAGAAAAACGGATGAGTGCAATCCGATAAAAAAAATCGGATTGCACTCTGACCAATGTTATTCAATGGGTTAGATCTCATCTGCAATTTTTTTCTCAGCTGAAATGTGACTGAGAAAAAAAAATCGCAGCATGCTGCGATTTGCTGCATATTTCGGACGAGACTCGCCAATGCATGTCAATGGGTGCGAGAAAAAAATTGCACGGCATACGGACCATCCGTATGCCATCCGTTTTTTAGAGATAACTTACCATTTTGTGGCATAGAACACTATAAATGGTCCTGTAAATGATTGTAGAAAAATAGTTGAAGAGAAAAAAAAAAACGCATTGCATACGCATGTCATACAGATGTCATATGGATGCTATGTGAGAAAAATTGCCTACTCGCATGACACTCGCATGACTCTCGCATAGCACTCGTCCATTTGTTCAGTCCAGATTACGGACCGTTTTTTTTTTGTGGCATATGGGTATGAGCCCTTACCGTGATTTTAGCGGCCTGTTTTTGCGGGTCGTATCGCCATAATTTTCCTGGTCTGCTGCAAAAACGGGACGCAAAAATCTTGTGGATCGTCGTTTTTCTGGATTAGAACAGTAGGGAAAAAGTAGGGACCCAAAAAAAAAAAAAAAAACGGCGATCCGCAAAAACGGAATTCACGCTGCATCACAAAAACAAGCTTCCGTTGTTTATGCAGCCCCCCTGATTTTCAATGGGGCCCGTGTCTGTAGGCCGTGAAATATATTGAGCAAGCTCGATATTTTTCCATGGTCATAAATACGGCCCCCTCATGGCCTTACAAAGCACGGCACTCCTACGAATTCTTACGGCCAGTTTTTACGGCCCCATAGAAATGCAATGGGGCCGCAAAAAACGGGCCGAAAAAACACGGCGAGTGTAACACCAGCCTCATGCTCTACCAAAATCAGTCTGAGTTGCTGCAACACTTTTCAGTAAAAGGATTGTGCATAAGCTATGGAGATGCTGAATATAATACAATGGTTAAATTTTCTTCCAAAAGATAGCAATGGCTTTGCTTTTAATTAATCCTGCTAGTGGCAAAAAGTAATTACCGTATTCTGTTTTAAATAAACCAAAAGTTTCCCTAAAATAAAAAATAGCTTTTCTAGGAATCATCCAGGTTTCTGCCAAGTGAAGCAAAAGGGATTTCCGCTGTGTAATTAAGAGTTTTTCTCGTTATGATTTTACGTGCCTGAGATAGTGTCCCACTGTACATAGACTCATTCCTAGCAGACACAACCTAAGAATAAGCAGCAATGCAATTAAGATTCCTATTTCACATTTCAAATTGATTTTTTTTCTATTCCACTGAAGACAAAAATAAATGAAATGACAGCAAAATGACAGAACTTGATACCGTTTCCATGTTGTATCTATTATATTGATGACTTATGCATACGATTGGTAGGGTCCGACACCCGACAACCCCACAGATCAGCTACCACAAACTTGAGCAGAAGGATGAAAACACATGGTACAGAACTTTAGTCGTCTGAATAGGAGCTGTTCTCCAGTACTATGCAGCAGCTGCTAAAAAGTGAGCCTGACCCGGTGGAGGAGACGGACCCAACAATCTGGTATCAATGACGTATCCTTCAGCTAGATTATCAATATATTCTGTATGCACAATTAAGCCAGACTTAATTGACTGCATACAAATTAGTCTTAAATTCTCCATGTGCCTCCATGACACCATCAACATAACCCCCTAAAAGAATCTGTGCACAAGATCTTTGCAACAAAAGACCATTTTTTCTGGAAGTCTGCCGTGCTGTTTCCCCCTTTTTTTCTAAATATATATATATACATACATATATATATATACATACATAGTATATGGACAATGATGATTCCAGAATTCGCGGCAGACTGTGCCCGTCGCTGATTGGTCGAGGCAACCTTTATGACATCATCGTCGCCATGGCAACCATTATGACATCTACGTCGATACTGTGCCCGTCGCCCGCCTGGCGGCCTCGACCAATCAGACGCGGGATTTCCAGGACAGACAGACAGACAGAAAGACAGACAGACGGAAAAACCCTTAGACAATTACATATATAGATAGATAGCGCTAACATATTCCGCAGCGCTTTACAGTTTGCACACATTATCATCACTGTCCCCGATGGGGCTCACAATCTAAATTCCCTATCAGTATGTCTTTGGAATGTGGGAGGAAACCGGAGTGCCCGGAGGAAACCCACGCAAACACGGAGAGAACATACAAACTCTTTGCAGATGTTGTCCAAGGTGGGATTAGAACCCAGGACTCCAGCGCTGCAAGGCTGCTGTGCTAACCACTGCGCCACCGTGTGCATAATAATAATAATAATAATAATAATAATAATAATAATTGTATTACAAAACAAAAAAGGGATGTTGCAATAGACTAAGATGGCTGCCTCAGCTTTCTGTGGGCAGGATAGGTTCACTAATAACGAACTAAATCCAAAATAGGCATAGTGCCTCTGATTAGCTGCGATTGTCTCGCAGTAAGAATAGACCTGAGGGACTACTTGTTCTTCTGGGTGGTGAATTATTGATGCACAATAGCAGACAGGCAGACATTTCTGTTAAACAGCTGCCCAGATTCAGCTCATAATCAAAGACACGACTCAATAGCTGTTTCTCTGCTTGCAAAAAGCAACTGAAATATTTAGCTCGTTATGAATCTGGAACGTTTTGATTTTTGCGCGCTCATTAAAAGGCGGAGAGACTAACCTGATACTACAGCTGCTATTATGAAACCCAGCGTTGTGTCGATACTCCCTCCTGTCAACTTGCTTAACCCCTTAATGACAGCCAATACGTCTTTTAACTGACCTGACATATAAGAGAATAGCCTCCCCATACAGATAACAATCCAGCATCTGTCAGTTGTGCACTATAGCTGACAACTTTCAGCATCAGCCAGGATCAGTGTTTGCACCGTCCAAATCTGTTTAACCCCTTAGATGCTGCTGTAAATAGTGACTACATCATTATATATGGTTAACAGAGTGTGGTGGCTTCCTCTTTATCCCAATTGGTGCCCTCAGATCATGATTGTGTGGTCCTGATGTTTGCCATGGCAATTCATGACCAAATAGCGGCCTTAGAGTCTGACGGCTGTAGTAATCTGTTCAGAAGTTAGAGGCATTTAGGTGGTAAAAATACACATTTTCATTTCTGGCATACCACTTTGCATTAATTTCTGTAAAGCACCAGAAGGGTTAAAAAACTACCTGACAGCAGTTTTCGATATGTCAGGGGGTGCGGTTTTTAAAATGGTATCACGTTTGGGGTTTTCCCAATATATGAGACCCCTAAAGTCACTTCAAACATGGATAAGTCCCTAAAAAAATAAATGTAGTAAATTTCCTTGAAAAAATGAAAAATTGCTGCTACATTTTTAAACCTCCTAAAATGCTAACAAAATAAAATAACATTTTACAAATGGTGCTGATGTAAAGCAGACATGTGGGAAATGTTATTTATTAATGGTTTGCTGTGGTATGGCCATCTGGATTAAAGGGATAATCATTAAAATTTTGAAAATTGCTAATTTTTTAACATTTTTTTTATAAATAAACACAAAACATATTGACCTAAATTTACCATTACCATAAAGTATAATGTGTCACGAAAAAACAGTCTCAAAATCACTGGGATTTGTTGAAGCGTTGCAGAGTTATTACCACATAAAGTGACACTGGTCAGATTTTAAAAAATTGGCTCCGTCACTAAGGGGTTAAGTAATGGCTTGCTGTAATGCAACGTACAGTGTGGCTTTGTGTGTAAAAAGAATGTTTCCCTGGGGTTTAATTGGCTGCTAATACCTGAAACCAAAAAATGCTACTACATGTTATTAGATATGTATTTTATGCAAACAATTCTTGAGTGTGTAATTTGCAGCTTGAATTCAGAAACCCACCCCTCCTCTAAGTCAATTGTACCTGATCATACCGATTGTCATACCCTGAAGCCACATATTATGGTGGTTTCTCTTCCATACCCAGATTCAATATTACAGGGGTATTCTCCTCCATATATTATGGGGTATTTTCCTCAGCAAGCAAGCAATGATTTTATTTGCATATAGCTTTCAATACAGTGCTGTAAGGTAGCACCAGTAAGTGGTAGAGTTACTAGGGACACATGAACAGTCACCCAGGCTCTGCCATGTGCATGTTGCTAAAAAGTAAAAAAAGATTTACACTGACTTCTATCAAGCATCATTTAGGATTTGTCTTCATCCAAATACCTCCTTTTGTGTCAACGCAGTGACGGGTCAGCATTTGCCTCCTACATAATGCTCAAAGCTGCAGAACCTGTATCTAATTTATGATGAAATCTGCAATCTAACTCACTATACACACCAAACAATCCAATACCCTGCAATAATAAAACTACCAATCTCAGCACATAAAAAACAGCTTTCCACCCCGACTTATACTTACATAGGCCTAGATTTTACTTTTGTCTGTAGGAATATTCTTTCCTAACGGCTTAATCCATGATGACATTTCAGAATTACCAGCTTCATGTGTCCAACATTAATGATTGACAGAATGGGGGACTTTATGGCAGCAAACAATAATAGCAGAAAATAGCAGATCGTTTTTTTTTTCTCATAGACTTGTATTAGCGACGGATTGTGACGGATGGCCTTCCGTTTCATCCGTCGTGCGCTGGATCCATCGTAAAATTGCTGTCCGTGGGGCGGAACAGCCCCCGTTCCGTTATGCCTTGCGAGACAATCACCTGTGATGACATAGTGGTCTCGCAAGGCATCACTGGGAACGGGAGATGCCGGGAGCATCGTGAGCATGGGGAAGGCTGCGGGGGACGCCGGAAAGTAAGAATATCACGATTTTTTTTTTTTATTATTATTAACATGGGTTGTGTTGTGTATGCGTTTTCGCAGCAGAAAAATGTGGCGAAGACGCATACACAACATGTGCACATAGCCTCGACAGATCCATAAAAAAAAAAGGACCCAGTGCATCTGTTTTATACAATCTGCACAGGATCCATCTTTTTAACATTTTGACGGATTGTGACCAATTGTAAAAAAACGGAAGTTGGAAAGAGGCCTTAGCCTTATGACCCCGGGTGCTAGTCCAGGAAAACATAGTGTCATAAATCCTCCAAAGAAAAGCAGATAGCACTCACCGGTCTTTTGTAGAAATTCCGCTCTTTATTTGTAGCATGCTGGCCAGGGCAGTGAGGACGGCAGTGGGCATAAGCTTGGCGACTGCCGTTTCGCGCCTAAAAGCGCTTCCATGGGGCACTGAATGCATCAAAACTAGTCATAGACAGAATGAGGCCTGGCAACCCACAGCATACAAAGTGGTGCTGCTGTCCACGAGGACTGGTCACGGATGTGGACAGGTCTTGTGCCAGCAGGTGAACCGGAGGTAGATTGTCCTGTGCCCAAAGGAAGGACTGGCTTGTGTCACAGCTGCAGACAGGAGGATGTCAAGGTCTGTGTACGGCTATGATTAGAGACTCATACAGCGGTGCAGGACACCACAGGAACTAGTCAGAGGAGGAATAGCGTGTGTAGTGACTGCAATCTAAAGGATGCTGTGTACTATGAAGTGCTATGAACGGGTGTAAACTGAACACTGATAATATGCACTGTAGTTACAGTGCCTTGCGAAAGTATTCAGCTCCCTGGAACTTTTCAACCTTTTCCCACATATCATGCTTCAAACAAAGATACCAAATGTAAATTTTTGGTGAAGAATGAACAACAAGTGGAACACAATTGTGAAGTTGAACAAAATTTATTGCTTATTTTAAATTTTTGAGGAAAATAAAAAACTAAAAAGTGGGGCGTGCAATATTATTCGGCCCCTTTAACTTAATACTTTGTTGCGTCACCTTTTGCTGCGATTACAGCTGCAAGTCGCTTGGGGTATGTCTATCAATTTTGTACATCGAGAGACTGAAATTGTTGCCCATTCTTCCTTGGCAAATAGCTCAAGCTCAGTGAGGCTGATGGAGATCGTTTATGAACAGCAGTTTTCAGCTGTTTCCACAGATTCTCAATTGGAATGAGGTCTGGACTTTGACTCAAACATTTTTTATTTTTTTTTTACAAGAATAGTCCTGTAATTGGCTCCATCCATCTTCCCATAAATTTTAACCATCTTCAGTGTCCCTGCTGAAGAAAACCAGGCCCAAACCATGATGCTGCCACCACCATGTTTGATAGTGGGGATGGTGTGTTCAGGGTGATGACCTGTGTTGCCATTACGCCAAACATATCATTTGGCATTGTTGCCAAAAAGTTCGATTTTGGTTTCATCTGACAAGAGCACCTTCTTCCACATGTTTGGTGTGTCTCCCAGGTGTCTTGCTGCAAACTTTAAACAACACTTTTTATGGATATCTTTCAGAAATGGCTTTCTTCTTGCCACTCTTCCATAAAGGCCAGATTTGTGCAGTGTATGACTGATCGTTGTCCTATGGACAGACTGTTCCACCTCAGCTGTAGATCTCTGCAGTTCATTCAGAGTGATCATGGGCCTCTTGGCTGCAAGTTTTCTCCTTGTTTGAGATGAAAGTTTAGAGGGATGGCTGGGTCTTGGTAGATTTGCAGTGGTATGCTCCTTCCATTTCAATATGATCGCTTGCACAGTGCTCCTTGAGATGTTTAAAGTTTTGGAAATCATTTTGTATCCAAATAAGGCATTAAACTTCCCCACAACAGTATCACGGACCTGCCTGTTGTGTTCCTTGATCTTCATGATGCTCTCTGTGCTTCAAACAGAACCCTGAGACTATCACAGAGACGGTGCATTTATACGGAGACTTGATCACACACAAGTGGATTATATTTATCATCATTAGGCATTTAGGACAACAATGGATCATTCAGAGATCCACAATGAACTTCTGGAGTGAGTTTGCTGCACTGAAAGTAAAGGGGCCGAATAATATTGCACGGCCCACTTTTCAGTTTTTGAATTTCCACCAAAAAAAAAAAAAATGTTGTTCAACTTCACAATTGTGTTCCACTTGTTGTTGATTCTTCACCAAAAATTTACATTTGGTATCTTTATGTTTAAAGCATGATATGTGGGAAAAGGTTGAAAAGTTCCAGGGAGCTGAATACTTTCGCAAGGCACTGTATATGCTTGTAACTTTTTCTGTGTGAAAATAAAGCATTCATGCTTTATGTTTGAACTTTGTGGGTCACTGCCTCTTCACTGCGTACGTTTGCTACCGCAGCCTTACAAAGTATACAGTAAGGAGGGTAGTACAAGGATACAGATAGATTGCAATTACGGTGTTATGTAGCATGTGACCACAGGGAAGCGGTGATGAATCACAGGTCCAGATCTTTGTTACGTGATTCTTTGGCCGCGTCAGCTAACGTGCCTCCTGAAAGTAGAAAAGCTCAGTCCATTATCCCCTAGGCAGCTCCCTCCCGAATGCTGTGCCAACCCACTGGGCTGTGCAGCCTCTCTCCTCCCATATCCAAGAGCATGATTTTCCAGCCAGAACCGTGGATGCCCATAACTTTCCGCCCAAAGCTCTAAATAGGATGGCGGCGCCACTGGGTTCTGCTGGATTTTATCTGTGCAGGGAGACCAAATACGGCTACCATATTCAGTTTCTGGTAGCTATGCTTTATAACTCAATAACGCAGTTCTAGATGTGGCTACATGGTATCGGCTTGTGGGGAAAGGAATGCAGATTCAGATTATGCGCTTTGCTAGGTTCAGCTATATTGCATTCTTTTACTATAGGTCATTTTCTAGATTCAAAATCTCAGAGCCTTGAGCTGTTGAGACTGGAATCTGCGGCGCCAATATGTCTGCGTGTCAGGCTGAGTGCAACAAAGGAAGCCATTTGGTTGGTAACTGCACAAGAGATCACACCCCTGTGATAATTGCTGGACTTGGTGCTGGGGGACACAGGGCCTATGCCTTTTGCCCCACCCTGGGGAGTTTCAAAGGCCTTCTGACTCGAGCTAATAAAAAAAAACATTGGTCTGCCCTGTCCAATGAAGTGTCTTTGCTGGATAATGAATTCCCAATGTTTGATGTGTATTTGACTTCCCTTTTGGCCTGGGGGAATGCCAAAGGTGGGGGCTGAGTTTGGGAGCAAGTATTTTGGGCCAAACTGTCTGACAGGGAATCCCATCAGATATCAAAATGATATCAATTGGATATCATTTTCCCATATCTCACAGTGACATTATCACAGTATTATTCTCCAAATGTAATCCCCACATAGTCCTCCATAGAGTATAATGGCAATAAAAAGTCCTCCATACATTATAAAGGGGCCCTGCATTGCTTTCTATACAGTATAAAGGGCTCCATACAGTATAGTGGGCTGCACATAATGCTCCATACAGCATCATGGGCCACACATAGTGCTCCATACAGTATCATGGGCCCTACATAGTGCTCCATACAGTATCATGGGCCCTACATAGGGCTCCATACAGTATCATGGGCCCCACATAGCGCTCCATACTGTATCATGGGCCACACAACGCGCTCCATACAGTATCATGGGCCCAACATAGTGCTCCATACAGTATCATGGGCCCCACATAGCCCTCCATACAGTATAATGGGCCCCACATCGCCCTCCATACAGTATAATGGGCCCCACATCGCCCTCCATACAGTATAATGGGCCCCACATAGTCCTCCATACAATATAATGGGCACCACATAGTCCTCCATACAGTATAATGGGCCCACTTAGTGTGCCATATAGTATATTAGACCACACCAAAAAAAAAAACCTCTGCATCTTGGTACAGCGGGCGCACTGTAATGACGTTATCGTGCCGCTGCGGTGAAATGTCAGACGCAGAGGGGGAATGATGGGAGAGTCAGGCAGAAAGTGCGATGCTATGCAGGAGACTTGCCTGGCATCGTGTGCCAAATATACTCGAAGGACCCCCCAGCCTCATGGAAAAAATATACGAGGAGGACCTGCCGGCGTCGCAGGCCAAATATACTCACCCTGTGGGCCAGAGTTTGACATATGTAGTATATTACATAGTTCACCGCTTACTTTAACCCCTTTACCCCCAAGGGTGGTTTGCACATTAATGACCGGGCCAATTTTTACAATTCTAACCACTGTTCCTTTATGAGGTTATAACTCTGGAGCGCTTCAACGGATCCTGATGATTCTGACACGGTATTCTCGTGACATATTGTTCAGGATAGTGGTAAAATTTCTTTGATATTACTTGCATTTATTTGTGAAAAAAATGGAAATTCGGCGAAAACTTTGAAAATTTCACAATTTTCCAACTTTGAATTTTTATGCCCTTAAATCACAGAGATGTCACATAAAATACTTAATAAGTAACATTTCCCACATGTCTACCTTACATCAGCACAATTTTGGAACCCAAATTTTTTTTTGTTAGGGAGTTATAAAGGTTAAAAGTTGACTAGCAATTTCTCATTTTTACTACACCATTTTTTTTAAGGGACCACATCACATTTTAAGTCACTTTGAGGGGTCTATATGATAGAAAATAACCAAGTGTGACACCATTCAAAAAACTGCACCCCTCAAGGTGCTCAAAACCACATTCAAGAAGTTTATTAACCCTTCAGGTGATTCACAGGAATTTTTGGAATGTTTAAAAAAAAATGAACATTTAACTTTTTTTCACAAAAAATTTACTTCAGCTCCAATTTGTTTTATTTTACCAAGGGTAACTGGAGAAATTAGACCGCAAAAGTTGTTTTAAAATTTGTCCTGAGTACGCTGATACCCCATATGTGGGGGTAAACCACTGTTTGGGCGCATGGCAGAGCTCGGAAGGGAAGGAGCGCCATTATACTTTTCAATGCAAAATTGACTGGAATTGAGATGGGAAGCCATGTCGCGTTTGGAGAGCCCCTGATGTGCCTAAACAGTGAAAAAAAAAACAATTCCAACTGAAACCCTAACCCAAACACACCCCTAACCCTAATCCCAACCATAACCCTAACCACACCCCTAACCCCAACCCTAACTTTAGCCACAACCCTGTTATGATCCTTAGTGGTTGAGGATCACAAATTACTCCAGCTAAGTAACAAACATAGGACAAGCTCTAGGGAGGTGGCAAACTGGACTGACCGCAAATCTGAACCTATCCAAACACACTAGAAGTAGCCGGTGAACGTGCCTAAAAATCCTAGACGTCTCGAGCCAGCCTGAGGAACTAACTACCCCTAGAGAGAAAGAAAAACCGCTCTTGCCTCCAGAGAAATAATCCCCAAAGATATAGAAGCCCCCAACAAATAATAACGGTGAGGTAAGAGGAAGGCACATACACAGGGGTGAAAGCAGATTCAGCAAATGAGGCCCACTAATACTAGATAGCAGAAAATAGAAAAGGGAATCTATGCGGTCAGTAAAAAACCCTTACAAAATATCCACTCTGAGATTTCAAGAACCCCCACACCAACTAACGGTGTGGGGGGAGAAACTCAGTCCCCTAGAGCAACCAGCAAGCGAGGAAATCACATTTTAGCGAGCTGGACTAAAAACATAATGAACGCTGATAATCAAAAAATGATCAAACAAAAACTTAGCTTGTCTTGGAGAGACTGGGAGCAAGGTAGACACAAGGAATCTGAAGAGCACTGAATACATTGATAGCAGGCAAGGAACTGAGTATCCAGGTGAGCTAAATAGGAAACCAACCAAGGATAACGAACCAGCTGATGCTGCCAACCTGCAGAAAGACAACACTACACAGTACCGCTTGTGACCACTAGAGGGAGCCCAAAAATAGAGTTCACAACACAACCCTAACTTTAGTCCCAACCCTAACCCTAACTTTAGCCCCAACCCTAACTTTAGCCCCAATCTTAACCCTAACTTTAGCCCCAACCCTAACTGTAGCCCCAACCCTAACCCTAATGGGAAAATGGAAATAAATAAAAAATTTTAATTTTATTATTTTTCCCTAACTCAGGGGGTGATGAAGGGGGGTTTGATTTACTTTTATAGTGCTTTTTTTATTGGCAGCTGTCACACACTAAAAGACGCTTTTTATTGCAAAAAATAGTTTTTGCGTCTCCACATTTTGAGAGCTATAATTTTTCTATATTTTGGTCCACAGAATCATGTGAGGTCTTGTTTTTTGCAGGACGAGTTAACGTTTTTATTGGTACCATTTTCGGGCACGTGACATTTTTTGATCACTTTTTATTCCGATTTTTATTCCGATTTTTGTGAGGCAGAATGAACAAAAACTAGCTATTCATGAATTTCTTTGGGGGGTGGCGCTTATACCGTTCCATGTTTGGTAAAATTAATAAAGCAGTTTTATTCTTCGGGTCAGAGGTCAGACCGATTACAGCGATACCTCATTTATATCATTTTTTAATGTTTTAGCGCTTTTATACGATAAAAACTATTTTATATAAAAAATAATTATTTTTGCAACGGTTTATTCTGAGGACTATAACTTTTTAGTTTTTTCGCTGATGACGCTGTATTGCAGCTCGTTTTTTGTGGGACAAGATGACATTTCAGCGATACCATAGTTATTTATATCCGTCTTTTTGATCGCGTGTTATTCCACTTGTTGTTTGGCTATGATAATAAAGCGCCGCTGTTTGCCTTTTTTTTTTTTTTTTTACGGTGTTCACTGAAGGGGTTAACCAGTGAGACAGTTTTATAGGTCTGGTCGTTACAAACACGGCGATACTAAATATGTGCACTTTTATTGTTTTTTTTTTTGTTTTTTTAGATAAATGTATTTAATGGAACAATATTTTTTTTAGGAATTTATTTTTATTTTATTTTTTTTACACATGTAAATATTTTTTTATTTTTACATTGCCCCACGGGGGGGGACATCACAGTATAGTGACAGATCGCTGATCTGACACTTTGCAATGTACTGTGTCAGATCAGCGATCTGACAGGCACTGCAGGGAGGCTTCGAGCAGGCGCTTGAAAGCCACCTCCCTGCAGGACCCGGAAAGGCTACCCCCCAAGGTAGGAGACCCTCGGAGCAACGCGATCACATCGCGTTGCTCCGAGGGTCTCAGGGAAGCACGCAGGGAGCCCCCTCCCTGCACGATGCTTCCATATGCCGCCGGAACGCTGCGATCATGTTTGATCGCAGTGTTCCGGGGGTTAATGTGCCAGAAGCGGTCCGTGACACCCGGCCGCGCCCCCCCCGGGAGCGCGGCTGATCGCGTTAGACGTAGTATCCCATCGGTGGTCATACGGGCCCATACCACCTCGACGGGATACACATTAATGTAATCATAAAGCACTACCATGCATTGAGGTCGAGAGCAAAATTTGTCAGCTCTCCCAAGATAATTAGAAGGTATATATTCAATTGGACAGCTCCAAGCAGATACAAGCACAGGAAAATAGAGCACAAATGTCTCAAACAACATCATGTATAAAAAATTGTATAAAAAATATTCCAAATATATATCTACATGCAGAATGCATCAAGAGACTTAAAAGAAGGAAATCTGAAGGTAAGCAGAGACTCGGAGAGGACAACACAATACGCCCCAGGGAAGCAAACATCCAATATCAAATCTGTACGGAGGCCCACTGGCTTTTAACAATCAATGGAAATTTGCAATACAACGGTGAAATATAAGCCCGGTGAGCCCCAGAGTAATTTCAAAAAGGTTCCAAGGATATATGCTTACCCATTATAATCAGGGGAATGTCCCCACCTCGCCCCGCAGCTGCCATACAGATTTGATATTGAATGTTTGCTTCCCTGGAGCGTCTGGTGTTGTTCTCCCCGAGTCTCTGCTTACCTTCAGATTTCCTCTGTTTAACCCCTTAACGACCGCCGATACGCCTTTTAACGGCGGCCGCTAAGGGTACTTAAACCACAGCGCCGTTAATTAACGGCGCTGTGGAAAAAGTGAATAGCGCCCCCCAGAGTCGGATTTTCTCTGGGGTCTCGGTTGCCGAGGGTAGCCGAGACCCCAGAGAACATGATTCGGGGGGTTTTTACCGACCCCCGAGTTGCGATCGCCGGTAATTAACCGTTTACCGGCGGTCGCAACAAAAAACAAAAAAAACGCGATTTGCCGTTTAATTTCTCTGTCCTCCGATGTGATCGCACATCGGAGGACAGAGAAATGTGGTCCCCGATGGCCCCCAATAGCCCCCCAATACTTACCTACCTCCCCCGGTGCTCCTCGTGTCTCCCCATGGGCGCCGCCATCTTTTTTCCGGGAAAAAATGGCGGGCGCACGCGCAGTGCGCCCGCCGCCCGGCACCCGGATGTTCTTTGGGGTCTCGGCTGCCGGGGGTAGCCGAGACCCCAAAGAACATGATCGGGGTCGGTTTGCACCGACCCCTGCTTTGCGATCGCCGGTAATTAACAGTTTACCGGCGACCGCAAAAAAAAAAAAAAAGCGATCAGTTATTTCTCTGTCCTCTGATGTGATCGCACATCAGAGGACAGAGAAATAGGGGGATTCGGGGACCCTAACATACTCACCCGGGGTCCCTGGGTCCTCTTCTGTCTTCTCCTGCCAGCCGGCTTTTTCATCATGGCGGGCGCATGCGCAGTGCGCCCGCCATCTGCTGCCATCTGCCGGCCGGCAGGAGAAGACAAGTTGGGGCTAAAATTAGGGTTAGGGTTAGGGTTAGAGTTAGGGTTAGGGTTAGAGTTAGGGTTAGAGTTAGGGTTAGGGTTAGAGTTAGGGTTAGGGTTAGGGTTAGGGTTGGGGCTAAATTTAGGGTTAGGGTTAGGGCTAGGGTTAGGCTACTTTCACACTAGCGTTTTTTGGCTTCCGTCGCAATGCGTCGTTGGAGAAAAAACGCATCCTGCAAAAGTGCTTGCAGGATGCGTTTTTTCTCCATTGGCTTGCATTAGCGACGCATTGCGACGGATTGCCACATGTCGCATCCATCGTGCGACGGATGCGTCGTGCTTCGGCGGACCGTCGACACAAAAAAAACTACATGTAACTTTTTTGTGCGACGTGTCCGCCATTTCCGACCGCGCATGCGTGGCCGGAACTCCGCCCCCGCCTCCCCGCACCTCACAATGGGGCAGCGGATGCGTTGAAAAAACAGCATCCGCTGCACCCGTTGTGCGGCGCTTACAACGCTAGCCTCGGTACGTCGGCCCGATACACTGCGATGGGCCGAGTACGACGCTAGTGTGAAAGTAGCCTTAGGCTTCTTTCACACTTGCGTCGGTACGGGGCGGTCGCAATGCGTCGGCCCGATGTACCGACGCACGTTGTGAAAATTGTGCACAACGTGGGCAGCGGATGCAGTTTTTCAACGCATCCGCTGCCCAGTCTATGTCCTGGGGAGGAGGGGGCAGAGTTACGGCCACGCATCCGCGGAAATGGCGGACGCGACGTACAAAAAAAAGGTTACATTGAACTTTTTTTGTGGCGACGGGGGCTAAAGTTATGGTTAGGGTTGGGGCTAAAGTTAGGGTTGGGGCTAAAGTTAGGGTTAGAGTTGGGATTAGGGTTAGGGTTTGGATTAGGGTTGGGATTAGTGTTACGTTTGGGATTAGGGTTGGGATTAGGGTTAGGGTTGGGATTAGGGTTAGGGGTGTGTTGGATTTAGGGTTTTGATTAGGGTTATGGTTAGGGTTGAGATTAGGGTTGTTTTGGGGTTAGGGTTGTGATTATCGTTAGGGTTGTGATTAGGATTATGGATCGGGTTGAGATTAGGGTTAGGGCTGTGTTGGGGTTAGGGTTGGAGTTAGAATTGGGGGGTTTCCACTGTTTAGGTACATCAGGGGGTCTCCAAACACGACAGCCAATTTTGCGCTAAAAAAGTCAAATGGTACTCCCTCCCTTCTGAGCTCTGCCGTGCGCCCAAACAGTGGTTTACCCCCACATATGGGGCATCAGCGTACTCGGGATAAATTGGACAACAACTTTTGGGGTCCAATTTCTCCTGTTACCCTTGTGAAAATAAAAACTTGGGGGCTAAAAATCTTTTTTGTTGGAAAAAATATATATTTTTTTATTTTCACTACTCTGAAAGCTCAAGTGCTTCACAGAAATTTATAATGCAAAGTTCTCACCACATATCTAGATAAGTTCCTTAGGGGGTCTAGTTTCCAAAATTTGGTCACTTGTGGGGGTTTCTACTGTTTTAGGTACATTAGGGGTCTGCAAACGCAACATAACGCCCGCAGACAATTCTATCAAAGTCTGCATTCCAAAATGGCGCTCCTTCCCTTCCGAGCTCTGCTGTGCGCCCAAACAGTGGTTTACCCCCACATATGGGGTACCAGCATACTCAGGACAAATTGGACAACAACTTTTGGGGTCCAATTTCTCTTGTTACCCTTGTGAAAATAAAAATTTGGGGGCTAAAAAAATCTTTTTTGTGGGAAAAAAAATATTTTTTATTTTCACTACTCTGCATTATAAACTTCTGTGAAGCACTTGGGCATTCAAAGTTCTCACCACATATCTAGATAAGTTCCTTGGGGGGTCTATTTTCCAAAATGGGGTCACTTGTTGGGGGTTTCTACTGTTTAGGTACATTAGGGGCCTGCAAAGGCAACATAACGCCAGCAGACAATTCTATCAAAGTCTGCATTCCAAAATGGCACTCCTTCCCTTCCGAGCTCTGCCGTGCGCCCAAACAGTGGTTTACCCCCACATATGGGGTACCAGCATACTCAGGACAAATTGGACAACAACTTTTGGGGTCCAATTTCTCTTGTTACCCTTGTGAAAATAAAAACTTGGGGGCTAAAAATCTTTATTGTTAAAAAATATATATTTTTTATTTTCACGACTCTGCATTATAAACTTCTGTGATGCACTTGGGCATTCAAAGTTCTCACTACACATCTAGATAAGTTCCATGGGGGGGTCTAGTTTCCAAAATGGGGTCACTTTTGGGGGGTTTCTGCTGTTTAGGCACATCAGGGGCTCTCCAAACGCGACATGGCGTCCGATCTCAATTCCAGTCAATTTTGCATTGAAAAGTCAAATGGCGCTCCTTTGCTTCCGAGCTCAGCCATGCGCCCAAACAGTGGTTTACCCCCACATATGGGGTGTCGGCGTACTCAAGACAAATTGTACAACAGCTTCTGGGGTCCATTTTCTCCTGTTACCCTTGGTAAAATAAAAATTTGGAGGCAAAAAGATCATTTTTGTAGAAAAAATTCGATTTTTTTATTTTCACGGCTCTACGTTATAAACTTCTGTGAAGCACCTGGGGGTTTAAAGTGCTCACCACACATCTAGATAAGTTCCTTAAGGGGTCTAGTTTCCAAAATGGTGTCATATGTGGGGGGTCTCTACTGTTTAGGCACATCAGCGGCTCTCCAAACGTGACATGGCGTCCGATCTCAATTCCAGCCAATTCTACATTGAAAAAGTAAAACGACACTCCTTCTCTTCCAAGCTCTGCGGTGCGCCCAAACAGTGGTTTACCCCCATATATGGGGTATCGACGTACTCAGGAGAAATTGTACAACAACTTTTGTGGTCTAATTTCTCCTGTTACCCTTGTTAAAATAAAAATTTGGGGGCAAAAAGATCATTTTTGTAGAAAAAATGAGATTTTTTATTTTCACGGCTCTACGTTATAAACTTCTGTGAAGCACTTGGGGGTTCAAAGTGCTCACCACACATCTAGATAAGTTCCTTAAGGGGTCTAGTTTCCAAAATGGTATCACTTGTGGGGGGTTTCCACTGTTTAGGCACATCAGGGACTCTCCAAACGCGACATGGCATCCGATCTCAATTCCAGCCAATTCTGCATTGAAAAAGTCAAACGGTGCTCCTTCACTTCCAAGCTCTGCGGTGCGCCCAAACAGTGGTTTACCTCCACATATGGGGTATCGACGTACTCAGGAGAAATTGCACAACAACTTTTGTGGTCTAATTTCTCCTGTTACCCTTGTGAAAATAAGAATTTGTGGGCGAAAAAATCATTTTTGTGAAAACAAATTCGATTTTTTATTTTCACGGCTCTACGTTATAAACTTCTGTGAAGCACTTGGGGGTTCAAAGTGCTCACCACACATCTAGATAAGTTCCTTGGGGGGTCTAGTTTCCAAAATGGTGTCACTTGTGGGGGGTTTCCACTGTTTAGGCACATTAGGGGCTCTCCAAACGCGACATGGCGTCCGATCTCAATTCCAGCCAATTCTGCATTGAAACAGTCAAACGGTGCTCCTTCACTTCCAAGCTCTGCGGTGCGCCCAAACAGTGGTTTACCTCCACATATGGGGTATCGGCGTACTCAGGAAAAATTGCACAACAAAATTTGTGGTTAAATTTCTGTTTTTACACTTGTGAAAATTAAAAAAAATGGTTCTGAAGTAAAATGTTTGCAAAAAAAAGTAAAATGTTCATTTTTTTCTTCCACATTGTTTTAGTTCCTGTGAAGTACGTAAAGGGTTAATAAACTTCTTGAATGTGGTTTTGAGCAGCTTGAGGGGTGCAGTTTTTAGAATGGTGTCACACTTGGTTATTTTCTATCATATAGACCCCTCAAAATCACTTCAAAGGTGATGTGGTCCCTAAAAAAAACATGGTGTTGTAAAAATGAGAAATTGCTGGTCAACTTTTAACCCTTATAACTCCCTAACAAAAAAAAAAATTGTTTCCAAAATTGTGCTGATGTAAAGTAGACATGTGAGAAATGTTATTTATTAACTATTTTTTGTGACATATCTCTCTGATTTAAGGGCATAAAAATACAAAGTTTGAAAATTGCAAAATTTTAAAAATTTTCGCCATAATTCCATTTTTTTCATAAATAATCGCAAGTAATATCGAAGAAATGTTACCACTAACTTGAAGTACAACATGTCACGAAAAAACAATCTCAGAATCAGCGGGATCCGATAAAGCGTTCCAGAGTTATAACCTCATAAAGTGACACTGGTCAGAATTGTAAAAATTGGCTCGGTCATTAAGTACCAAATTGGCTCTGTCACTAAGGGGTTAAGGATATGTGCACACGTTGCGGATTTTTTGCGGATCCACAGCATTTTTTGCGGTGCAGAAGCGCTGCAGATCCGCAATTGATTTACAGTACAATGTAAATCAATGAGAAAAAAAAAACCTGTGCACACGTTGCGGAAAATCCGCTGTGGTTTAAAAGAAGTAGCATGTCACTTCTTTTTTGCGAATCTGCAGCGTTTTTGTACCCATTCCATTATAGAAATCCACAGGGGTAAAAAACGCCCAAAAAACGCAACAAATCCGCAGCTGCGTTTTCTGCCAGGAGAGGCAGAATCCGCACCAGAAATTCGTAAGGCTAATCCGCCACGTGTGCACATAGCCTTAGTCTCTTGATGCATTCAGCAATGTAGATATATATTTGGAATACCTTTTATACAATTTTTTCAATAAATTAATTTTTTATACATGATGTTGTTTGGGACATTTGTGCTCTATTTTCCTGTGCTTGCACCTCGACGGGATAGTACGTCTAATGTAAGAAAGGGGTTAAGGGCAGACATTTAATATTAAATTGTCTTTGGTGATCAATGGGGCGGCTCCAATCAAAAAAATAAGTTGCCTTGGTGATGCATTTTTCTTTATCGGATCTTCTATGAATACCATAAAAAGCTTTATCCCAGAAACCAATAATTACTAAATTGTAAATCTAACACTTAGAACTGTAAAACATTAAAGAGGAAAAAAAAAAGTGATATCATGTTCTCCACCCTTACAGTTTTATACAACTACTACTCCGCATTTGATCCATTACCTGTCAGGTTTCATTATAGGGGATGTCTCATCTTCTTAAATGTGTAACATTGCAATGTTTTAAATTTAGATCACATTCTCAAGACAAAGGATTTTTTTTTCTATTTTATAGTTAACTGATTACTTCCAGCGAACTCTGCAGTCACGGGATGGCCGATTTCATAGGCAAGGAGCGAGCACTTGCAAGCCCTTAGCTATATTGTTAGCGCAGCTCTGACGCAGCCTGGATCGCTACATATAAGGAAATAGTTAGGTTCCAGTTAAAATAGTGAACCTTTATTGAAACAAAAAAACAGAACTACATATTCCATTAAGAAATCCAGGGGGAGATGGATTAGATAATAACAGACATGTTGCTACTGCAAGACGTTTCAGACGCACTCCGGCTCCCATTGTCAAAGCTGTGTCTCCATGTGCTTACCCTTATTTATTTTGCTTGATTATAACGCGCCAACAAATTCCACAGCGTTTCACAGCTGCTTTAAAGCTGTATTCCCATCTTAGTATTTGACAATTAAGCTATCACCTAATAATGCGAGGGGTCTCACCTTTGAGACTCCAAATGATCCTAAAAAAACTGGTGTGGTAAAAAAAAATAATAATAAAAAAAAAAAAGTATATACACTCCTGGTTTCCTGCCATTTCTCTGTCCTGCTGGTCAAGTTCCCCATTAGTCGTCTTTGCTGCGGTAGTCAGCAACTGAGTGATGCAGCCACTGATTGTCATTGACAGAAATCACATGCGGACCACAGGACACGGCTAGCATGACAAAGGAGCAGCGGGTGTACGGAAGAAGGAGCCAATATTTGAAATATACCTACTGCACATGAAGAGGGAGTGCTGAATATACACTGCATTAGTAGAGATATACAGAGTAAAAGCACACAGCACTTATGTGAAACTTATTCTGAGACCCCAATTCACCCACAGGAAGTTATAAGAGTGCCCTGTTTTCCTTGAGTAAACCTTTTTTTCAAGTGTATGAATAGAATAGTCTTCTGCATTATTTCATACAGAGGCATCTTGCAAATAAATGTTAACATCGGAGACTATGGCCGACACAGGTCTGTATGAGTTATACGTCAGGAAACATGTAGAGTCATTCCAACAATTATAATACTAAAGCTGTGACTGATTTTAGTCAGTACAACTCCATCTTTCTTTAAAATTGCCAATGTCGATTCAGCAAACTTTGTATAATCCAACAGTAAAAGTGAATACAAGAAACTTTGCAATATATCTTATCAGAGAGCTTCTTTCACTCACTACTTATGAAATTTATTCCTGAATTCTTCATTCACTCTGAAAAACTGCTAAAATCCAAGACAAGATGAACTGCCAGCCAGCTCACTGAGCTGCTGGATTAAAAGCTGCCTATTAAAGTAACTAGAAGAGACGCAAATGGAGAAAACAGAAAGCGGGAGATATAGACAGATGCTGCAGTTTTCTAGTAAAATGTTTACCTTTGCATCAGAGCTGGATTCACAGCTACACTGGTCAGTACTGCTGTATAATGTCCTCCATTCTGCTACTAGTGCTTCTGAACATATGCTACACAGAGGAAGGAGAGTAGGAATCCCTCATGTCTGTGTGTGCTGTGTATGAAATACATCATAAGTTAGTTTCCATCAACCAGTTTAGAGACAATTGAAAATTTGAGCTAGAGTTTAGAGGGAAAAACTGGGCTAAATGTAATATTAGGGCAAGAAATATAGTTACAGTACTCCTTGTGTGAAAAAATGACAGCTTATTGTGAAAAATAACCTGAAATGACAGGTAAGTTTAAAAAAAAAAAAAATGTCATTTAATTTCAAGACTAAAAATCCATAGACTTTAAATTTCAGGAATCAATAAGAGACTATCCCCACAGACTATTAAAGTTGGGTGTGATCTGCAGTCTTTGGACACCTGGGCAGCCTTCCACAAAACACCCAAGGCCTCACACATCAGCTTAACCCCTTCAAGTCGCGGCCCTTTTTCTTTTTTGCATTTTCGTTTTTCGCTCCCCTCCTTCCCAAAGCCATAACTTTTTTATTTTTCCGTCAATATGGCCATGTGAGGGCTTATTTTTTGCGGGACAAGTTGTACTTTTGAACGACACCATTGGTTTTACCATGTCTTTTACTAGAAAACGGGAAAAAAATTCCAAGTGCGGTGAAATTGCAAAAAAACTGCAATCCCACACTTGTTTTTTGTTTGGCTTTTTTGCTAGGTTCACTAAATGCTAAAACTGACCTGCCATTATGATTCTCCAGGTCATTACAAGTTCATAGACACCTAATATGTCTAGGTTATTTTTTTATCCAAGTGGTGAAAAAAAATTCAAAACTTTGCTTAAAAAAAAAAAAAAAAAAAAGTGCCATTTTACGATACCCGAAGCGTCTCCATTTTTCGTGATCTGGGGTCGTGTGAGGGCTTATTTTTTGCGTGCCCAGCTGACGTTTTTAATAATATCACTTTTGTGCAGATACGTTCTTTTGATCGCCTGTTATTGCATTTTAATGTAAGTAATTAAAGTAATTCTGGCGTTTTGAATTTTTTTCTCGCTACGCTGTTTAGCGATCAGGTTAATGCTTTTTTTTTTTATTGATAGATCGGGCGATTCTGAACGCGGCGATACCAAATACGTGTAGGTTTGATTTTTTTTATTGTTTTATTTAGGATGGGGCGAAAGGGGGGTGATTTAAACTTTTATGTTTTTTACATTTTTTTCATATTTTTAAAAACATTTTTTTTACCTGTGCCATGCTTCAATAGCCTCCATGGGAGGCTAGAAGCTGGCACAACTCGATCGGCTCAGCTACATAGCAGCGATCATCAGATCGCTGCTATGTAGCTGAAATGCAGGTGTGCTGTGAGCGCCGACCACAGGGGGGCGCTCACAGGAGGCCGGCATCGGTAACCATAGAGGTCTCAAGGACCTCTATGGTTACTGTCCTAACACATCGCCGACCCCCGATCATGTGACAGGGGTCGGCAATTACGTCATTTCCGGCTGCCCGGCCAGAAGCTTTAGTTAAATACCGCTGACTGCGTTTGACAGTGGCATTTAACAGGTTAATAGCGGCGGGTGAATAGCGATTTCACCCGCCGCTATTGCGCGCACATGTCAGCTGTACAAAACAGCTGACATGTCGCGACTTTGATGTGGGCTCAGCGCCGGAGCCCACATCAAAGGGGGATTCACGGCATGCGCTGTACATGTACCGCGCATGTCGTGAAAGGGCTAATGTCCATACCAGATTGCAATTTAGAGGAGTGAATCAATCTGCAAATTCCAGAATCGATTTGCCATCCATAGAGAGGGAGAATCCAATGCCAAGTTTGCAATGAACTTTTGAAACATCAAATACATTTGCTTGTCTGTTTATTATTTTGTTTGTTTGTTTGTTTAAAATAAAAATAAAATTCAGAATGTCACATACATGACAACCTTGCTTGACCCTTAGGCTGTATGTAATGTAATAAAATATATGGCTTAGGAAATAAAATGGTTTTACATTTTCTGATATTTCATTATTGCTGCAGTTGTCTATTCTGATTTCAAATTACTGGTGAGATTATGCAGCTAATAAACAAATGAAGTGTGAAGATCAACACATACAGTTGTGGCCAAAAGTATTGACACCCCTGCAATTCTGTCAGATAATACTCAGTTTCTTCCTGAAAATGATTGCAAACACAAATTCTTTGTTATTATTATCTTCATTTAATTTGTCTTAAATGAAAAAACACAAAAAGAATTGTCCTAAAGCCAAATTGGATATAATTCCACACCAAGCATAAAAAAGGGGGTGGACAAAAGTATTGGCACTGTTCGAAAAATCATGTGATGCTTCTCTAATTTGTGTAATTAACAGCACCTGTAACTTACCTGTGGCACCTAACAGGTGTTGGCAATAACAATCACACTTGCAGCCAGTTGACATGGATTAAAGTTGACTCAACCTCTGTCCTGTGTCCTTGTGTTTACCACATTGAGCATGGAGAAAAAAAGAAAGAAGACCAAAGAACTGTCTGAGGACTTGAGAAACCAAATTGTGAGGAAGCATGAGCAATCTCAAGGCTACAAGTCCATTTCCAAAGACCTGAATGTTCCTGTGTCTACCTTGCGCAGTGTCATCAAGAAGTTTAAAGCCCATGGCACTGTGGCTAACCTCCCTAGATGTGGACGGAAAAGAAAAATTGACAAGAGATTTCAACACAAGATTGTGCGGATGCTGGATAAAGAACCTTGACTAACATCCAAACAAGTTCAAGCTGCCCTGCAGTCCGAGGGTACAACAGTGTCAACCTGTACTATCCGTCGGCGTCTGAATGAAAAGGGACTGTATGGTAGGAGACCCAGGAAGACCCCACTTCTTACCCCGAGACATAAAAAAGCCAGGCTGGAGTTTGCCAAAACTTACCGTATATACTCGAGTATAAGCCGAGATTTTCAGCCCAAATTTTTGGGCTGAAAGTGCCCCTCTCGGCTTATACTCGAGTCACGGTCGGCGGCAGGGTCGGCGGGTGAGGGGGAGAGAGGACTGTCGCATACTCACCTAGTCCCGGCGCTCCTGGCGTTCCCCCTGCCCGTCCCACGGTCTTCGGTGCCGCAGCTCGTCCCCTGTTCAGCGGTCACGTGGGACCGCTCATTAGAGAAATGAATATGGACTCCACTCCCATAGGGGTGGAGCCGCAAATTCATTCCTCTAATCAGCGGTAACGGTGAAAGCTGACAGAGGAAGAGGCTGCGGCACCCGGAGACCAGCTGTCCAGGAGAAGGAGCCAGGGACGCCGGGAGCAGGTAAGTATGGCATAGTTACCTGTCCGCGTTCCACACGCCGAGCGCTGCTCTGTCTTCGCATCCTCTTGTTCTGACTGTTCAGGTCAGAGGGCGCGATGACGCATATAGTGTGCGCGCCGCCCTCTGCCTGAACAGTCAGTGCAGAGAGACGCCGGGACGGGACGCTGAGGAGCTGCAAGCAAGAGAGGTGAGTATGTGGGTTTTTTTTTTTTATTGCAGCAGCAGCAGCATTGTATATTGCACAGATTTATGTGGAGCATCTATGGGGCAACGGTGCAGAGCATCATATATATATGGCACAGCTTTATGTGGAGCATCTATGGGGCCATAATCAAAGGTGCAGAGCATTATATATGGCACAGCTATCTATGGGGCCATAATCAAAGGTGCAGGGCATTATATATGGCACAGATATCTATGGGGCCATAATCAAAGGTGCAGGGCATTATATATGGCACAGCTATCTATGGGGCCATAATCAAAGGTGCAGAGCACTGTATATGGCACAGCTTTCTATGGGGCCATAATCAAAGGTGCAGGGCATTATATATGGCACAGCTATCTATGGGGCCATAATCAAAGGTGCAGGGCATTATATATGGCACAGCTATCTATGGGGCCATAATCAAAGGTGCAGGGCATTATATATGGCACAGCTATCTATGGGGCCATAATCAAAGGTGCAGGGCATTATATATGGCACAGCTATCTATGGGGCCATAATCAAAGGTGCAGAGCACTGTATATGGCACAGCTTTCTATGGGGCCATAATCAAAGGTGCAGGGCATTATATATGGCACAGCTATCTATGGGGCCATAATCAAAGGTGCAGAGCACTGTATATGGCACAGCTTTCTATGGGGCCATAATCAAAGGTGCAGGGCATTATATATGGCACAGCTATCTATGGGGCCATAATCAAAGGTGCAGGGCATTATATATGGCACAGCTATCTATGGGGCCATAATCAAAGGTGCAGGGCATTATATATGGCACAGCTATCTATGGGGCCATAATCAAAGGTGCAGGGCATTATATATGGCACAGCTATCTATGGGGCCATAATCAAAGGTGCAGAGCATTGTATATGGCACAGCTATCTATGGGGCCATAATCAAAGGTGCAGAGCATTGTATATGGCACAGCTATCTATGGGGCCATAATCAAAGGTGCAGGGCGGTTATGATCCTTAGTGGCTGAGGATCACAGATTGGACTAGCTAAGTTACTGAACATAGAACAAGCTCTAGGGAGGTGGTAACTGGACTGACCGCAAAACCTGATCCTAACCAAACACACTAAAGGTAGCCGGTGAACGTGCCTAAATTCCTGGACGTCTCGACGCAGCCTGAGAAACTTGCTACCCCTATAGAGAAAGCAAGACCTCACTTGCCTCAGAGAAATGACCCCAAAGATATAGGAAGCCCCCAACAAATAATAACGGTGAGGTAAGGGGAAAATACAAACGCAGAAATGAAAACAGATTCAGCAAATGAGGCCCACTAATACTAGATAGCAGAAGACAGACAGGGAACTGTGCGGTCAGTAAAAAACCCTATACAAAATATCCACGCTGAGAATACAAGAACCCCCACACCAACTAACGGTGTGAGGGGAGAAACTCAGCCCCCTAGAGCTACCAGCAAGCAAGGAAATCACATATTAGCAAGCTGGACAAGGACAAATAAATAACCAAGAAACATATTGAACTCTGATGAGCAAAAAATAACCAAACAGAAACTTAGCTTCTCTTGGCGAGACTGATAGCGAGGGAATTCAAAAGAGATCAAAATAGCACTGAATACATCGACAGCAGGCAACAACTAATAGTCCAGGTGAGCTAAATAGGAAACCAGCTAACAGATAACGATACAGCTGATCCAGCCTCAGACCTGCAGAATGACACAAAGAGCCACCAGAGGGAGCCCAAAGCCAGCACTCACACAGTACCACTTGTGACGACAAGAGGGAGCCTAAAAACAGAGTTCACAACACAGGGCATTATATATGGCACAGCTATCTATGGGGCCATAATCAAAGGTGCAGAGCATTGTATATGGCACAGCTATCTATGGGGCCATAATCAAAGGTGCAGAGCATTGTATATGGCACAGCTATCTATGGGGCCATAATCAAAGCTGCAGAGCATTGTATATGGCACAGCTATCTATGGGGCCATAATCAAAGCTGCAGAGCATTTTATATGGCACAGCTTTTTATGGAGCATCTATGGGGCCATAATCAAAGGTGCAGAGCATTGTATATGGCACAGCTTTCTATGGAGCATCTATGGGGCCATAATGAACTGTGCAGAGCATTATATATGGGGCAGCTTTATGTGGAGCGTCTATGGGGCTATACTGAACGGTGCAGAGCATTATATGTGGCACAGCTTTATGTGGAGCATCTATGGGGCCATAATGAACGGTATGGAGCATCTATTTTTAATTTTGAAATTCACCGGTAGCTGCTGCATTTTCCACCCTAGGCTTATACTCGAGTCAATAAGTTTTCCAAGTTTTTTGTGGCAAAATTAGGGGGGTCGGCTTATACTCGGGTCGGCTTATACTCGAGTATATACGGTACCTGAAAAAGCCTAAAACGTTTTGGAAGAATGTTCTCTGGTCAGATGAGACAAAAGTAGAGCTTTTTGAGCAAAGGCATCAACATAGAGTTTACAGGAGAAAAAAAGGCATTCAAAGAAAAGAACACGGTCCCTACAGTCAACATGGCGAAGGTTCCCTGATGTTTTGGGGTTGCTTTGCTGCCTCTGGCACTGGACTGCTTGACCGTGTGCATGGCATTATGAAGTCTGAAGACTACCAACAAATTTTGCAGCATAATGTAGGGCCCAGTGTGAGAAAGCTGGGTCTCCCTCAGAGGTCATGGGTCTTCCAGCAGGACAATGACCCAAAACAAACTTCAAAAAGCACTAGAAAATGGTTTGAGAGAAAGCACTGGAGACTTCTAAGGTGGCCAGCAATGAGTCCAGACCTGAATCCCATAGAACACCTCTGGAGAGATCTAAAAATGGCAGTTTGGAGAAGGCACCCTTCAAATATCAGGGACCTGGAGCAGTTTGCCAAAGAAGAATGATCTAAAATTCCAGCAGAGCATTGTAAGAAACTCATTGATGGATACCGGAAGCGGTTGGTCGCAGTTATTTTGGCTAAAGGTTGTGCAACCAAGTATTAGGCTGAGGGTGCCAATACTTTTGACTGGCCCATTTTTGGAGTTTTGTGTGAAATGATCAATGTTTTGCTTTTTGCTTCATTCTCTTTTGTGTTTTTTCATTTAAGACAAATTAAATGAAGATAATAATACCAAAGAATTTGTGATTGCAATCATTTTCAGGAAGAAACTGAGTATTATCTGACAGAATTGCAGGGGTGTCAATACTTTTGGCCACAACTGTATAGCCTATGATAAAGAAAACATCAGTCAGAAAATCCTGTTGAGTTTACGATGTATTCTGCTTATTACCTGAACGCGAAGTAAAAGGAATTTTGATGTCCATTTACCACTATTCGTACAGTGTGTACGCTGAGCCTCCGGAATATGTGCACACGATCAGTAAACGCTGGGAGATGTACGCTGCATACTTGTGCAGCGTCCAACCCGCATGGTCCAGCTGTTACAGCATAGTGGATGGGATTAACAGAATTCCCATGCCCACTATGCGTCCAGAGATATCTGCGGAGACAGTCAATTTCTCTTGCGGAGACGCGAGTTTCCACAAGAGAAATTTCACCCACACAATCTATTGGACGCGGTGAATCCGCACAGTTCAGGAAATACGTGCAGATTCACCTGCGATTAAGTGAAGGCAGTGTTTTGGACGCAGGGAACATGCGCTGTGTCCAAAGCACTGCCAGTTCTGGTTGCTCGGCACATACCCTTATACAAGTTTATTTGAGTTAATCAGTGCTGGAGAAAATAAATACAGTGGAAGGATCAAAGTTTAAGTGGGGTTGCTAAATTATTAGGAGGCCGAAATGGTAAAATGTAAAGTGAAGCTGTAGTTTGCAGCAAATTAAACAAATATAGGGAATAGCATATCACTGGAAACCCCTACCCAAGCAACAAAGCAGTCATGTCAAGTGCAAGCATGCCATTATTCCAGGTAACACTCTACTAGCATTATAAAGGAGCAATCACCCCTCCTAATGTCTCCTTTTTAGTAACTAAAGTATATACTCGAGTATAAGCCAAGATTTTCAGCCCAAATCTTTGGGCTGATAGTGCCCCTCTCGGCCTCTCGGCTTATACTCGAGTCATGATCGGCGGTGGGGTCAGCGGGTGAGGGGGAGAGAGGACTGTCGCATACTCACCTAGTCCCGGCGCTCCCCCTGCCTGTCCCACGGTCTTCGGTGCTGCAGCTCGTCCCCTGTTCAGCGGTCACGTGGGACCGCTCATTAAAGTTATAAATATGGACTCCACTCCCATAGGGGTGGAGCCGCATATTCATTCCTCTAATGACGGTAACGGTGACCGCTGACAGAGGAAGAGGCTGCGGCACCCAGAGACCAGCTGTCCGGGATAAGGAGCCAGGGACGCCGGGAGCAGGTATGTCATAGTTACCTGTCCGCGTTCCACACGCCGGGCGCCGCTCCGTCTTCCGGTCCTCTTGTTCTGACTGTTCATCTTCGAGGGCGCGATTACGTACTAGTGTGCGCGCCACCCTCTGCCTGAACAGTCAGTTCGGAGAGACGCCGAGACGGGACGCTGAGGAGCTGCGGGCAGCAAGAGAGGGGAGTATGTCATTTTTTTTTTTTTATTGCAGCAGCATTATATATTGCACAGATTTCTATGGAGCATCTATGGGGCCATAATGAACGGTGCAGAGCATTATATATGGCACAGCTTACTATGGGGCCATGATGAACGGTGCAGAGCATTATATATGGCACAGCTTTATGTGGAGCATCTATGGGGCCATACTGAACGGTGCAGAGCATTATATATGGCACAGCTTTCTGTGGAGCATCTATGGGGTCATAATGAGCGGTGCAGAGCATTATATGTGGCACAGCTTTATGTGGCGCATCTATGGGGCCATAATGAACGGTGCAGAGCATTATATATGGCACAGCTTACTATGGGGCCATGATGAACGGTGCAGAGCATTATATATGGCACAGCTTTATGTGGAGCATCTATGGGGCCATACTGAACGGTGCAGAGCATTATATATGGCACAGCTTTCTGTGGAGCATCTATGGGGCCATAATGAGCGGTGCAGAGCATTATATGTGGCACAGCTTTATGTGGCGCATCTATGGGGCCATAATGAACGGTGCAGAGCATTATATATGGCACAGCTTTATGTGGAGCATCTATGGGGCCATAATGAACGGTGCAGAGCATTATATGTGGCTGCTGTGAATTCTGATCTTGGGCTCCCTCCGGTGGTTATAAGTGGTAGCACTGCTGTCTCTGGATCGCAGCATTTATCAGGTGTGTTCACTTTTTGCAATTCTGACTGGGCTATTTAGTCTTGCTTGACCCTTTAGTCAGTGCCAGTTGTCCATTGTTCCTGGAGGATTCACATCCCTGCCTGGTCTCTCCTGCTTTGCTGTTCATTTCAACAAAGATAAGTTCTGGCCTTGATTTTTGCTGTCCACATGCTGTGGCCTTATTGTTCAGTTCTTTTCCATGTTTTTGTCTTGTCCAGCTTGGTCTGTATAAGGATTTGTTTAGCCAAGCTGGTATCTCTGGAGATGCAGATATACCCTCCATATCTTTAGTTCGATGTGGAGATTTTGTATTTTCTGTGGTGGATATTTTCTAGTGTTTTAATACTGACTGCATAGTACTATGTCCTATCCTTTCTATTTAGCTAGAAGTGGCCTCATTTGCTAAATTCTGATTTCAGTCTGTGTATGTTTTTTCCCTCTCCTCTCACAGTCAATATTTGTGGGGGGCTGTCTATCCTTTGGGGATTTTCTCTGAGGCAAGATACTTTTCCCTTTTCTATCTCTAGGGGTAATTAGTCCTCCGGCTGTGTCGAGATGTCTAGGGAGTGAAAGGTACATTCCACGGCTACTTCTAGTTGCGGTGTTAAGTTCAGGGTCTGCGGTCAGTACAGGTACCACCTTCTCCGGAGTACGTCTCATGCTGCTCTTAGGCCACCAGACCATAACATGTGGCACAGCTTTATGTGGAGCATCTATCGGGCCATAATGAACGGTGCAGAGCATTATATATGGCACAGCTTTATGTGGAGCGTCTATGGGGCCATAATGAACGGTGCAGAGCATTATATGTGGCACAGCTTTATATGGAGCATCTATGGGGCCATAATGAACGGTATGGAGCATCTATTTTTATTTTTCAAATTCACCGGTAGCTGCTGCATTTTCCACCCTAGGCTTATACTCGAGTCATTAAGTTTTCCCAGTTTTTTGTGGCAAAGTTAGGGGGGTCGGCTTATACTCGGGTCGGCTTATACTTGAGTATATACGGTACTTGTATTCCCCGTATATAACAGTTTTTGTTCATCTTTTCTTACATCTCTGTATTGCATAGTTACTCTGTTATTCCTTCTTGAAATTTACTAAAACTATCAGTTGGGGGGAGTATCTCTACACAGACTGACACAGCCCAATCATTGATCACAGTTTAAGTACATGACCCTTTCCACAATTTATTCATAAACTTCCATGAGGAATAGGAGAGGAAAATAACAGTGCCAGAGTTAAAATAAAAGATGTTGTAGTTTTTTTTATTTAATGGGGAATACATTGTATTTACTAAAACAGACTTGTAAGGGGAGGGGTCACATATTCTTTAACTCGGGACCAATGTGATTTATGTTAGGCTACATTCATGCGAACATATTATACAGTCCATGTATGGACCACAAGGCCAAAACTGACCACTGGCATATATATTAGGCTGTTTGCATTATATTTGTGGGTGATAACCTATTTTCCTATTAGGAACACAATGGACAGTTGTTTTTTGGAGGGTGAAGAAACCAGAGTACCTGGATTAAAACTATGCAGAAAAAGCATGCAAACAGATTTTGCCCTTACTCAGATTTGTATCAAGCGCTCTTGTGCAATAAGGGAACAATGCAAACCACTGAGCCACCATGACACTTTTCATCAGCTGATATAATTTGTAATCTTGCTATTGTTTCCAGCAACTAGCGACCAGTTCCAACATTCATGTGCCACCATAACAATTCCTAATAAACCCAAGCTCCAGGATTCCCCTTTTTCCATGTTATGTCTATAACCAAAATTAGAAAAATGTTGTCTCTGTCCAAATATATATGGACTTAACTGTAGGTAAGTGTAATGGTTTCACATTGTACAATAATAATCTTTATTTTTATATAGCGCTAACATATTCCGCAGCGCTTTACAGGTTTGCACATATTATCGCTGTCCCCGTTGGGGCTCACAATCTAAATTCCCTATCAGTATGTCTTTGGAATGTGGGAGAAAACCGGAGTACCCGGAGGAAACCCACGCAAACACGGAGAGAACATACAAACTCTTTGCAGATAGTGTCCTTGGTGGGATTTGAACCCAGGACCCCAGCGCTGCAAGGCTGAAGTGCTAACCGCTGCGCCACCGTGCTGCCCGTGTACAAGCCCCACAGAATGTTTACTGTCCCTAGGATTGATCAAAGCTGACATTTGATATTATTACTTGTTGTGCCATGCTACCGATAAGACTAGATGAGCTTATGTAAACATACATTTCGGCAGAAAGTAAGCAGTGTTTGGCTTTACTTCACACTGCCCACCTGTACATACTTTCTTTGGCGTACCTGCTCCCCAGTAATCCTTCCATTAATCTTCTAAGAAAGCTGCTCTTTGTCAGTCTGAGAAATGCATCTGAAGTGTGTGGTTTGTGGTAGCTTCAAATCAGTAAAGTTCTCTTCAGCAGAAAGTAAAATATTACGCTTGAAGGACAGGTAACAAAGCTTTCCCTGACACTGGTCAATGCCTCATTGTTTGTTCCTTTCAACACTCAGATGAGGTTTAGATTCCAAAAACTCAGCCCAAAAAAAATGTTCTCAGGCAAAAGGACAATATAACAAATTGGAGGTCACCCTGTGCCTCCTTTAAGAGCTATAATCGTGGTTCTGAGGGTCTCATGTCTCTAGTGGTCATGAACTAAAGTCCCTAATGAGGACAAATTTGTTATCAAAGACTGTCTTTGTAAAACAGTAACAAATCACAATTGGACCCTTAAACAATACCGTTCACACATGGTAAATTTGGTGTGACAAGTCTGTGCGAATAAAGCTGTAGTAAACATTTAAGACCACTGCTCCATTCACAGAAGTAGTGGTCGCACATGCTCACAACCGCTGCATTCATATAGAGGACCTTGGCCACCAATTTTGGGAGTGATTGGGGTCTTAGCAAGCCTAACATCATAAATGTATCATCTATCCTGTGAATAGGTACCCAGTATTCTTTATGAGACAAGCCCTTCAAGCTTTAGTTACATAAAACTTAAAAAGCATCTTTAAAGAAACCTGTCATTAGATTCATGCTACCCAAACCACATCTAACATGAATTGGAGTCTGTCTGCATTATTGCAGCTGTGTGTTATTTATTCTGAATTGTTGCGGCGATTTAGAGAAAACATACTATGAAAATCCGACGAGGGACTATGTGTCTTGGATGACCAATGCAATGCCTGCCCCCACCGCATCTTCCTAACCGACTCCCCTAAAATGATAGGTAGAAGCCCATGAGTAAATGTGTATACATAGGGAGAGACTTGTCAGTCAAAGGAAGGGGGGGGGGAGAAGTTTTCAGGACACACAGTTCCAAGCCCGCATTCCTCAGTAAGACATACATTACCTGAATTAACACAGCCAGTGATTGATCCATACTGTCTGTGGGTCTGGCTGCATAAATAAGTTCACAGGTTCCCTTTAAAACTTTGCTCAGATTGCAATTTGCATCAGAAGCATTTCCTGACAATATTCCCCTTATGGATTGTTTGGACATAAACCTATGTGCAAGCATACATAACCTCTACAATCGATAATTTTAAAAAAAAACCTATAATAATAATAGGTATATTTGTATTACCGAATGTCACTACATAAAGAGTAGTCTACTTTACTTAAATTCCTAAAAAAAAAAATACATTTTGTACATTTTGTACATTTCCTTAAAAAAAAAAATTATTTTTGCTGCTACATTTTTTTAAACCTCCTAAAATGCAAACAAAATAACATTTTACAAAGGGTGCTGATATAAAGCAGACCTGAGGGAAATGTGATTTATTAATAGTTTTCTGTGGTATGACTGTCTGGATTAAAGGGATGATCATTCAAAGTTTGAAAATTTGACATGTTTTCCAAATTTTTTATATTTTTTTAAATAAACACAAAACATATTGATCTAAATTTACCATTATCAAAAATTATAATGTGCCACGCAAAAAATAAATAAATAAAAACCATCTCAACCCCTTTAAGGAGTTCAAATAACATGATGTAAAAACGGCCTAATTCCGACTAAAGTCCATGCTCAAATGATAAATCTAAGGTTCAAAATTAGTGCCATCACTGAGCTAAAGCAATGAGAGAAATTATTTTAGGTGTTTAAATCACCATTTTATTAGATCTAATTTAATCAAGAGGCAATTCTCGGATAAATCATACTACCTCAGTAGTCACTGGACAACTATCCCAGAATCTTAATAACCTTATCATATTGAGAGGATCATCACTCCCAACAGGATAAGTGACCTTGGAATTTTCTAAAACTCCTTGAAATTATCCTTTTAGCTTAGAGGTACGGTAATTCAATTATTCCATGAGAAGTGACAAAAACAAACCTTTCACACAAATGTTTCACTCAAAGTCAAAATCGTGACAATCAGGAAAAAAACACTTTTCTTATTCTAAGTGGAAGCGGCGCATTCTTGACATGACGAGAAAGGAAAAAAAAAAAAAAAAAAGTTTCTTGAAAGGATTCTGAGGAAGCCAAACAAACTGTATATACAAAAAACACAAATACACCACTGTACAGCCATGACATTGTTAGTATTCACCAACATCCACGTATAGTGGACTTTCACAGTAGATTTCGTTGTTTGCAAACTAGTGTGAAATCTTCAGCCAATCTATGGCAGAGTATGCATATCACTCAATAATTGTCACGGGTTCTTTCCAGATTTGTGGCAAAATTGGCAGAGCAAATTATCTACTGCACCTCAACTTATTTGCATTTACAAAATGTGACATGTATTTTCAAATCCCTAGCCGAGACAGATGTCTGTCACATCCACACTAGAATCAGCAACATTCTCAGTCAAAGAATCTCCATGTAGCACCCACATTAAGCAAGTTACCGTATATACTCGAGTATAAGCCGAGATTTTCAGCCCACTTTTTGGGCTGAAATTGCCCCTCTCGGCTTATACTCGAGTCATACCGGGGGTCGGCAGGGGAGGGGGAGCTGTCTAAAAATACTCACCTAGTCCAGGCGCGGTCCCTGCTTCCCCAGCGCCGGCAGCTTCAGCGTCTTCCTGCACAGAGCGGTCACATGGTCCCGCTCATTGCAGTAAATGAATATTCGGCTCCACCTCCCATAGGGGTGGAGCCGCCTATTCATTACTGTAATCAGCGGTACCATGTGACCGCTGAGTACAGGATGAAGCGCTGCGGCGTCGGAGTAGCAGGGACTGCACAGCGGCAGGACCAGGTGAGTATACGGGGAGGGGAGCGCAGCGCTGCGCGATAGTCACCTGCTCCTCGTTTCGGGCGCCGATCTGTCTCCAGCAGTGACGCTGAGGTCAGAGGGCGCGGTGACGTGGTCAGTGCGCGCCCTCTGCTGAACGTCAGTGCTGGAGACAGATCGGCGCCCGGAACGAGGAGAGGTGACTATTGAAAGTGCGGGGGCCTGAGCGACGGAGAGGTGAGTATGTGATTTTTTTTTTTTTTATTGCAGCAAATGGGGCAAGTGTCTGTATGGAGCATCTATGGGGCCATAACGTTCCTACAGCACTATATGGGGCCATAACGTTCCTGCAGCACTATATGGGGCCATAACATTCCTGCAGCACTATATGGGGCCATAACATTCCTGCAGCACTATATGGGGCCATAACATTCCTGCAGCACTATATGGGCCCATAACATTCCTGCAGCACTATATGGGGCAATAACATTCCTGCAGCACTATATGGGGCCATAACATTCCTGCAGCACTATATGGGGCCATAACATTCCTGCAGCACTATATGGGGGCCATAACGTTCCTGCAGCACTATATGGGGCCATAACATTCCTGCAGCACTATATGGGGCCATAACATTCCTGCAGCACTATATGGGGCCATAACGTTTCTGCAGCACTATATGGGGCCACAACGTTTCTGCAGCACTATATGGGGCCATAACGTTTCTGCAGCACTATATAGGGGCATAATGTTTCTGCAGCACTATATGGGGCAAGTGTCTGTATGGGGCCATAATTAACGTTTGTAGGGCACTACGGCATATGGGGCAAGTGTCTGTATGGAGCATCTTATAGGGCCATAACGTTTGTGCAGCACTATAAGGGGCAAATATCTTTATAGAGCATCTTATGGGGCCATAATCAGCATTTGTGCAGCATTATATTGGGCAAATGTGTCTATGGAGCATCTTATGGGGCCTTTATTAACCCCTTCATGACCCAGCCTATTTTGGCCTTAATGACCTTGCCGTTTTTTGCAATTCTGACCAGTGTCCTTTTATGAGGTAATAACTCAGGAACGCTTCAACGGATCCTAGCGATTCTGAGATTGTTTTTTTGTGACATATTCGGCTTCATGTTAGTGGTAAATTTAGGTCGATAATTTCTGAGTTTATTTGTGAAAAAAACGGAAATTTGGCGAAAATTTTGCAATTTTCACATTTTGAATTTTTATTCTGTTAAACCAGAGAGTTATGTGACACAAAATAGTTAATAAATAACATTTCCCACATGTCTACTTTACATCAGCACAATTTTGGAAACAAATTTTTTTTTTTGCTAGGAAGTTATAAGGGTTAAAATTTGACCAGTGATTTCTCATTTTTACAACAAAATTTACAAAACCATTTTTTTTAGGGACCACCTCACATTTGAAGTCAGTTTGAGGGTTCTATATGGCTGAAAATACCCAAAAGTGACACCATTCTAAAAACTGCACCCCTCAAGGTGCTCAAAACCACATTCAAGAAGTTTATTAACCCTTCAGGTGTTTCACAGCAGCAGAAGCAACATGGAAGTAAAAAATGAACATTTAACTTTTTAGTCACAAAAATGATCTTTTAGCAACAATTTTTTTATTTTCCCAAGGGTAAAAGGAGAAACTGGACCACGAACGTTGTTGTCCAATTTGTCCTGAGTACACCGATACCTCACATGTGGGAGTAAACCACTGTTTGGGCACATGGTAAGGCTCGGAAGGGAAGGAGCGCCATTTGACTTTTTGAATGAAAAATTATCTCCATCGCTAGCGGACACCATGTCACGTTTGGAGAGCCCCTGTGTGCCTAAACATTGGAGCTCCCCCACAAGTGACCCCAATTTGGAAACTAGACCCCCCAAGGAACTTATCTAGAAGCATAGTGAGCACTTTAAACCCTCAGGTGCTTCACAAATTGATCCGTAAAAATGAAAAAGTACTTTTTTTTCACACAAAATTTCTTTTAGCCTCAATTTTTTCATTTTCACATGGGCAACAGGATAAAATGGATCCTAAAATTTGTTGGGCAATTTCTCCTGAGTACGCCGATACCTCATATGTGGGGGTAAACCGCTGTTTGGGTGCACGGCAAGGCTCGGAAGGGGAGGCGTGCCATTTGACTTTTTGAATGGAAAATTAGCTCCAATCGTTAGCGGGCACCATGTCGCGTTTGGAGAGCCCCTGTGTGCCTAAACATTGGAGCTCCCCTACAAGTGACCCCATTTTGGAAACTAGACCCCCCAAGGAACTTATCTGGATGCATAGTGAGCACTTATAACCCCCAGGTGCTTCACAGAAGTTTATAACGCAGAGCCGTGAAAATAAAAAATAATTTTTCTTTCCTCAAAAATGATTTTTAGCCCAGAATTTTTTATTTTCCCAAGGGTAATAGGAAAAATTGGACCCCAAATGTTGTTGTCCAGTTTGTCCTGAGTACGATGATACCCCATATGTGGGGGTAAACCACTGTTTGGGCGCACGGCAGGGCTCGGAAGGGGAGGCGTGCCATTTGACTTTTTGAATGGAAAATTAGCTCCAATCATTAGCGGACACCACGTCGCGTTTGAAGAGCCCCTGTGTGCCTAAACATTGGAGCTCCTGCACAAGTGACCCCATTTTGGAAACGAGACCTCCCAAGGAACTAATCTAGATGTGTGGTGAGCACTTTGAACCCCCAAGTGCTTCACAGAAGTTTATAACGCAGAGCCATGAAAATAAAAAATAATTTTTCTTTTCTCAAAAATGATTTTTTTAGCCCACAATTTTTTATTTTCCCAAGGGTAACAGGAGAAATTGGACCCCAAAAGTTGTTGTCCAGTTTCTCCCGAGTACGCTGATACCCCATATGTGGGGGTAAACCACTGTTTGGGCACATGCCGGGGTTCGGAAGGGAAGTAGTGACGTTTTGAAATGCAGACTTTGATGAAATGCTCTGCGGGCGTCAGGTTGCGTTTGCAGAGCCCCTGATGTGCCTAAACAGTAGGAACTCCCCACAAGTGACTCCATTTTGGAAACTAGACCCCCAAGGGAACTTATCTAGATGTGTGATGAGCACTTTGAACCCCCAAGTGCTTCACAGAAGTTTATAACGCAGAGCCGTGAAAATAAAAAATCATTTTTCTTTCCTCAAAAAAGATGTTTTAGCAAGCAATTTTTTATTTTCACAAGGGTAACAGGAGAAATTGGACCGCAATATTTGTTGCCCAGTTTGTTGTGAGTATGCTGGTACCCCATATGTGGGGGTAAACCACTGTTTGGGCGCACGTCGGGGCTTGGAAGGGAGGGAGCACCATTTGACTTTTTGAACGCAAGATTGGCTGGAATCAATGGTGGCACCATGTTGCGTTTGGAGACCCCTGATGTGCCTAAACAGTGGAAACCCCTCAATTCTAACTTCAACACTAACACCAACACACCCCTAATCCTAATCCCAACTGTAGCCATAACCCTAATCACAACCCTAACCCCAACACACCCCTAACCACAACCCTAACCCCAACACACCCGTAACCCTAATTCCAACCCTAACCCTAATCCTAACCCTAATCCCAACCCTAACCCTAACCACAACTGTAACCCCAACACACCCCTAACCCTATCCGTAACCCTAACCACAAGCCTAATTTTAACACTATTTCCAACCCTAGCCCTAATTCCAACCCTAACTCTAATTCCAACCCTAACCCTAAGGCTATGTGCCCACGTTGCGGATTCGTGTGAGATTTTTCTGCACGATTTTTGAAAAATCTGCAGGTAAAAGGCACTGCGTTTTACAGCGGATTTCCAGTGGTTTTTTGTGCGGATTTTACCTGCGGATTCCTATTGAGGAACAGGTGTAAAACGCTGCGGAATCCGCACAAAGAATTGACATGCTGCGGAAAATACAACGCAGCGTTTCTACACGGAATTTTCCGCACCATGGGCACAGCGGATTTGGTTTTCCATAGGTGTACATGGTACTGTAAACCTGATGGAAAACTGCTACGAATTCGCAGCGGCCAATCCGCTGCGGATCCGCGGCGGATCTGCAGCCAAATCTGCACTGTGTGCACATGCCATAACCCTAACCCTACCCCTACCCCTAACCCTACCCCTAGTTCTAACCCTAGTTCTAACCCTAACCCTAGTGGAAAAAGAAAAAAAAATATTTTCTTTATTTTATTATTGTCCCTACCTATGGGGGTGATAAAAGGGGCGGGTTATTTATTATTTTTTTATTTTGATCGCTGTGATAGAACCTATCACAGCGATCAAAATGTACTTGTAACGAATCTGCCCGCCGGCAGATTCGGCCGGGCGCACTGCGCATGCGCCCGCCATTTTGGAAGATGGCGGCGCCCATGGAGAAGACGGATGCACACCGGGAGCCTCGGTAAGTATAAGGGGGGGGAGATCGGGGCACGGGAGGGGCGTCGGAGCACGGGGGGGTGGCATAGGTGCACGGGGGGAGCGGACAGGAGGACGTGGGAGCGGAGCACAAGACGGAGGGGAGCGGAGCACAGATCGGTGGCTTGGGGGGGCGATCGGTGGGGTGGGGGTGGGGTCACATAAGTGTTTCCAGCCATGGCCGATGATATTGCAGCATCGGCCATGGCTGGATTGTAATATTTCACCAGTTTTTTAGGTGAAATATTACAAATCGCTGATTGGCTGTTGAAAGTGAAACAGCCAATCAGAGCGATTGTAACCACGGGGGGGTGAAGCCACCCCCCCTGGGCTGAAGTACCACTCCCCCTGCCCCTGCCGATCGGGTGAAATTGGAGTTAACCCTTTCACCCGATCTGCAGGGACGCGATCATTCCATGACGCCACATAGGCGTCACAGGTCGGATTGGCACCGACTTTCATGACGCCTACGTGGCGTCAAAGGTCGGGAAGGGGTTAACCTTTATGCAGGATTATATGGGGCATATTTTAATATGGAACATCTTATGGGGCCATAATGAACAGTATGGAGCATTATATGGGGCTCCTGATTCAATATGGATATTCAAAGACACTTAACCTACTGATGTCTCAATTAATTTTACTTTTATTGGTATCTATTATTACTTTTGACATTTACCGGTAGCTGCTGTATTTTCCCCCCCTAGGCTTATACTCGAGTCAATAAGTTTTCCCAGTTTTTTGTGGCAAAATTAGGGGGGTCGGCTTATACTCGGGTCGGCTTATACTCGAGTATATACGGTACCACACTTATTTCCGTGGCTGATTATTTTTCATGGTCACATAAATAAAGTGAATAAAATTACAAATGCAAGTGAAAAGGGTGACAGAAAACCTATTCTCATACGTACCGGTAAGTAGATTTTATTTATATTTGGGAACAGAATTTTCACCTAAAACCACCCTTAGAAAAATGATGTGTGCAATAATATGTGATGTAATTTTATGTTCCGGTGAAACAAAATAAAAATATTTCAGAAAAAAAAAAAAAAAAAATGAATGCATCGCATTCACCATCTTCATATAAAAATCGCTGTAACCTTTCATCTTGCCCCGTCCAATACATCAATAAGACAAACCTTACTTATGTATATGAATAGAAAACCTATTTATTCCAGATGTGTACCAGTCACATCCATGAATACTGCATGACCAGTTCAATAATCTCATTTGCACTCGGATATGAGAAGAGATGTATGTCCTTGGTGTAAAGAACATAAATCGCCTAAACTCCAAACCTACAGCACAGTCAAGGAAACTAATAACCTGATAGATATTTGACAGTTACTCGTCAATAACTTTTAAGGAAAATTACCTGTATCATTGAAAGCTGCCAGTAGTGGAGACGTTAAGTACACATACAGTGGCATGTAAAAGTTTGGGCATCTCTGGTCAAAATTACTGTTATTGTGAAGAGTTAAGCAAGTTGAAGATGAAATGATCTCTAAACGGCCTAGAGTTAAAGATTACATAATTCCTTCATATTTTAGGCTATATATTTTTTTCCCCATCTTTTACATTTAAATTATTTTAATTATAAAAAGGAAAATGGGCCAATGCAAAAGTTTAGGAACCCTGCATGGTTAGTTCTTTGTACCACCTCCTTTTGAAAATATCACAGCTTGTAAACGCTTTTTGCAGCCTGCCAAGAGTCTTTCAATTCTTGCTTCAGGAATTTTCATTCATTCTTCCAATTCTGTGAGATTTCTGGCTCGTCTTGCATTCACTGCTATTTTGAGGTCTGGCCATAGATTTTCAATGATGTTCCGATCAATGGACTGTGAGGGCCATTATAATAGCTGTTAAAAATGCTTATTTTGTATATTTATTTATTCAGAACTCTTTATCAGATGCGTACTCTAAAGAAAATGTCATGATATTTCTTATAAAAAAAATGTAGTAGTTTATTGGATTGTCCACCAAAAAGCATCATTACAGCAAAATATAAAACAGATGAAATAGTTACAAAGAGATTGTCCATTTGTCTGTATCAAATTTAGTTCCCCATCTTTCCTGAGATTCTGAATGGTAAATGGCGTCTGTCTCTGTCAAAAGCATGGTAGAAGCCATCAAGAGGCATGTGGCTAACTCACATACCAGCTGTCCATCTGATGTCTGTGTGCTGTGAGTGAAGTGTCCGAAGAGAGCAAACAGACCCCAAGAGCGAGGGCCATCCTTCCTGTGAGTCGTGGTTATAAATGTCCCATAGAGCACATGTTCTCTCAATATGGTGTTAACTTTTACTCTGAGCTAAATATACAGGAATAGCACATGTAATGTCAGCCAAACCTTCCACAAGGCGCAGTACAGAATTGAGTGTAATAAGCATAAATCAATAATAAATATTTAACAATAGCGTATTTAGTTTTAACAAGGAAAACTGAGAAAAAGATATCAATCCCAAAGAATAAATGTGTAGTACAAGCAAATTAGGGAGACCTAATCCTACTAGCACCTAATAGTGTTAAGCTGGGGATATTAAAACCATTACTATCATATACAAGGCAATAACCCAGAAAAAAGGGAGTACCGTATATTAACCCCTTCACCCCCAAGGGTGGTTTGCATGTTAATGACCGGGCCAATTTTTACAATTCTGACCACTGTCCCTTTATGAGGTTATAACTCTGGAACGCTTCAACGGATCTTGGCGATTCTGACACTGTTTTCTCGTGACATATTGTACTTCATGATAGTGGTAAAATTTCTTTGATATAACTTGCGTTTATTTGTAAAAAAAACGAATATTTGGCGAAAATTTTGAAAATGTTGCAATTTTCCAACTTTGAATTTTTATGCCCTGAAATCACAGACATATGTCATGCAAAATACTTAATAAGTAACATTTCCCACATGTCTACTTTACATCAGCACAATTTTGGAACCAAAATTTTTTTTTTGTGACGGAGTTATAAGGGTTAAAAGTTGACCAGCAATTTCTCATTTTTACAACACCATTTTTTTTTAGGGACCACATCTCATTTGAAGTCATTTTGAGAGGTCTAAATGATAGAAAATACCCAAGTGTGACACCATTCTAAAAACTGCACCCCTCAAGGTACTCAAAACCACTTTCAAGAAGTTTATTAACCCTTCAGGTGTTTCACAGGAATTTTTGGAATGTTTAAATAAAAATAAACATTTAACTTTTTTTCACACAAAATTTATTTCAGCTCCAATTTGTTTTATTTTACCAAGGGTAACAGGAGAAAATAGACCCCAAAATTTGTTGTACAATTTGTCCTGAGTACGCTGATACCCCATATGTGGGGGTAAACCACTGTTTGGGCGCATGGCAGAGCTCGGAAGGAAAGGAGCGCCATTTGACTTTTCAATGCAAAATTGACTGGAATTGAGATGGGACGCCATGTTGCATTTGGAGAGCCCCTGATGTGCCTAAACATTGAAACCCCCCACAAGTGACACCATTTTGGAAAGTAGACCCCCTAAGGAACCTATCTAGATGTGTGGTGAGCACTTTGACCCAACAAGTGCTTCACAGAAGTTTATAATGCAGAGCCGTAAAAATAAAAAATCATATTTTTTCACAAAAATGATCTTTTCGCCCCCAATTTTTTATTTTCCCAAGGGTAAGAGAAGAAATTGGACCCCAAAAATTGTTGTGCAATTTGTCCTGAGTACGCTGATACCCCATATGTGGGGGTAAAGCACTGTTTGGGCGGATAGCAGCGCTCGGAAGGGAAGGAGCGCTATTTTACTTTTCAATGCAAAATTGACTGGAATTAAGATGGGATGCCATGTTGCGTTTGGAGAGCCCCTGATGTGCCTAAACATTAAAAACCCCCACAAGTGACACCATTTTGGAAAGTAGACCCCCTAAGGAACTTATCTAGATGTCTTTTGAGAGCTTTGAACCCCCAAGTGTTTCACTACAGTTTATAACGCAGAGCCGTGAAAATAAAAATTCTTTTTTTTTTTTTTTTCACAAAAATGATTTTTTAGCCCCCAGTTTTGTATTTTCACAAGGGTATCAGGATAAATTGGACCCCAAAAGTTGTTGTCCAATTTGTCCTGAGTACGCTGATACCCCATATGTGGGGGGGAACCACTGTTTGGGCGCATGACAGAGCTTGGAATGGAAGGAGCGCCATTTGGAATGCAGACTTAAATGGATTGGTCTGCAGGCGTCACGTTGCATTTGCAGAGCCCCTGATGTACCCAAACAGTACAAACCCCCCACAAGTGACCCCATATTGGAAACTAGACCCCCCAAGGAACTTATCTAGATGTGTTGTGAGAACTTTGAACCCCCAAGTGTTTCACTACAGTTTATAACGCAGAGCCGTGAAAATAAAAAATCTTTTTTTTCCCACAAAACTTATTTTTTGGCCCCCAGTTTTGTATTTTCCCAAGGGTAGCAGGAGAAATTGGACCCCAAAAGATGATGTCCAATTTGTCCTGAGTACGCTGATACCCCATATGTTGGGGTAAACCCCTGTTTGGGCACACGGGAGAGCTCTGAAGGGAAGGAGCACTGTTTTCCTTTTTCAACGCAGAATTGGCTGGAATTCAGATCGGATGCCATGTCCCGTTTGGAGAGCCCCTGATGTGCCTAAACAGTGGAAACCCCCCAATTATAACTGAAACCCTAATCCAAACACACCCCTTACCCTAATCCCAACAGTAACCCTAACCACTCCTCTAACCCAGACACACCCAACCCTATTCCCAACCGTAAATGTAATCCAAACCCTAACCCTATCTTTAGCCCCAACCCTAACTGTAGCCCCAACCCTAGCCCCAACCCTAGCCCTAACCTTAGCCCTAACCCTAGCAATAACCCTAGCCCTATCACTAGCCCTAACACTAGCCGTAACACTAGCCCTAACCCTAGCCCTAACCCTAACCCTAGCCCCAACCCTAACCCTAGCCCTAACCCTAGCAATAACCCTAGCCCTATCTGTTATGGTTCTCAATGGCAAGAGAACATAGCCCAGCAAACATAAGAACTAGCTCTTGGAAGGATGGAAACTAAACTGACCATGAACTAAACCTGCCGCACAACCAACAGTAGCCGGGTAGCGTAGCCCGCGTTTTATCCCTAGACGCCCAGCGCCGGCCGGAGAACTAACCAATCCTGGCAGAGGAAAATATAGTCCTGGCTCACCTCCAGAGAAATTTCCCCGAAAGGCAGACAGAGGCCCCCACAAATATTGGCGGTGATTTTAGATGAAATGACAAACGTAGTATGAAAATAGGTTTAGCAAAATTGAGGTCCGCTTACTAGATAGCAGGAAGACAGAAAGGACACTTTCATGGTCAGCTGAAAACCCTATCAAAACACCATCCTGAAATTACTTTAAGACTCTAGTATTAACTCATAACATCAGAGTGGCAATTTCAGATCACAAGAGCTTTCCAGACACAGAAACGAAACTACAGCTGTGAACTGGAACAAAATGCAAAAACAAACAAGGACTAAAGTCCAACTTAGCTGGGAGTTGTCTAGCAGCAGGAACATGCACAGAAAGGCTTCTGATTACAATGTTGACCGGCATGGAAGTGACAGAGGAGCAAGGCTAAATAGCGACTCCCACATCCTGATGGAAACAGGTGAACAGAGAGGATGATGCACACCAGTTCAATTCCACCAGTGGCCACCGGGGGAGCCCAAAATCCAATTTCACAACAGTACCCCCCCCCTCAAGGAGGGGGCACCGAACCCTCACCAGAACCACCAGGGCGATCAGGATGAGCCCTATGAAAGGCACGGACCAAATCGGAGGCATGAACATCAGAGGCAGTCACCCAAGAATTATCCTCCTGACCGTATCCCTTCCATTTGACCAGATACTGGAGTTTCCGTCTGGAAACACGGGAGTCCAAGATTTTTTCCACAACGTACTCCAACTCGCCCTCAACCAACACCGGAGCAGGAGGCTCAACGGAAGGCACAACCGGTACCTCATACCTGCGCAATAATGACCGATGAAAAACATTATGAATAGAAAAAGATGCAGGGAGGTCCAAACGGAAGGACACAGAGTTAAGAATCTCCAATATCTTGTACGGGCCGATGAACCGAGGCTTAAACTTGGGAGAAGAAACCCTCATAGGGACAAAACGAGAAGACAACCACACCAAGTCCCCAACACAAAGCCGAGGACCAACCCGACGCCGGCGGTTGGCAAAAAGCTGAGTCTTCTCCTGGGACAACTTCAAATTGTCCACTACCTGCCCCCAAATCTGATGCAACCTCTCCACCACAGCATCCACTCCAGGACAATCCGAAGATTCCACCTGACCAGAAGAAAATCGAGGATGAAACCCCGAATTACAGAAAAAGGGAGATACCAAGGTGGCAGAGCTGGCCCGATTATTGAGGGCAAACTCCGCTAAAGGCAAAAAAGCAACCCAATCATCCTGATCTGCAGACACAAAACACCTCAAATATGTCTCCAAGGTCTGATTCGTCCGCTCGGTCTGGCCATTAGTCTGAGGATGGAAAGCAGACGAGAAAGACAAATCTATGCCCATCCTAGCACAGAATGCTCGCCAAAATCTAGACACGAATTGGGTACCTCTGTCAGAAACGATATTCTCCGGAATACCATGCAAACGGACCACATTTTGAAAAAACAGAGGAACCAACTCGGAAGAAGAAGGCAACTTAGGCAGGGGAACCAAATGGACCATCTTAGAGAAACGATCACACACCACCCAGATGACAGACATCTTCTGAGAAACAGGAAGATCCGAAATAAAATCCATCGAGATGTGCGTCCAGGGCCTCTTCGGGATAGGCAAGGGCAACAACAATCCACTAGCCCGAGAACAACAAGGCTTGGCCCGAGCACAAACGTCACAAGACTGCACGAAGCCTCGCACATCTCGAGACAGGGAAGGCCACCAGAAGGACCTTGCCACCAAATCCCTGGTACCAAAGATTCCAGGATGACCTGCCAACGCAGAAGAATGAACCTCAGAAATGACTTTACTGGTCCAATCATCAGGAACAAACAGTCTACCAGGTGGGCAACGATCAGGTCTATCCGCCTGAAACTCCTGCAAGGCCCGCCGCAGGTCTGGAGAAACGGCAGACAATATCACTCCATCCTTAAGGATACCTGTAGGTTCAGAATTACCAGGGGAGTCAGGCTCAAAACTCCTAGAAAGGGCATCCGCCTTAACATTCTTAGAACCCGGCAGGTAGGACACCACAAAATTAAACCGAGAGAAAAACAACGACCAGCGCGCCTGTCTAGGATTCAGGCGTCTGGCGGACTCAAGATAAATTAGATTTTTGTGGTCAGTCAATACCACCACCTGATGTCTAGCCCCCTCAAGCCAATGACGCCACTCCTCAAAAGCCCACTTCATGGCCAAAAGCTCCCGATTCCCAACATCATAATTCCGCTCGGCGGGCGAAAATTTACGCGAGAAAAAAGCACAAGGTCTCATCACGGAGCAATCGGAACTTCTCTGCGACAAAACCGCCCCAGCTCCGATTTCAGAAGCGTCGACCTCAACCTGAAAAGGAAGAGCAACATCAGGCTGACGCAACACAGGGGCGGAAGAAAAGCGGCGTTTAAGCTCCCGAAAGGCCTCCACAGCAGCAGGGGACCAATCAGCAACATCAGCACCCTTCTTAGTCAAATCAGTCAATGGTTTAACAACATCAGAAAAACCAGCAATAAATCGACGATAAAAGTTAGCAAAGCCCAAAAATTTCTGAAGACTCTTAAGAGAAGAGGGTTGCGTCCAATCACAAATAGCCTGAACCTTGACAGGATCCATCTCGATGGAAGAGAGGGAAAAAATATATCCCAAAAAGGAAATCTTTTGAACCCCAAAAACGCACTTAGAACCCTTCACACACAAGGAATTAGACCGCAAAACCTGAAAAACCCTCCTGACCTGCTGGACATGAGAGTCCCAGTCATCCGAAAAAATCAAAATATCATCCAGATACACAATCATAAATTTATCCAAATAATCACGGAAAATGTCATGCATAAAGGACTGAAAGACTGAAGGGGCATTTGAAAGACCAAAAGGCATCACCAAATACTCAAAGTGGCCCTCGGGCGTATTAAATGCGGTTTTCCACTCATCCCCCTGCTTAATTCGCACCAAATTATACGCCCCACGGAGATCTATCTTAGAGAACCACTTGGCCCCCTTTATGCGAGCAAACAAATCAGTCAGCAGTGGCAACGGATATTGATATTTAACCGTGATTTTATTCAAAAGCCGATAATCAATGCACGGCCTCAAAGAGCCATCTTTCTTAGCCACAAAGAAAAAACCGGCTCCTAAGGGAGATGACGAAGGACGAATATGTCCTGTTGTGACCCCAATGGCGAGGGTCTCAGAGGAACGTGGAAGTCTGCAGAATACAAAAATCCAGCTCATAGGGCAGTGGTAACTGGGTTGACCATATATCTACTCCTAACGCCAACACTAGAAGTAGCCGGGGATCATTCCTACGTTGATTCTAGATGACACGCGCCAGCCGGAGAATCTAGCTACCCCTAGTAGAGGAAAACAAAGACCTTTCTTGCCTCCAGAGAAGGGGACCCCAAAGCTGGATAGAAGCCCCCCACAAATAATGACGGTGAGGTAAGAGGAAATGACAAACACAGAAATGAACCAGATTTAGCACAGAGAGGCCCGCTTACTGATAGCAGAATAAAGAAAGGTAACTTATATGGTCAACAAAAACCCTATCAAAATCCACACTGGAAATTCAAGAACCCCCGAACCGTCTAACGGTCCGGGGGGCGAACACCAGCCCCCTAGAGCTTCCAGCAAAGGTCAGGATATAGATAAGGAACAAGCTGGACAAAAATACAAAACCAAAACAAATAGCAAAAAGCAAAAGGCAGACTTAGCTGATATAACTGGAACCAGGATCAGTAGACAAGAGCACAGCAGACTAGCTCTGATAACTACGTTGCCAGGCATTGAACTGAAGGTCCAGGGAGCTTATATAGCAACACCCCTAACTAACGACCCAGGTGCGGATAAAAGGAATGACAGAAAAACCAGAGTCAAAAAACTAGTAACCACTAGAGGGAGCAAAAAGCAAATTCACAACAGTACCCCCCCCTTAGTGAGGGGTCACCGAACCCTCACCACGACCACCAGGGCGATCAGGATAAGCGGCATGAAAGGCACGAACTAAATCGGCCGCATGAACATCAGAGGCGACCACCCAGGAATTATCCTCCTGACCATAGCCCTTCCACTTGACCAGGTACTGAAGCCTCCGCCTGGAGAGGCGAGAATCCAAGATCTTCTCCACCACGTACTCCAACTCGCCCTCAACCAACACCGGAGCAGGAGGCTCAGCAGAAGGAACTACAGGCACAATGTACCGCCGCAACAAGGACCTATGAAATACATTGTGAATAGCAAACGACACAGGAAGATCCAGACGAAAAGATACAGGATTAAGGATTTCCAATATCTTGTAAGGCCCAATAAAACGAGGTTTAAATTTGGGAGAGGAGACCTTCATAGGAACAAAGCGGGAAGAAAGCCATACCAAATCCCCAACGCGTAGTCAGGGACCCACACCGCGGCGGCGGTTGGCAAAGCGCTGAGCCTTCTCCTGTGACAACTTCAAGTTGTCCACCACATGATTCCAGATCTGCTGCAACCTATCCACCACGGAATCTACCCCAGGACAGTCAGAAGGCTCCACATGACCCGAAGAAAAGCGAGGATGGAAACCAGAGTTGCAGAAAAAAGGCGAAACCAAGGTGGCGGAACTAGCCCGATTATTAAGGGCAAACTCAGCCAACGGCAAGAATGTCACCCAGTCGTCCTGATCAGCAGAGACAAAACACCTCAAATAAGCCTCCAAAGTCTGATTGGTTCGCTCCGTCTGTCCATTAGTCTGGGGATGGAAAGCAGACGAAAACGACAAATCAATGCCCATCCTACTACAAAAGGATCGCCAGAACCTGGAAACGAACTGGGATCCTCTGTCTGACACAATATTCTCAGGGATGCCGTGCAAACGAACCACGTTCTGGAAAAACACAGGAACCAGATCGGAAGAGGAAGGCAGCTTAGGCAAAGGAACCAAATGGACCATCTTGGAGAAGCGATCACATATCACCCAGATAACGGACATGCCCTGAGATAGCGGAAGATCAGAAATGAAATCCATGGAGATATGTGTCCAAGGTCTCTTCGGGACAGGCAAGGGCAAGAGCAAACCGCTGGCACGAGAACAGCACGGCTTAGCTCGAGCACAAGTCCCACAGGACTGCACAAATGACCGCACATCCCTTGACAAGGAAGGCCACCAAAAGGACCTGGCCACCAGATCTCTGGTGCCAAAAATTCCCGGGTGACCTGCCAACACCGAGGAATGAACCTCGGAAATGACTCTGCTGGTCCACTTATCCGGGACAAACAGTCTGTCAGGTGGACAAGACTCAGGCCTATCAGCCTGAAATCTCTGCAACACACGTCGCAGATCCGGAGAAATAGCTGACAAGATAACTCCATCTTTAAGAATACCAACAGGATCAGCGACTCCAGGAGCATCAGGCACAAAGCTCCTAGAAAGAGCATCGGCCTTCACATTCTTTGAACCTGGTAAATACGAGACAACAAAATCAAAGCGGGAGAAAAACAATGACCAGCGGGCCTGTCTCGGATTAAGGCGTTTAGCAGACTCGAGATACATCAGATTTTTGTGATCAGTCAAGACCACCACACGATGCTTAGCACCCTCGAGCCAATGACGCCACTCCTCAAATGCCCATTTCATGGCCAACAACTCCCGATTGCCCACATCATAATTTCGCTCGGCAGGCGAAAACTTCCTAGAGAAAAAGGCACAAGGTTTCATAACAGAGCAACCAGGGCCTCTCTGCGACAAAACGGCCCCTGCCCCAATCTCCGAAGCATCCACCTCAACCTGAAAGGGAAGTGAGACGTCAGGCTGGCACAAAACAGGCGCCGAAGTAAACCGGCGTTTCAACTCCTGGAAAGCCTCCACGGCAGCAGGAGCCCAGTTAGCTACATCGGAGCCCTTCTTGGTCATATCCGTCAAAGGTTTCACAATGCTAGAAAAATTAGCGATAAAACGACGGTAGAAGTTAGCGAAGCCCAAGAACTTCTGAAGACTCTTAACTGACGAGGGCTGAGTCCAATCAAGAATAGCTCGGACCTTGACTGGGTCCATCTCCACAGCAGAAGGGGAAAAAATGAACCCCAAAAAGGGAACCTTCTGTACACCAAAGAGACACTTTGAGCCCTTGACAAACAAAGAATTTTCACGCAAAATTTTAAAGACCAACCTGACCTGCTCCACATGCGAATCCCAATTATCAGAAAAAAACAAAAAATCATCCAGATAAACAATCAAAAATTTATCCAGATACTTCCGGAAAATGTCATGCATAAAGGACTGAAAAACTGAAGGCGCATTGGAGAGCCCAAAAGGCATCACCAAGTACTCAAAATGACCTTCGGGCGTATTGAATGCGGTTTTCCATTCATCACCTTGCTTAATGCGCACAAGGTTGTACGCACCACGAAGGTCTATCTTGGTGAACCACTTGGCACCCTTAATCCGGGCAAACAAGTCAGACAACAGCGGTAAAGGATACTGAAATTTGACAGTGATCTTATTTAAAAGCCGATAATCAATACAAGGTCTCAAAGATCCGTCCTTTTTTGCCACAAAAAAGAATCCCGCACCAAGAGGGGAAGAAGACGGACGAATATGTCCTTTCTCCAGAGACTCCTTGATATATGAACGCATAGCGGTATGTTCAGGTACCGACAGATTAAACAGTCTTCCCTTAGGAAATTTACTGCCTGGGATCAAATCTATAGCACAGTCACAGTCCCTATGAGGAGGCAGTGCACTGGACTCAGACTCACTGAAGACATCCTGATAATCAGACAAATACTCCGGAACTTCCGAAGGCGTAGAAGAAGCAATAGACACAGGCAGGGAATCCCCATGAATACCACGACAGCCCCAACTTGAGACTGACATAGCCTTCCAGTCCAGGACTGGATTATGGGTCTGTAACCATGGCAGCCCTAAAACAACCAAATCATGCATTTTATGTAAAACCAGAAAACGTATCACCTCGCGGTGTTCAGGAGTCATGCACATGGTAACCTGTGTCCAATACTGCGGTTTATTTGCTGCCAATGGTGTAGCATCAATACCCCTAAGAGGAATAGGATTTTCTAATGGTTCAAGAGTAAAACCACAGCGCTTAGCAAATGAGAGATCCATGAGACTCAGGGCAGCACCTGAATCTACAAACGCCATGACAGGATAAGATGACAGTGAGCAAATCAAAGTTACAGACAGAATAAATTTAGGTTGCAAATTACCAACGGTGACAGGACTAACAACCTTAGCTATACGTTTAGAGCATGCTGAGATAACATGTGTAGAATCACCACAGTAGTAGCACAAGCCATTCCGGCGTCTATGAATTTTCCGCTCATTTCTAGTCAGGATTCTATCACATTGCATCAAATCAGGTGTCTGTTCAGACAACACCATGAGGGAATTTGCGGTTTTTCTATCACATTGCACCGAATTAGGTGTCTGTTCAGACAACACCATGAGGGAATTTGCGGTCTTGCGCTCCCGCAACCGCCGGTCAATTTGAATAGCCAGTGCCATAGTATCATTCAGACCTGTGGGAATGGGAAAACCCACCATAACATTCTTAATGGCTTCAGAAAGGCCATTTCTAAAATTAGCGGCCAGTGCACACTCGTTCCAATGTGTCAGCACGGACCATTTCCGAAATTTTTGGCAATACACTTCAGCCTCGTCCTGCCCCTGAGACATAGCCAGCAAGGCCTTTTCTGCCTGAATCTCAAGATTGGGTTCCTCATAAAGTAAACCGAGCGCCAGAAAAAACGCATCAAGATCAGCCAATGCCGGATCTCCTGGCGCCAGCGAAAAAGCCCAATCCTGAGGGTCGCCCCGTAAGAACGAAATAACAATTTTTACTTGCTGAGCAGAATCTCCAGATGAACAGGGTCTCAGGGACAAAAACAATTTACAATTGTTCACGAAATTCCTAAACTTAAACCTGTCTCCGGAAAACAGTTCAGGAATCGGTATTTTAGGTTCTGACCTAGGATTTCTGATAACATAGTCTTGTATGCCCTGCACACGAGTAGCCAGCTGGTCCACACTTGTAATCAAGGTCTGGACATTCATGTCTGCAGCAAGCATAGCCACTCTGAGGTAAAGGGGAAGAAGAAAAAAAAAACTCAGAATCTTCTTTCTTATAATCCCTCTTCTGCAATGCATTAAACATTTAATACTGGCCTGGCAAACTGTTATGACCCCAATGGCGAGGGTCTCAGAGGAACGTGGAAGTCTGCAGAATACAAAAATCCAGCTCATAGGGCAGTGGTAACTGGGTTGACCATATATCTACTCCTAACGCCAACACTAGAAGTAGCCGGGGATCATTCCTACGTTGATTCTAGATGACACGCGCCAGCCGGAGAATCTAGCTACCCCTAGTAGAGGAAAACAAAGACCTTTCTTGCCTCCAGAGAAGGGGACCCCAAAGCTGGATAGAAGCCCCCCACAAATAATGACGGTGAGGTAAGAGGAAATGACAAACACAGAAATGAACCAGATTTAGCACAGAGAGGCCCGCTTACTGATAGCAGAATAAAGAAAGGTAACTTATATGGTCAACAAAAACCCTATCAAAATCCACACTGGAAATTCAAGAACCCCCGAACCGTCTAACGGTCCGGGGGGCGAACACCAGCCCCCTAGAGCTTCCAGCAAAGGTCAGGATATAGATAAGGAACAAGCTGGACAAAAATACAAAACCAAAACAAATAGCAAAAAGCAAAAGGCAGACTTAGCTGATATAACTGGAACCAGGATCAGTAGACAAGAGCACAGCAGACTAGCTCTGATAACTACGTTGCCAGGCATTGAACTGAAGGTCCAGGGAGCTTATATAGCAACACCCCTAACTAACGACCCAGGTGCGGATAAAAGGAATGACAGAAAAACCAGAGTCAAAAAACTAGTAACCACTAGAGGGAGCAAAAAGCAAATTCACAACAATGTCCCTTTTCCAAGGACTCCTTTATATATTCTCGCATAGCAGCATGTTCAGGCACAGACAGATTAAATAAACGACCCTTAGGGTATTTACTACCCGGAATCAAATCTATGGCACAATCGCACTCCCGGTGCGGAGGTAATGAACCAAGCTTAGGTTCTTCAAAAACGTCACGATATTCAGTCAAGAATTCAGGAATCTCAGAGGGAATAGATGATGAAATGGAAACCACAGGTACGTCCCCATGCGTCCCCTTACATCCCCAGCTTAACACAGACATAGCTTTCCAGTCAAGGACTGGGTTATGAGATTGCAGCCATGGCAATCCAAGCACCAACACATCATGTAGGTTATACAGCACAAGAAAGCGAATAATCTCCTGGTGATCCGGATTAATCCGCATAGTTACTTGTGTCCAGTATTGTGGTTTATTGCTAGCCAATGGGGTGGAGTCAATCCCCTTCAGGGGTATAGGAGTTTCAAGAGGCTCCAAATCATACCCACAGCGTTTGGCAAAGGACCAATCCATAAGACTCAAAGCGGCGCCAGAGTCGACATAGGCATCCGCAGTAATAGATGATAAAGAACAAATCAGGGTCACAGATAGAATAAACTTAGACTGTAAAGTGCCAATTGAAACAGACTTATCAAGCTTCTTAGTACGCTTAGAGCATGCTGATATAACATGAGTTGAATCACCGCAATAGAAGCACAACCCATTTTTTCGTCTAAAATTCTGCCGTTCACTTCTGGACAGAATTCTATCACATTGCATATTCTCTGGCGTCTTCTCAGTAGACACCGCCAAATGGTGCACAGGTTTGCGCTCCCGCAGACGCCTATCGATCTGGATAGCCATTGTCATGGACTCATTCAGACCCGCAGGCACAGGGAACCCCACCATAACATCCTTAATGGCATCAGAGAGACCCTCTCTGAAATTCGCCGCCAGGGCGCACTCATTCCACTGAGTAAGCACAGCCCATTTACGGAATTTCTGGCAGTATATTTCAGCTTCGTCTTGCCCCTGAGATAGGGACATCAAGGCCTTTTCCGCCTGAAGTTCTAACTGAGGTTCCTCATAAAGCAACCCCAAGGCCAGAAAAAACGCATCCACATTGAGCAACGCAGGATCCCCTGGAGCCAATGCAAAAGCCCAATCCTGAGGGTCGCCCCGGAGCAAGGAAATCACAATCCTGACCTGCTGAGCAGGATCTCCAGCAGAGCGAGATTTCAGGGACAAAAACAACTTGCAATTATTTTTGAAATTTTGAAAGCAAGATCTATTCCCCGAGAAAAATTCAGGCAAAGGAATTCTAGGTTCAGATATAGGAACATGAACAACAAAATCTTGTAAATTTTGAACTTTCGTGGTGAGATTATTCAAACCTGCAGCTAAACTCTGAATATCCATTTTAAACAGGTGAACACAGAGCCATTCCAGGATTAGAAGGAGAGAGAGAGAGAAAGGCTGCAATATAGGCAGACTTGCAAGAGATTCAATTACAAGCACACTCAGAACTGAAGGAAAAAAAAAAAAAAAAAAAAATCTTCAGCAGACTTCTCTTTTCTCTCCTTTCTCTGTCAATTAATTTAACCCTTTGCGGCCGGTCAAACTGTTATGGTTCTCAATGGCAAGAGAACATAGCCCAGCAAACATAAGAACTAGCTCTTGGAAGGATGGAAACTAAACTGACCATGAACTAAACCTGCCGCACAACCAACAGTAGCCGGGTAGCGTAGCCCGCGTTTTATCCCTAGACGCCCAGCGCCGGCCGGAGAACTAACCAATCCTGGCAGAGGAAAATATAGTCCTGGCTCACCTCCAGAGAAATTTCCCCGAAAGGCAGACAGAGGCCCCCACAAATATTGGCGGTGATTTTAGATGAAATGACAAACGTAGTATGAAAATAGGTTTAGCAAAATTGAGGTCCGCTTACTAGATAGCAGGAAGACAGAAAGGACACTTTCATGGTCAGCTGAAAACCCTATCAAAACACCATCCTGAAATTACTTTAAGACTCTAGTATTAACTCATAACATCAGAGTGGCAATTTCAGATCACAAGAGCTTTCCAGACACAGAAACGAAACTACAGCTGTGAACTGGAACAAAATGCATAAACAAACAAGGACTAAAGTCCAACTTAGCTGGGAGTTGTCTAGCAGCAGGAACATGCACAGAAAGGCTTCTGATTACAATGTTGACCGGCATGGAAGTGACAGAGGAGCAAGGCTAAATAGCGACTCCCACATCCTGATGGAAACAGGTGAACAGAGAGGATGATGCACACCAGTTCAATTCCACCAGTGGCCACCGGGGGAGCCCAAAATCCAATTTCACAACACCTATCACTAGCCCTAACACTAGCCGTAACACTAGCGCTAACCCTAACCCTAGCCCTAACCCTAGCCCCAACCCTAGCCCCAACCCTAACCCTAGCCCTAACCCTTGCTCTAACCCTAACCCTAGCCCTATTTCTAGTCCTAACTCTAGCCCTAACCCTAACCCTAATGGGAAAATGGAAATAAATACATTTTTTAATTTTTTTATTTTTCCCTAACTAAGGGGGTGATGAAGGGGGGTTTGATTTACTTTTATAGCGGGTTTTTATGATTGGCAGCCGTCACACACTGAAAGACGCTTTTCATTGCAAAAAATATTTTTTGCGTTACCACATTTTGAGAGCTGTAATTTTTCCATTTTTGAGTCCACAGAGTCATGTGAGATCTTGTTTTTTGCGGGACGAGTTGACGATTTTATTGGTAACATTTTCGGACACATGACATTTTTTGGTCGCTTTTTATTCCGATTTTTGTGAGGCAGAGTGATCAAAAACCAGCTATTCATGAATTTCTTTTGGGGGAGGCGTTTATACCGTTCCGCGTTTGGTAAAATTGATAAAGCAGTTTTATTCATCGGGTCAGTACGATTACAGCGATACCTCATTTATATCATTTTTTTATGTTTTGGCGCTTTTATACGATAAAAACTATTTTATAGAAAAAATAATTATTTTGGTATCGCTTTATTCTCAGGACTATAACTTTTTTATTTTTTTGCTGATGCTGTGTGGCGGCTCGTTTTTTGCGGGACAAGATGACGTTTTCAGCGGTACCATGGTTATTTATATCAGTCTTTTTGATCGCGTGTTATTCCACTTTGTTCGGCGGTATGATAATAAAGCGTTGTTTTTTGCCTCGTTTTTTTTCTTACGGTGTTTACTGAAGGGGTTAACTAGTGGGGCAGTTTTATAGGTTGGGTCGTTACGGACGCGGCGATACTAAATATGTGTACTTTTATTGTTTTTTTTATTTTATTTAGCTAAAGAAATGTATTTATGGGAATAATATATATATTTTTTTTCTTTATTTAGGATATTTTTTTTAATTTTTTTTTACACACGTGGGGATTTTTTTTTATTACTTTTTTACTTTGTCCCAGGGGGGGACATTACAGATCATTGATCTGACAGTGTGCACAGCACTCTGTCAGATCGACGATCTGCTGTGCAGGGCTGCAGGCTTACCAAGCGTCTGCTCTGAGCAGACACTCGGTAAGCCACCTCCCTCCCTGCAGGACCCGGATGCCGCGGCCATCTTGGATCCGGGACCTGCGGCGAGGAGGGAGGTAGGAGACCCTCGGAGCAACGCGATCACATCGCGTTGCTCCGGGGGTCTCAGAGAAGCCCGCAGGGAGCCCCCTCCCTGCGCGATGCTTCCCTATACCGCCGGTACACCGCGATCATGTTTGATCGCGGTGTGCCGGGGGTTAATGTGCCGGGGGCGGTCCGTGACCGCTCCTGGCACATAGTGCCGGATGTCAGCTGCGATATGCAGCTGACACCCGGCCGCGATCGGCCGCGCTCCCCCCGTGAGCGCGGCCGATCGGCTGTGACGTACTATCCCGTCGAGGGTCAGCTAGGCCCAGGTCACCTCGACGGGATAGTACGTCTAAGGTCACAGAGGGGTTAAAATGGTCTCACCCAGAAGCAGGCAATCGTAGAATTCGCAGGTCATCTGAAACTCGTCCTTACACCATCATAAAGGGAACTGAGTCAATTGCTTACTGCAGGTACATCCCACAATGGATTAGGCTTGGGATGTCATCTACAGATAACCACCGTCCGACACGTTTCATACCTTTTGGGACTCATCAGGGAATAAGGTAGCCAGCGTGGATGGTTCAGCCGTATTAAACCGCAAACAAAGCCTTCTGTTGAACGAAGGAATTGTTCGCTGTCTGATGCGGCTGAGCCTTCCATGTTCGCTACCCTATCACCTGGTGAGTTCCAAGAGGGATGAAACGCGTCGGGTAGTGGTCATCTGTTGATGACATCACAAAGCTAATCTATTGTGGGATGTATCTGCAGTTAGCGATTGACTCACATCCCTTTATGATGGTGTAATGACTAGTGATGAGCGAGTATACTCGATACTTGAGATTTCCCGAGCATGCTCGGGTGATCGCCGAGTATTTGAATGTGCTCAGAGATTTCATTTCTGTCGCCGTAGCTGCATGATTTGCGGCTGCTAGCCAGCCCGAGTACATGTGGGGATTGCCTATTTGTTAGGAAATCACCACATGTATTCAGGCTGTCTAGCAGCCGCAAATCATGCAGCTATGGTGACAGAAACTAAATCTCCGAGCACATAGCCGTTTTTTTGTTTTTTTTATTATTTTTAACATTACAACTTTTTACTATTGATGCCACATAGGGAGCATCAATAGTAAAAAGTTGGGGACACACGGTTAATAGCAGCGGTAACGGAGTGCATTACCCGCGCCACAACGCGGTCCGTTACCGCTGGTATTAACCCCATGTTTGAGGTGACTGGAGGGGAGTATGCGGGCGCCGGGCAGTGACTGCAGGGGAGTAGGGAGGGACTAATCAGACTGTGCCCGTCACTGATTGGTCGCGGCAGCCATGACAGGCAGCTGGCGAGACCAATCAGCGACACGGGATTTCCGTGACTTAGACAATTATATATATATATAGAAGCCTGTACTGATAGGCAGGCTAATTTCTGTTATCTCTCTCTGTTTGGTTTTCTCTGTTTGTACAGTTTTTAATTAAATAATAAATGTTCAGTTTTAATATCCCTAATTTGCTTATAAAACGACTTTAAGGGCTATTGAAAAACTTCAGATTGCACCTTTTGAGGTAGTCTATTGTGGATTATGACATGTCTTTAGGATAATTATCCATTTGTAAAAGCCATCCTCTTTTCAAATTCAGCTTTTTTACAGATGGTCTTTTTTTCTCCACACATACCTTTGATCACTGTGGTCAGAGTTCTAGTTTTACCTCACCAGTCCACAGGACTTATTTCCAAAATGCATCAGGCTTGTTTAGAACCTGTTTTGCATACTTCTAACACTGAATTTTATGGTGAGGACATAGAAGAGGTTTTCTTTGACTCTTCCGTGAAGACCATATTTGCGCAGATGTCTCTGAACAGCCTAAGGCTAGGTTCACATTGCGTTAGGGCAATCCGTTTAGCGCATACGCTAGAGGATTGCGCTAACGCAATGTCCCAAAAGGGATCGCGTTTGGCGATCCCGCTAGCGCAGACGCCCGATCTGCGCTAGCGAGGAAAGGACCTCGGACGCTGCAAGCAGCGTTCGAGGTCCGTTCGAAAATAACGGGAAATCGCTAGCGCATGCCAAAAATGGCATGCGTCAGCGATGCGTTAGCGACCCGTTAGTACATTGCGGTCAATGGGTTCGCTAACGGACCCGTTACATAGCGTTAATTGCGACAATTGCGCTATGTAATGCAGTCCGCTAGCGGACACCCATTAACGCAATGTGAACCTAGCCTAACAATGTACCATCACTCCAGATTCTGCTCTTTCTGAAGGTCTTTTGCAGTCAAGCGGGGGGTTCCGATTTACCTCTCTAGCAATCTTCGAGCAGCTCTCACTGAAATTTTGCTTGGTCTTCCAGACCATAGCTTGTCCTCCACTGTTCCTGTTAACTGCCATTTCTTAATTACATTTCAAAGTGAGGAAAGGGCAACTTGAAAACGCTTTGATATCTTCTTATAACTTTCTCCTGCTTTCTGGGCCAACACTATTTTCAGAGTGCTAGGCAGCTGCTTACAAGAACACATGGCTGCTGTTTTTTGGCACAAGGTTAGAGGCAGCTGGGTTTTGATAAAGCTGGGAAATTTGCATCACCTGGCCTTTCCTAACAATGATAGTGAACAAGCCATAACCCTAACAGGCTAATTAAGGTCTGAAACCTTGATCAAAGTTATCGGAGCACAAACATCTTCAAGGGTACCCAACCTTTTGCATCGGCCCATTTTCCTTTTTGTAATTTTTTAAATGTAAAAGATGAAAAAAAAAATATATATATATATATATATATATATATATATATTTCTTTGTATAAAATAAAAAGGAGTGTGCCATCTTTAACTTCATGCCTTTTAGAGATCATTTCATCTTCAACTTGCTTAACTGCTCACAATAACAGTCATTTTGACCAGAGGTGCCCAAACTTTTACATGTCACTGTATCTACTATATAATTGTCTAAGGGTCACTTCCATCTTTCTGTCTGTCTGTCATGGAAATCCAAGTCGCTGATTGGTCGCGGCAAAACAGCCACGACCAATCAGCGACGGGCACAGTCCGGCGGCAAAATGGCCGCTCCTTCCTCCCCGCAGTCAGTGCCCGCTCCATAATCCCCTCCAGTCAGCGCTCACACACGGTTAATGGCGGCGCTAACGGACCGCGTTATGCCGCGATGTAACGCACTCCGTTAACGCTGCTATTAACCCTGTGTGACCAACTTTTTACTATTGATGCTGCCTATGCATCATCAATAGTAAAAACATCTAATGTTAAAAATAATTTAAAAAATTAAAAATCGTTATATACTCACCGTCCGTCGGCCCCTCGGATCCACAACAGGCCTTCTCCGCTCCTCGCGACGCTCCGGTGACCGTTCCATGCATTGCGATCTCGCGACATGATGACGTAGCGGTCTCGCGAGACCGCTACGTTATCATCTCGCGAGACCGCAATGCACTCTTGGGACCGGAGCGAGCGAGGAGCATCGGTAAACGCTTCGCCTAGATCCGGGGGCTCCGGAAGGTGAGTATATAACAATTTTTTATTTTTATTTTTATTTTATTTTTTTACAGGGATATGATGCCCACATTGCTATATATTACGTGGCCTGTGCAATAGACGGCGTGGCCTGTGCAATAGACGGCGTGGCCTGTGCAATAGACGGCGTGGCCTGTGCAATAGACGGCGTGGCCTGTGCAATAGACGGCGTGGCCTGTGCTCTACACTACGTGGGCTGTGCTCTACACTACGTGGGCTGTGTTATATACTGCGTGCGTGGGCTGTTATACATTCAGTGGGCTGTGCTATATACTCCGTGGGCTGTGCTATATACTACGTGGCTTTGCTATATACTACATGGCTGTGCAATATATTACGTTGCTGTGCTATTTACTACGTGGGCTGTTATATACTACGTGGCTGTGCTATATACTACGTGGCCGGCCGCGAACAATCAGCGACACGCGCAGTCCGTTCGCTAATTGGTCGCGGCCGGCCGAATCCTGTGTATTCAATGTATTATTCTAAAATCTTCATAAATAAACTACATACATATTCTAGAATACCCGATGCGTTAGAATCGGGCTACCATCTAGTGTCTTAATAAGGAGCAATCGCTTGAATCACAATACATAGGTTAGTGCTACAGTGATCAATCAAGGAAAGGTCATCAGTGGTAAAATCTAAAAAACCACTTGTTGGTTCCAATTCCAATTATGTCTGGCATCAACGCTGCTTTTTTTTCAGAAGAGGTGGGTAGCCTTGCAGCTGACGAACAGCTCACTTATGCGACTTATTATAAAGTGTGTCCAACAGTAATATGGGGGCCACTCCAGCTTCCAGTTACTAAATTATGTAGTTATGTACACATCACCTATGTTTTGTTCACAATCTTCTGGGATTGACAAAATCAACCCACAAAATGTATCATCTCCTGTGAGAACTGATTGATAAAACCCAAGTGCGACTTACTATTCTGCAAAAAGGTTTTATAACTGACTGTATTCATTTAGAGTATAATCACATCGAACAATTTACTGTATTATGGACTCCATACATCTGTGTAATGACGTAGATATCGTTCAGCAAGTACATCATGAGAACACCTGACAAGTTCTGTGTCCATTGCGTTGCAGCCCTACATTTGGAGTATATGTAAGGAAAAGTTGCCAGCATATACTTCATCCAGGAAGACTGCGCTTTGCTATACAGAGGAGCCATTAAAAAACAAAAAAAGAACAAGGGAAAAAAAAACAACATACTGTGCAATACACAGTTTTTCTTTTTACAAAGGGATCTTTTGTACAGTGTTATGATTCAATCTTTGTTGGAGATATACGATACGAAAACTTCTTAAGGGCATGTTCACACTTTGCAGATTTTGCTGCGGATTTTTCCGCAGCGGATTTGGAAAAACCGCATTGAAAAACCACTGCGGTTTTCCCTGCGGATTTTCCTGCGGTTTCTTCTGCGGATTCCTCTGCGGGTTTTCAACAGCACTTTCCTATTGGTGCATGTTGAAAACCGCTGCGGAATCCGCAGAAAGTGACATGCTCCTTTTTTTCCGCAGCAATTCCGTGCGGTTTTTAAAGGGATTTTCCGCAAAGTGGGCACAGCGGTTTTTGTTTTCCATAGGGTAACATTGTACTGTACCCTGCATGGAAAACTGCTGCGGATCCGCAGCGTCAAATCCGCTGCGGATCCGCAGCAAAAACCGCAAAGTGTGAACATAGCCTAAATGTATACCACTAGGGATGAGCGAATAGCTTCAGATAGGTGCTTATCCGAATAGCTATAGTGCTTCCCAAATAGCAGCCTTGGGAACCAGGATACCTGGAGAACTCCCAATAATCAGCTGTTCGGTGCCGTCTACACAAACCCTTATTTTATCTTGGCTTGACCTTAAGGCCATGTGCACACATTCAGTATTTTTCGCGTTTTTTTCGCTATAAAAACGTGATAAAAACGCGAAAAAAACGCTTACATATGCCTCCCATTATTTTAAGTGTATTCCGCATTTCTTGTGCAAATGTTGCATTTTTTTCCGCGAAAAAAATCGCATCGCGGAAAAAAAAGCAACATGTTCATTAAATTTGCGGAATTGCGGGGATTCTGCACACCTAGGAATGCATTGATCTGCTTACTTCCCGCACGGGGCTGTGCCCACCATGCGGGAAGTAAGCGGATCATGTGCGGTTGGTACCCAGGGTGGAGGAGAGGAGACTCTCCTCCACGGACTGGGCACCATATAATTGGTAAAAAAAAAAAATAAATAATTAAAATAAAAAATAGTCATATACTCACCTTCGATGGCCCCCGGAGTCTTCCCGCCTCTCAGCGGTGCATGCTGCTGCTTCCGTTCCTATAGATGGTGTGTGTGAAGGACTTGCGATGACGTCGCGGTCACATGACCGCAATGACGTCGCGGTCACGTGACCGCGACGTCATCGAAGGTCCTGCACACACCATCTATAGGAACGGACGCCGCTGAGGAGATCGGCTGTCTGCAGGTGAGTATAACCATTTTTTTATTTTTTTTATTATTTTTAACATGATATCTTTTTACTATTGATGCTGCATAAGCAGCATCTATAGTAAAGAGTTGGTCACACTTGTCTAACAGTATGTTTGACAAGTGTGACCAACCTGTCAGTCAGTTTTCCAAGCGATGCTACAGATCGCTTGGAAAACTTTAGCATTCTGCAAGCTAAGTTCACTTGCAAAATGCTAAAAAAAAACGCAAAAAAAAAACGGGAAAAAAACGCAAAAAAAAAAAATGCGGATTTCTTGCAGAAAATTTCCGGTTTTCTTCAGGAAATTTCTGCAAGAAATCATGACGTGTGCATATACCCTTACTATAGTAATTTATTTGCACTCAAGAGATCTTTCACAACCACTTTCACTATTACTTTCACCCAACAGAAGACACTTGAGCAGACCTGGGCAAAGTGTGGCCACTGGGCCACATCTGACCCTCCTGCTGTCTCAGTCCAGCCCGCGGACCGAAACAGTCAGAGGGCTGGAAAACCGTGCCCACCCGCTCGCTGTCTCTATCTGCGCTGACTTCATTGATGGAGGAGAGGCCTCTGGCCACTTCCTCCACCAATCAGCATGTGAAATAGCGTGTGTACTGCGGAGAGTCAGTGCACTGGATACGGAAACAAAAGAAGAGCATCTGGGAACAGAACCGAGGTGAGTATGTGATGTTTTTTTTTTTCCATGTGTATGGGATGTTTGGGTGGGCATGGGGGAGAGGCTATGGGGGCATCATGCTGCACACAGGGAGGCTATGGGGGCCTCATGTAGTATACACTGTGTTCCAAATTATTATGCACATAGAGTTTAGGAGTGATAAGGTTAGAATTTTTTTGTTTGTCATTTAAACTCATTGATGGTGATGTGTGTCAGGGCTCTTTATATCACTGAAAGCAATTGCAGATACCTGTGCAAATTAGTTTGGCAGGTGTGTCCAAATAAAGGCAAGACTACTTAAGAAGGCTGTTCCACATTATTAAGCAGCCTACATTTTTTGCCAAAATGGCAAAGAAAAAGGATGTGTCGGCTGCTGAGAAGCAACAAATTGTGGAGTATTTAGGTCAAGGCATGACTACAATCAACATTGCCAAGACACTTCATCGTGATCATCGCACAATCAAGAAGTATGTAGCTGATTCCCAGCACACACGTGTGCGTGCTGATAAGGAAAAATTGAGGACTCTTTCCAACAGGCAATTGCGTATGGTTAAAAGAGCAGCTGCAAAAATGCCTTGTCATAGCAGCAGACAAGTTTTTGAAGCTGCTGGTGCCTCCAAAGTCCCCAGAACAACAAGATGCAGGGTCCTTCAGAGGGTTTGCAGCTGTGCGTAAGCCATCCTGTCGACCACCTCTATCCACTGCAACAAGCAGAAACGGCTCCAGTGGGCCAAATGATACATGAAGACTGGCTTCCAAACTGTTTTGTTCACCGATGAGTGCCGTGCAACGCTCGATGGTCCAGATGGATGAAGTGGAGAATGGACACCCCATGAAAACACGGCTAAGGCGCCAACAAGGAGGAGGTGGAGTAATGTTTTGGGCTGGAATCATGGGGAGAGAGATTGTCGGCCCCTTTATGGTCCCTGAAGGGGTAAAGATGAACTCCATAATCTATGTGGAGTTTCTAAAACAACACTTCCTGCCATGGTTCAAGAGGAAGAACCGTGCTTTCCACAGCAAGATCATTTTCATGCATGATAATGCACCGTCTCATGCTGCAAAAAACACATCTGCATCTCTGGCTGCTATGGGCATAAAAGAGGACAAACTTATGGTGTGGCCACCATCTTCCCCTGACCTCAACCCCATTGAGAACCTCTGGAGCATCATCAAAAGGAGTGTCTATGATGGCGGGAGGCAGTTTACATCTTAGCAACAGCTCTGGGAGGGAATTCTGTCCACATGCAAAACAATTGAAGCAGAAACCATCCAAAAACTGACAAATTCAATGGACGAGAGAGTTCAGAAGCTTCTTTCGAACAAGGGGTTCTATGTGCAAATGTAACATCACCTAGAATAAAGTTTTCACTTGAAAACTGTTTGATTTCATTTTGTAATAAGCTGATAATGCTAATAACTTCACAATTGACCATTTTTTTTGTTCAAAATAAAAAAAAAAGGTTGAAAACTCTGCTGTGCATAATAATTTGGAACATGCATTTTGAGTGTTTATTTTTTTAAAAAAAGATACTGTTTTCATAGGCAGTTTTTTCCAAAACATTGCAATTATACTAGAATAGTAGATGACTGGAAAATAACAATGACTGCAATTCAGATAGGTAATTTAGAGAAAATATGAGGAAATATTATTTGCATAATAATTTGGAACACAGTGTATATGGGGGAGGCTGCGTGGGGCTCCTGCCGAATAAGGGGGAGGCTGCGTGGGGCTCCCGCCGCATATGGGGGAGGCTCACGCCGCATATGGCGGAGGCTGCGGGAGGCTCACGCAGCATATGGCGGAGGCTGCGGGAGGCTCACGCCGCATATGGAGGAGGCTGCGGGAGGCTCACGCCGCATATGGAGGAGGCTGCGGGAGGCTCACGCCGCATATGGCGGAGGCTGCGGGAGGCTCACGCCGCATATGGCGGAGGCTGCGGGAGGCTCACGCCGCATATGGCGGAGGCTGCGGGAGGCTCACGCCGCATATAGCGGAGGCTGCGGGAGGCTCACGCCGCATATGGCGGAGGCTGCGGGAGGCTCACGCCGCATATGGGGGAGGCTGCAGGAGGCTAACGCCGCATATGGCGGAGGCTGCGGGAGGCTCACGCCGCATATGGCGGAGGCTGCGGGAGGATCATGCCGCATATGGAGGAGGCTGCGGGAGGCTCACGCCGCATATGGGGGAGGCTCTTACTGTATATAGGGAGGCTGTGTGGGGGCTCTTGCAGTAAATAAGGGGATGTGGGGGGCTTATCCAATATACAAAAGGGGCTGTACTTGGGTTCAAACGATAAATAAGGGGATTTCAGCATACTTAATTCTGCTCAGTATTAAGTGATACAATTAATAATATAATTGTCAATATTGAGTAGAATTAATTTCAGCCTATTGGTTCGGCCCTCCACATCAGTCAGGGTCTCATGTGGCCCCTCGGGAAAATTAATTGCCCACCCCTGCTCTAGAGTCATTATATTGCCTAACCACAAGAGGGTCGCTGGATATTATAGAGGTGACTCCTGTGATTGTTGTGATAACCTTGGGGAAGGTTCCAACTAGTGATGAGTAAATATACTCGTTGCTCGAGATTTCCCGAGCACGCTCAGGTGACCTCCGAGTATTTTTTAGTGCTCGGAGATTTCGTTTTCATCACCTCAGCTGAATGATTTACATCTCTTAGCCAGCTATATTTGTGGGGATTCCCTAGCAACCAGGCAACCCCCACATGTACTTATGCTGGCTAACAGATGTAAATCATTCAGCTGCGGCGATGAAAACTAAATCTCCGAGCACTAAAAGCGGCGGCTGTGACATACTCACCTGCTCCTGGCGAGGTCCCTGCATCTCCGGTCTCTGACAGCTTCTTCCAGCGTTGAGCGGTCACATGGTACCGCCCTTTACAGTAATGAATATGGACCAGACTTCACTCCCATAGGGGTGGAGCCGCATATTCATTACTGCAATGAGCGGTAACGGTGACCGCTCAATGCTGGAGGAAGCTGTCAGCGCCCGGAGATGCAGGGACCGTGCCAGGAGCAAGTGAGTATAATGGGGAGGGGGAGCACTGTACGATATTCACCTTTCCTCGTTCCGGGCGCTGCTCCGTCTTCCGCGTCCTCTGCAGCGACGCTCAGAGGATGTGGAAGACACAGCGGCACCGGAACAAGGGCAGGTGAGTATTGCAAGTGCAGGGGGGCCTGAGCGACGAGAGTTAAGTATCTCATCTCTTTTTTTTTTTATCACAGCAACAGCATATGGGGCAAATATCTTTACGGAGCATCTTATGGGACCATATTCAACGTTTGTGCAGCATTATATGGGGGAAATATTTCTATGGAGCATCTTATAGGGCCATAATCAACGTTTCTGCAGCATTATATGGGGCAAATATCTTTATGGAGCATCTTATGGGGCCATAATCAACGTTTCTGCAGCATTATATGGGGCAAATATCTATATGGAGCATCTTATGGGGCCATAATCAACATTTGTGCAGCATTATATTGGGCAAATGTGTCTATTGAGCATCTTATGGGGCCCTTATTAACCTTTATGCAGTACTGTATGGGGCAAATATGGGGCCATTATTAACCTTTGTGCAGCATTATATGGGGCATATTTTAATATGGAGCATCTTCATCAAAACTGTATGGAGCATTATATGGGGCTCCTGATTCAATATGGATATTCAAAAACGCGACCTGATATCTCAATTACTTTTACTTTTATTGGTACCTATTTTTATTTTTGAAATTTACCGGTAGCTGCTGCATTTTCCATCCCAGGATTATACTCGAGTCATTAAGTTTTCCCAGTTTTTTGTGGCAAAATTAGGGGGGTCGGCTTATACTCGGGTCGGCTTATACTCTAGTATATACGGTATTTTAAACTGACATTAGCTCTCCTAGTCCCAATGTCAGACTGCAAATGAAAGTATCATCATAAGTCAGCAATGTTTATATCATAACATAAAAAGCAAGATGATCAACCAAATGAAAGTAGTAATTACAGTAAAGACTCATCCCCGAAAAGCACCAAACAATATCATGATCCAGCCAAACCACACCTGTTCTGGCCAAATTCGGTTGTATAAGGTCTACTTTTAAAAGCAAGAAAACATTGCAGATGGACCAAGACTACAATGACCTCTCTACCCTTAAAGGGATTACACATCTTTTTAACCCCTTAGTGACCACCAATAGGACTTAAAACTAACCTGAGAAATAAGTGAATAGCATTCCCCCAATGGTCAATATGCAGCAGCTGTCAGCAGTACACTACTCTGACACCCTGCTGCATCAGTCACAATGGGAGGTGGCACTGAACATGGACATTTAACCCCTTGGAGGATGCTATCAATAGTGACTATGGCATCTAGATGGTTAACAGAGCATGGGTGCTCCCTCTTTACCCCATTGGCGCCCTCAAATCATGACTGTGTGGTCCTGTTGGTTGTCATTGCAATTTATGATTAAATAATGACGAGTCTGCCAGCTATATTGACCTGTTCTGAAATTAGCAACATATAGCAAAAACTAGATGGTAGCCCGATTCTAACGCATCGGGTATTCTAGAATATGTATGTAGTTTATTTATGAAGATTTTAGAATAATACATTGAATACACAGGATTCGGCCGGCCGCGACCAATTAGCGAACGGACTGCGCGTGTCGCTGATTGTTCGCGGCCGGCCACGTAGTATATAGCACAGCCACGTAGTATATAACAGCCCACGTAGTAAATAGCGCAGCCCACTGAGTGTATAACAGCCGGGCCACGCAGTGTATAACAGCCGGGCCACGCAGTGTATAACAGCCGGGCCACGCAGTGTAGAACACGGGCCACGCAGTGTAGAACACGGGCCACGCAGTGTAGAACACGGGCCACGCAGTGTAGAACACGGGCCACGCAGTGTAGAACACGGGCCACGCAGTGTAGAACACGGGCCACGCAGTGTAGAACACGGGCCACGCAGTGTAGAACACGGGCCACGCAGTGTAGAACACGGGCCACGCAGTGTAGAACACGGGCCACGCAGTGTAGAACACGGGCCACGCAGTGTAGAACACGGGCCACGCAGTGTAGAACACGGGCCACGCAGTGTAGAACACGGGCCACGCAGTGTAGAACACGGGCCACGCAGTGTAGAACACGGGCCACGCACTATATTGCACAGCCCACGCACTATATTGCACAGCCCACGTAGTACATTGCACAGCCCACGTAGTACATTGCACAGCCCACGTAGTACATTGCACAGCCCACGAAGTACATTACACAGCCCACGCAGTACATTGCACAGCCCACAGTATATTGCACAGCCCACGTAGTATATAGCACAGCCCACGTAGTATATTGCACAGGCCACACAGTATGTTACATCGCTGCATAACGCGGTCCGTTAGCGCTGCCATTAACCGTGTGTGAGTGCTGACTGGAGGGGATTATGGAGCGGGCACTGACTGCGGGGAGGAAGGAGCGGCCATTTTGCCGCTGGACTGTGCCCGTCGCTGATTGGTCGTGGCTGTTTTGCCGCGACCAATCAGCGACTTGGATTTCCATGACAGACAGAGGCCGCGACCAATTAATATCTGTGACAGACAGACAGACAGAAAGACGGAAGTGACCCTTAGACAATTATATAGTAGATAAGCTTTTTCTTTCCTGTCATGCCACTTTGCATTAATTTGGAGGGAAAAAAAGCACCTTCAGGGTTAATTAACTACCTGACAGCAGTTTTGAATATGTTGGGAGGGGCTTTATTTAAAATAGCAGCTTTTTGGGGGGCTTTCCAATATCTAAGTCCCCGAAGTCACTTCAAAACTGTACAGGACCCTAAAAAAATACGTTTTGTACATTACCTTGAAAAAAAATGAAAAAAAAATACTGCTACAATTTTAAAGCTTCTAGCATCCCAACAAAATAATAGAACATTATACAGATGGTGCTGATTTAAGACAGACATGAGGGAAATGTCATTTAACTATTTTGTGTGGTATGACTCTTCGGATTAAGGCTGTGTGCACACGTTCAGGTTTTTTCATGGTTTTTCGCTATAAAAATGCAAAAAAAATGCATACGTTAAGCATCCTATTATTAGAATGCAATCCGCAATTTTTGTGCACATGTTGCATTTTTTTCCGCGGTGGAATCGCATTCCGGAAAAAAACGCAGCATGTTCATTCCTTGTGCCGAATCGCAGCGATTCCGTACACATAGGAATGCATTGATCCGCTTACTTTCCGCATGTGGCTATGCCCACCATGCGGGAAGTAAGCGGATCATGTGCGGTTGGTACCCAGGGTGGCCCTTGGGAACCATATAATTGTTAAAAAAAAAAAAAAAAAAAGAATTAAAATAAAAAAAAACACATGATATTCTCACCTTCCGGTGTCTCCAGCAGTCTTCCCGCTCCTCGCGATGCTCCGTTCCCAATAATGCATTGCGAAAATGACCTGTGATGACGTAGCGGTCTCGCGAGACCGTACGTCATCTGAGGTCATTGCTGCAATGCATTATTGGGAATGGAGCATCGCGAGAAGCGGGAAGACTGCCGGGGACGCCGGAGGGTGAGAATATCATGATTTTTTATTTTTTTAATTATTTTTAACGTTTTATCTTTTTACTATTCATGCTGCATAGGCAGCATCAATAGTAAAAAGTTGGTCACACTTGTCAAGCACTATGTTTGACAAGTGTGACCAACCTGTCAATTAGTTTTCCAAACGATACTACAGATCGCTTGGGAAATGCTAGCATTCTGCAAGCTAAGAACGCTTGCAAAACGCTAGTGTTTAACGGGAAAACGCATGCCAATTCCGCATGCGATATACCCGAGGCAGGAGTTGCGGAATTGCCACGGAAATTTCCGCGGCAATTCTGCAACGTGTGCACTTAGCCTTAAGGGATAATCATCATTCAAAGCTTGAAAATTGTTAATTTTTAGGAATGTCAAATTTATATTTTTTTTATTAAATAAATGCAAAACTTATCGATCAAAATTTACCATGATCATAAAATATAATGTGCCATGAAAAACAATCTCAAATCACTGGGATATGATGAAAGATTCCACAGTTATCGCCACAAAGTGACATGTCAGATTTGAAAGTTTGTCCTGGAAACGAACGGGCTAAATTAATAACCGCAACTCCACAACCGCAAATCAGTTGTTTGAAAGGGCCAAAGCACTTGCGTGAGCTCTGAAACTTCTTCAATATTTACAGGAAAGATATATATCTTTGTACTGTGTTAGCCAGTAGATAGAATAATATTTAGAATTGATATTTAGAATTGAGAGTTCTCAGTAGTTGATACCTTTTAGGATTTCTTGCAGAAATTTCCTGAGCAAAACAGGACATTTTCTGCAAGAAATCCGCATGCATTTTTGTCGGAGGTTCCCAATGCAATAACATAGTGGGAAATCCGAAAAAAATCTGCAAAATTAATGAACATGCTGCGTTTTTTACCGCGATGCGGTTTTTTTTTTTCGCGGAAAAAAAACGCATCATGTGCACAAAAATTGTGGAATGCATGCTAAATGATGGGATGCATAATGTATTTTTTTTTTCGCGTTTTTATAGCGAACAAAACGCCAAAAATCTGCTACGTGTGCACACAGCCTTAGTGCACACGTAGCAACGTGGTTGATACCTTTTAATGGCTAACTGAAAAGATGGTAACAAATAGCAAGCTTTCGAGACTACATACGTCTCTTCATCAGGCATCTTTGGTGGGTGCCTGGACTGTTATCGCCATTTTAGGTAAGATATGTGACTCTCTTAAGCATGGGGTTTTGCCAATTACTGTCTTGGACATTTGGGGTCTTATGATATATAGTATCTTTGTTATACATACTTCTAGGACAACTTTTGTCCAATTATTTATATCAGGTATTTTTGCCCCTAATTATACTACTATATAGAGTGTCTATTATCAATATCCTTTTTGTTACTGTGTTGGGTTATATATATACACTATGTATTTTTGCTCAGTCCAGGTGTCCCACCTCTTGTTGTTTGCGCGGTGCTTACTGGTTTATTATCTAAATATGTTTTTATAATTGAAATAAGGCATTCTTTGTATTTTGTTCTGGCTTTATTTTTTCTTTGTGTTATATATGCTCAACTTTAATTGCAGGATATTGGACCATTCTGTAATACATTGCACTGCCGTTACAAGAAGTACAGAGAAGGCAAGTACTAGCCATCCAGAAAAACAATGAGGAGGCCGACAACCCTTTAAGGCTATTTCACACTTGATGTGTTAGGCCAGTTTCACACATCAGTTTTTTGCTGTCAGTCACAATCCGTTAGCCCGACGGATCCATTGCAGATTGTGAAAAACTGATGTAACAGATCCATTTTTTTTTTTTACGGATCAGACTAGCGGATCTGGCTAATTGGATCGAAGCATGCTCAGTTAAAAAAAAAACGGAATCAGTCGACGGATTCCGTCATTTGACAGATCCAGCACCATAGGCTTCCATTCTAGCAAACGACTGACGGCGACGGATCCGTCGTTGTCCGTTTTTTCGACGTACACAAAAAACATTACTTTGTCCGTTGTCTCTGCCCGCCGGACAAATAATTTTCTACGGATTAGGTAAACGACAGATGAAACGTGAGGCCATCCGTCGCTAATACAAGTCTATGAAAAAAAACGGATCCAGCGGCAGTTTCCGGATCAGTTTTTTTTTTTCAAAATTCGACAGATTGCGACTGATGGCAAAAAACTGATATGTGAAAGGTGCCTTAGGGTATTGTTCACAAGCAACAATTTTGCTGCTTTTTTCTGTAGGAAAATAGCAATTGTTACAAAACCAAAGCGGTGATCCTTCAGTAAAATGTGCATTTTTGGTGTGTGTTTTTGAGGTTTTGTTTTTTTCTACTCAGTAAAATCGCTGCAGAAATTGACATGCTGTTTTTTGTTTTTTTTAATGCACCATAGGTCAAAAACATAGCACGTGAATGACATTTTATATTTTTGCTGCTCTTGTAAAAAAAAAAAAAAAAAAAAAGTTCAGTGTATACAAGCTCTAATGCAGATTGGCTTTTTTTTTTACTCTTTAGGCCGGCGTCACACTGGCGAGTTTTACGGACGTATGAGCGCAGAAAATACACCCGTAAAATACGCATAAAACACGGCCCAATGATTCCCTATGTCCCAGCTCCTATCTGCCGTATTTTACTGATCCGTATTATACGGTCTTGTACGGCCGTACAAAATCGCAGCTATGCTGCGTTTGTTACCGTATTGCGCAAAAAAAATCGCCAATGAAAGTCTATGGGGGCGAGAAAAATACGGATTACACACGGACCAGCAGTGTGACTTGCGAGAAATACGCAGCGGTGTTCTATAGAAAAGCCGGCAATTCAATTGTCGGCTTTTCATTTCTCCTTCACAAACCCGACATGATATGAGACATGGTTTACATACAGTAAACAATCTCATATCCCTTTTTTTTTGCATATTCCACACTACTAATGTTAGTAGTGTTTATGTGCAAAATTTGGGCACTGTAGCTTGTAAAATAAAGGGTTAAATCGCGGAAAAAATTGGCGTGGCTCCCACGCAATTTTCTCCGCCAGAGTGGTAAAGCCAGTGACTGAGGGCAGATATTAATAGCCAGGAGAGGGTCCATGGTTATTGCCCCCCCCCCCCCCCCGGCTAAAAACATCTGCCCCCAGCCACCCCAGAAAAGGCACATCTGGAAGATGCGCCTATTCTGGCACTTGGCCACTCTCTTCCCACTCCCGTGTAGCGGTGGGATATGGGGTAATGAAGGGTTAATGTCACCTTGCTATTGTAAGGTGACATTAAGCCAGATTAATAATGGAGAGGCGTCAATTATGACACCTATCCATTATTAATCCAATAGTACGAAATGGTTAATCAAACACACACACATTATTTAAAAGTATTTTAATGAAATATGTATGTGTATGTGTCCACGTTCAGGATTGCTTCAGGATTTGGTCAGGATTTTATGCAGGTAAAATCCTGACCAAATCTGCACCTGAGGTCACTGGCAGGTCACCTGCGTTGTCCTTGAGTTTTTTCTGCAATGTAAGACGCGCCGCATGTGAGTTTTCTCGGGTGTGCCGCATGCGTCTTTTACTGCATAGTGGAGACAGGATTTCATGAAATCCCCTCCACTATGCTGTAACATCCGGACACTGCGTTTTTTATGCATGCTGCTCAACGCTGCGTCAAAAACTCAGCGTTTCCTGAACGTGGACACATACCCTATGTGGGCTAAGGCTATGTTCACACGGTGTGTTTTTGTTACGTTTGCAAACGGGTGAACATTGTGAGTGTGTGTGTGTGTGTGTGTATGTATATATATATATACACACACACACACACACACAGTTTAGGCCAGGGTGTCACTACCATATAACATGGCCGAGTGCTATGCGACAAAACATCGTATGACACTCGGACCAGTGTCACTCTATTACATAAGACTGCACTCTGATGTCATCCCAGTGCAGTCTGATATATGGCGAGTCAGGCCGTGAAGGAGATGGAGAAATTCACTTATGCGAGAGGATCAGATCACAGTGGCATGACACTCGGAGCAGAGCTGGGGCCGAGTGTCATCGCATCGGATGCCATATGCTCATGTGATTCCACCCTAGAAGGTCACTGTAGTGGTGCCAGTTTAAAAAAAAAAAATAAATCTCTTTAGTTAATTAAGGCTACTTTCACATTAGTGTCGTGCACTGCCACTGATGCATACTGTGGAAGCGCCGCACAACGGGGGCAGCGGATGCCGTTTTTCAACGCATCCGCTGCCTCACTGTGAGGTGCGGGGAGGAGGGGACGGAGTTCCGGCCGCGCATGCGCGGTCGGAAATGGCGGACACGACGCACCAAAAAACATTACAAGCAATGTTTTTTGGTGGCGACGGTCCGACGCAACCGTCGCACGACGGTTGCGACGTGTGGCAATGCGTCGCTAATGCAAGTCAATGGAGAAAAAACGCATCCTGCAAGCACTTTTGCATGATGTGTTTTTTCTACAAAATGACGCATAGCGACGTGCAGTGCACGACGCTAGTGTGAAAGTAGCCTAAGTGTCCACACAAAGAAAGTGGGGCAGGAAAGGAGGTGACCAAACAGAGGTTAAAAAAAAATAAATAAATAACTAAATCTTCCATTTTTATATATTTACCCCACTTAATCACCTCCAATATATTCCATAGTTACCTTACTTACTTAGTCACTTCCTATACCTTCCCTTTGTATCTTTTACCCCTCTGATCACCTCTATGGGGCTTCCATTTTTATCCAGTTACCACACCTGGTTACCTCCTATATCTTTCACTTTTATCCATTTACCCCTGTTAGTCACTTCCTATATCTTCCATATTTACCCCGCTTAGTCATCTCATTCACACTCTGATATAAAAACATGGCTCTAATATGGATGAGTAATACAGATCGTTGTTTTTATTAACTCAGAGGTGCTGATATAGACATCAATGTATACACACATAAATGAGAGCACAGGGATTGACATTTATCATTTCTGAGGTAAATGTTGGGGAGGTGCAGTGAGAAAAAGGATACCAAAATGCCTATATATTAAAATTGGGGTTATACATATAATTTACGAGGTAAATATTATTGAATCTGGTAAAAAAAAATATCTAAACAAGGGGTTAACAAACGTGTGGGGTATGGGAATAGATATTGGGGGGCTCAGTTATAAAAATAAGACGTCAAACATTTGGATACATCATAAACGGGAACGGGGGGCTAAATTTATCATTTCTGAGGTAAATGTTGGGGAGGTTCAGGGAGAAAAATGATATAGATGTGTCTATATATCATAATTGAGGGTGTACATATAATTTCTGAGGTAAATGTTTGGGGGATCAGTGAGAAAAATAATGTGGAAATGTCTATATATTATAATTGGGGTGTACACATCATCTCTGAGGTAGATGTTGGGGGATTCAGTGAGAACAATTATATGGACGTGTATGAATGCATTATAAATGTGGTAGACATGTATTTTCTGAGGTAGATGTTGGGGGTTTCAGGTAGAAAACCGATATAAACGATCAGACACGTATACAGACACGACGTGTATATGAGGAGAGGGCTGTATAGCTGATTTATGAGGTAATTACAGCAGGCGGGCGCTATATAAAGGCTGCCTGCATAACATAAGGTATATGTGAGGAGACATCTATGTGTCCGTCCGCCTCACACACGCCACACATGACCGCGCACTCACCTGTCAGCGGCTCCGGCCTCTCCGCCTCTTTCGACATTTATTTCTCCACCAGGAACATGGCAGTTCCGACACATTGAGCCAGACTTCAGGAAGCGTCAGGTGCAGCAATGAGCGACGGACAAGGCAACCAATCAGCAGCCGCGCTCAGAGAGTGCAACCAACGAGCGTCCAATCAGAACGGGAGGGAGGCGGGAGTATGCAGATACAGCGTCTGGAGCAGTGCGCAGGTGCTCTCGTCTCTAGAAGAGGCTGAGGTTGATCATGAGGATGATGGGGATTTATTATTATTAATTTTTTTAGTCTGCAGTGATGTTTCTTCTGCATAAAGAGTGGGTAGCCATATCACCCCCAGGGTGAGGTTCTGAGTTTCAGCCTCTCCTCTTATATTAACCCCTCATTGACTGGACATTTCCAGCCTTAAAAAAAATGTTTTTTTGTTGCTGTTTTTCTTAATTAGTTTTAATTTTTGTATTATTTTTCTAAAATAATCTTAGAGTGAACATCGCTCAGGTTTTTTTCTTCTTTCTAATTACAAATTCATGACAGCACCTGCTGGATGATATATCCTATCTGATATTGATTACTAAGGACAGCCCATCAATATCAGTGTAGTAGGCGGCCCCGTTACAGGGTTTTTTATTTTACTCACTTATATCGCGTCATTAATTCCACAGCACTTTACAGACATTATCATCACTGTTCCAATTGGGGCACGCAAAAACAGGGAGAAAATGCAAACTCCCCGCAGATGTGTTTTGGTGGGATGTGAACCCAGGACCCCGGCACTGCAGAGCAGCAGTGCTTACCACTGAGCCACTTTATTCCCCCCAAATCAATATATTAGAAAGGGGATAATTTTCAGATTGCTGTGGGTCTGACTGCTGGGACCCCCTGCGATCCAGTGAACAGGCCTGAATGGACTGGAACTAAGCACACTCAAGCGCTACCCATTGATTGTCTATAGGACTGATGGAGAAGGAAGACTACAGAGCACTGTCCCATAGGCAATAAATGAGGCTGAGCATGGGCCCCTCCAGACCATGAAGAGCATTTTTCTCTGGATTATTGGTGGTCTCAGCAATCAGCAATGTATCCCCTATCCTACATATAGGGGACAACTTCTTGATTTTGGGGGGGAAATAACCCTTTAAGTTCCCAAAAATACCAATATAACATCAACAGCCCACAAAAAAAATGCCCTTACACAGCTCCGTCGAAACAACAAACCATAAAATGGAAAGCTTGTCCTAACCAGCACCAGGACTGCATCTGTGCATTGTTTGTCATTTCTCATGGACCCCTACACCTGGATGATTTGGATCCAAGGCTCACAGGAAAAAACAGCCATGTCTATAGGATATTTTTTTCAGACACACATTCACAAAAAAAAACACACTTGTGAACAAACCCATAGACTATTATAATAATAATAATGGGAATGTGTTCTGTTTGTGAAAAATACTGAAAGATCACATATATTAAAAAGGGGTGTCTGCACGAGGCTTTAGAGTTTACATTCCTACAAGACATTTTTTTTAAACAAATCTCATGTTCATACAATCAGCAGTTACATCCAGTAATGCGCCTCAATGTTATAAGTGCAGGCAGGAACTGCTGACACAGGGACTGGCGCTGACCCAGCGGGCCTGCAAGGCAGTAAAGCATGAAGATTGTCATTTCCACACCTGTACACAGTGCTAGCAATTAATCCCCTATATGTGTTGTGGCGGTACTTGCTCCCCATTCCCGAGATGTGGATGACATGACGCTTGTGAGAGAAAATGGATTGAGGCTTAGAGCCAGTGTAATATGATTATTACTCGTCCCATGTGCAGATGGAGCATAGTGCAACTCCTGCTTTATTCATCATCTATGTGTGCAGTCAGTGTCACACATGCTCATTACCCCTCCCACTGACACATAGAAGTAAATAGAGCAACAGCTATCTACACATACTACTCTTTCACGCCGGGGATTTTCTTTTGATTGATGGGAATCCCTGTATGTATCATTCATCCTGTGGATAGATGAAAAAGGTTGTTTATGAAAAGTCACCTTAAGGCCTGTCCCACACGTCCAGATAATTCCGGTACCGGAAAAATCGGTACCGGAGTTATCCGTGTCCATGTGTCCGTGAGCTCGCGTGGCACATCAGTGTGGCACACGTGCGGCAGCCGTGTGCCGCCCGTGTGCTGACTGAGTACCACACGGACCGTGCTGGAGACAGCACTACAGTAAGCGCTGTCCGCAGCGTGGTGCTGAAGCCACCATTCATCCCTTCTCTCCAGCAGCGTTCGCTGGGGAGAGGGAATGAAAAATCATTGTTTTTGTTTGGTTAAAATAAACTTTCCGGCAACCTCCCCCCTCCTGTGACCCCGGCCGCTGTTAGTAAAATGCCCGGCTCCACCCGGCTCCCTCGATGCTTCCTCTCCGCGCCGCAGCTTCTTCCTGTATGAGCGGTCACGTGGTACCGCTTATTACAGTGATGAATATGCGGCTCCACCTCCCATAGGGGTGGAGCCGCATATTCATCACTGTAATAAGCGGTACCACGTGTCCACTCATACAGGACAAGTATTTTACCGGGTGAGTATTTTACTAACAGCGGCCGGGGGCACAGGGGGTGGAAGGTGGGAGGGGGGAGGTTGCCGGAAAGTTTATTTTAACAACAAAAAAAACCAAAAAAATGATTTTTCATATCTTCTCTCCAGCGAACGCTGCTGGAGAGAAGAAATGAATGGCAGCTTCAGCACCACACTGGGGGGACAGCGCTTACTGTAGCGCTGTCTCCTGCATGGCACACGGACTTCACACGGACAGCATCCGTGTGCGGTACGTGTTTTACACGGACCCATTGACTTTAATGGGTCCGTGTGATCCGTGCGCTCCCACGAACACTGACATGTCTCCGTGTTTTGCACACGGACACACGGTCCGCGAAAACACGCTGACATGTGCAGAGACACATTGATTTTAATGTGTCTACGTGTTTCAGTGTCTCAGGTACGTGAAAAAACTGACACCTCACGTACCGGAATCACTGACGTGTGAAGCCGGCCTAAAGAAGTAGTCCAATTAAAACAAGTGATCAACCATCCACAGTAGAGGTAATAAGTAATAACTAGGGATGAGCGAATACCTTCAGATAACTCCTTATTCGAACAGCTATAGCGTTTACCAAATAGCTGCATCAGGAACCCGGATACCTGGAGCGCTCCCGATAATCAGCTGTTCGGGTCCGCAGCTGCATGTGTGACAGTCAGAGCACATGCATGGAGAGCCTGTTTGTTGGGTTCTCCATGCATGTGTAATGACAGTGAAACAGCCGCGACAGATGCAGCTGCGGCACCGAACAGCTGATTATCGGGAGCGCTCCAGGTATCCGGGTTCCCATGCTGCTATTCGGTAAGCGCTATAGCTCTTCAGATAAGGAGTTATCCGAAGCTATTTGCTCATCCCTAGTAATAACTTATTGATTGGTGGTCGTGTGACTGCTGGGTCCTGCACCAATTGGTAGAATGGAGTGGAAGGGTGCATGTTAGGCTGGAGTCACACTTGCAAGTCTCTCGCATCAATGCCCGGTGCTGCTGCCGGCACTCAGGACCAGAGCGTTCAGCTGCACAGAAATACATGCAGCCGGGTATTGATGCGCGAGTTTCTCACATTGCACTCACAAGTGTGACCCCGGCCTTAGACTGCTGCTTTCTATGAGGCCGCAGAGTGCTGTGCTCTTCTTTTTCCAGCAGCCACATAGAGAATGAATAGAGTAGTGGTGGAGCACTTACAAATCTAATTTGCAATAGAGATAAGGCTATGTGCCCATGTTGCGGATTAGCCTCAGGAATTTTATGTGAGGATTCTGTATCTCTTGACAGAAAAAGCAGGTGCGGATTTGTTGCGCTTTTTGTGCGGATTTGCCTCGGATTTTGTGCGGATTTCTTGCGTTTTTTACCCCTGCGGATTTCTATAATGGAATGGGTACAAAAACACTGCAGATCCGCAAAAAATAAGTGACATGCTACTTCTTTTAATCCGCAGCGTTTCCGCACGGAATTTTCCACACCATTAGCACAGCAGTTTTTTTTCTCATTGATTTACATTGTACTGTAAATCACTTGCGGATCTGCAGCGTTTCTGCATGGTAAAAAACGCTGCGGATCCGCAGGAAATCCGCAACGTGTGCACATACCCTAAAAGTAACAGGTGTTCTGGTGATGGGCGTGGGTCCCTGCTGTAGGAGCCATATGATCAGTAAGTTATCACCTATCTGAACTTGTTTTCATCTGACAATCCCTTTAAAAGTTTATTCCCTATCCATAGGATAGACTAGAGCAGTGTTCCCCAACTCCGGTCCTCAAAAGCCATCAACAGGTCATGTTTTCAGGATTTCCTTAGTATTGCTCAGGTGATAATTGCATTACCTTCACAGGCAATAATTCCATCACCTGTGAAATACTAAGGAAATCCTGAAAACATGACCTGTTGGCAGGGCCGGCGTTTGGCACAGGCAGACCAGGCAGACGCCTGGGGCCCCCACCTACAAGGGGGCCCCCCTGCATCTGCAACCTGTATGAATTGCCCAGAGGGTGTACAGCAGTGAAGCAGCAGTCCCAGAATGTGTCTCCCAAACCCCCCTTGAGACCCCCTCAGTGCAGTGATTTACTCATGTGGTTCTGAGCTCTGTGCTGTTTGCTGTAGGATCAGGTTTCACAGTCACATACAGCAGCCATCAGCATAGGCTCTGACCACAGTCACTGCTTGTAATCTGACAGGGCGACCTCCTGTCACTACTGTTTGGATGACACAAGACAGGAATATTGTCTGCTGAATCAGGGTATTTATTATATAGAAATAAATGAATTCCCATGTGAAACAATAAGGGTAAACTATACACATATAGTACAGGTGTGCATAGGAATCAGCGTTTTTGGTGCATTTTTTTTTTGCAGCCAAAGCCTGCTCCCTTGGCAGTAAAAACTCTGCTTTCAAAGCACCCATTTGTTTAGGGTATGTGCAGAGGATCCGGAAATGGCAGCCCTTTGGATGCAGCGGACATGTGTGGTGTCCAAAGTGCTGCCATGTTTTGAACACAGGTGATTCCGCGTGTGTTCATTGAACCGCGCGGAATCACCGCATCCTATACATTGCAGGGGTGAGATTTCTCTGGTGGAGACTCGCGTCTACGCCATATAAATTGACATGCTGCGGTCTGGAGAGATGCGCCCCATGTCCATCTCCGCAGGTGAGGTGCGGGTGTCAGTGCACGCATAGTAGAGAAAAATTCTGCATATGAACATGGCGAAAAGCTGCTTTTCAAAGTGCCAGCAAAACATAGGAGATTTCCGAAATCTCCTGCAGGCGCTTGTTTGTTTTCTGACTACATTTCAGAACTGTAGCGCTTTTTAAATCTGTAGCGTGTCACTTCTTTCAGTGTGTTTTCACCTGTAGAAAGCAATGAAAGAATAAAAAAGCTGCAAATATTGCAACGGCATTTTTCACTGCAATTTTTTAAGTGGTTTTGGTGAATTCAACTATTAGATCAGTATTTATAATGCAGAAACAGCAATGAGGCTATGTGCACACGTTGCGGAATCTGCTGTGGATTTTTCCACGCAGATTCCTAAAAATCTGCAGGTAAAATGCCCTGTATTTTACCTGCACATTTACTGCGGATTTATCGTGGAATTACCGTGGTTTTTGTGCGGTTTTCAACAGCGTTTTTACACCTGCGGATTCCTATTATGGAGCAGGTGTAAAACGCTGTGGAATCCGCACAAAGAATTGACATGCTGCAGAAAATACAACACAGCGTTTCCGCGTGGTATTTTCCGCAGCATGTGTACTGCGGATTTTGTTTTCCATACGTTTACATGGTACTGTACAACGCATGGAAAACTGCTGCAAATCCACAGCAAAATCCGCAGCGTGTGCACATAGCCTGAGAAACCTGTCACCACTTCTGTATTTCTCACCCTCCTGGTTTTGGCTTACATATGCTGATTTGAAATACTGACCAAACACTCAACGTGTGGCCACAGTGCAATGTTATCATTTGGGGCCCCCACTTTGTCTAAAACCGGCCCTGCCTGTTGGTGGCTCTTGAGGACTGGAGTTGGGGAACACTGAACTAGAGGATAACTTGCGACTGCTAGGAATCCTAATGATACAGAGATTGGGGATCTGGACACTCAACAAATAGCATAGCCTCATCCTGAATGCAACATAGGTGCATATGCTCTGCCTCTGCTCCATTCATTCTCTATTGCTGGGCTGGAGGAAGCAGGGTGTATCATCGTCTGTTTGTGGCAGTCTCATAAATAGTAAATGTAGCAGAGATGAAGCATGCACAACTTTGCTCCTCTCTAGACAACGCTGTAGAGCTCCAGTCTTGGGTTTATGGGAGGTCTCAGTGGTCAGACTTCCACCTATCAGATTGTTACCTCCTGTCCTAAGGATTGGGGATAACTTGTTATTTTGGGAATAACCCTTTAATGAAACTCAATACAATAATAAACGTACTATAATATGAACTAAACAAGCTGTAAAATGTTACAGAACCAGTTTAGTCAGAGGCACAGAGCAAAAGACTCTCAGGGATGACCAAGGAATAATCACTGATCTATATGAGAAGCCTCGATGTCCCCATATGTGTAGGTTGTGATGTGAAATTATACATTTTTTATATTTCTCTTAGGGCTCTTTCACACGTCAGTGTTTCCAGTACATGTGGTGACTGGTTTCACACGTGCTGGGGACACTTACACACGTAGTGTGTTTCCATGGACCATGTTTCCGTGGACAAAACATGCTGACTTGTCCGTTTGTTTGTTTTTACCATCAGCACGGGCTGCAAAACGTCCCACACAAGTGCACACGGATGACACATAGACCACATCCGTGTGTCATCAGTGTGAATCAGTTCGCATTGATTCCTGAGTGCTGTAGACCGCTCACATCATTGTCCCCTGATTGTGCAGCGGTCAACTTGAGCAAAGGACAATGTTGAGAGTTGTATTCAACTTTTAACAGCAAGAGCAGGTGGCAGCTGATGGGAGTATTCATTAGCCGGTACTATAAATACTTGAATGCTAACCAGCCAGGCAAAGATGACAGCTGCAGGCTGCAACCCTTAGCTGCCAGCTTTAGCAAGGCTGGTTATCAAAAATACAGCGGTCCACATGCTGGTTTATTTTTTCAAATATTTAAATAAATAATTTTAAAAAAAAAGCAGCGTGGAGTCCCCTCCATTTTTGACAACTAGCCAAGCTGAAGCAGACAGCTGGGGCTGGTAATTTCTTACTAGTACGGCTACGGTCACACTAGCAGTATTTGGTAAGTATTTTACATCAGTATTTGTAAGCCAAAACCAGGAGTGGGTAATAAATGCAGAAGTGGTGCATATGTTTCTATAATACTTTTCCTCTAATTGTTCCTCTTCTGGTTTTGGCTTACAAATACTGATGTAAAATACTGACCAAATACTGCTAGTGTGACGGCAGCCTAAGGGGCCATGAATATTGGCCCACCCAGCCTAATAGCCCGCAGCCACCCCAGAAAAGGCGCAACTATTAGATGCGCCAATTCTGGTGCTTTGCCTGGCTCTTCCAATTTGAATGAAAAATCAAGGTGTTTTTTTTATTTTTTTTTGTGTTTAAAATAAAGTTCATGGTCACCTCCCGCCTCCCACCCCCTGTGCGCACGCCCGCTTGCATTAAAATACCCAGCTCCCGCGATGCTTCCTCTCAGCGCCGGGATTATTTTAATGCAAGAGGGCGGGCGCACAGGGGTTGGGAGGCGGAAGGTGACCACTAACTTTATTTTAAACACAATAAAAAAAAAACCTTGATTTTTCATTCCTTCTCTCCAGCGAACACCGCTTGGGAGAAGGAATGAATGCCGGCTTCAGCACCACACACAGGGGGGACAGCGCTTACTGTAGCGCTGTTTCTCCTGCGGCGGTACGTGCACACGGAGGAGAGTCCACACTGTTCTCTGTGTGCACGTGTGTGGGACGCTTTGCGGACCGTGCTGCCGGAGAAACGTAGACATGTCTCCGTGTTTTGCACACGGACACACGGTCCACGAAAAATCACTGACATGTGCAGAGACACATTGATTTTAATGTGTCTACGTGTGTCAGTGTCTCCAGTACGTGAGGAAACTGTCACCACACGAACCGGAGCCACTGACGTGTGAAACAGGCCTTAAAGAAGTATTCCCATATTGTAAGGTGATTGCATATTGCAATTTATGATGATGTGGGGGATTAGCCTCAGAAACCCAGGCAGTCCTGAAAATGACATAGACCCTGTACCAGTGCGCCCACTTTAATGTTGGCCCTGCACAAAAACGCTCCTGCCCACATAGCAGGGACTGCAGCTGCCCCCTTTCACTTAATTTGGGTCATGGTGCTGTTTTCGATGTTTAAGGAAAACCAGTGAACGGGATCAACTGCTAAAGCAGGATTTATTCTCAGGATTTGTGGGGTCTGTAGAACTTATAGGATTTGAATAGAGCCCCAGCTCTCATGTTTCAATTCCAGTTTGGCCAGGTCACACAAGCACAAAATCATTTTATGTGGCTGCTGGATTGCACCATAATCCAAGTGAACGGAGTTGCATTGTAACTTGCAAAGACCTGCAAAGAGCAAATCACAATCCAACTGGTTCTGACTTTCTGCGGCTTGCTAATTGCAGTTCCTTGCAGGGCAGAATGAGACCCCATTCACCTGCATTATGCTGCAACGTAGCAGCGACATTCAATGCTCTTTAGTCACTAGTCGTCCCAGCTTTAGGATATTCATGAGCAGGGCCGTATTTGTCACTTGGCACATGAGGGCACGTGCCTAGGGCGGCTGGATGCGGGGGGGCGCACTTGAGCTAGGCTTTTTCTTTTTTTTTTTTTATAAAACTCCGGGGTCAAGTGCTCGCCCCCCTCCTCCCTCCCTCCTTCCTGCCCCCCTCCCTGAAGACGTAATACTCACCTTCCTCCAGCGGTGGCTGCAACTGTGTCTCAGCGCCGGCAGCGCGTCCTGTCTTCAGCAGTCACATGGTACCGCTCATTAAGGTGATGAATATGCGCATATTCATCACCTTAATGAGCGCTACCACGTGACCGCTCATACAGGAAGGAAGACGCTGCAGAGATGCCAGGAAGTTCTGCGCCGCACGGTGAGAGGTGACTATGACAGGGAAAAAGGATGGGGGAGCCATGCACGCAGGGTGGGAGGATAGGGGAGCCATGCACACAGGGGAGAAGGATGGGGGAGCCATGTACGCAGGGGAGAAGGATGGGGGAGCCATGCATGCAGGGGAGAAGGATGGGGGAGCCATGCACGCAGGGGAGAAGGATGGGGGAACCATGCACGCAGGGTGGGAGGATAGGGGAGCCATGCACGCAGGGGAGAAGGATGGGGGATCCATGTGCGCAGGGGAGAAGGATGAGGGAGCCATGCACGCAGGGGAGAAGGATGGGGAAGCCATGCACGCAGGGGAGACGGATGGGGGAGCCATGCACACAGGGGAGAAGGATGGGGGAGCCATGCACGCAGGGGAGAAGGATGGGGGAGCCATGCACGCAGGGGAGGAGGATGGGGGAGCCATGCACGCAGGGGAGGAGGATGGGGGAGCCATGCACACAGGGGAGGAGGATGGGGGAGCCATGCACGCACGGTGGGAGGATAGGTGAGCCATGCATGCAGGGGAGAAGGATAGAGGAGTAATGCACGCAGGGTGGGAGGATAGGGGAGCTATGCACGCAGGGTGGGAGTATAGGGGAGCCATGCACGCAGGGGAGGAGGATAGAGGAGCCGTACATGCAGGGTGGGAGGATAGGGGAGCCATGCATGCAGGGTAGAAGGATGGGGGAGCCATGCACGCAGGGGAGAAGGATGGGGGAGCCATGCAGGCAGGGTGGGAGGATAGGGGAGCCATGCACGCAGGGGAGGAGGATGGGGGAGCCATGCAGGCAGGGTGGGAGGATGGGGGAGCCATGCACGCAGGGTGGGAGGATGGGGGAGCCATGCACACAGGGTGGGAAGATGGGGAAGCCATGCACACAGGGTGGGAGGATGGAGTATAAATATGGAGTATAAATACTGGGCCCTATAGGGGGGACACAGTGTAAGAGGACAGTGTGAAGAGGGGGCCGGCATGGAAAGGAGAGGTCAGTGTAAAGAGCATGTACCATAAGAGGGACAGTGTGGGGGTCATATTTTGTGCAGACAATATAGTGAGGGGCAATTTTTTATTCAGGAGCATTACAATGACACTTGTATCTTTAAGGGCGTCATGTGGAGATTTTCTGCAAAAGAGCGGAGAAGATGGAAGTCTGCAGAGACGGCTGTGGATGAGAAAACTCATCATGGGATGTGGACAAGATGAAGAAAAGAAGAACGGCTCCAGAGACGACGTCATCTATAAGGTACCCCGATGTAAATGTTATTTGTGATACTGACTAACTCTCATGTTTTTATTTATGTTAGGAGCATTAAAGGGGATGTCCAGGTTTGTAATGAGTCTGCAGTCATTCTTTGTGACTGAAGACTTCTGAATTCTCACAGTGCGCACTGCACGCTGTCAGAATTCTCTCATGCTGGGGATTTACATTAATGCGGTCACATGCTGACTAGACATGTGTGGCCTCCGTCAATGAAAATGAACTAAGCGAGGCCGGGCACGTCTAGTCGGAATGTGGTCAGAAGTATACAAATCACATGCTTGTGCTGACATGACCGTCCACCGGCAAGGGAGAATCATCAAAGTGTGCAGTGCATGCGTTGTGAGAATTCAGAAGCTGCGATGTCAGGATTCAGCTCTGCAGGTTCCAGTAGTTGTCATATGGACACTTCACTCACATGCGACTTTCACACTTATGGTCCTGTGACACCGAGCTTGTCTTCCCGCTTCTCTCAGTTTTTCACTGAACATTGAGAACATTAGGGAGAGGAGCTCGTGGGTACATGACTGAGTGTGCAAATCGCATATGTCCTTGGCGGAGGGGGGGCACCAAAATGAATTCTTGCCCCTGGTGCCAGAAACCCTAGATACACCTCTGACGGGATGCTACTGCGAGCGGCGATTACCGGGTCCGGTGGAGGGAGGTCTGTGCACAGGCAGTGAGGCAGGGACTGAGGGTGTGCACAGAGAGAATGGAGACCCGGAGACTACCCATCTCTGTCTATGCCGTAGCCTGGAGCCCTCATTATATGTCAATGGAATATGTCAGTTAATAAATTGTTTTTCTAAAGCTTGTATAGTTTTAGGTCAGGGAGGGATGAGCTAGCAAGGTGCAGGGACAGGTAGTGATGGCTACTTGCGGACATGTGCGGCAATTGCGGTTTTGCACTTACGGTGATACAAAAAACACTGCTGGCAGTGTTTTTTTTTCCATTGCTGCAAGTACCGCATTTGCCGGATCGCGGCAAAACCGCAAGTGCCGCACATGTCTGCAAGTCCCATAAGGAATGAATGAGGCCGAACGCAGTGTTGCCGTAAGTGATCCGTTACGCGGCAGATGCAGGAAAACTGCCGGATCTGCTGCAAAAGGCGACTTTCACATCAGCGATTTATGGCAAAGTCACTGCCGATAGTGTCATACTCACCAATGGGGGAGGCATCACTAAAAGTGCCTAGGGCAGCAGAAACTCTAAATACAGCCCTGTTCATGAGTACATGATAGCTCTGCTGTAGAAATCAATTGGAGTCCCATTGGTTAAGCCACGTATCTGTCACCTATCCACTGCACAGTGATAATTAATAATAAAACCCTGTGAGCCTGCTGCTACTTTCTGCACATTGCATGTCTATATACATTCATACATGTGCACATAATATTTTAGCTCATCTTTAGTCGTTTGTACGTTTCGCATCAGTTCATGCTGGCAGTGGAGATTACAATCATTACCGCACCAGATTTTCCAATTACTGAAATAATTCAGCGACGTCAAAACCTTTTTATAATCCACGCAACATGTTCAGTATGGCGTGGGTTTTGGATTCCAGCACTGTGAAATAGTTGTAGTTGATAGTCCTCTGCTGTTTGGTCAGCTGCTGCCCCCTAGTGCTCAAAGTGGTAATAAGCAGTAACTTTAGTAAAGGGTGTGTGCAGAATGTACAGTAGATTCCTTTTAGTGTGTGCAGAATGTAGTTTCCTTTTTTGAGGGTGAATTCTGTGTATTAAGCCATAAGCAGATTTGTTCACAAGGCCAATACAATTCTTATGGCTCTGTATTATGTGTGGCATAATAGCCACTCTATAGCAGTAATACTTCAGAGTGGATTACCTCACTAATAAGGCATGGCACAATTTTGTTTCATAATTAATCTTGCGAGTGATTGGGACACATGCATTTGGGTAAAGCCCTGTTCTGGAATACGACATTCATTTATTGATTTCAATGCATCTGCAATTATATTTGGTCACATGGAAAAATGATGCACACTTTCTGTCTGAATTGCAGGCTGAAAAATCAGCAATGAAATACAGTAGCAAGTCTCATCCATCTACTGGGGAAATATTCAGTGCAGAACCGCAGTGAAGAATTGTTCTATACTTGTGGATTTGGCAAGTTAAATTTGCTCAGTGCTCCCCTCTGTGGTATAAAGACTGCTGAGTGGTCTCAGTTATGTGACCCCTTTCACGTGTCCGTGATTTTTGTGGACCGAGTGTAATGCGGAAAACACTGGAGATATGTATGTCAGCTCAAAATCGTCTATGCAAGGCTATGGGTACGTGAAAAAGTAGGACCACACTCCAAGGGCAGTCAGATTTTCAGAGACTGTCACATAGGAAAAGACACCTATGAGAAAAACTGAGGACAATCTGATCAAACTAATGGATCCATTTATCTCACATGTGCGAACAATGGATGTCTGAATGAAGCCTAAAACAGGACCTGCTTCTATTAGCAAGCAGCTTTCAAGCCAGCCCAAGTTTGGTCGGGTCATCTCTTTTTCCTACTTTGCGTCTTTGGTAATCTGAAAGTTAAAAGAAGCTCAAATCCGTGAACAGCAAGTCGTTTTTATATTGCTGTGCATATGCTCATTCTAACATTTATTAATTTTTTAAAGGGTAAAAAAACACTGCAGTTTACAGTACCAGCAAAATGAATGAGCGTTCTGAAATCACATGCCCATGCTGCCTTTTTACTTGTGGATTTTTAACCAAAGTTTATTTACAAATCTGCAGCATGTCAATTCTTTCAGCATTTTTACAGCATCCCCCTCCCCCATTTCCCCTCCCCTTTAAATTTATCGAAGAAAAGATGCAAGTAAAAACGCAGTGAAATTGCACGTAAAAACACTTTTAAAATGCGCATACTGTACTTTTTTTTTCTGTCAACTTTTCTGGTTTTTGGATCTGAAAAATCTACTGCAAATACTCAACATGTGTACATACCCTTAGCGTTGAGAGCAACTGCAGGTGTTAACATTTAGGCTGGAGATAAACGGTGACATTTCTCCGAAAAGTAGTGGAAAAAAAACCATCTGTGTTTCTTGCTGCTGCACAACTATTTTAAAGCTCTGATTTTGCAGTAAAGTAAAATAGCCAAATTGTGATTGGCATTGAACACTATAGAAAGTGGGTCACCTAAAGGTACCTTCACATTAAGCGACGCTGCAGCGATAGCGACAACGATGCCGATCGCTGCAGCGTCGCTGTTTGATCGCTGGAGAGCTGTCACACAGACCGCTCTCCAGCGACCAACGATGCCAAGGTCCCCGGGTAACCAGGGTAAACATCAGGTTGCTAAGTGCAGGGCCGCGCTTAGTAACCCGATGTTTACCCTGGTTACCAGCGTAAAAGTAAAAAAAACAAACAGTACATGCTCACCTGCGCGTCCCCCGGCGTCCGCTTCCTGACACTGACTGAGCTCCGGCCCTAACAGCAGAGCGGTGACGTCACCGCTGTGCTGTACTTTCACTTTACGACGCTCAGTCAGTGTGGGAAGCGGACGCCGGGGGACGCGAAGGTGAGTATGTACTGTTTGTTTTTTTTACATTTTACACTGGTAACCAGGGTAAACATCGGGTTACTAAGCGCGGCCCTGCGCTTAGTAACCCGATGTTTACCCTGGTTACCAGTGTAAAACATCGCTGGTATCGTTGCTTTTGGTGTCAAACACGACGATACACGCCGGTCTGACGACCAAATAAAGTTCTGAACTCTGATCGCTGCTGCGTGTCAAACTAAACGATATCGCTAGCCAGGACGCTGCAACGTCACAGATCGCTAGCGATATCGTTTAGTGCGAAGGTACCTTTAGACTTAAAATCTAACTTATCTGGACCTTTGTGTTGCAGGACGCAATGCAACACCATAGGAAACCATTAGATGCGATGTTGCAATACAAACCAATGTCACACGACAAATATCGCTATGTAACCATAGCCTTTAGCAGCCTGACTCTCAGCAACCAACTGGTTACAAGCTGACAGGAGATTTTCCCAAATCCAAATCGAAAAACCTACTAAAATGTTAACATCCTGCATATTAAAGGGAATCTTTCAGCAGTTTTTTGCTGTTTAATAGGAGACGTAAATAATGTAGAGTAAGAAAGCCTGATTCCAGCAATGTGTCATTTATTAGGCCGGCGTCACACTAGCAAGTTTTAACCCCTTCATGACCCAGCCTATTTTGGCCTTAATGACCTTGCCATTTTTTGCAATTCTGACCAGTGTCCCTTTATGAGGTAATAACTCAGGAACGCTTCAACGGATCCTTGCGGTTCTGAGATTGTTTTTTCGTGACATATTGGGCTTCATGTTAGTGGTAAATTTAGGTCGATAATTTCTGAGTTTATTTGTGAAAAAAACGGAAATTTGGCGAAAAATTTGAAAATTTAGCAATTTTCACATTTTGAATTTTTATTCTGTTAAACCAGAGAGTTATGTGACACAAAATAGTTAATAAATAACATTTCCCACATGTCTACTTTACATCAGCACAATTTTGGAAACAAATTTTTTTTTTGCTAGGAAGTTATAAGGGTTAAAATTTGACCAGTAATTTCTCATTTTTACAACAAAATTTACAAAACCATTTTTTTTAGGGACCACCTCACATTTGAAGTCAGTTTGAGGGTTCTATATGGCTGAAAATACCCAAAAGTGACACCATTCTAAAAACTGCACCCCTCAAGGTGCTCAAAACCACATTCAAGAAGTTTATTAACCCTTCAGGTGTTTCACAGCAGCAGAAGCAACATGGAGGGGAAAAATTAACATTTAACTTTTTAGTCACAAAAATGATCTTTTCGCAACAATTTTTTTATTTTCCCAAGTGTAAAAGGAGAAACTGGACCACGAATGTTGTTGTCCAATTTGTCCTGAGTATGCTGATACCTCATATGTGGGGGTAAACCACTGTTTGGGCGCACGGCAGGGCTCGGAAGGGAAGGAGCGCCATTTGACTTTTTGAATGAAAAATTGGCTCCAATCTTTAGCGGACACCATGTCGCGTTTGGAGAGCCCCCGTGTGCCTAAACATTAGAGCTCCCCCACAAGTGACCCCATTTTGGAAACTAGACCCCCAAGGAACTTATCTAGAAGCATAGTGAGCACTTTAAACCCCCAGGTGCTTCACAAATTAATCCGTAAAAATGAAAAAGTACTTTTTTTTCACACAAAATTTCTTTTAGCCTTAATTTTTTCATTTTCACATGGGCAACAGGATAAAATGGATCCTAAAATTGGTTGGGCAATTTCTCCTGAGTACGCCAATACCTCATATGTGGGGGTAAACTACTGTTTGGGCACATGGTAAGGCTCGGAAGGGAAGGAGCGCCATTTGACTTTTTGAATGAAAAATTATCTCCATAGTTAGCGGACACCATGTCAGGTTTGGAGAGGCCCTGTGTGCCTAAACATTGGAGCTCCCCCACAAGTGACCCCATTTTGGAAACTAGACCCCCCAAGGAACTTATCTAGATGCATAGTGAGCACTTTAAACCCTCAGGTGCTTCACAAATTGAGCCGTAAAAATGAAAAAGTACTTTTTTTTCACACAAAATTTCGTTCAGCCTCAATTTTTTCATTTTCACATGGGCAACAGGATAAAATGGATCCTAAAATTTGTTGGGCAATTTCTCCTGAGTACGCCGATACCTCATATGTGGGGGTAAACCACTGTTTGGGTGCACGGCAAGGCTCGGAAGGGAAGGCGCGCCATTTGACTTTTTGAATGGAAAATTAGCTCCAATCGTTAGTGGACACCATGTCGCGTTTGGAGAGCCCCTGTGTGCCTAAACATTGGAGCTCCCCTACAATTGACCCCATTTTGGAAACTAGACCCCCCAAGAAACTAATCTAGACGCATAGTGAGCACTTAAAACCCCCAGGTGCTTCACAGCAGTTTATAACGCAGAGCCATGAAAATAAAAAAATTATTTTTCTTTCCTCAAAAATGATTTTTAGCCCGGAGTTTTTTATTTTCCCAAGGATAATAGGAGAAATTGGACCCCAAATGTTGTTGTCCAGTTTGTCCTGAGTACGATGATACCCCATATGTGGGGGTAAACCACTGTTTGGGCGCACGGCAGGGCTCGGAAGGGAAGGCACGCCATTTGGCTTTTTGAATGGAAAATTAGCTTCAATCATTAGCGGACACCATGTCGCGTTTGGAGAGCCCCTGTGTGCCTAAACATTGGAGCTCCCGCACAAGTGACCCCATTTTGGAAACTAGACCTCCCAAGGAACTAATCTAGATGTGTGGTGAGCACTTTGAACCCCCAAGTGCTTCACAGAAGTTTATAACGCAGAGCCATGAAAATAAAAAATTATTTTTCTTTCCTCAAAAATGATTTTTTAACCCACAATTTTTTATTTTCCCAAGGGTAACAGGAGAAATTGGACCCCAAAGGTTGTTGTGCAGTTTCTCCTGAGTACGCTGATACCCCATATGTGGGGGTAAACCACTGTTTGGGCACATGCCGGGGCTCGGAAGGGAAGTAGTGACGATTTGGAATGCAGACTTTGATAGAATGGTCTGCGGGAATCATGTTACGTTTGCAGAGCCCCTGATGTGCCTAAACAGTAGAAACCCCCCACAAGTGACCCCATTTTGGAAACTAGACCCCCGAAGGAACTTATCTAGATGTGTGGTGAGCACGTTCAACCCCCAAGTGCTTCACAGAAGTTTACAACGCAGAGCCGTGAAAATAAAAAATCATTTTTCTTTCCTCAAAAAAGATGTTTTAGCAAGCAATTGTTTATTTTCACAAGGGTAACAGGAGAAATTGTACCCCAATATTTGTTGCCCAGTTTGCTGTGAGTACGCTGATACCTCATATGTGGGGGTAAACCACTGTTTGGGCGCACGTCAGGGCTCGGAAGGGAAGTAGTGACATTTGAAATGCAGACTTTGATGGAATGGTCTGCGGGCATCACGTTGCATTTGCAGAGCCCCTGATGTGCCTAAACAGTAGAAACCCCCCCTAAGTGACCCCATATTGGAAACTAGACCCCCCAAAGAACTTATCTAGATGTGTGGTGAGCACGTTCAACCCCCAAGTGCTTCACAGAAGTTTACAACGCAGAGCTGTGAAAATTAAAAATCATTTTTCTGTCCTCAAAAAAGATGTTTTAGCAAGCAATTTTTTTTTCACAAGGGTAGCAGGAGAAATTGGACCCCAATATTTGTTGCCCAGTTTGTTGTGAGTATGCTGGTACCCCATATGTGGGGGTAAACCACTGTTTGGGCGCACGTCAGGGCTTGGAAGGGAAGTAGTGACATTTGAAATGCAGACTTTGATGGAATGGTCTGCGGGCGTCACGTTGCATTTGCAGAGCCCCTGATGTGCCTAAACAGTAGAAACACCCCATAAGTGACCCCATTTTGGAAACTAGACCCCAAAAGGATCTTATCTAGATGTGTGGTGAGCACTTTCAACCCCCAAGTGCTTCACATAAGTTTATAACGTAGAGCCATGAAAATAAAAAATAATTGTTCTTTCCTCAAAAATTATGTTCTAGCAAGTAATTTTTTATTTTTGCAAGCGTAACAGGAGAAATTGGACCCCAATAGTTGTTGCCCAGTTTGTCCTGAGTACGCTGGTATCCCATATGTGGGGGTAAACCACTGTTTGGGCGCACGTCGGGGCTTGGAAGGGAGGGCGCACCATTTGACTTTTTGAACGCAAGATTGGCTGGAATCAATGGTGGCGCCATGTTGCGTTTGGAGACCCCTGATGTGCCTAAACAGTGGAAACCCCTCAATTCTAACATCAACACTAACCCCAACACACCCCTAACCCTAATCCCAACTGTAGCCATAACCCTAATCACAACCCTAACCCCAACACACCCCTAACCACAACACTAACCCCAACACACCCGTAACCCTAAATCCAACCCTAACCTTAATCCTAACCCTAATCCCAACCCTACCCACAACTGTAACCCCAACACAACCCTAACCCTATCCTTAACCCTAACCACAAGCCTAATCTTAACCCTATTTCCAACCCTAGCCCTAATTCCAACCCTAAGGGTACCGTCTCACATAACGATTTACCAACGATCACGACCAGCGATACGACCTGGCCGTGATCGTTGGAAAGTCGTTGTGTGGTCGCTGGGGAGCTGTCACACAGACCGCTCTCCAGCGACCAACGATGCCAAGGTCCCGGGTAACCAGGGTAAACATCGGGTTACTAAGCGCAGGGCCGCGCTTAGTAACCCGATGTTTACCGTGGTTACCAGCATAAAAGTAAAAAAAAAAAAAACGTACATACTCACATTTCGGTGTCCTTCAGGTCCCTTGCCGTCTGCTTCCCGCTCTGACTGAGTGCCGCCGTACAGTGAGAGCAGAGCGCAGCGGTGATGTCACTGCTGTGCTGTGCTCTCACTTTCCGGCCGGCAGACAGTCAGAGCGGGACCTGAAGGACACCGAAATGTGAGTATGTACGTTTTTTTTTTTTTTACTTTTACCCTGGTAACCACGGTAAACATCGGGTTACTAAGCGCGGCCCTGCGCTTAGTAACCCGATGTTTACCCTGGTTACAAGCGAACGCATCGCTGGATCGCTGTCACAACGATCCAGCGATGACAGCAGGAGATCCAGCGACGAAAGAAAGTTCCAAACGATCTGCTACGACGTACGATTCTCAGCAGGGTCCCTGATCGCTGCTGCGTGTCAGACACAGCGATATCGTATGGATATCGCTGGAACGTCACGGATCGTACCGTCGTAGCGATCAAAGTGCCACTGTGAGACGGTACCCTAACTCTAATTCCAACCCTAACCCTAAGGCTATGTGCCCACGTTGCGGATTCGTGTGAGATTTTTCCGCACGATTTTTTAAAAATCTGCAGCTAAAAGGCACTGCGTTTTACCTGCAGATTTACAGCAGATTTCCAGTGTTTTTTTGTGCAGATTTCACCTGCGGATTCCTATTGAGGAACAGGTGTAAAACGCTGCGGAATCCGCACAAAAAATTGACATGCTGCAGAAAATACAACGCAGCGTTTCTGCACGGAATTTTCCGCACCATGGGCACAGTGGATGTGGTTTTCCATAGGTGTACATGGTACTGTAAACCTGATGGAAAACTGCAACGAATTCGCAGCGGCCAATCCGCTGCGGATCCGCAGCCAAATCCGCTGCGGATCCGCGGCCAATCCGCTGCGGATCCACGGCCAATCCGCTGCGGATCCGCAGCCAAATCCGCACATGCCATAACCCTACCCCTACCCGTAACCCTAACCCTACCCCTAACCCTACCCCTAGTTCTAACCCTAACCCTAGTTCTAACCCTAACCCTAGTGGAAAACGAAAAAAAATATATATATATATATTTTCTTTATTTTTTTTTTTTTTTCAATAATGTTTTTATTAAACTTTTTTTTTTTTTTTGACAATACAAATATAAAATCTGCACATTCTTGTATCAATCAGACAATGTTACGTCACATTTCGAGCAATACGGAATAAGTAAATAAAATAATTTACATAGACATAACAAATAAGTAGAATGGCTAATCTAAAAGGTCTGTTGTTGGTCTTTATTAACTATCGTTGCCATATTTTGACGTTATGCCAGAATGGGCAGAAAGACAGAGAAGTATGAGGAAAATACTTAGGAAAATGGAGGGAGGGGGGGGAAACTTCTGGGGAAATGAAGGAAGGGGGAAGGGGGGAGAGCACACGGCTTCCACTCCCACATCCTCGGGTTTATATGCCCCAATCCGCGAGTCATCCTCACAGAGGCGGACGACCTGCTATTGTTTGTTCCAAGAACCAAGTAGTCATCTTAAAACAATCTCTAATTCCTTGCTTAGTGTGAGTCGGAAGGATCGCTATAAATGGTTCCCATGTGTCAAAGAATGTTTGAGTCCTCCTCTCCTTTTGGAGGGAAGCGTCTATCCAATCCATTCTAAACAGAAAAGCAAGTTTCTCCAGGAAAAGTCGCAGTGTGGGCACTTTAGGCGCCAACCAGTTTTGCAGAACTGTCTTACGAGCTGCAGCTGAGATAATAAAAAGGAATTTTTTACCATGGTATGGTATATGGACATCACTATCCGTAATATGACCAAAGAGAGCCCAGGCTGGAGTAAGTGTGATGTTATATGAGGTGTGCGTCGACACGAAGGTATATATACGTTGCCAGAACAATTGAATTTGTGGGCAAGCCCAAAAGCAGTGATAATGGTCCGCTTCAGGTTCCCCACATCTAGAACAGGCCGGGCTCGCCAGATTCCCCATCAGATAACTACGTTTTGGTGAAACATAGGTCTTGTGCAGGATCTGTAACGCCATTTCCCAATAAGAGACAGAAGGTATATATTTGAGTGCTTTCTGTAATGCCCGCAAGATAAGAGATGGTGTAAAGGAGACATCATCCACCTGCCATTTTGTAATTCCCACCCCTACGGTATCATACTGTAACAAAGGACGGAGGAATGTATAGTACTCCGAGACCAGACCCTTAGTCTGAGTGCCTGTATTCAACTTGCTCAGTAATTCGTCCTGCCAGTCATTGTCATTGAAAGCGTGTATGACACTATGTGCGTAGCTTTGCAGCTGCATGTAGTGGAAAGGGTGTGCGCGTATATAGTCAAACAAAGTGCATGCCTGAGCGAATGAAATGACGGTCCTTGTCTGTATGTCAACTATGTCTCCAATGGACCGTAAACCCTCTCTCTGCCATCTAGAGAAGATGGGGTGTGCCTTTCCATCATGGAAACTAGGATTATTGGAAAATGACTGTGCAAGTGAAACACCACTGGACAAGTGTAGCCTCCTACGTACCACCACCCACGTCCTCCACATTGACATAAATAAGGGGTTATTTTTATGGTCTGATGTTAATGAGGGATATGGGGAATGTAATAAGCTTACCAGGGACCTATTATCTATCAGAGATGATTCTACGTTATTGGATGAATATGTGGATGTACCGTTCAGCCAGTCCTTAAGGATCCGCATATTGGCTGCCAGATTATATAATTTAACATCTGGGAAATTGATTCCCCCATTAGTCTTAGGCTGTTGGAGGATGTACAGTCCAATTCTAGGTCTCCTTCCCTGCCATATGAAATTGCGGAATAGTCGATTGATGTTGCGTTCATCTACGGGTCTTAGATAGAACGGTAAGACATTAAACAGGTATAGCAGCCGCGGGAAGGAGATCATTTTTATTAGGTTTGCCCGACCTATAAAAGAGAGGGTGAATTTGCTCCACGCATTTAAGTCGTCCTGTAATGATTTGATAAATGCCTGCAGGTTAGTCCGCTGCAGTTCTGCTGGAGATCTAGTAATTTGAACACCCAAGTATGTAATAGATTGGGTTTTCCACTGGATAGGGTAACTTTGAGCCCACGTAGGTTTTGCAGGTCCCGTAAGCATCAGAGCTTCAGATTTTGTCACATTTATTGAGAAACCTATTATTGCTCCCTTTTGCTCTACTATTGAAAGCAAAGGGCCCAAATTGACCCGAGGTCTTGACATAAAGATTAAAAGGTCATCTGCGAAAGCCATCGTTTTAATTTCAGTATTCCCAAATTGTAATCCCTGAAGACCTGGCCACTTCTGCAAATACCTTAATAGTGGGTCCAGTGCCAGATTAAAAAGTATCGGTGAGATTGGGCATCCCTGTCTTGCTCCCCTTTCCAAAATGATTGGAGGAGATAGTAAATTATTTATGGATAGTTTAGTGGTTGCGTTATGTTGTATGATGTGTAGAAATCTAAGAAAAATATCGCCAAAGCCTCTGTGTCTTAAAACCGTGTTCAGAAAGCTCCATGATATTGAGTCAAATGCCTTCTCAGCATCAAGGCTGAGTAGCAGTGTGGGAGGACAGTTTTGTTGTTTAGCAAGAACTGTTGCAGCCACAGCCGTCCTAACTCCCAGGGCAGAGTGGCGGCCTCTTGTAAAACCCAGTTGTGAGGGTATGAGTAAACCTGGTAAAAACTCTTGCAAGCGATCCGCCAGGATTTTAGTGAGTATTTTGTAGTCTACATTTAGTAGGGATATCGGGCGATATGAGCCTACCTCAAGAGGGTCTTTATTTGGTTTGGGTAGAAGAATTGTATGGGCTTCATGGAAGCCTTCCACTTGTTCCCCCTGTGTGTATATGGTATTAAGCAAATCCACCATCATGGGGGTGATATCTGGCTGCAGCATCTTGTAATACTCAGCAGTTAGACCATCAGGTCCTGGTGACTTGTTATTGTGTAGGGACTTGATCGTCGACCGCACCTCCTCAATAGTTATTGGAGCTGACAACTGTTCCCTTTGGTCTCCCGTTATTTTTGGTAGTGCAATCGAGGATATAAGATCCCACGTGTCCTGTGAGCTATATGGCCGTTCTCTGTATAGTTCAGTATAGTACTTTAGGAAGGCCTGTTGTTTATCCCTTTCTGATGTGACCACTTGATGGTTCTCTGGGTGTCTCACCTGTATAATTGTGCGTCTAGAGTGGAACGGCTTAGTTAAACGTGCCAGTAAGCTGCCAGTCTTTCCGCCCCACCTATAATAATGGTTCTTTGTGAAATCTATACTTCTTGTAGCCTGGGCAATAGTGAAAGTATCAATGAGTCGTTTGGCTTCTAGGTAATTTTGCTTTTTAAGTGTGTCTGTGGGATCAATCAGATAGGCCTGGTGGGCAGTCAATAGGTCCGTGTGTAAAAGTTGGTATTTTGCCCTTTTTTCCCTCTTTTGATGTATCAGGTAGGAAGTAATATGGCCTCTCATCACTGCCTTAGAGGTGCGCCACAGTAAGGACGCGTCTGAGGAGGATGACATGTTATCGTCTAGGAAGTTGTTCCAATGTGTCTGAAGGAATCCCCTAAAATCCTCTGAATTAAACAAATATGATGGAAATCTCCAATGCCTCAAGGGATATCTTGGTGGGTTCAGAAAGAGCCGTAATGTAATTGGCGCATGATCCGACACCTCAATGGTTTCTATTGTTGTGTTTTCCACCTTTTCAAACAAGGTATCAGTAAGTAGGAAATAATCTATTCTTGAATGCACATCATGCACCCGTGAATAGAACGTATAGTCTTTCTCCGTGGTGTGGAGCACGCGCCAAGGGTCGCACAAACCAGTGTGCTGCATCATTTTTACAATAATTTGAGCAGTCTGATTGTCATGGGGTGAGTTGGAAGACCTGTCCAGATGTGGGGAAAGAGCAGCATTAAAATCTCCACCCAAAATAAGGTTGTCTATACGTTTAGATAATAAAAACTGATATAGATTAGAAAAAAAAGTGCTGTTAGGGCTGTTTGGAGCGTAGATATTGAGCAGTGTATAAACAGTGTCTCCAATCTGGAGCAGGAGATATAGAAATCTTCCCTCTGCGTCAGAGTGTTCCTCTAGCAGCGTGTAAGATAATGAAGTCCCCAGCAAAATGGCCACGCCCCTTGATTTAGTGGTATGTGTGGCCGTGTAGCACTTTTGAATCCAAGGAGCTCGTAGAGAATTATCTTCTCCCTGCTTCCAGTGGGTTTCCTGAAGGAAAACAACATCGGGCTTAAATCTATTCAAATGGGTTAGAACACGCCTGCGTTTCACTGGGGAGTTCAATCCTGCCACGTTCCAAGAAATAAATGTATGTGGTTGTGCATGTACTGGTGTAATTTGTGTGGATGCGGTACTCATCCCACTCCAGCTCTGGGCATCTCGAATATTGGAAACATTTGCTTCTGGGTCTTTCGGGTCCTGTCCCAGCGAGCAGGTCCCTCAAGGTAGGCCGGATAGGGTAAGAAGCCGTGTGCCCTCAGGAGGAAGGGGGTAGGTTGAAGCTGGTGGGGAAAAAGCAACAGATTAACTTTCCCAGGATGGGAGACATAAACCTGTAAACATATAAACATTAACATGGATAATTGACAGGCAAAGTAACGTTCTGCCATATCACAAATGAGATGATCAGTATCATCTTAATTGACTCTCCTAGTCAGCATCATTTTGAGGAAGGAAGTGCGCTTTTGCTGCATCCGGGTCTGTATATACGGTCGTTCGGCCATTCTCTGTCACCTTGAGTTTGGCCGGAAATAGCAGCTGGAACCTGATGTTCTTCTCTACCAGTTGACTGCAGATTGGGGTAAACAACTTTCTCCTGGCAGTTACTGTTGGTGAGAAGTCCTGAAATATTAGGACCCGAAAGTCTCTGATGACAAGTGAACGCCGTTGTCTATATGCTCTAAGAATGGCCTCTTTAGCCGTGTAGTATAGAAATTTAGCGATCGCTGGTCTTGGTCTCCTTTTCTCATCAGGGATCTGGTCTCCCAATCGGTGTGCTCTTTCGATCAAAGGAGGACTCTGTGGGAAGGATAAGTCCAGGGCCTTAGGCAAGTCCTTTGTTAACAAAGTGATGAGATCCTCTCCCCTGATCGATTCAGGTATGCCCACAAACCGCAGGTTGCTCCTTCGGCTCCGGTTCTCTAAGTCGTCGACCTTGTCTTTCAAGTAGTCAATGGTGGTTTGTTGGCGTGTAAGGATTGAGCGGATATCTGAGGAGGAGGTCTCGCAGTCCACCACACGATTCTCCAGTTCCCCTATTTTTTGTGTTAGGGTGGTAACTTGCGTGAGCACTGAATTAATAGAGGTTTGCAGTTGGTTAAATTTTGAGTCAAACATTGGCATGAGGATCTTAGAGACCTTTATTGCTAGTGCCTCCACCTGGGTATCATCAAAGTCCCACTGGGTAGCTGAGTCATCAGACTTATTCGGAGACGGTGAGCCTTTCCCGGCTTGTATTGTTGGTGCCGAAGGGGTCTTATTTATATTTTTATCTTTATTTGCTCCCGTTGTCTTTTTGGGAGGCTGTTTGTTGGCCATATTTGTTTCAGGTGTGATGAGATATTTTTTCATCAGAATGTCTGTAAAAATGGATGCAGCAGAAATATTAACTAGGGAGTCATGTAGTAATGAAGGTTACATTTTTTTTTTTTTTGTTTGTTTTAGAATTATTTTGCAGTTATTTTAAATGGTAGAGTGTTGGCTCCCTCTGGTGGTCGATTTTGGAAGTGCAGCCTGTAAGAACGGCTTGTAAAGTTCAGACTCCTGGCGAGGATTTTGTAAAAGAAAACCTAGGAGGATAGTGATCTTCCCCCAAGTATCTCGCAAACACTGGAGTAGCTGCAGTCTCTCAGGAGCAGCTCCTTCCTTACTAGGCTGAGCGGTGCGGTGATGAAGCACGGAGGTATGTCGGCGGGGAGGGGGGGCCGAGGAATGCAATCTCTCGGGTGCCGCTGGTTACTGCTGCCTGTGTGTGGTCTCCTTTGCTGGCAGAAGCACACACTGGAGGCTTCTGCGCCGCGGGGCTCCGCTCCTACCTGGCTCCTGTCTTCAGTAGGAGTCCCCTGACAGCGGGGTGAAAAACTCTCCCTCTCCCAGGCCTCCAAGATGGCGGGCGAGAGAGCACGTGTGTCGGCCGGGAGGTTAATTTCAGGCTCGTGCAGCCTTGGATTCCGGGAGAAAAAGGCAGGTGGTGATGCCTGGCCCCTGCAGTGAGTCTCCGGTCACTTGTCTGACACAAATGCGGCGTCTGTGGGCACAGCAAGGTGCACTTTAGGTCCCACTAGCAGGGAGCTGCTTAAGATGCGGCCATCTATGTGTCCCGCCTCCCGGAAGTCCTATTTACATATTTTAATGGAATAAAAGCATTTTTGCAGAGTGGCCACTAGGTGTCACTCCAGGATCAGAAAGGAGAGTGCATAAGGTTGTAGGTTGTAAAAAGAAAAAAGATTAGTGGCAGTTTCTATAGTTCACCAGAAGGTGGCCGACAAGAACTGTGACTTTATCATTAACTCTTTAACTATTGATAATAAAAAGATGAAGCAGAGTTGAATGCGTGAGATAACACCCAAATGGGGCCTTCGGTGCTACTATGTAAAGGGACTCTATCTGTCCCAACACAAATATTCACAGACCAACACTTCCTTCAGTTCTGGATTAAAGAGCGTAATGGGTGTTGCAGACTTGTTATTTTGCTGTCCATATGGGAGCACTATGTAACTATTATTCCCAGATAGCACTGGGTATATTGCAGCGAGAGTATGGCAATGATGGAGCTTTTTACTTTTGGCGGCAGAGTCGGCTCCAAAATGGCGCCAGCGCGAAAAAAAAAAAAAAAAACAGTCCCGTGCGTGCTTCTACCAACAAGTACCCCGGCCTTCGGTTACGTCGGGCCCTCTCCCTCTCACCTCCACTTTTCAGAGATCCGGACCGAGAGTCCAACAGCAGGCACTGGCGCAGGTATACCGCGGCAGGTAAGTTACCAACCTGCACCTCAGATGTCCAAGGGCCGGCCAGATCCCCGGAGCCACCCACGTAGGAAGACCGAAGTGGGTGATGAAGGAGACCGCGATGATCAGCAGTTGGAGCGCCCGCGGGGATTGGACACCAGGGCGCGCTCTATGGTCTCAAGGTGCCGGCGCCGCTCTACCTTAGATGGAGGGAGCGGGGACGACTGTCCGAGGCAGCGCTTCCTCTCAGTGGCTCCCCTCACAGCACGGCATGTCCTAAGATGGCGCCTCCTCACTTCGCTCACCACTCACACCAGCCGGGACACGGGAGAAGGCAGCCTCTCAGGTACCGCAGCACACTCCGGGCAAAACACGGGGTCCCCGTGATATGGGAGGGTATTCACCTCTGCAGGCTGCCTCGACACAGACCCCGCACCTGATCCGGCAGCCAGTCGGCGGGAGAAGCGATCTCCTGGCAGGCCCCAAGACCGCCCGTATGTCACCAGAATTAACTGTGTCCCAGCACAAGGGTCCGCACTCCAAACGAGCAGAGAACACTCCTAAGATGATGAGCTATCAAATAGTGTCCTCCAGTTCAGTGAATGGATCTTCCAAATCTTGGATTTGGTCAGATTATAAAGACCAGCAGAGGAGCTCAAGGGGAGCACGTCTTGCTCCTTCAGCTGTTGGCCACGCCCCCATATTTTCTTTATTTTATTATTGTCCCTACCTATGGGGGTGATAAAGGGGGGGGGGTATTTATTATTTTTTTTATTTTGATCGCTGTGATAGAACCTACCACAGCGATCAAAATGTACTTGTAAGGAATCTGCCGGCTGGCAGATTCGGCGGGCGCACTGAGCATGCGCCCGCCATTTTCCAAGATGGCGGCGCCCAGCGAGGAGACGTACGGACACCGGGAGGATCGGTAAGTATGAAGGGGTGGTGGGGGGGTGTATTGGAGCACAGGGGGGGTGATCGGACCACAGGGGGGGTTTATTCAAACAAGGAGGGAGCGGGCAGGAGGACGGGGGAGCCGGCAGGCGGACGGAGGGGACCGGACCCCATAACGGAGCACTGGGGGGGCGATCGGTGGGTGTGGGGGGGGACATATTAGGTTTTCCAGCCATGGCCGATGTTATTGCAGCATCGGCCATGGCTGGATTGTAATATTTCACCAGTTTTTTAGGTGAAATATTACAAATCGCTCTGATTGGCAGTTTCACTTTCAACAGCCAATCAGAGCGATCGTAGCCACGGGGGGGTGAAGCCACCCCCCCTGGGCTGAAGCACCACTCCCCCTGTCTCTGCAGATCGGGTAAAATGGGAGTTAACCCCTTCACCCGATCTGCAGGGACGCGATCCCTCCATGACGCATACGCTGCGTCATAGGTCGCATTGGCACCGACTTTCATGACGCAGCGTATGCGTCAAAGGTCGTGAAGGGGTTAAGGATGTATGAGAAGCGCAGAAAATACGGATTGCACACGGCCCAATGATTCTCTATGGCCCAGCTCCTATCTTCCATGTTTTACGCATCCGTATTATACGGTCTTGTACGGCCGTAGAAAATTGCAGCATGCTGCGTTTGTCAGCGTATTGCGCAAAAAATACGCCAATGAAAGTCTATGGGGGCGAGAAAAATACGGATTACACACAGACCAGCAGTGTGACTTGCGAGAAATACGCCAGACATCTCCAGGTGCCAGGAAATGTGCCAAGCCCTCAATCAGGAAGCTCAGACATGCTAATTAGCTCAAAAAGCCACACAGACATCCCGGAAGTCTGGCGCTCGCCTCCACAGAGTTGCAAGCAGCATGGCAAGTGTGACACCCGGGAGACCGAGGTACCCAGCACCAGATCAAAGAGGTCCGTCTCTTGAGGGGGATGTCACTAGTGGCTTGACCCGGTGCTGTGGCCTCAGGCGATGCACAGTGCAAGGGATATCATGAAGGAACAGACACTTACTTGATCAGCAGCAGGTCCTCTCAGCTATGATGACCCCGATCCTGGATCGATGGCTATTGTCCAAATGAAAGACTGAGGCGCTGAAACTTTAACCAGTTTACTTCAACAAAAAGGGATTTGCAACCAATACTGTCACCGGAGTCTGTATAAGAACTCTGAATTACTTTGACCCTGTCAGGATTTCCACCTCTTATTATGCGCAGTTTCTGTATGGCCCTGCTGCTGTATGTGAACTGGCTGCCGACCCAATCTGTCTCTTCTGTGCTCTGGTTCGACGGACAACCCGAGTCCTTTTTGTCGGCTTACCCCCTTTGAGAGTACCGCTGAACTCTGTGTCTGTTGCTGCATCTTACCCTGGTGAAGCTGATATCACCTCACTTTCTTCCGGTTGCTGTATTATATATAACGAATATAGCCACGGATCCGGTATCCGTCTCTGCGCCTATTTTGAGTAGAAATTATTGCTACCCGGTTCTCACAATGTCCTTTTTCTCTATTCCTCTTTTCCTACTATGGGTATTACGGGCCTATAATCCGTCATAGGGCTGTTAGGAGTTCAGTTATACGACCTCTCACTTTCAGCTCCTCAACCCAACTGCCAGTCCTTTTCTCAGACCAGAATAGATCAAGGGGAGTCTCTGGAGCTCCCCCTTCTGGCTGGAGATGGTAGTGCAGTCTTGCTATTTTAATATTTGTATTTGGTGTCAATAACTATTTTTGTGGCAAATACCCCTAGGGGCGCCACATTCCCCCTTAGTTAAGAACAGTACTCCGGGACTGTGGGACAATAACATTTTGAAATAACAATTGATATGTACAGAGTCTTAAAAATGAAAAGTTACAAAAACCACTCAAAGAAACCAAAAAAATGGAATTCTGTAAAAAGTCACTTCAAATAGCGTCCTGTTGTGTATCCGCTTTTTGGGCTCCCCTGGTGGTTGCTGGTGGTACTGGTGACTTGTTTGCACTTTGCTTCTTCTGTTCACCTGCTTCCATCAGTGTTTGGGAGTTTCCTATTTAGCCTTGCTCTCCAGTCATTTCCTTGCCGGTCATCATTGTAACCAGAGCCTTCGGTTGCATGTTCCTGCTACTAGTCTGCTGATCAGCTAAGTGGACTTTGTCCTTTTGTTTTGTACCTTTTGTCCAGTTTGCAGATTTTGTAATTCTCTGTAGCTGGAAGCTCTTGCGGGCTGAAATTGCCACTCCTGTGTCATGAGTTGACACAGGAGTCTTAAAGTAATTTCAGGATGGTTTTTGAAAGGGTTTTCAGTTGACCGTGAAGTCCTCTTTTGTATCCTTCTGCTATCTAGTAAGTGGACCTCTCTTTGCTAAATCTACTTTCATACTGTGTATGTCTTTTCCTCTCAATTCACCGTTATTACATGTGGGGGGCTGCTATCATCTTTTGGGGTATTTCTCTAGAGGTAAGCCAGGTCTGTTTCTTCCTCTACCAGGCGTAGTTAGTCCTCCGGCTGGCGCGTGGCATATAGGAAGCCGTAGGTATGTGTTGTGGATTCTGTTTGCGGGCTCCCTCTGGTGGTTACTGCTGGTACTGGGTGACTTTGGTGGGTTGCGGCCTTTGGTTTCCATCTGTCCATCAGAGGCTGGGTGTTTCCTATTTTACCTGGCCTCTCTCTTATTTCCCTTGCCGGCTATCAATGTGTTCAGATGTGCTCTGTTTGGTTCCTGCCTACCTGCTCCCAGATCTTTCAGGATAAGCTAAGTGCTGATTTTCAGTTGTTTGGTTTTTTTTGTCCAGCTTGCTTAGAATGTCTCTTTGTTAGCTGGTTGCTCTAGTGGACTGAGGTTCTCCCCATGTGCCATGAGTTGGCACATGGGTTCTTGTAATCTCAGGATGTTTTTTTTGATTAGGGTTTTTTGCTGACCGCTCAGTCCCCTTTTGTGTCATTCTGCTTTCTAGTTTTCAGCGGGCCTCTATTTGCTAAAGCTATATACATCATCTCTATGTATGTGCCTTCCTCTCATTTCACCGTCAATACATGTGGGGGGCAACTATATCTTTGGGGTTAATTCCTCTGGAGGCAAGTGAGGTCTTTGTTTTCTCTGCAGTACTAGTTAGCTCTTAGGCTGGTGCGTGGCGTCTAGAACCAACGTAGGCACGCTCCCTGGCTATCTCTAGTTGCGTTTGTCAGGCGTAGGGCAGCGGTCAGCCCAGGTTCCATCACCCTAGAGCTCGTCCGATATTTATTATACTTTGCTTATCCTGTGCTATCCCTAGCCATTGGGGATTCATGACAGTATAGCCGGCCCACAAAGTGTTAATTGTTTGGGCTGAAGCAGGAGGAAAAGAAGTGTTCAAGGAAAATTTTTTTTTTTTTCCTTCAGAGTTTTGCTGCCTAGCCCTTAATTGCTGTCTAGCTGCTTCTTACCTCCTCTTAACCCTTGAATGGCTCTGATCTTAGCTGTTTATCATGGATGTCCAGAGTTTGGCTTCCAGCCTGAGTAATCTCGCGGCAAAGGTTCAAAATATACAGGATTTCGTTGTTCACACTCCCATGTCTGAACCTAGAATTCCTATTCCAGAGTTTTTTTCTGGAGATAGATCTACCTTCCTGAATTTCAGGAACAATTGTAAATTGTTTCTCTCTTTGAAATCTCGCTCCTCTGGAGACCCTGCTCAACAGGTCAAGATTGTTATATCGTTCCTACGGGGCGACCCTCAGAATTGGGCATTTGCATTGGCACCAGGGGATCCCGCATTGCTCAGTGTGGATGCGTTTTTTCTGGCATTGGGATTGCTCTATGAGGAACCTAACCTAGAGATTCAGGCTGAAAAGGCTTTATTGGCCCTCTCTCAGGGGCATGATGAAGCGGAAATATATTGTCAGAAATTTCGGAAATGGTCGGTGCTTACTCAGTGGAATGAGTGCGCCCTGGCTGCAAACTTCAGAAATGGTCTTTCTGAGGCCATTAAGGATATTATGGTGGGGTTCCCTGCGCCTACAGGTCTGAATGAGTCTATGGCTATGGCCATTCAGATTGATCGGCGTTTACGGGAGCGCAAACCCGTGCACCAGTTGGCGGTGTCTTTTGAACAGGCACCTGAGACTATGCAATGTGATAGAATTCAGTCCAGAAGTGAACGGCAAAATTATAGGCGGAAAAATGGTTTGTGTTTTTATTGTGGTGATTCAGCTCATGTTATATCAGCATGCTCTAAACGCACAAAAAGGGTTGATAAATCTTTTGCCATTGATACTCTGCAGTCTAAGTTCATTTTGTCTGTGACTCTGATTTTTTCACTGTCTTCCATTTCCGTCGATGCCTATGTGGATTCAGGCGCTGCCCTGAGTCTTATGGATTGGTCATTTGCTAAACGCTGCGGTTTTAGTCTAGAGCCTCTGGAAGTTCCTATTCCTCTGAAAGGAATTGATTCTACACCATTGGCTATGAATAAACCGCAGTATTGGACACAAGTGACCATGCGCATGACTCCCGTTCATCAGGAGGTGATTCGCTTCCTTGTACTGTATAATTTACATGATGTACTAGTGCTTGGTCTGCCATGGTTACAAACTCATAATCCTGTCCTGGACTGGAAAACAATGTCTGTGCTAAGCTGGGGATGTCACGGGGTTCATGATGATGCACCTTCGATTTCTATAGCTTCATCTACTCCTTCGGAGATCCCTGCGTTTTTGTCGGATAATAGGAAACACCCAGCCTCTGATGGACAGATGGAAACCAAAGGCCGCAACCCACCAAAGTCACCCAGTACCAGCAGTAACCACCAGAGGGAGCCCGCAAACAGAATCCACAACAGTACCCCCCCCTTGAGGAGGGGTCACCGAACCCTCACGAGAACCCCCAGGGCGATCAGGGTGAGCTCTATGGAAGGCGCGGACCAAATCAGTCGCATGAACATCGGAGGCGACCACCCAGGAATTGTCCTCCTGACCATAACCCTTCCACTTAACCAAATACTGGAGTTTGCGTCTGGAAACACGAGAATCCAAGATCTTTTCAACAACATACTCCAATTCTCCCTCCACCAGCACCGGAGCAGGAGGCTCGACCGAAGGAACAACAGGCACCTCATACCTCCGCAACAACGACCTTGGAAACTTATTTGAGGTGTTTTGTTTCTGCTGATCAGGATGACTGGGTTGCTTTTTTGCCACTGGCCGAATTTGCTCTTATTAATCGGGCTAGTTCGGCCACGTTGGTCTCTCCTTTTTTTTGTAATTCGGGGTTTCATCCTCGGTTTTCCTCTGGTCAGGTGGAGTCTTCGGATTGTCCTGGAGTGGACGTGGTGGTGGACAGGCTACATCAAATTTGGAATCAGGTGGTGGACAATTTGAAGTTATCTCAGGAGAAGACTCAGCAGTTTGCTAATCGCCGTCGCCGCGTGGGTCCCCGACTTCTTGTTGGGGACTTGGTGTGGTTGTCTTCTCGTTTTGTCCCTATGAAGGTCTCTTCTCCTAAGTTCAAGCCTCGGTTCATCGGTCCTTATAGGATCTCGGAGATTCTTAACCCTGTATCTTTCCGTTTGGATCTCCCAGCATCGTTCGCTATTCATAATGTGTTCCATCGGTCGTTGTTGCGGAGGTATGAGGTGCCTGTTGTTCCTTCGGTCGAGCCTCCTGCTCCGGTGCTGGTGGAGGGAGAATTGGAGTATGTTGTTGAAAAGATCTTGGATTCTCGTGTTTCCAGACGCAAACTCCAGTATTTGGTTAAGTGGAAGGGTTATGGTCAGGAGGACAATTCCTGGGTGGTCGCCTCCGATGTTCATGCGACTGATTTGGTCCGCGCCTTCCATAGAGCTCACCCTGATCGCCCTGGGGGTTCTCGTGAGGGTTCGGTGACCCCTCCTCAAGGGGGGGGTACTGTTGTGGATTCTGTTTGCGGGCTCCCTCTGGTGGTTACTGCTGGTACTGGGTGACTTTGGTGGGTTGCGGCCTTTGGTTTCCATCTGTCCATCAGAGGCTGGGTGTTTCCTATTTTACCTGGCCTCTCTGTCATTTCCCTTGCCGGCTATCAATGTGTTCAGATGTGCTCTGTTTGGTTCCTGCCTACCTGCTCCCAGATCTTTCAGGATAAGCTAAGTGCTGATTTTCAGTTGTTTGTTTTTTTTTGTCCAGCTTGCTTAGAATGTCTCTTTGTTAGCTGGTTGCTCTAGTGGACTGAGGTTCTCCCCATGTGCCATGAGTTGGCACATGGGTTCTTGTAATCTCAGGATGGTTTTTTTGATTAGGGTTTTTTGCTGACCGCTCAGTCCCCTTTTGTGTCATTCTGCTTTCTAGTTTTCAGCGGGCCTCTATTTGCTAAAGCTATATACATCATCTCTATGTATGTGCCTTCCTCTCATTTCACCGTCAATACATGTGGGGGGCAACTATATCTTTGGGGTTAATTCCTCTGGAGGCAAGTGAGGTCTTTGTTTTCTCTGCAGTACTAGTTAGCTCTTAGGCTGGTGCGTGGCGTCTAGAACCAACGTAGGCACGCTCCCTGGCTATCTCTAGTTGCGTTTGTCAGGCGTAGGGCAGCGGTCAGCCCAGGTTCCATCACCCTAGAGCTCGTCCGATATTTATTATACTTTGCTTATCCTGTGCTATCCCTAGCCATTGGGGATTCATGACAGGTATGCTCCCTGGCTACTGTTAGTTGTGTGGTAGATTTAGCTCACGGTCAACTCGAGTTTCCATCACCCGAGAGCTCGTTCGTTACTTATGTGTTTTTTACGTTCCCTTGCCATTGGGAACCATGACAGTATGACCGGCCCGCAAAGTGTTAATTGTTTGGGCTGAAGCAGGAGAAAAAGAAGTGTTGAAGGGAAATTTTTTTTTTTTTTTTTCTTTCCCTCAGAGTTTTGCTGCCTAGCCCTTAATTGCTGTCTAGCTGCTTCTTACCTCCTCTTAACCCTTGAATGGCTCTGACCTTAGCTGCTTAACATGGATGTCCAGAGTTTGGCTGCAGGTTTAAATAATCTTGCTACGAAGGTTCAAAATTTACAAGATTTTGTTATATATGCTCCTATTTCTGAACCTAAAATCCCTACACCAGAGGTGTTTTCCGGAGATAGATCTCGGTTTTTGAATTTCAAATATAATTGTAAATTATTCCTTTCTCTCAGACCTCACTCCTCAGGAGATCCTGTCCAGCAGGTTAAGATTGTAATCTCTTTGCTGCGAGGTGACCCTCAAAATTGGGCATTTTCATTGGCACCAGGGGATCCTGCGTTGCTCAATGTGGATGCGTTTTTCCTGGCTTTAGGGTTGCTTTATGAGGAACCTAATTTGGAGATTCAAGCTGAAAAAGCTTTGATAGCCCTATCTCAAGGGCAAGATGAAGCGGAGATATACTGCCAAAAATTTTGTAGGTGGTCTGGGCTTACTCAGTGGAATGAGTGCGCCTTAGCGGCAAATTTCAGAGAGGGCCTTTCTGATGCCGTTAAAGATGTTATGGTCGGGTTCCCTGCGCCTACAGGTCTGAATGAGTCCATGACAATGGCAATTCAGATTGATCGGCGTTTGCGGGAGCGCAAACCCGTGCACCATTTGGCGGTATCTTCTGAAGAGACGCCAGAGAAAATGCAATGTGACAGAGTTATGTCCAGAAGCGAGCGGCAGAATTATAGGCGTAAAAATGGTTTAGGCTTCTATTGTGGTGATTCTGCTCATGTTATATCGGCATGCTCTAAGCGTACTAGGAAGGTTGATAAGTCCATTTCAATTGGCACTTTACAGTCCAAATTTATTTTGTCTGTAACCTTGATTTGTTCATTATCAGTTATTACCGTGGATGCCTATGTGGACTCGGGCGCCGCTCTGAGTCTTATGGACTGGTCCTTTGCCAGGCGCTGTGGGTTTGATTTAGAGCCTCTGGAAGTCCCTATACCTCTGAAGGGTATTGATTCTACACCTTTGGCTTGTAATAAACCACAGTTCTGGACGCAAGTGACTATGCGTATGACTCCAGACCATCAGGAGGTGATTCGCTTCCTTGTGTTGTACAATTTACATGATGTTTTGGTGCTTGGATTACCATGGTTACAGTCTCATAACCCAGTCCTTGACTGGAAAGCTATGTCTGTGTTAAGCTGGGGATGTCGGGGGGCTCATGGGGACACTCCTATGGTGCCCATTTCGTCATCTATTCCATCTGAGATTCCGGCATTTTTGTCTGATTATCGTGATATTTTTTGAAGAGCCTAAGATTGGTTCACTCCCTCCTCACAGGGATTGTGATTGCGCCATAGATCTGATTCCTGGCAGTAAATTTCCAAAGGGTCGTTTGTTTAACCTATCTGTACCTGAACATGCTGCTATGCGCGAGTATATTAAGGAGTCCCTGGAAAAGGGACATATTCGTCCTTCTTCATCACCTTTAGGAGCCGGTTTTTTCTTTGTCTCTAAAAAGGATGGCTCTCTGAGGCCTTGTATTGATTATCGACTCCTGAATAAAATTACAGTCAAATATCAGTATCCGTTGCCTTTGCTGACTGATTTGTTTGCTCGCATAAGGGGGGCTAAGTGGTTCTCTAAGATTGATCTTCGTGGGGCGTATAATTTGGTGCGAATTAAGCAGGGGGATGAGTGGAAAACCGCATTTAATACGCCTGAGGGCCATTTTGAGTATTTGGTAATGCCTTTCGGCCTTTCTAATGCACCTTCTGTCTTTCAGTCCTTAATGCATGATATTTTCCGTGAATATTTGGATAAATTTATGATAGTGTACTTGGATGATATTTTGATTTTTTCTGATGACTTGGGAGTCTCATGTTCAGCAGGTCAGGAGGGTTTTTCAGGTTTTGCGGGAGAATTCTTTGTGTGTAAAGGGTTCAAAGTGTGTTTTTGGGGTTCAAAAAATTTCCTTTTTGGGGTACATTTTTTCCCCTTCTTCTATTGAGATGGACCCTGTCAAGGTTCGGGCTATTTACGACTGGACGCAGCCTACTTCTCTGAAGAGTCTCCAGAAATTCTTGGGCTTTGCTAATTTTTATCGTCGATTTATAGCTGGTTTTTCTGGCGTTGCTAAACCTCTGACGGATTTGACTAAAAAGGGTGCTGATGTTGCCAATTGGTCCCCTGCTGCTGTGGAGGCCTTTCGGGAGCTTAAGCGCCGCTTTTTGTCTGCCCCTGTGTTGCGCCAGCCTGATGTTTCCCTTCCCTTTCAGGTTGAGGTCGATGCTTCCGAGATTGGAGCGGGGGCGGTTTTGTCGCAGAAAAGTCCCGACTGCTCAGTGATGAGACCTTGTGCGTTCTTTTCGCGAAAATTTTCGGCCGCCGAGCGAAACTATGATGTTGGTAATCGGGAGCTTTTGGCCATGAAGTGGGCATTTGAGGAGTGGCGTCATTGGCTTGAGGGTGCCAAACATCAGGTAGTAGTTTTGACTGATCACAAGAATTTAATTTATTTGGAGTCTGCCAGGCGCCTGAATCCTAGACAGGCACGTTGGTCGTTGTTCTTTTCCCGGTTTAATTTTGTGGTCTCGTACTTACCGGGTTCTAGGAATGTGAAGGCAGATGCTCTTTCTAGGAGTTTTGAGCCTGACTCTCCTGGGAATTCTGAACCTGCTGGTGTCCTTAAGGATGGAGTGGTTTTGTCTGCTGTCTCTCCTGATTTGCGACGTGCTTTGCAAGAATTTCAGGCGGATAGACCTGATCGTTGTCCATCTGGTAGACTGTTTGTTCCTGACGAGTGGACCACTAGAGTCATCTCGGAAGTTCATTCTTCTACTCTGGCAGGTCATCCGGGAATTTTTGGCACCAGAGATTTGGTGGCTAGATCCTTCTGGTGGCCTTCCCTGTCTCGAGATGTGCGTGTTTTTGTGCAGTCTTGCGATGTGTGTGCTCGGGCCAAGCCTTGTTGTTCTAGGGCTAGTGGGTTGTTGTTGCCCTTGCCTATTCCGAAGAGGCCTTGGACGCACATCTCTATGGACTTTATCTCGGACCTCCCTGTTTCTCAGAAGATGTCTGTCATCTGGGTGGTGTGTGACCGTTTTTCTAAAATGGTTCATTTGGTGCCATTGCCTAAGTTGCCTTCCTCATCTGAGTTGGTCCCTCTGTTTTTTCAAAATGTGGTTCGCCTGCATGGTATTCCGGAAAACATCGTTTCTGACAGGGGTACCCAGTTCGTGTCTAGATTTTGGCGGGCAGTCTGTGCCAGGTTGGGCATTGATTTGTCTTTTTCGTCTGCATTCCATCCTCAGACCAATGGCCAGACGGAACGAACTAATCAAACTTTGGAGACTTATTTGAGGTGTTTTGTGTCTGCGGATCAGGATGATTGGGTTGCCTTTCTGCCGTTGGCGGAGTTTGCTCTTAATAATCGGGCTAGTTCTGCCACTTTGGTTTCTCCTTTCTTTTGCAATTCAGGGTTTCATCCGCGTTTTTCATCTGGTCAGGTTGAATCTTCGGATTGTCCTGGAGTGGATGCGGTAGTGGATCGGTTGCATCAGATTTGGGGACAAGTGGTGGATAATTTGGAATTGTCCCAGGAGAGGACTCAGCAGTTTGCTAACCGCCGTCGTCGTGTTGGCCCCCACCTTCGTGTTGGGGACTTGGTTTGGTTGTCTTCCCGTTTTGTCCCTATGAGGGTTTCTTCTCTTAAATTTAAGCCTCGGTTCATCGGTCCTTATAGGATTTTGGAGATTCTTAACCCTGTCTCCTTTCGTTTGGACCTCCCGGCATCTTTCGCTATCCATAATGTATTCCATCGGTCGCTGTTGCGGAGATATGAGGTACCGGTGGTTCCTTCTACTGAAGCTCCTGCTCCTGTGCTGGTGGAGGGTGAATTGGAGTACGTCGTGGAGAAGATCTTGGACTCCCGTATTTCCAGACGGAGACTTCAATATCTGGTTAAATGGAAAGGCTATGGTCAGGAAGATAATTCTTGGGTAACTGCCTCTGATGTTCATGCCTCGGATTTGGTTCGTGCCTTTCATAGGGCTCATCCAGATCGCCCTGGCGGTTCTTGTGAGGGTTCGGTGCCCCCTCCTTAAGGGGAGGGTACTGTTGTGTATCCGCTTTTTGGGCTCCCCTGGTGGTTGCTGGTGGTACTGGTGACTTGTTTGCACTTTGCTTCTTCTGTTCACCTGCTTCCATCAGTGTTTGGGAGTTTCCTATTTAGCCTTGCTCTCCAGTCATTTCCTTGCCGGTCATCATTGTAACCAGAGCCTTCGGTTGCATGTTCCTGCTACTAGTCTGCTGATCAGCTAAGTGGACTTTGTCCTTTTGTTTTGTACCTTTTGTCCAGTTTGCAGTTTTTGTAATTCTCTGTAGCTGGAAGCTCTTGCGGGCTGAAATTGCCACTCCTGTGTCATGAGTTGACACAGGAGTCTTAAAGTAATTTCAGGATGGTTTTTGAAAGGGTTTTCAGTTGACCGTGAAGTCCTCTTTTGTATCCTTCTGCTATCTAGTAAGTGGACCTCTCTTTGCTAAATCTACTTTCATACTGTGTATGTCTTTTCCTCTTAATTCACCGTTATTACATGTGGGGGGCTGCTATCATCTTTTGGGGTATTTCTCTAGAGGTAAGCCAGGTCTGTTTCTTCCTCTACCAGGCGTAGTTAGTCCTCCGGCTGGCGCATGGCATATAGGAAGCCGTAGGTATGCTCCCTGGCTACTGTTAGTTGTGTGGTAGATTTAGCTCACGGTCAACTCGAGTTTCCATCACCCGAGAGCTCGTTCGTTACTTATGTGTTTTTTACGTTCCCTTGCCATTGGGAACCATGACAGCGTCCATTAATACAGTTTTATCCTTGAAGGTACTAGGAAGCAAAGTTCACAAAGCAGTCTTTCCGGAGCTTTGATTTAGTGTTTCCGGGCTGATAAAAGTTCAAGAATATGCAAGAAGTTCATACAGGTAAGTCTCTGTAGGTAGTGGGCTTAAACGTTACAGAACGATAACAATGACTATAGTCTTATAGTTGGTAATCCGCATACCTGGCCGGTAATTGACCCTGGGTACTACGCTGGGATCTACGTAATAGCGGTGTCTCTTTATGTGGTGTACTACTGTCTACTGCGGATATAGTATCTGCCCTCTCTGCTATAGATAATTCCACCACTATGGGGTAGGCAAGTCCACCGTGAATGGGATCACTCTGATCAGGAAACTGTTCTTCCTGACCTGGAACCTCTTGTAGTACGGGGTCAGCCTCTTCCTGTCTTGGGACTTCTAATATTGGGTTCGGTGTTGGATAAAAGGCCACCATGGGAACCACTACTGCACCATGGTATGTTAGTAGGGTTTTGGGAAAGTCTCCTATACAGGTCTGATACATTTTCTCCTCTTTTTCCTTTACTGGTTGAACCTGTATAGGTTGAATAACTTCTGATTCTGGCTGGACAACTTCTGGCTCTTTCAACGTTTCCGGACATAATTTAAGATTGTCTCTTGACACTAGTACAGATGTTAAACCTCCGTTTTTGCTAATGAGACACATTTTAGGATTATCCATTCTTGTTGGTAAAACTGTGTAGGGTACGGCTTCCCATTGATTATCCAGTTTATTGGTTCGACGATTCCTCTTGAGTACTTGGTCACCCGGTCTTAATGGAGTTGCTAGAGCATTCTGGTTGAAAGTTCGCTCTTGTCTTTCTCTGGTTTGCTGGAGGCTTCTTTCCACACTCTCTTGCACTTGGTGATACTGCTTTTGCTGTACGACATCCCAATTGGAGTCTTGAACTTCTGCGTCTGGTTTCAGAATTCCCATTTCTAGATCGATTGGCAATTGGCCGGGTCTTGCACGCATAAGATAAGCTGGGGTGCAGTTGGTAGAGCTCACCGGGACATGATTATACAGATCCACCAAGTCAGGCAATTTCTCTGGCCATTGATTCCTTTCCGTTTCAGGTAAAGTCTTTAGTAGGTCTATCACAATATGGTTCATCTTCTCACATAAGCCGTTTGTTTGCGGATGATAGGCCGTCACCCGGATCTTTTTGCAACCATACATTTTACAGAATTCTCTGAAGATCTCTGATTCAAAGGCTGTACCCTGGTCAGTGAGAACCTGTTCCGGATATCCATGGGGTCTACAAAAGTACATTTGGAACGCTTTGGCTGCTGTTTTTGCAGTTAGATCTTTTACAGGTACTACTACCAAGAAGCGTGAATAATGGTCCACGATGGTCAAGGCATAGACGTAACCGGACCGGCTCGGTGTCAACTTCACGTGGTCCATGGCTACCAGTTCAAGTGGTTGTTTGGTGATTATGGGCTACAGTGGTGCTCTTTGGCTCTTTTGATCGTTCCTTCTGAGGTTGCACGGGCCACAGTTTCTACACCACTGTTCGATTGATTTTCTCATCCCGACCCAATAAAATCTTTCTCTCAGAAGTACTTCTAGCTTTTTCCAACCAAAGTGACCAGCACCATTGTGGTAAGCCTCGAGGACCATCTTCACATCTTGTTTAGGCACGATAATCTGCCAAACCAATTCATGTGTTTTCGGATTGGTATCTTCTACAGAGTTTCCCTTGATACAGGAACATTTTGCCTCTCTCTTTCCAGAGTTGATGCGTCTCTTCTGGGGCATCCTCATCGGGATATGCACTTTGCTCAGTCAATAGTTCCTTCACTAGCTTCACAGCCGGATTGCTATCTTGGGTGTCAGCCCATCTATGGTGTGCTAACGGATTAAAATTCACTTCTTGTTGTTTCTGATAGGTATTTGACTGACGATGTTTTGCCTTGGGCTGATGAAAGGCTGGTAGTTCAATTTCTTCAAGCTCCCCCGTTTCTTCTTCTACATCTCTCAAGTGTGGCATCCGGGATAGGGCATCGGCATTTCCATTCTTGCGACCTGCTCAATACTTGATCACGAAGTTGTAATTAGATAACCGGGCTATCCATCGCTGTTCTAACGCACCTAATTTAGCCATGTCTAGGTGGGTCAATGGATTGTTGTCAGTATAGACAATAAATTCTGCACCAGTCAAATAGTGTTTGAAACGTTCAGTCACAGCCCAAACTACTGCCAGTAGCTCCAATTTGAAGGAACTATAATTTTCTGAATTTCTTTCAGTAGGCCGGAGTTTTCTACTTGCAAAGGCGATGACTTTCTCCCGACCTTCTTGCTTTCGTGACAGCACCGCTCCCAATCCCACATTGCTGGCATCGGTGTAGAGGATGAAAGGTTGATGGTAATCCGGGTACACCAGAACTTCTTCTCCGGTTAGTGCTTTCTTTAGTTGTTCAAAGGAGTCTTCTCTTTCGTCGTTCCACTGAAAAGGAGGGTTTCGGTTTGAAGGTTTCTTCGTCTGCCCTATCAAAGCATTTTGCAAGGGCGCTGCCAATTTGGTAAATCCTTTTATAAATCTACGATAGTAACCCACTAATCCCAAGAATTGCCTCACTTCTTTTGCGTTGGTAGGTCTTGGCCAATCCCTTATGGCAGTTATTTTCTCGGGATCCGGTGCTACTCCCTCCGAACTCACGATGTGCCCTAAGTATTGTACCTTTGGCTTGATAAGGTGACATTTGGATGGTTTGATTTTCATGCCATACTTGGATAAGGCTTCGAACACCTCTGCCAGGTCTGTTAAGTGCTGTTCGTAAGTCTTTGAGTAGAAGATCACATCATCTAGGTACAGGAGGACGGTCTCGAAGTTCTTGTGTCCGAGGCAACATTCCATCAGTCGCTGGAAAGTACCGGATGCGTTGCAGAGTCCGAACGGCATGCGACTAAATTCGCTTAGACCCATTGGTGTGGTGAATGCCGTTTTTTCTTTATCTCTCTCAGCCACAGGGACTTGCCAATACCCGCTTGTTAAGTCTAAGGTGGAAAAATAATTAGCAGATTTCAAAGCAGTCAAGGACTCTTCTATCCTAGGCAAGGGATAGGCGTCTTTATGGGTGATATTATTAATCCGCCGGTAGTCTACGCACATTCTCATGGTTCCGTCCTTTTTTTTGACAATCACCAGAGGGGCCGCCCAAGGGCTACAACTACCTCTTATTACCCCGGCCTGTTTCATCTCTCTCAGCATGTCCTTCGCGCATTGATAATGAGCGGGCGGTATGGGTCTATATCTTTCTTTTATCGGGGGATGGTCACCGGTGGGGATTGTATGTTCCACCCCTTCTATCCGTCTGAAGTCCAATGGGTGTTTACTGAAGACCTGTTCATATTCCGTCACTAATCTATACACCCCTTGTCTTTGATGGATAGGTGTTGAATCTACACCCACGTCTAGCTGTTGGCACCAATCCTCCGATTCTCCATCTGAGCCGTTATTTTCCACCTGACAGGTCGATTCTAAGGGCTCAACGGTTGTGATGGCATTGTTGTCAACAGTATATAACTTTGCCACTGTAGCGTACCTTGGCAAAGTGACCTCTTCCTCTCCACAGTTCAAAAGTCGTACCGGCACCCGTCCCCGGTGTACCTCGACCACCCCTCGTGCCGTGAGTATAGTGGGCCTGCTGTCGGTGTACGCTGGTTCTATTAAGGCTTGATAGTCTCGTCCTTTAGTACCAATGGCCGCTCTACACCATACCAGCATTTCTGTTTTTGGTGCGATTACAATAGACGTTGGATCACTCACCCTCACACTGCCGATTTCTCCACCTGCAACTTCTATCTGTTGCCTTAACATTAATACTTTTATTTCCCTCCGGAGAACTCTCTGCTGGCAGGATCAGGCAGTTTCAGCAATTTGTTGTAAGACAGAAATAACTTCGGAAAAGCAATTCTCTAACACATTCATCCCTATCAATACAGTTGGTTCACAGTTCTGCCAATCAACATCAACGACAATTATACCCTGTTTCTTCAATTCTGCTTTACCAATCTTTATGGTCATCTCCCTAAATCCTAGTTTCGGTACCAACTTACCATTACTGGCCCATATATCTAGTTCAACATCAGAGGGTCCTTTATCAATATCTACCTCAGCCCAGTACCTCTTATAAAGGATATATGGTATAGATGAAATCTGGGAACCTGTATCCAGCAAAGCGTTGAGGGGAATTCCGTCCAGCACGATAGGGATGATGGGTCGTCCTCCGATGTATCTGTCGTGCCAGGGTGTTGGGCCTTGAAAATTCATTCCTGCCAAACAGCCCGCATTCCCAGGAGATTCCCGTTTAAATCACAATTTCGTGCAAAGTGGCCTGGCTGCTGGCAACGGCGGCAAATGGGCTGTCCATCCGGTTGGTAGCGGTCACGGGGCCGTCCTCTCCATGTCGGGTATCTCCGGGACCTCATCCATGGAACATCCTCTCTACGGTTTACCAACTCCATCTTGGGTTCTCTCATCTCCTGCATGGTTTTAGCCATTGAAGCAACAACATCAGTTAAAGAGTCAAGCTTTTGCTGAAGAGTCTCATTTGTAATGGGCCCCAGGGACTTAGCACTGGCACCGGACATAGCTGATGTCACTGGCATTCCCCGTTGCTGAAGTGCATCTGCCATGGGTTGTGTGAGATCCTGATCCCGAGGTGCCTCTGCCAGCTGGAGACGTATAGCGCTCTCCTTTAATTGGGCAAATGTCAATTCAGGGTTCTTAAAAACAAGCATGCTCACATGCCCCCGGTGAGAAGGGGTGTAGAGTCCCTCAATAAATTGATCTCTTAGCAGTTTATCGGCTCCTGTGTTAAAAATGGGTTCAGCCAGTGTAAGTGATTTAAGGGCTTCCTGCAGGTTTAAGGCAAAATCTCTCACGCCCTCATTAGCTTTTTGTTTGCAATTAAAGAATCGTACTTTAGCTTTGCAGCTGGCAGTGGTTTCAAATGTAGCTTTTAATCCAGCAAATATGCGTTCAACAGTACCTTTTAGATCAGTTGCCCATGCCGTGACTTCTCGCTTAGCATGGCCACTTAACTGCATCATCAGGAGACTAACACGCTGAGCTTCACCCACGGGGAACATATCAAAATGAGCCAGCATCTTTTCCCTGAAACCGTCAAGGGTATTAGGTTCACCTTCATACATTGGAAGCCACGGGCCACCCGGGGTATATGGCATCAACACCGGCATGATGGGCGCCACTCCTTGCACTGCTGTGCTGCCAGGCTCTCTATCGACACTCTGTCTTTGAGCTGCATTAGCGTTGCCGGGTGCTGCGGCGTCTCCGTGCTGCGACATACTGTACCCCCTTAGTTAATCCAGACCCCTCCGGTCCCAGCTTCCGTCTAGATAATGTAGAATCGTTCCTCTGTGCAGCAGGATGACAATGACACGCCCCCTGCTGCCTCTCACTGCCGCACGCTCTGTCATGATGGATTTTGAAGTTTTTCAGTTAGATTGGGGCTTGGGTAATGACGTAGCTCGATTAACAGTTTTGTGCCTAACGGTTATGAGATGATCACATCAAGGGATGGCAGCCATTTTTACCCCATTATAACCAATGGAGAAAAGTCACTTTCAATCGTTTTCAATGGGGAACGGGATTTTCTTTAACAAAGTCAATTTCCAAGATTTTTCATCCAAATTTTCACAGTTTCAGACTCCAATTACGGCACACAATACCCGGTGTACGGGCTGGCCCAATCCTGTTCGTGACACCAGTTGTGACGCCCGGGAGACCGAGGTACCCAGCACCAGATCAAAGAGGTCCGTCTCTTGAGGGGGATGTCACTAGTGGCTTGACCTGGTGCTGTGGCCTCAGGAGATGCACAGTGCAAGGGATATCATGAAGGAGCAGACACTTACTTGATCAGCAGCAGGTCCTCTCAGCTGTGATGACCCCGATCCTGGATCGATGGCTATTGTCCAAATGAAAGACTGAGGCGCTGAAACGTTTAACCAGTTTACTTCAACAAAAAGGGATTTGCAACCAATACTGTCACCGGAGTCTGTATAAGAACTCTGAATTACTTTGACCCTGTCAGGATTTCCACCTCTTATTATGCGCAGTTTCTGTATGGCCCTGCTGCTGTATGTGAACTGGCTGCCGACCCAATCTGTCTCTTCTGTGCTCTGGTTCGACGGACAACCCGAGTCCTTTTTGTCGGCTTACCCCCTTTGAGAGTACCGCTGAACTCTGTGTCTGTTGCTGCGTCTTACCCTGGTGAAGCTGATATCACCTCACTTTCTTCCGGTTGCTGTATTATATATAACGAATATAGCCACGGATCCGGTATCCGTCTCTGCGCCTATTTTGAGTAGAAATTATTGTTACCCGGTTCTCACAATGTCCTTTTTCTCTATTCCTCTTTTCCTACTATGGGTATTACGGGCCTATAATCTGTCATAGGGCTGTTAGGAGTTCAGTTATACGACCTCTCACTTTCAGCTCCTCAACCCAACTGCCAGTCCTTTTCTCAGACCAGAATAGATCAAGGGGAGTCTCTGGAGCTCCCCCTTCTGGCTGGAGATGGTAGTGCAGTCTTGCTATTTTAATATTTGTATTTGGTGTCAATAACTATTTTTGTGGCAAATACCCCTAGGGGCGCCACACAAGCATCATCAACGTCGATATGCTCCTCATCCTGGTCCAAGAAAGGCCTGAAATCTGGGACCAGCGGGATCCAAATTATTCCAACCGGGGCAGGAAAGAGGCAGCTTGTAGGACCATCTGTGGGATCCTATTCTCAGACACAAATTTGTAAGCACACTCATGCTGCAACATTAATTAACCTTGAAAAATACTTCACCTACATGATTTCTGTTTTTTTTTAATTTTTTTATAATGTGCATTTAGTTTTTGGAATTTGTGTTCTTAAACAAAGATCATGAACATGAGAAAGGTTTTACGTACATAGATAATATAGATGTTGCGTTGGGTCCTATTTTGGTTTACGCCAGACTAGTACAGAGGGGAGTGAACCCTGTCCTTGTGTTGTTTAATTTTATTGTGTATAATGTATTTGTTGTTGTAAGCCATTTTAACTTTAGGAAAATCATTTACGCTAGTTTCACATTAGCGTTTAAATCCGCGGCGTTTAAAACACATCTGCAAGTGGTGGAAAAACCGCATATAAACGCGTACAAACGCGGTATCGCATGCGGTTAAAAAAACGCCGCGTTTATATGTGTTTTTTCCTGCGTTTGCGTTTTTGGTGCGCATGATGAGAAATTTCACAAGAGAAAAATCAAGATAACCAGACACCGCCAATGGGACTACAGAGGGCGTGTATTATGGAATCTCTATATATAGACCCCTGAACAGCTGGAATCTTCAGATTTTGCTCCCGATCCTGTGTCATGATGGATCTTCGCATGGAGAGCTTTTATTTCAACTTGGATTTAAGCATCAAGCTGTTTCTTGCCTGTGCTTTTGCTTGGGAGCAAGACAGAAATCGCGTAAGATGGAGAAGGAGACAACGTAGGCGTTTTTGGAGACACCCCATTATCGAACTACGTGAGAGCCGTGGAGCCTATCACACGCTGTATGCTGAGCTTAATGCCAACCCGGAGAAATTCCAGGAATACACAAGGATGTCGCAAGACTCGTTCCGGGATTTGCTTGGTTGTGTCCAAGGAGCCATACGGCGACAGGACACCCAGCTCCGTAGAGCGATTCCACCGGAGGAACGTCTGCTGTTTACATTAAGGTACGTTCCAAATCTAAACCAATGACAGTCCAAATCTTTTGTTTTCTGACATATATTTTTTGGGTATTTTCCTTTCTTTAGCGTAACCACACCATAAGTAGAATAGATTGTAATGTTTCTTGGGTTTGTTTTACAGATTTCTGGCAACCGGAAATAGTTTATCATCCCTCCACTTCCAATACCGGCTTGGAATATCCACCCTGTCCGGAATAGTTGCGGACACCTGCCGGGCTTTGTGGAATGTACACCGGGATGAGTTTATACCCCTACCCACCTTGGACATGTGGCTTGAAATTGCGGAAATATTCTGGAGTGTTTGTGATTTCCCCAACTGTTTAGGAGCGGTGGATGGAAAGCACATCCGCATTATCAAACCTGCCAGAACAGGATCGGAGTATTTCAACTATAAAAAATATTTTTCTGTTGTGCTCATGGCAATAGCTGATGCGAACTGTCGCTTCATCGCCGTGGACATTGGAGCTTTTGGCCGTGGCAACGATTCCAAGGCTTTCAAGAACTCGGATATGGGCCGCCGTGTGTATGGCAAAAATTTCAATTTTCCCCCTCCACAACCTCTCCCCAACACTCAAGGTCTACCGATGCCATTTGTTATGGTTGGGGATGAGGCCTTTCTGATGTGTGAAAACTTACTGAAGCCCTATTCCAGTCGGGACTTGAACCACACTAGAAGGATCTTTAACTACAGACTGACCAGGGCCCGAAGAACAGTAGAGTGTACCTTTGGCATTCTGGTCGCTAAATGGCACATTCTTGCATCAGCCATAAACCTAAAAGTGGAAGCAGTCGACGAGGTGGTCAAAGCCTGTGTGGTTCTGCATAATTATATAATGGCTAAGGAGCAACCCAACATTGAACTGGATGAACCAGTTGCACACCCACTGCCCGATTTCCAGCATCACCCGCTGCGGTCAACTGCAGCAGTTGGTCACATGCGGGACCAATTTGCTGCCTTTTTTGATTCAGATATTGGACGTGTGTCATGGCAGGACAATGTTGTGTAAATGTCCCGTTGTAATTAGATCTGTACCAGTAATTTTCTGATATGAAAATAATATTTCTCATTAATAAACTTTAGTTTTGGTTGTGTTGACCGTGTCTCCTATCTTTTTCCTCTACAAACCAAGGCTGTCCTAAAACTAGCAGTAGTTGGTCTGTATTTAATATCAGTTTTTGTAATCCAAAACCAGGAGTGGGTGATAAAGGCAGAGGTGCTAGTTATTATGTTAACCCCTTTACCCCCAAGGGTGGTTTGCACGTTAATGACCGGGCCAATTTTTACAATTCTGACCACTGTCCCTTTATGAGTTTATAACTCTGGAACGCTTCAACGGATCTTGGCGATTCTGACACTGTATTCTCGTGACATATTGTGCTTCATGATAGTGGTAAAATTTCTTTGATATAACTTGCGTTTATTTGTGAAAAAAACCGGAAATTTTCCAACTTTGAATTTTTATGCCCTTAAATCACAGAGATATGTCACACAAAATACTTAATAGGTAACATTTCCCACATGTCTACTTTACATCAGCACAATTTAGGAACCAAATTTTTTTTTTGTTAGGGAGTTATAAGGGTTAAAAGTTGACCAGCAATTTCTCATTTTTACAACACCATTTTTTTTAGGGACCACATCTCATTTGAAGTCATTTTGAGGGGTCTATATGATAGAAAATACCCAAGTGTGACACCATTCTAAAAACTGCACCCCTCAAGGTGCTCAAAACCACATTCCAGAAATTTATTAACCCTTCAGGTGTTTCACAGGAATTTTTGGAATGTTTAAATAAAAATGAACATTTAATTTTTTTTTACACAAAATTTATTTCAGCTCCAATCTGTTTTATTTTACCAAGGGTAACAGGAGAAAATGGACACCAAAAGTTGTTGTACAATTTGTCCTGAGTACGCCGATACCCCAAATGTGGGGGTATACCACTGTTTGGGAGCACCGCAGAGCTCGGAAGGGAAGGAGCGCCATTTGACTTTTCAATGCAAAATTGACTGGAATTAAGATGGGATGCCATGTCGCGTTTGGAGAGCCCCTGATGTGCCTAAACATTAAACCCCCCACAAGTGACACCATTTTGGAAAGTAGACCCCCTAAGGAACTTATCTAGATGTGTTGTGAGAACTTTGAACCCCCAGGTGTTTAACTACAGTTTACAATGCAGAGCCGTGAAAATAAACAATCTTTTTTTCTCACAAAAATGATTTTTAGCCCCCCAAATTTATATTTTCCCAAGGGTAACAAGAGAACTTGGACACCAAAAGTTGTTGTCCAATTTGTCCCGAGTACGCTGATGCCCCATATGTTGGGGTAAACCCCTGTTTGGGCGCATAGTAAAGCTCGGAAGGGAAGGAGCACTGTTTCACTTTTTCAATGCAGAATTGTCTGGAATTGAGATCGGACGCCATGTCGCGTTTGGAGAGCCCCTGATGTGCCTAAACAGTGGAAACTCCCCAATTCTAACTGAAACCCTAATCCAAACACACCCCTAACCCTAATCCCAATGGTAACCCTAACCACACCCCTAACCCTAACACACCCCTAACTCTAATCCCAACTCTAATCCCAACCGTAAATGTAATCCTAACCCTAACTTTAGCCCCAACCCTAACCCTAACTTTAGCTCCAACCCTAGCCTTAACCCCAGCCCTAACCCTAGCCCTAACCCTAGCCCTAACCCTAATGGGAAAATGGAAATAAATACATTTTTTTAATTTTATTATTTTTCCCTAACTAAGGGGGTGATGAAGGGGGGTTTGATTTACTTTTATAGCATTTTTTATAGCAAATTTTTATGATTGGCAGCCGTCACACACTAAAAGACGCTTTTTATAGCAAAAAAGTTTTTGCGTCTCCACATTTTGAGACCTATAATTTTTCCATATTTTGGTCCACAGAGTCATGTGAGGTCTTGTTTTTTGCGGTGCGAGTTGACGTTTTTATTGGTAACATTTTCGGACACATGACAGTTTTTGATCGCTTTTTATTATGATTTTTGTGAGGCAGAATGACCAAAAACCAGCTATTCATGAAATTCTTTTGGGGGAGGCGTTTATACCGTTCCACGTTTGGTAAAATTGATAAAGCAGTTTTATTCTTCGGGTCAGTACGATTACAGTGATACCTCATTTATATCATTTTTTTATGTTTTGGCGCTTTTATACGATAAAAACTATTTTATAGAATAAATAATTATTTTGGCATCGCTTTATTCTGAGGACTATAACTTTTTATTTTTTATTTGATGACGCTGTATAGTGGCTTGATTTTTGCGGGACAAGATGATGTTTTCAGCGGTACCATGGTTATTTATATTCGTCTTTTTGATCGCGTGTTATTCCACTTTTTGTTCGGCGGTATGATAATAAAGCGTTTTTTTGCCTCGTTTTTTTTTTTTTTCCCTACGGTGTTCACTGAAGGGGTTAACTAGTGATATAGTTTTATAGGTGGGGTCGTTACGGACGCGGCGATACTAAATATGTGTACTTTTATTGTTTTATTTTTTTTATTTAGATAAAGAAATGTATTTATGGGAATAATATTTTTTTTTTCTTTATTTAGGATTTTTTTTCTTTTTTTTAATTTACTTATGTGGAATTTTTTTTTTTTACTTTTTTACTTTGTCCCAGGGGGGGAATCACAGATCGCTGACCTGACAGTTTGCAAAGCACTCTGTCAGATCACCGATCTGACTTACAGCACTGCAGGCTTACCAAGAGTCTGCTCAGAGCAGGCACTCGGTAAGCCACCTCCCTCTCTGCAGGACATGGATGCCACGGCCATCTTGGATCCGGGCACCTGCAGCGAGGAGGTAAGAGACCCTCGCAGCAACGCGATCACATTGCATTGCTCCGGGGGTCTCAGGGAAGCACGCAGGGAGCCCCCTCCCTGCGCGATTCTTCCCTGTACCGCCGGCACTCCGCGATCATGTTTGATCGCGGTGTGCCGGGGGTTAATGTGCCGGGGGCGGTCCGTGACCGCTCCTGGCACATAGTACCGGATGTCAGCTGCGATAATCAGCTGACACCCGGCCGCGATCGGCCGCGCTCCCCCCGTGAGTGCCGCCGATCGCGCTGCCGATCGCGCTGGACGTACTATCCCGTCGGTGGTCATACGGGTCCACCCCACCTCGACGGGATAGTACGTCCAATGTCAGAAAGGGGTTAATATCATAATTTACCTCTAATTGTTCCACTCCTTGTTTTGGCTTATAAATACTGATATAAAACACTGGCCACATACTGCTAGTGTTGCTTTATTGGTAAGCTTGTTGACGTCATTGCGTCCTGATTCTGTTCTGCTGTATCCATTGGACACAGACTGAAGAGACAATGACTGTCACACTATCTATACTCATCAAGTCAGGTGTTAGAAATAATGAATTCATGATGCACATATAACAGCCTCATGAATTCACTATTTCTGACACCTGTGCAGGTGAGCATAGATATGCAGTGTGTGACCACCATTGTCCCCTCAATTTGTGTGTAATAGATTATGTATAAAGAGAAAATGGTGGTTATACAAGGCAGTTCTCTACTCACCAGGTCAGGTGTTATAACTAATGAGTTTTTTGACACCTGACCTGTTCAGTAGAGGTCTGCACTGTATTTCCATTTTCTCTTCAGACTGCCACACTAGTCACAGACAAAAAGAGATTATGGAGATACGTGTAATATTTTTTGGCCCACCTCATATCTGTATACTAAAGACACACAAAGCTGCAGTCTTTTTTTTTTTATAACTACTGGAGATATGATGTGGCCCAAAAAGTAAGTGTGTGGCGAAGTTTCTTAGTTGGCGCACGGTGTGTGTTGCCGGCGGCGGAAGACACAATAAACTAAACAAAATTGTGGCAAATCAAATTTTTTTATTTTTTAACAACCAAAAAATGTATTTACTGCGCCTGCTTGGGGTAGAGTGATGTAAACGGGGGGTGTGAAGCACTGAGGCCTGGCTAACCGTGGACGACGCAGAGGTGGCAGGAGAAGGGGCAATGAAACTAGAAGGGTCTGGAAGTTCGGGGATGGGGCTTGACACATGAGAGGCTTGAGACGCACTGGAAGGGTGAGACAAACCTGACATTACAGACACATTGGGAGGTGAAGGGGGAGGAATGCTAAGAGTCCTCTGTTTTTTTTTTGTGTTTTTTTTTTGGTTTGCCTGGTTGTGGGAGGTCTTGGTGGGCTCATATGACGTGGCGTGGTGGTGGGTGACCTGTCAGGGTCCGGCTGCACTATGTCAGAGTTCATAGTGCTCGTAGATCGTGCAGCCATGCCAGAGTCCATAGTGCTCGTAGAGCGTGCAGCCATGCCAGAGTCCATAGTGCTCGTAGACAGGGGCTGGCTGGCACTTTTCCGCCTGGGGGGCAATCACAAGGCGGTGGCCCTCCTTTTCCCTGCTTATATCTGGCCACTGCATTAAAGTAGCAGAGATAATGGGCTTTAAAAACAGGCTGTTACACAGATATGGGAACAGAACGGAGCTTGCTGCATAGATATGGTAGCAGAACGAAGCTTACTACAGAGATATGGGAGCAGAACGGAGCTTACTCCAGAGATATGGGAACAGAACGGAGCTTACTACAGAGATATGTGAGCAGAACAGAGCTTACTCCAGAGATATGGTAGAATCGACCTTACTCCAGAGATATGGGAACAGAACGGAGCTTACTACAGAGATATGTGAGCAGAACAGAGCTTACTACAGAGATATGGGAGCAGAACCGAGCTTACTCTGGAGATATGGGAGCAGAACCAAGCTTACTACAGAGATAAGGGAACAGAACAGAGCTTACTATAGAGATATGGGAGCAGAACCGAGCTTACTGCAGAGATATGGGAGCAGAACCGAGCTTACTCCAGAGATATGGGAACAGAGCAGAACTTACTACAGAGATATGTGAGCAGAACAGAGCTTACTACAGAGAAATGGGAGCAGAACAGAGCTTACTATAGAGATATGGGAGCAGAACCAAGCTTACTACAGAGATATGGGAGCAGAACCGAGCTTACTACAGACATAAGGGAGCAGAACCGAGCTTAATAAGTCTACTACATGGAACCAAGCCTGCTACATAGAAACTGGAGCAGAACCGAGATTACGACATACATACGGTACCATAATCTAGATTACTACATTGATACAGTACCAGAACCAAGCTTACTGCTTAGATATGGTGCCATAACGGAGCATACTTACAAACATACATACAACAATACGGCTACACAGTGCCTAGTGCTATCACCACTACACAGTGAATACATATTATAATATCACCATTACCTCTACATGAAACTACACTCTATACAAAGACCAATGATGCCACCATACACTCCCTGACAGGAGTTATGTCACTTATCCATGTTATGTAAATAAAAGCTTATAACCTGACGTTAAATTGATCCATTGGTTGTATAAATTATTCTTTTGAAAGCTGAAACCCTCCGAAATGTGGTTTAGGTTAAGAAAATAAATTGACATTAATGCAGAAATATTGATCAGTTAATGGACACAGAATGGTCAAATTTTGGCAAGACAAAAGTTTTGACGCCCACAGAAAGTAATGTGATATTCAAACAAATAATTAACTTAAAATGCAAATATATGTTGCATAACATTGGTGAATGAAGTTGTGGTGCTATTAGAGTCATATTTAATATTTTGTGGGACTTCCATGAGCTTGAAGGACTGCATCCATGCGGTTCAACAATGATTCATACAATTTATTAATGAAGTCATCAGGAATAGCAAAGAATGCAGTCTTCCATGCCTCCCAGAGTTCATCTTGATTCTTTGGTTTTGTCTTCCAAGCTTCCTCTTTCATCCTACCCCAACCATGCTCAATGATGTTCATGTCTGGTGACTGGGCTGGCCAGTCCTTGAGCACCTTGATCTTTTTTGCCTGGAAGAACTTTGTTGTAGAGATGGATGTATGAGATGGAGCACCATCTTGCTGCAGAATTTGACCCCTTTTATTATTTGGAATATAAGAAGTAGCTAATACTTCTTGATATTTTAGGCTATTGATATTGCCTTCCACCTTGCAAACGTTTTGCACACCCCCATACTGAATGTAACCCCAGACCATGATCTTTCCACCACCAAATTTAACTATTTTCTGGGTGTATTTTGGAGCCATACGGGCTCCAGTAGGTCTCCTGCAGTATTTGCGGTGGCTGTGGTGTAATTCTACTGAAGATTCATCAGAAAAATCCACCTTCTGCCACTATTCCAGCGTCCATCTGTTTAGCAGGATGTGGGGCTTTGCAAATCTCACACGGTTTTTTATTTGCCTTTTGGGCCTGATTCCACCATGGAGGCCATTTCGAGACAGAATCATACACACTGTTCTAGTTGACACAGGGACTTGAAGTGACCAGGCCTGTTGGAGCTCTGCTGCATTGGAAGAGGGGCTTGCTTTTGGATTTTCTAACCAAAAAACATTCCTCCTGAGCGGGGGTCTGCCGCACCTGGGCTTATCAAACACATCTCCAGTCTCTTCAAATCTTTTTTTAATTCTTTGTACTTGACGCTGAGACACATTAAAGGTGCCTGCCACCTCTGCAGTGCATCTGGTCTCTTGAAAATCCAGGCCTTGGTCGCAGGGTGGATTTTTGGCATGTTGTCAGAGCCTAAGTTGCAGTTCAAGTGAAGAAACCCAGCACCCCAGACCTTTTTATACACACACACTAATTAACCGATCATTTACTGAGCACACGTGAGGATGTAAACTAGGATTGGGTGCATTATATGACCAGGCGACAAAACTTTTGTCTTGCTAAAATCTGACCATTCTGTGTCCATTAACTGACAAATATTTCTGCATTGATGCCAATTTTTTTTCGTAACCTAAACCACATTTTGGAGGGTTTCAACTTTCAAAAGAATAATTTATACAACCAATGGATGAATTTAACGTCAGGTTATAAGCTTTTATTTACATAACATGGATAAGCGACATAACTCCTGTCAGGGAGTGTACACCTTTTGCAACTTGTATACTACAATACTGATCATTAATTAAAAAAAAATCACAATGCTAAGTGCCATTGTATACAGAAACTCTGTATTTACTGTCAGTGTAAAGATAATACAGTGATCACTCACGACATTATACACAGGAGATCTGTATAAGGTGTCGGTGTACAGGTAATACAGTGATCACCACTGCCAGTGACATTATACACAGGAGCTTTGTATATAACATACAGTGTATAGGTAATACACTGACTCACTAGTGACGTCTCTAGCTGAACTCCTTCATCTTTGCTTTAAATTTTCATCCAGCACAGACCGCCGTCACTTTTCCAGCCAGGACTCGTCTCTGCACAAAATAACACAGTTACCTAGAGCACAGCTTCCAGAGCACATTCCCCACTTTTTCCCTTTCTTCTACACTACACATCTGAATACAGAGGTGCACCCACAATCAATATATAATTGGTTATTATGCAATCTCATATATTGTAAGCTTGCGAGAAGGGCCCTCATTCCTTTTGGTATCTGTTGATCTATGTGTTTATTGTTATGCTTAATGTCCATTGTCTGTACAAGTCCCCTCTAAAATGTAAAGTGTTGCGGAATATGTTGGCACTATAGAAATAAATTATAATTATTATTTATTATTATTAACCCACCATTCCAAATATAAATTATAATCCACCACTGTGCACCCACTAACTATAAATAGCCACTTTCCCCATTTAATATATAAATTAATTAGCACCTGTACTCTTTCCCCCAATTCATTACCAGTCACTTAATCCTCAAAGCCCCCCACTATGTACCTACCACTCTAACCCTACAGGTACCTTCACACGAAACGACTTTGTAACGATATCGCTAGCGATCCGTGACGTTGCAGCGTCCTGGCTAGCGATATCGTTTAGTTTGACACGCAGCAGCGATCAGGATCCTGCTGTGATGTCGCTGGTCGCTTAATAAAGTTCAGAACTTTATTTGGTCGTCCGATCGCCGTGTATCGTTGTGTTTGACAGCAAAAGCAACGATACCAGCGATGTTTTACACTGGTAACCAGGGTAAACATCGGGTTACCAAGCGCAGGGCCGCGCTTAGTAACCCGATGTTTACCCTGGTTACCAGCGTAAAAGTAAAAAAACAAACACTACATACTCACCTGCGCGTCCCCCAGCGTCTGCTTCCTGACACTTACTGAGCGCCGGCCCTAAAGTGAAAGTGAAAACACAGCGGTGACGTCACCGCTGTGCTGTTAGGGCCGGAGCTCAGTCAGTGTCAGGAAGCAGACGCTGGGGGACGCGCAGGTGAGTATGTAGTGTTTGTTTTTTTACTTTTACGCTGGTAACCAGGGTAAACATCGGGTTACTAAGCGCAGCCCTGCGCTTAGCAACCCGATGTTTACCCTGGTTACCCGGGGACCTCGGCATCGTTGGTTGCTGGAGAGCGGTCTGTGTGACAGCTCTCCAGCGACCAAACAGCGACGCTGCAGCGATCGGCATCGTTGTCGCTATCGCTGCAGCGTCGCTTCGTGTGAAGGTACCTTAACTCCGATTCATTAGTTACATGCCCCTCCCGCCCCAATTCATTGTCATGTCTTTCTCTCCCACCCTCTATTCATTATCAACTGCTCTACCCCACATTCAATACATCATTTACTCCCCCACCCTTAAAATTCATTATTTGTTCTCCCCCTAGATCATCATTTGCTCTCCCCACCCCTTTTCAATGATCATTTGCTCTCCCCACCCCCTCTTCAATGATCATTTGCTCTCCCCACCCCCACCTTCAATTAAATTGCTGTCCCCTGTCCCTCACACTGAATTCATCATTTGCAGTCCCCCCACTTTAATTTGAAGTCCCCTTACTTCATTCATTGCAGTCCCCTATCACCCCCTCGCTTCACCTGCAGTGCCCCTTCATCATTTGCAGCCCCCTATCCCCCTTCCATTTAATCATGAGCAGTCCCACCTCAGGCACACTTCATCATGTGCAGTCTTGCAGTCCCCTTCCCCCCACTTTATCATGTGCAGTCCCCATTACCCACCCACTTCATCATGTGCAGTCCATCTTACCCCTCACTTTATCATGTGCAGTCCCCATTACCCCCCACTTCATGTGTAGTTCACCTTACCCCCCACTTCATCATGTGCAGTCCCCCTTAACCCCCAATTCATCATATGCAGTCCCCCTTACTCCCTCCTACTTCATCATGTGCAGCCCCACTCTCCCTTCATCATGCGCAATCCCCCTTACCCCCACATCATCACGTGCGGCCCCATTCCACCATGTACAGCCCCACTCTCCCCACTTCATCATGTGCAGTCTCCTTTATCCACTAAACTCCATCATGTCCAGTCTCACTCCCCCTCATCATGTGCAGCCCCACTCCCCCTTCATCATGTAAAGCCCGACTTACCCCTCACTCCATTATGTGCAGTCTCCTTTAACCCCCAAATTCCATCATATGCAGTCTCCTTACACCCCCCCCCCACTTAATCACTTGCCGTTACCCACTATTAAATTTATTTTATAAAGAAAACAAAAATGTTTTTCATACTTACCTCACCAGTCGCTCCCCTGCAGCACCTCTCTGCTTCTAGCTTTCGGGACATGTCGGTGCGTACGTGATGACGCCATCGCACATGTTCGACACCTAACCTGGAAGTATAGAGAACATGAAGGGAGCAGAAGCTGTGCAGCCATCAAGGTGACAGCCAAGCATAGCTCCCGGCCCCAGCGCAGACGTGTGCGCTTACTGTGATGCGGCTGTGTCTGCTGCCGACCGCATCACAATACAGCGGACATGGCTGCGCACAATTTGCTGTGTGGCTGTATCCACCACCAGGCAGCCGGCCCTGAACAGCTGCTGGGGGAGTGGCCCGGGGGGCATTTGCCTCTTTGCCACCTGGGCCAGTCAGCCCCTGCTCGTAGAGCGTGCAGCCATGCCAGAGTCCATAGTGCTCGTAGAGTGTGCAGCTGCATCATGGTGGTGGCGGTACGGAAGGCCATGCCAGGGTCCTGCTGCATCGTGGTGGTGGCGGTACGGAAGGCCATGCCAGGGTCCTGCTGCATCGTGGTGGTGGCGGTACGGAAGGCCATGCCAGGGTCCTGCTGCATCGTGGTGGTGGCGGTACGGAAGGCCATGCCAGGGTCCTGCTGCATCGTGGTGTCAGTGGAGGAGGTCCAAACAGGAGCAGCGGATGTCATGGTGGTGGCGGTGGGATGTCCAACTGCACTCGGCATGGTGGTGGTGCTGTAGTGGTGTCCGGCTGTGGAAGGAATTGAGGTGGCCGTGCAGTGGAATGCAGCAGAGGTCGGCATTGAGGTCAATCGTGACAGTGAAGGCACAGGTGGATATGCCGCCACTGTCTGCTGGAAATACCGACTCTGCTGCATAGCCTGCACGTAAGCAGCATTGCAGGCCTGCATGACACTCAGCTGGAGATCAGGAGTAAGGTGTTCCGACATGCCCTGCTCAATTTGGTTAAAAAAATGATGTGCTGGCCTCTGGAGGTCGGCTTTCACTTGATCAAGGCTTTTGCTGACCTCCTGGATACGTGCATTCAAGAGGCTATGTGAAACATCCATTCAGTCACCCAAAGCCTTGATTGCTTCGTGTAAAGCCGAGTTCAAGTGCAAAAACTCGGGCATGAGTGTGTGATAGAAATATATATATCATGTAGATCTCACTTGCATGTATACTCCTCTATAATCAAATATATACTTATATGCTCACAGCTAATATATATATTATAATCAATGGTTTAAAATGGCTGACAAACTGATATAAGCCAGACAGATTATATGGGGTTTTCCACCCCTAAAAGCAGAAGAGAGTCAGATGTTTGGTGACTGCTGGTCAGGTGTCTCCACTTTGTCCTAGACAGAGAACTCGAGTTTAGTTGCTTGATCAGCAGTCATATGAGCATTAAACACAATATTCCATATATGTTTAGATAACCAATGACAGAGGAGCTAGACAATATGATAATTAACTAACCACCCCTGACAACCCCTAACCACTCCTTTCTATGTGAAAATATAAAACTATGTATGTACAATAAAGTATCAGTATTGATGGAATGTTGTTCTGTCACAGTTGTGTACAGTCCATTCTTGATGAGCGCTCAAAATACTCAGTCTAATTGGGAGCGGCCACAGCACACACAGGGATATATTTATCCAACCCTAATATTTCCATAACATTAATGGCCCCCAACAGCGAGGCACGGATGAACACACGGGATCCTTCTCACCGGAGATACGGAGGTTGTGGGCGTGGCCTGGGCACAGGGACAGGAGACTGCGCAGCTCCATAAGTAAGGTAAGAAAATGTTATCATCTTACCTGAAAGTCCCCTGTGCCCGGTCCTTGTCTATGCCTCTTGCCGGTCAGGTGTGGTCACGAATTCCCAGGTAGTGTAAAAAATCCGTAGCCACGAATCCACCCTGGGAGGTGTCTGCTGTGTACCGTGTATATGTATTTGTGTAAAATCCGAGAGAAGAAGGAAAAAGTGACTTTTGTTTGTGGTTGCTGAGAAACAGACCGCAGGAGGTCAAATCGCTCGATAAGTTATTGCAGGATTCCCGTGCATAGGAGGAACACGCAGAGTTCCGGGGCAGGTAGTCCCATGTTCCAGGCACGGGTAGTGATAACTTAAGAGGGCTACTGCAGATTCCCGTAGTGCCGGCGATCCAGTCAGGACGTCCGGACCGGGGTGGTAGATTTCCCGCTTGTTGTGCTTCTCAAGCACTCAGGTGGCCCGGGCGCAGGTGCGTCCAGTGCGATTGGCAGTAGTCTGTTCCCAGCGCAGCCTGCATGTGTCACAGAATAAAAAAGGGCATCTCTCGGATTGTCTATCTGTGTCTGTTTGTGTCATGTACTATTGCCGCTTTAAGAAGCAGAAATAGTTCTCTTAAACTTCCTCTTTTTTCAGCTGAAGCGGAGATATGCATTGTAAATCACACTGTCATATCTGTTTTTTTCTTTTTCTTTTGCAATGCTGGCTATGTGTAGCTTTTTGTGAAGAATTTAAATTGTATCTATCATTTTTGATGTGACATAAGTGTTTTCAGAAACGTGATTTTAGTGACATTTGATATTATTGCAATGGCATACGGTATATAAAAAGAGGAAGTATGTCTCTGACTGCATTTGAGCGCAGAGATTTTTACTCTCTTAAAGGGTCTTTTTCTTTTTGCGGCATTTTAAAGTTTTTTTTTAATTAAGTTTTCCTCAATCTTCAATCTCTTTACCTTTTTATTTTTTATTTATTTATTTTTGAAAAAAGTTTTTTTTTACTCTTGTATCAAAGTTTTGAGTTTTTGGTTGTGAACTAAGTTTTTGAAGGTTTTTCTTATCGTTTTGAGTTTTACTTAGTGTTTTATATACTCATTTTTAGAAATTTTTTTTTTTAGTACTGTTTTCTTTTCTCATTTTTGTGTGTTTTTCATTTTCATTTTTTGCTTTTGCCATGGGGAATAGAGTGGCCGAGCAACAGGAAAGTCAGTAGATAGTGACAGAATACGAAGGTGTTAAGTATGTGAAGATTTTTGGAAGGTATAAAGTACGTGAAATTCATTAGAATGGCAGACTTCAAGCTGCGGAGTGGCATGACGTAGAAAGGAAAATAAGGGAAGTTACAGTAGCTGATGTTAGATTGCTGAATACTAATAAATGGTATGAAGTGGCAGCAGAGCTTACATCGTTTAGGTGGAACAGAAAGTTATGTGAGCAAATCAGGAAGTGATTTTTGTGGGTATGAGACAGGAGAATCTGCGCAGTCTGCTTTTAGCAGAATCCATGGTATAGGTAGTTATTTTTTGCACAGTATGTGGTGCGCCCCGTCTCTCCCTACAGGGAGAGGGCATAATTGCTCCTCTCTATTATTCTTGTTGTTCTCCTCTATCCTCTTTCTTTTTTTCTCTGTCAGTCTTTTTCTCTCCGCATTCTCTCTCCTTTCTCTCTCCTCTCTCTCCACATTCTCTCTCTCTCTCTCTCTCTCTCTCTCCCTTCCTACTATTCCTTTGTCTCACTCCTCAACCCCTCCCCCTTCTTCTTCCTCTTTTTTCCTCCGTGTTGCCGGCTGGGCCAACGCCCAATTCAACCAATATGGTGCTTACAGCACAAGGTGTCCCTGGCACAGTCCAGCCATTGCCAGTTGTGATATCGGGGAGAGAAGGTGAAAGCCCCCCCTACAGTGGGCAGCCCCAGACACGTCAGGCAGCAGTCAGCTCAGCCCTGGGTGCAGAGGGGGGAGGAGTGATATCAGAACGAGCTCACTGACAGATCCTCCGTTACCTCATTTCACAGTCAACAATATTGTAACCCTTAAGGTTTTACATGAACTTTGATATCACCATGTATTGATAATGTACAGCTTCAGCACCGGTCAGAGCTGCCTACATCCACATTCACACCAACATGAAACTATAAGCCTAATCCATCATAGCTTCAGCAAGGGGGGAGACATCCTCACACAAAAAAGCAACTTCTAAGTCCAAAATCAGTCAGTGTATGACCCCGGTACAAGCCATCACAACTATTCCTCTGATGAAGATGAAGAGGGAACATCATACATGCTGTCCAGTACTAGAAAAGAAGCCCACAGGCACCAAGAATGCAGGGGCAGATAGAGGCACCACCATTACACTATGTGCACTGCACTTCAAGTCAGGTGACAATAGTCCAGACCCAGGGATGCATCCCATGCCATTTTACCGAAGAATGTAGCAGAAGCAGCAAACATATGCAGGCAGCTGCAATGATCTCTGGGCCATGAATGAAAATAGAAGCAGGTGATGCACTCTGGCCAATCATGAAGGAACAATTCAAACTTCCAGCAGAATCAGACGTACACGCTTGGGAGTCAGGGCCACAGCTAATTGAACAACTCAGAGAGTGGGCCAAAGGCAGATTGGCAGGAGAAGCCATGACATGAGCCAAGATAAGACAGAGTCTGTAAAGAAGTTTCAGTGCAGAGTAATGCAAGTATTCCAAGACTTGGGCTTCACCATTGATGACCAGATACACAGGCCTTTGGGCATGGACTGAGACAGCCAATCAGGAAACCACTGATAGTGGCTAGGCCTAGGAACAGGTCAATAGTAGTGGACTGACCCAGAAAAAATGTTTTATGTGCGCCTAGGAGACTGTCTATTGCCGATTGTCACCAAAACTGCCACCATTATAGCACCACAAAGAGCGCGAAGAAGGAAACGGGTGCCGTGCTGCTGAGAACGCTCGAAGGGGAGCCAGAGGTGAAGACGCTGCAAAGTGCCGACCAACACACCACCAGAAGAACCGCTGCAGACTCCAGAGAGGAGACACCGACCTCAATAAGGTTAGCAAAGGGGAGAAGCTATGTCGGAGCAGGAGGAAGAAGTGATGGCAGATGCAGCCACAGCCCCTGTAACGCCCCAAGACCTTGGGTTGGATGCAGCCGCCGGTCTCATGGCACCCCGGGCCTCCTCACGAATGCACCTGCAGGCCCCGTCTTACCACCGCAGCTTCAATCAGCAGGCCGGACCCCGCAGCCGCTGCAGTACCCATCAAGGGATTGAGTCACAACCAGGGGTGCAGAAGACAGCCCCTCTCATGGTGACCACTGACCTGGAAGCCCAACCACCCTACAAAGACAGAAGAAGTGTCAAGGGTTACATCTGTGGCAAGTTTGGCCATTTCCAGAACCAGTGCAAAGCACTCACGCCCCCGAAGAGACTGGACCCATGCAATCCAAGAGTTGGTCCAGAGAAACAGGTCAAGGAGGAAGTGCAGAAAGCAGTGAAGTACCCCGTCCATAGGACAGAGGCAAGCAAGCCAGGTCTGCAAGACACTACGCTCCTGACATGTAAAACTTCATCTGCAAGACCAGTACCTCAAATTACCCTTAAAATGGATGGCGTTGTCAGATCCAAAGTGGTGCAGCCAGAAGTGTGATGACACCTGTGGAACTCGCTGATCCCACCTGCCTATCAGAATCCTCTGTGTCTCGCATGGGCATTGATGGTCAAGTCAGACATTCTCAGCCTACAAAGCCACTGAGCGTGTGCACTCAGCCAGGACACTCTATCCTGTCCCAGTTTGTGGTGTAAAGGACCTGCCACTCAACCTGCTGGGAGCGAACCTACTGCAGAAGCTGAAGGCAACCACAGTGTTCCACGAAGATGGGACAGTGACACTTTCTTCATCCCTGACCCGAGAAGAGTCATGCTGGCGGCCCTACAAGAACATTAAGCAACCGATGAGGCCTACCCAAGGAGGTACTGGATGTAGTACCAGAAAGTCTATGGTCTAAGGGACCCCAGCACGTGAGAAAACCTCAAGTTGCCCCAGTACGGGTGTCACTCAAGCCATGTACCCCGTACCCTCGTAAGGCCCAGGCCAGGCCTAGAGTCAAGCTGCCTCTGACCAACTGAAGGTCTACCTGGAAATAGGAATCATTGTTCCTCGCACATCGCCTTGCAATACCCCGCTTTTCCCCGTCAAGAAAAAGACTGTAAAAGGAGAGCCAGCCAAGTTCAGAATGGTATATAACCTGAGAGCTGTGAATGACGCCACAGTGTTTGAAACTGCAATTATGCCGAATCCGCACACTCTGCTCTCAAATGTGCCTGCCACAGCAAAAGTGTTCACAGTGAACAACCTGGCTAATGTTTTCTTCAGTGTTCCCCCTCATCCGGAAGACCAGTTCCTGTTTGCCTTAATGCACCAGGGGGGACACCACACATGGACAGTGATGCCACAGTGGGCCCAGAACAGCCCTTCACAGTTCACCAAAGCAATGTCCACAGTTCTCACCAACTGAGTCACAGAACAAGCAGAAGTAACCCTGCTACAATACATGGACAATCTACTCCTTTGTGCAGTTGACTTTGACACGTTTAAAGCCCATTCCTTGTATCTCCTACTCTACCTGGCGGAGCAGCACTGCAAGATCTCAAAGAACAAAGTCCAGTGGTGTCTGAAGCAAGTTACGTTCCAGAGACACTGTATTGCTCACCAGGTGAAATACCTGACAGATGACCGGAAGACCACAGTGGAGAAGATGGTCCCTCCGACAACTCCAAAGGTGCTACAGGCCTTCCTTGGTCTAGTTTCATATTGCAGAGCCTGGATCCCTGATGCTTCCGTCCTAATGCAGCCTCTGTGTGAATAAAACAGCGTGACCCCGTTCCTCCAGACAGATGTGGCCTTCAGTTCGTTCAAGAAGTTAAAAGGCTCTGTAGTCTCAGCGCCAGCACTAGGCCTATCTGACTACAAGAAGCCATTCCGTCTCTACTTGATGAGAAGAGAAGGCCTTGCTACTGGAGTCCTGACACAGCTTCAGGGGGGAAAACAGAGACTTTCGGACTACTTTTCAGCTTGCCTGGATCCAGTTGCAAGGGGAGCCTCTTCCTCCCGCATGAGAGCAGCAGTTGCAGCACACGCCCTCCTGGACAGGACTACTGACATCAGTGGAAAAAACCATTGGAAATCCTGGCTCTGCATGACATCTCAGCAATCCTCAACCAAACCCAGCTAAAACATCTCTCCACCGCCAGGCATCTTCGCCTCCAGTGCTCTCTACTCCTGCCCAACAATGTCACCATCTCCAAATGCACAGTCCTCAATCCGCCCACTCTACTCCCACTCCCAAGGGGGGATACAGATACGGATCCTCAGATAAAAAGTCTGATCAAAATCTGCATGATACCTTCTGCAGGGATCTGAATTTGCTCCGGACGGATGACCATGATTGCTTCAGCATCATGCAACAGGAAACAGCAGGACTACCCAAGGTGGCAGAAGAGCCACTGACCAACCCAGAGTTGATCCTCTATGTGGATGGCTCCAGATTTGCAGATGATGAAGGAAGATTCCACACGGGAGGTGCAGCGACCAGCAATCAAGAGATCCTGTGGTCCAGAAGTCTGCCGCCCAGTCTGTCAGCCCAGGAAGCAGAACTGATAGCGCTGATGAAGGCCAACCAGATGGCAGAAGACAAGACTGAGAAAATGTTTACCGATTCAAGGTACTTGCATGGCATAGCACACGACTTTGGACCCATCTGGGCTGCAAGGGACTTCCTCACAGCAAGCGGAACAACCGTGAAGCATCAATGGAGCCATTAAGGACCTGCTGAACACACTTCAACTTCCAAAAGTGGTGACAATGCTAAAAGTCAAAGCGCATGGAAAACTGAACACAGTAGGGGCACGAGGCAACAACATGGCGGATATGGCAGCCAAAGAAACAGTCAAGGGAAGACAATATGGACAAGTGGAAGAGGTCGTAGAGCCGGACGGCTACTACAGGACGGCTGAAGACAGGAAACCTGACAAGATGACATCCTGGGATCTGCTCAAAAAAGTTGCAAGAGCAAGCCCCAAAGGACAAGAAGGAATGCTGGGTGCAGAAGTGAGCAACACATGAAGAAGGAAGGGTATACTAAATGGACTACAAACCCTGTTTACCCCGAAGCATGTACCCTATGGTGGTCCAGTGGGCACATGGGCCCACACACAGATTAAAGACACAGATGAATGATCCGATTGGTGCTTACTGGTTCGCTCCAGAAATCTCCACCCTAACAGCCAAGTTCATAAACAGCTGTCTGACCTGTGGCAAATGCAACCCTGGAAGAATGAAGAAAGTTCCCACACATCAACTTGCCAGACCACTGTACCCCCTTCCAGAGGATCCAGATAGACCACATACAGATGCCGCCAAGTGGAGGATTCGAATATGCCCTTGTGGTCGCGGACGTGTTCTCAGGATGGCCAGAAGCTTTCCCAGTGAGGAACCAGTCAGCAAAGACTACTGCAAAGAAGCTACTCTCAGAGACGAGATATGCAGCTATGGGGTCCCAGAAGTGATAGAGAGTGACCAGGGACCTACATTCACAGCAGACCTCACATGAGAGATCTAGTCAGCAGTAGGGTCAGACTTAGGCCTACACACTCCCAATCACACTACTCAGTGTTAGGCACACTCCCAGAGGCCCAGAAAAGCTGTCACCATATGAAATTTTGTTTGTGTCTAGTCCCAGGTTAGGGGTATCCTTTCCCTTAGCAGCTGATTATGCAATATGATACTTTGTCTGCTTATGTAATTGAAATCACCAAGAAACTTGCTAACATCCATTCTCGAGTTTTTTTCTTCATTGCCAGATCCAGATTCAGTGTCCGGTATGCACTCCTAGAAGCCAGGAGACTGGGTGTTGGTGAAAAAGCTTGTAAGGAGAACACCACTCGATCCCAGATTTGATGGTCCTGCTCAAGTGCTGCTGATGACACCAAACTCTGTGAAACTGGAGGGAAGACTCGCTTGGATCCACTCATCGCATGGCAAGAAAGCTCCCCTACCAGAAGATGACACCCAAGCCAGAATGATGTCGTGGATGCCCTGCCTGACCGAACAGATGACCTACCTGATAAAGACTGCACATCGCTCACTACACCTGCTATTGACTAAGAGACTGATTGCAACGAACCCCCGTTAGGGACAGATCTCCTGACCACCCATTTGCGAAAAGTCTGTATGGAGTGGGGCACAGGCGTTAGGCTTGTGTCAGTTCGCCAACAGCACAAAAGAGTTGCAGCGCTTTGGGACAGGAGGCTAGGATTAGGGCAAGTGATATCTAAGGGGGGCTTGTGATAGAAATATATATATATCATGTAGATCTCACTTGCATGTATACTCCTCTATAATCAAATATATACTTATATGCTCACAGCTAATATATATATTATAATCAATGGTTTAAAATGGCTGACAAACTGATATAAGCCAGACAGATTATATGGGGTTTTCCACCCCTAAAAGCAGAAGAGAGTCAGATGTTTGGTGACTGCTGGTCAGGTGTCTCCACTTTGTCCTAGACAGAGAACTCGAGTTTAGTTGCTTGATCAGCAGTCATATGAGCATTAATCACAATATTCCATATATGTTTAGATAACCAATGACAGAGGAGCTAGACAATATGATAATTAACTAACCACCCCTGACAACCCCTAACCACTCCTTTCTATGTGAAAATATAAAACTATGTATGTACAATAAAGTATCAGTATTGATGGAATGTTGTTCTGTCACAGTTGTGTACAGTCCATTCTTGATGAGCGCTCAAAATACTCAGTCTAATTGGGAGCGGCCACAGCACACACAGGGATATATTTATCCAACCCTAATATTTCCATAACAAGTGACCTGTCCGAAGCCCTCTGCCGCTGCCGGGAGGAGCCCAAAAAAAAGGAGCAGTGGAAGAGGACTGCAAAAGGGGAAGACCTGATGGACCAGCTCCCTGGTCTCCAGTTAGTGTGGAAGGCCCACTTGCTGCTTCCCTGCTGGATGGCTGGGACGGGTCCGTGGCTGTCGGATGAAGGACCGCTCCAGAACCTGGGCCAACAGTAGTGCTGTATGTGCTGTGAAAAAAGGAAAAAGAAAATGAATATCAAAAATTTACCAGACGCAAAATCCTGTGGAATATAAAAATACAGATTATGGCAATACAATACAACCTAATGCACGTGATAAATACTTACGTTCTCTGGGCAAGGACCGGTCTTAAAAATGCCAGAACTCGATGGTATTTGTATCGTCTGATCCTTGCTCCTGAACCACTGGGAACACGGCTTTCTTGACGCAGGTCCTTGTTGAAGCGGTCCTTCATCGAACGCCAACGTGTTTTCACTTTGGCCACTGTTAAAAAAAAAAAAAAGGTCAGAAAAAGGACTTTTGGCCGTGCTCACACATCTGTGTGTCATGACAGAAACTCCTCTGAGTTTCTTTCATCACACACAGTTGTGTGAGCACGCCCAAGGTCTCTGCTGCTTCACACTGCATTGCAATACTTACCAAATGCACTTCGGACCCGATTCGGGGCGTTGTCCCAGCCATCCCACATCGCTTGGGCCACCTCATTCCATAAGCGCCGGATCGTGACGTTGTTTGAGTGCAGTGGATCCCGGGTGTCCCACAACGGGACTCCCTCCTGGACCAGGGAGATGAGGAGGTCATTCTCGATTAGATCATCCTCCCGTTGTGAAACCTAAAAATAAATAAAGTCATTAAAGTTTGCTCAATTAACATAAGGAAAAGAAAGAAAAAAGATGCTGAGAAATGGCATGAATAGGAAAGTCAACATACAAAAGGATTCCAGAAGAAAAAAGTTAAGAAATACGAAAGAAAGGAAGATTCAAGATAACAGTCAGCCTTGTATACGTACCCGCTGCCGTCTTTCCACCGGATCTTGACTACGCTGCTCCTGCCCTGTCTCTGCCGCAGTAGAAGAAAAGCTCTAAAAAAAAGAAAAATTCAAATTGTCACATGTGTAGATGTGACAGTGAATACTTACCAATCTGACAAGGCAAGTACTCACCTCACTGACATGCTCCACTTCCGACTGTCCTGGATGAAACTCCTCATCAGAAGAAGAAGAAGACATTCTGATGCATGTAGAAAGAAAGAAATGGCAGAAATTAGGACATGTAGAGAAAGAAAATAGAAAATAAAGGCATTGGCTAGGATATACTCACATTGTTCAGAGGCTTGTTTGCTCCAAGGTGCTGGGGTCTGTCTGCTCTGCTTGGCTGTCTGCTGAGAAGTGACCTGCAACTGTCCACACCCTCCCTTTATCACCTTGATGGTGGGGGGTGGCTTATCAGTGTCTAGACATGTTTTTCTCAATTGAAACGCATGCGTTCACGAATGCAACCAAACGCATGTGCTTGTAAACGCATGCGTTCATATAGACAGCAATGCGTTTTTTTGTCGCAATCCTTGCGCAATCGACCGCATGCGTTACCAGGCGGCAAATTGACGCCTCTAAAAATTACTACATGTTGCATTTCCGCGCCAAGCCGCAAACGACGAAACGACGCATGCGTCGTCAAACGCGGAAAAACGCGAACAAACAAAAACGCATGCGTCCCTAATGTTAAATATAGGAATACACAATGCATGCGGATATATGCGGTACAAGCACTGCAGACACAACCGCAAATGTGAAAACAGCCTTAAGAAGGCATTTTATTAGCATCATTAAAATATGATCAATCAATGCCAACTGTTTTAAGCAATGTGCAGAATGACCTTATAGAATATGTGTTACCATGTCATTGCAGTGGATGATGTTATGACATGATGACGCAGCATCAGGGACCAATATCGGCGGGAAAGGCAGCAGCGGGCAAGAAGTGGCTCAGCAGCAACAACCAAAAAAAAAAAGTACATATACTACGATCGACTTTCACTTTTGGATCCCAGTATGGATCTAAGACAGTAAGTAAAAACCTCACAACACAATTATTATTCTTATTATTACTATTATTATTATTATATTTTATTGTTAGAGCGCCATTTCTTCCATGGCGCTTTACATGTAAGGAGGGGTATACAGAATCCAAAAAAGGTAAATAATCTTAACCAATCCAAGTCAGAACTGGTACAGGAGGAGAGAGGACACTGCCCACAAAGCCACACAATCTACAAGGGGTGGGTCAGAATACAGTAGGCAAGGGTAGAGCTGGTCATGCAGTGGTTTGTTCGATTGTTGGTGAATGCAGGTTATATGCTTGTCGGAAGAGGTGGGTCTTCTGGCTCTTTTTGAAGCTTTCAATGGTAGGCCAGAGTCTGATGTATTGTGGTAGAGGGTTCCAGAGTAGGGGTGATGCACAAGATATATCTTGTATGCAATTGTGTGATGAGGAGATAACAGGGTAGTAGAGGAGATCTTGTGAGGATCGTAGGTTGCGTGTAGGTAATTACCGGGAGACGAGGTCACAGGTGTCTAATAAACTTATGTTAGAAAATGACTCAACTATATATTTTTTTTTCATACCAGAACACAGTCCAACCTCACTGAGAGGGAGACCGGGTCGGACTCGGAGGTTGTTATAGATCCGGTTGCTGTTCACGAAGATGTGGCAGGCCCATCTTTGGCCTCTTCTACCTCCATCCTTCCTGGGACATCGGCTTCTGCATCACAAGAGACAGGAACAAGTATGCAAGATGCAGCACCAACAACATCAGCAGCACCTGATCCTGTAAGCCAGGAAGATGAGCATGGACACAGCAGCAGCCCTACTGTACCACTGGTGTCCTCCCCAAGGCATCTGGGCCTTTACGCAGAGGCCGCAGAAGGAGAGAGCTGCAAGCCACTAGGAGGGAAGTGGACGCTGGGGTCCTCAATTATTTGGCCAGGACAGCCACGGATGATGGTGAGGAGGCCTTTGCTCGCAGCCTGGCCCGGTACCTTTGTCCCATTCCCCGTGAGGTGAGGCTACGTGTGAGAGGGTGTATTCAAATCCTGGTTGATTTAAGCACCTCCCCAGATGACCCCTATGAGGTTTTTGAATTTATTGAGAGAAGGCAGCTGTCACCACATAACCTTTTGCGCCTTCCACGAAATCAACAGGTGCATGGTCAATCAGGATTTGAAGCACCTCCTCCACGTGTGCCTACACCTCAACCCCTCCCAACCCAAAATCAACCAAGGCCAGCACCGTACCATATGGCAGCCTACAACCAACCTTCCCAATATGGCCACTTATCCAGACCCAGTGCTGTAGGCTGGTCCCAACCTGGGTTTGGACGATATGGCCATTTTGGGGGTGGGTATGAGTCCACCCAATATGTTCCTCAGCATGAGGGACAGAGACAAATCCCTTATGGCCAATACCCAACTGGCCAATATGATCAAGGACTGTATTTTGATCCGCCACACACAGCATCCACACAGACTGAAGGACAATTGGCCCAACAAAGGCCACCTGAGCAGGAGCCTGAGCTGCCGCCATCACCTCCATCAACTTACAGAAATCTGTAACCAAAAGTTTTTTGGGTTTTTATTTGTTACATGTAACCATGTTTTGGTTACCTTTGTGCTGTAATTGCAGTTTGTTCTTTTGTGGTTTAAAAACAAACATATGAAACAAATATGGTTGAAAGTTTACAACAAAAGGCTTTTGCTCTAAGTAAAAAATGTCAAAAGCCATTGAGACAATCATTCTTACATCACACACATATGCTCTGTTCATAAGCATGTGGTAATTAAGTAAATACAGCACACATAGTACAGTTTTTGTAGGAAACAAAATTTATATGGGGCAAATATGTTTGGAAAATAAGGAAATCACAACTGAGAAACAGCATAATCTTGCCAGGGAATAGCACGCTGAGGTGAAACAAAATAATTTGTGAATATATCTCTCACTTTGATTCCAGAAAGGGGACGGCATGGAGGAGGGCCATGTGGTATAGGGCTACTCACATTGGGCAACATTTCTTCACCAACAACAGATGACGGACAATCATGAAGTCTTGTAAAATTGAGCAAAACAACACACGCTTTTATAACTTCATTAATAGTAGCCTCACTCAGCTGAATGGCAGACTGGAGGAGACGCCATTTGGCACACAGAATCCCAAAGGCACACTCCACCAGTCTACGGGCCCTGGAAAGCCTCAAATTAAAGATACGCCGCCGGTGATCCAGGTTGCGCCTGGGATAAGGCCTCATGACATTCCATGTCAATTGGAAGGCCTCATCTCCCACAAGAACATATGGCACTGGTTGAGCATTGGAGCCTGGGAGTTGTTGTGGTGGGAGGTCTAACTGGTTTTCACGTAGCTGCCGACACATAATGGAAGAATTGAAGACTCTTGAGTCTCCTGTTCGCCCATAGGCCCCAATGTCTGCAATTATAAACCTGTAGTTACTGTAAACTACAGCTAACAGAACTACAGAGAAAAACTGCTTATAATTGAAGAATTGGGACCCAGAGTTCGGCGGCTTACGCACCCTGATATGTTTCCCATCCAGGGCTCCAATGCAGTGTGGGAAGTCACAAGTGTCCTTGAAACCACAGGCTATTTTTAGCCAATCTGCCATTTTTGGCTCAGGCATGACCAGTTCATGTAGTTCCTCCCATATTTCAATACATGTTGCGCGCACAATGCCAGAAATCGTGGAGCGACCAATGAGAAACTCCAGGTGTAGTCCCGCATAAGACAAGCCAGTTGACAGGGAGCTGAAAGGACCAAAAAAAGCATATTAGTTATGTAACAATAGTGTTGAGAAAACATGATAAAGCGCAAGTATGTTGTTTACGAAAAAACACTGGAATATCAATGAAATTTATCAATATTTACCTAGTGTACATACGTAGAACATTAAAAATATATCTTTATCTTGTGGTTTTCTCCTAAGTAGCACATATTTTTTAAAATAGCTGATAGCAAACAACCCAGAAAAAAAAACATCATCAACATACAGTATGTGAGGATGTTGAATACATACCGTAAGGTAAGGAGAAGACGCTCCTCTGCGGATATGCTTTTTCGCATCCTGGTGTCCTGATACGCGAGTCCTGGACGTACTGTCTCCAACGAGATATCAAACATTGGTATGGTCATTCGACAGTATAGGTAAAACTTATCAGGATGTGCACGCAGAGCTGTATAGAGCCTCTTAACCCCTTCATGACCCAGCCTATTTTGGCCTTAATGACCTTGCCGTTTTTTGCAATTCTGACCAGTGTCCCTTTATGAGGTAATAACTCAGGAACGCTTCAACGGATCCTAGCGATTCTGAGATTGTTTTTTCGTGACATATTGGGCTTCATGTTAGTGGTAAATTTAGGTCGATAATTTCTGAGTTTATTTGTGAAAAAAATGGAAATTTGGCGAAAAGTTTGAAAATTTCGCAATTTTCACATTTTGAATTTTTATTCTGTTAAACCAGAGAGTTATGTGACACAAAATAGTTAATAAATAACGTTTCCCACATGTCTACTTTACATCAGCACAATTTTGGAAACAATTTTTTTTTTTGCTAGGAAGTTACAGGTCCTTCTCAAAAAATTAGCATATAGTGTTAAATTTCATTATTTACCATAATGTAATGATTACAATTAAACTTTCATATATTATAGATTCATTATCCACCAACTGAAATTTGTCAGGTCTTTTATTGTTTTAATACTGATGATTTTGGCATACAACTCCTGATAACCCAAAAAACCTGTCTAAATAAATTAGCATATCAAGAAAAGGTTCTCTAAACGACCTATTACCCTAATCTTCTGAATCAACTAATTAACTCTAAACACATGCAAAAGATACCTGAGGCTTTTAAAAACTCCCTGCCTGGTTCTTTACTCAAAACCCCCATCATGGGTAAGACTAGCGACCTGACAGATGTCAAGAAGGCCATCATTGACACCCTCAAGCAAGAGGGTAAGACCCAGAAAGAAATTTCTCAACAAATAGGCTGTTCCCAGAGTGCTGTATCAAGGCACCTCAATGGTAAGTCTGTTGGAAGGAAACAATGTGGCAGAAAATGCTGTACAACGAGAAGAGGTGACCGGACCCTGAGGAAGATTGTGGAGAAGGACCGATTCCAGACCTTGGGGATCCTGAGGAAGCAGTGGACTGAGTCTGGTGTGGAAACATCCAGAGCCACCGTGCACAGGCGTGTGCAGGAAATGGGCTACAGGTGCCGCATTCCCCAGGTAAAGCCACTTTTTTTCTACAGAGAAGCAGCACTGGACTGTTGCTAAGTGGTCCCAAGTACTTTTTTCTGATGAAAGCAAATTTTGCATGTCATTCGGAAATCAAGGTGCCAGAGTCTGGAGGAAGACTGGGGAGAAGGAAATGCCAAAATGCCTGAAGTCCAGTGTCAAGTACCCACAGTCAGTGATGGTGTGGGGTGCCATGTCAGCTGCTGGTGTTGGTCCACTGTGTTTCATCAAGGGCAGGGTCAATGCAGCTAGCTATCAGGAGATTTTGGAGCACTTCATGCTTCCATCGGCTGAAATGCTTTATGGAGATGAAGATTTCATTTTTCAGCACGACCTGGCACCTGCTCACAGTGCCAAAACCACTGGTAAATGGTTTACTGACCATGTTATTTCTGTGCTCAATTGGCCTGCCAACTCTCCTGACCTGAACCCCATAGAGAATCTGTGGGATATTGTGAAGAGAAAGTTGAGAGACGCAAGACCCAACACTCTGGATGAGCTTAAGGCCGCTATTGAAGCATCCTGGGCCTCCATAACATCTCAGCAGTGTCACAGGCTGATTGCCTCCATGCCACGCCGCATTGAAGCAGTCATTTCTGCCAAAGGATTCCCGACCAAGTATTGAGTGCATAACTGAACATTATTATTTGATGTTTTTTTTTGTTTGTTATTAAAAAACACTTTTATTTGATTGGCCGGGTGAAATATGCTAATTTATTGAGACAGGCTTTTTGGGTTATCAGGAGTTGTATGCCAAAATCATCAGTATTAAAACAATAAAAGACCTGACAAATTTCAGTTGGTGGATAATGAATCTATAATATATGAAAGTTTAATTGTAATCATTACATTATGGTAAATAATGAAATTTAACACTATATGCTAATTTTTTGAGAAGGACCTGTATAAGGGTTAAAATTTGACCAGTGATTTCTCATTTTTACAACAAAATTTACAAAACCATTTTTTTTAGGGACCACCTCACATTTGAAGTCATTTTGAGGGTTCTATATGGCTGAAAATACCCAAAAGTGACACCATTCTAAAAACTGCACCCCTCAAGGTGCTCAAAACCACATTCAAGAAGTTTATTAACCCTTCAGGTGTTTCACAGCAGCAGAAGCAACATGGAAGTAAAAAATGAACATTTAACTTTTTAGTCACAAAAATGATCTTTTAGCAACAATTTTTTTATTTTCCCAAGGGTAAAAGGAGAAACTGGGCCACGGACATTGTTGTCCAATTTGTCCTGAGTACGCTGATACCTCATATGTGGGGGTAAACCACTGTTTGGGCGCACGGCAGGGCTCGGAAGGGAAGGAGCGCCATTTGACTTTTTGAATGAAAAATTGGCTCCAATCTTTAGCGGACACCATGTCGCGTTTGGAGAGCCCCCGTGTGCCTAAACATTGGAGCTCCCCCACAAGTGACCCCATTTTGGAAACTAGACCCCCCAAGGAACTTATCTAGAAGCATAGTGAGCACTTTAAACCCCCAGGTGCTTCACAAATTGATCCGTAAAAATGAAAAAGTACTTTTTTTTCACAAAAAAAATATTTTAGCCTCAATTTTTTCATTTTCACATGGGCAACAGGATAAAATGGATCCTAAATTTTGTTGGGCAATTTCTCCTGAGTACACCAATACCTCACATGTGGGGGTAAACCACTGTTTGGGCACATGGTAAGGCTCAGAAGGGAAGGAGCGCCATTTGACTTTTTGAATGAAAAATTATCTCCATCGTTAGCGGACACCATGTCGCGTTTGGAAAGCCCCTGTGTGCCTAAACATTGGAGCTCCCCTACAAGTGACCCCATTTTGGAAACTAGACCCCCCCAAGGAACTTATCTAGATGCATAGTGAGCACTTATAACCCCCAGGTGCTTCACAGAAGTTTATAACGCAGAGCCGTGAAAATAAAAAATAATTTTTCTTTCCTCAAAAATGATTTTTTCGCCCAGAATTTTTTATTTTCCCAAGGGTAATAGGAGAAATTGGACCCCAAATGTTGTTGTCCAGTTTGTCCTGAGTACGATGATACCCCATATGTGGGGGTAAACCACTGTTTGGGCGCACGGCAGGGCTCGTAAGGGAAGGCACGCCATTTGGCTTTTTGAATGGAAAATTAGCTCCAATCATTAGCGGACACCATGTCGCGTTTGGAGAGCCCCTGTGTGTCTAAACATTGGAGCTCCCGCACAAGTGAGCCCATTTTGGAAACTAGACCTCCCAAGGAACTAATCTAGATGTGTGGTGAGCACTTTGAACCCCAAAGTGCTTCACAGAAGTTTATAACGCAGAGCCATGAAAATAAAAAATTATTTTTCTTTTCTCAAAAATGATTTTTTAGCCCACAATTTTTTATTTTCCCAAGGGTAACAGGAGAAATTGGACCCCAAAAGTTGTTGTCCAGTTTCTCCTGAGTACGCTGATACCCCATATGTGGGGGTAAACCACTGTTTTGGCACACGTCGGGGTTCGGAAGGGAAGTAGTGACGTTTTGAAATGCAGACTTTGATGGAATGCTCTGCGGGCATCAGGTTGCGTTTGCAGAGCCCCTGATGTGCCTAAACAGTAGGAACTCCCCACAAGTGACTCCATTTTGGAAACTAGACCCCCAAGGGAACTTATCTAGATGTGTGGTGAGCACTTTGAACCCCCAAGTGCTTCACAGAAGTTTATAACGCAGAGCCGTGAAAATAATAAATGTGTTTCCTTTCCTCAAAAATATTTTTTTAGCCCAGAATTTTTTATTTTTGCAAAAGTAACAGGAGAAATTGGACCCCAAAAGTTGTTGTACAGTTTCTCCTGAGTACGCTGATACCCCATATGTGGGGGTAAACCACTGTTTGGGCACATGCTGGGGCTCGGAAGGGAAGTAGTGACGTTTTGGAATGCAGACTTTGATGGAATGGTCTGCGGGCATCATGTTACGTTTGCAGAGCCCCTGATATGCCTAAACCGTAGAAACCCCCCACAAGTGACCCCATTTTGGAAACTAGACCCCCCAAGGAACTTATCTAGATGTGTGGTGAGCACGTTCAACCCCCAAGTGCTTCACAGAAGTTTACAACGCAGAGCCGTGAAAATAAAAAATCATTTTTCTTTCCTCAAAAAAGATGTTTTAGCAAGCAATTTTTTATTTTCACAAGGGTAACAGGAGAATTTGGACCCCAATATTTGTTGCCCAGTTTGTTGTGAGTACGCTGATACCCCATATGTGGGGGTAAACCACTGTTTGGGCACACGTCAGGGCTCGGAAGGGAAGTAGTGACATTTGAAATTCAGACTTTGATGGAATGGTCTGCGGGCATCACATTGCATTTGCAGAGCCCCTGATGTGCCTAAACAGTAGAAACACCCCACAAGTGACCCCATTTTGGAAACTAGACCCCCGAAGGAACTTATCTAGATGTGTGGTGAGCACTTTCAACCCCCAAATGCTTCACAGAAGTTTATAACGCAGAGCTGTGAAAATAAAAAATAATTGTTCTTTCCTCAAAAATTATGTTTTAGCAAGTAATTTTTTATTTTTGCAAGGGTAACAGGAGAAATTGGACCCCAACAGTTGTTGCACAGTTTGTCCTGAGTACGCTGGTACCCCAAATGTGGGGGTAAACCACTGTTTGGGCGCACGTCGGGACTTGGAAGGGCGGGAGCACCATTTGACTTTTTGAACGCAACATTGGCTGGAATCAATGGTGGCGCCATGTTGCGTTTGGAGACCCCTGATGTGCCTAAACAGTGGAAACCCCTCAATTCTAACTTCAACACTAACCCCAACACACCCCTAATCCTAATCCTAACTGTAGCCATAACCCTAATCACAACCTTAACCCCAACACACCCCTAACCACAACCCTAACCGCAACACACCCGTAATCCTAATTCCAACCCTAACCCTAATCCTAACCCTAATCCCAACCGTAACCCTAATCCCAACCCTAACCACAACTGTAACCCCAACACACCCCTAACCCTATCCGTAACCCTAACCGCAAGCCTAATCTTAACCCTATTTCAAACCCTAGTCCTAATTCCAACCCTAACTCTAATTCCAACCCTAACCCTAAGGCTATGTGCCCACGTTGCGGATTCGTGTGAGATTTTTCCGCACAATTTTTGAAAAATCTGCAGGTAAAAGGCACTGCGTTTTACCTGTGGATTTACAGCAGATTTCCAGTGTTTTTTTTGTGCGGATTTCACCTGCGGATTCCTATTGAGGAACAGGTGTAAAACGCTGCGGAATCCGCACAAAGAATTGACATGCTGCGGAAAATACAACGCAGCATTTCTGCACGGAATTTTCCGCACCATGGGCACAGCGGATTTGGTTTTCCATAGGTGTACATGGTACTGTAAACCTGATGGAAAACTGCTTCGAATTCGCAGCGGCCAATCCGCTGCGGATCCGCGGCCAATCCGCTGCGGATCCGCGGCCAATCCGCTGCGGATCCGCGGCCAATCCGCTGCGGATCCGCTGCCAATCCGCTGCGGATCCGCGGCCAATCCGCTGCGGATCCGCGGCCAATCCGCTGCGGATCCGCTGCGGATCCGCAGCCAAATCCGCACTGTGTGCACATGCCATAACCCTACCCCTAACCCTAACCCTACCCGTAACCCTAACCCTACCCCTAATCCTAACCCTACCCCTAGTTCTAACCCTAGTTCTAACCCTAACCCTAGTGGAAAAAGCAAAAAAAATATTTTCTTTATTTTATTATTGTCCCTACCTATGGGGGTGATAAAGGGGGGGGGGGTTATTTATTATTTTTTTTATTTTGATCGCTGCAATAGAACCTACCACAGCGATCAAAATGTACTTGTAATGAATCTGCCGGCTGGCAGATTCGGCGGGCGCACTGCGCATGCGCCCGCCATTTTCCAAGATGGCGGCGCCCATGGAGAAGACGGCCGGACACCGGGAGGGACATCGAAGCTAGGTAAGTATGGGGGGGTGGGATCGGAACACGGGGGGGGGGATCGGAGGACCGGGGGAGCGGACAAGAGGACCGGGGGAGCGGACAGGAGGGAGGAGGGGAGCGGACAGGAGATTGGGGCAGAAAGGACGACTGGGGGGGGCGATCGGTGGGGGGGGGAAGATCGGGGTCTCCAGCCATGGCAGATGCTATTGCAGCATCGGCCATGGCTGGATTGTAATATTTCACCATTTTTATAGGTGAAATATTACAAATCGCTCTGATTGGCTGTTTCACTTTCAACAGCCAATCAGAGCGATCGTAGCCACGGGGGGGTGAAGCCACCCCCCCTGGGCTGAAGTACCACTCCCCCTGTCTCTGCAGATCGGGTGAAAATGGAGTTAACCCTTTCACCCGATCTGCAGGGATGCGATCTTTCCATGACGCCACATAGGCGTCATGGGTCGGATTGGCACGGGTTTTCATGACGCCTACGTGGCGTCAAAGGTCGGGAAGGGGTTAAAATGGCCTTTAGTGAGGCGTTGGGTCAAAAGAGGATGCACCCACATTCTTCTTGTCCTCGCGGATCTACAATCGCAGGGTATGGCTGGCCAAACCGACGCGACAAGACCCAGTTAAACAAAACCCGCTGAGTTGGGGTGAAGTGCAGTAGGTCAGACATGGTGCAAACGTTACCACAACACACCAACAGATGCACAACCACAAAATGGCCATATGGGAGGGTGCCACCTGTTGTAGAGACCTTAAATAGGGTTGCTGATGGTGATTTAAATTAATTTCAGCCTCAAAAACCGTTAAATGTCCATTTTGTCAGCTTGCATGGAAAAAACGCATTACGGATGTCATACGGATTACATACGCAACATTACATGCGCAAAATACGCGACCACACCTTGCCAACGGATTGCATACGGATCACCATTTCTGGATTTTTGATGCGTATTATGGCCATATAATACGGACCATATTTCCCTATTGCTGAGTGTGACGCCGGCCTTAGACTGTTTGTTGTAGTTTCAATCAGTGGTTTATCAGCAGGAGATTATCATTGCCGGACTAGGTGTTACATGCAGGCCAGCTATGCTAATCTATGTAACCCCAGCACTAATTGGCAGCTTGCTGACAACGCAGTGTACACAGGGAGCTGCCAATCAGAGGTGTGGGTGGAGTTATACACAGCTCAGCATTTGAACTCTGCTACATCTACAGCTGATAAAACAGAGATTCTATCAAAACTACAGCAGTGAAGTAAGTGATAAATCACAGGAATCGGGGTTTCTGCCCCTACATCATCCTCTCCGATTACGTAGCAAAACTTGCTGACAGATTCCCATTAATATATGCGGCGATGTACATTACTATACCTTGCACTACACTAACCGCTTCATAGACCTGGATGGAAACTGCAGACAGGACCGGCGTCACTACCAGTAGCACACGGTAAGAGCCAGGGCCCTGGAAGAATGGAGGGTCCCACTCGCTGTTGGGGACATAGGCATGCTTTGGGGCCTGTGAGTATTGGGGGCCTCCCATCAAATACTCACCTCTCCTTGTTACCCGCTGCTTCAGTCTCTTCATTGTCTTCTGACAGTCTGTGGCGTCTGAGGGCAGAGCGCTCCTTCTATCTTGAGAGGTGCAGAGACCTGAGCAGGAGGGGAATGAGGAAAGGTGAGTATTTGATTATTTATTTTATTTTTTTATACGGAACATTATATGGGGCCCATTATACTGTATGGAGCAATACATGGGACTCATTATACTGTATGGAGGACTATGTGTGGCCATTACACTGTATGGAGCATTATATGGGCCCATTATACTGTATAGAGTATTATATGGGGTCCATTATACTGTATGGAGCATTATATGGGACCCATTATACTGTATGGAGCAATATATTGGGCCCATTATACTATATGGAGGAATGTATGGGGCCTATAATACTGTATGGATGACTATGTGGTGCCCATAATTCTATTTGGAGGACTATGATGCCCATAACACTGTATGGAGGACTCTACTGTCTGGTCTAAAATCATAAGTCTGAAGTCACTGTGTGCTGTGCGCTGCAAGGTTTCTGAGCTATAGTAGAATTTACAATAGCTATAATTCATGCAATGAAAGCAGTAAGTGAAATCTTTGGCATTGTACTATACCTATATTTCTCTGCTGTATCTGTGCATCATAAAATGTGGTATGTGTTAAAGGGTCCCACGAAAACCTGGCGGCAGCTCTGACTGCAGATGTCCTGGAATGTACAAACATAAAAAATAACAAATAATTATTACAACAAATAAACTTTAGTTACATTTTCCTAAAATACATAAAGTGAGTAAAGTATTAGGCCGGCCTCACACTAGCGAGTTTTACGGACGTAAGAGCGCAGAAATTACGTCCGTAAAACTCGCAAAATAAACGGCACAATTATTCTCAATGGGGCTGCTCCTATTAGCCGTATATTACGGTTCAGTATTATACGGCTTTCTACGGCCGTACAAAATCGCAGCATGCTGCGTTTGTCAGCGAATTGCGCAAAAAAAATCGCTAATGAAAGTCTATGGGGGCGAGAAAAATACGGATTCCACACGGACCAGCAGTGTGACTTGCGAGAAATACGCAGCGGTGTTAGTGAAAAGTCGGTAATTCAATTGCCGGCTTTTCATTTCTCCTGCACAAACCCGACAGGATATGAGACATGGTTTACATACAGTAAACCATCTCATATCCCCTTTTTTTTTGCATATTCCACACTACTAATGTTAGTAGTGTGTATGTGCAAAATTTCAGCGCTGTAGCTGCTGAAATAAAGGGTTAAATGGCGGAAAAAATTGGCGTGGGCTCCCGCGCAATTTTCTCCGCCAGAATGGTAAAGCCAGTGACTGAGGGCAGATATTAATAGCCAGGAGAGGGTCCATGGTTATTGGCCCCCCCTGGCTACAAACATCTGCCCCCAGCCACCCCAGAAAAGGCACATCTGGAAGATGCGCCTATTCTGGCACTTGGCCACTCTCTTCCCACTCCCTGTAGCGCTGGGATATGGGGTAATGAAGGGTTAATGCCACCTTGCTATTGGAAGGTGACATTAAGCCAGATTAATAATGGAGAGGCGTCAATTATAACACCTATCCATTATTAATCCAATTGTTGGAAAGGGTTAAAAAACACACATACACATGATTTAAAAGTAGTTTAATAAAATAAACACAGCGGTTGTTGTAATAATTTATTGTTCTCTCAATCCATCAGGAACACCCTCGCTTGGAAAAATAATAAACGCACAAGATACATACCTTCTGGTGAACCGTCTTGTCCCACGAAGTAATCCATCTGAAGGGGTTAACTAATATTACAGGCACGAGCTGCGATAAACCACTCGCTCGTACCTGTAATCCCCGGGTGCTGAAAGGAAAGCAGGATCTGTACATACATTGAGTCACGGTGAGGCGCCCTCTGGTGGATGTTCTCATGAACTGCAGCCTGGGAACTTTTTCCCACACTCCAGGTCATATGAGGACATCCACCAGGGGGCGCATCACCGCGACTGAAGGAAATGTAGGTCAATGACCTACATTTCATTCATTCGCCGGGGAATTACAAGCACGAGCACCGCTGCATTTAGCAGGGCTCCTGCCTGTAATATTAGTTAACCCCTTCAGATGGATTACTTCGTGGGACGAGACGGTTCACCAGAAGGTATGTATCTTGTGCGTTTATTATTTTTCCAAGCGAGGGTGTTCCTGATGGATTGGATTGAGAGAACAATAAATTATTACAACAACCGCTGTGTTTATTTCATTAAACTACTTTTAAATCATGTGTGTGTGTGTTTTTTAACCCTTTCCAACAATTGGATTAATAATGGATAGGTGTCATAATTGACGCCTCTCCATTATTAATCTGGCTTAATGTCACCCTCCAATAGCAAGGTGGCATTAACCCTTCATTACCCCATATCCCACCGCTACAGGGAGTGGGAAGAGAGTGGCCAAGTGCCAGAATAGGCGCATCTTCCAGATGTGCCTTTTCTGGGGTGGCTGGGGGCAGATGTTTTTAGCCACGGGGGGGCCAATAACCATGGACCCTCTCCTGGCTATTAATATCTGCCCTCAGTCACTGGCTTTACCATTCTGGCGGAGAAAATTGTGCGGGAGCCCACGCCAATTTTTTCCACCATTTAACCCTTTATTTTAGCAGCTACAGCACCCAAATTTTGCACATACACACTACTAACATTAGTAGTGTGGAATATGCAAAAAAAAAGGGGGATATGAGATGGTTTACTGTATGTAAACCATGTCTCATATCCTGTCGGGTTTGTGCAGGAGAAATGAAAAGCCGGCAATTGAATTACCGGCTGTTCACAGATATCGCGCTGAATGAAATCTAAATACAGAATATATATATATGTGTCTCAATGACATATATATATATATATATATATATACTGTATATATGTTTTCCCTAACATTTGAGCACATAAATCCATTAGATGTCGGTTTTGCAAGCCTGCGCGAAAATCTCGCAGTACGGATGCCATACGGATTACATACGGAGGATGCCATGCGCAAAATACGCTAACACACCCTGACTACGGATCAATATTTTGGGAACATTTCTCCGTATTACGGCCGTAGTACGGACGTATAATACGTGGCGTATTGTCTTACGCCCAGTGTGAGGCCGGCCTTAGTATGTAAAAAGGTGAAAATTTATTGAATTAACAAGCAAATAACATATACAAGAAATATCAATATATAAATTTGTACAGCGATAAGTATAATACTGTGCCACCTAAAAAGGGGGGACTGGCTGTAAATCTGGAAAAACTTCAATAGGACCACCCATACAGCAGTGTCTATTATTCCTGTTAGAATGCCACAAAAAAGGCTACTAGGGGAACACTTATGTAGTATCACAATTTGAAAACCCCTATCTAGATGTAATACTGGCTATTCTGACACTGTGCTTGTAACAATAACACCAATATTACTGGTATACACAAGTCCATAAATTGCAAGTTACTTGCATGTATGCCGATGTAGCTTGACCTAAGGCTTAAAACTGTCTGCCAAACAATAAAACAGCAGTCAAAAAGCCATAGTAGATACATTTTTGAACATACCAGCAGTCATTGTACAGCCTGAATAGTGGTCCTTTGGCGCACCTCGACGTGCGTTTCACCGCCTCTGCAATTTCGTCAGGAGGTCCTGGAGGAGGCGTATTATTTGTTTGTTAATTCAATAATTTTTCACCTTTTTACATACTGTACCTTCATAGTCCTCTTTTGGTTTCACGCTTATAGTGAAGGGGTCACTATGTGATCGTATATGAGGCACTACGTTTTTAGGTGTTAAAGTATAATTCGGGGTCGGCTCATTCTTCTACTTTTACCTTTCACTGTGGCAGACAATAGAAATATGTTGTTAAGCGGCCAGCTAGAAAAAAAAGTGTATAAAGTACAGATTCCTCAAGCTGTCACACAGCCCTGTACCAGGATATTTCCAGTATTGTATTCACAGTTGTGTATTCAGGCACCGATGTAAAGCAAACTACACATCTGAAACAGAGACATGCAATGTACACTGCTCAAAAAAAATAAAGAGAACACTTCAGCATCACAATGTAACTTCAAGTCAATCACACTTCTGTGAAATCAACCTGTCCAGTTATGAAGCAACACCGATTATAAATCAATTTCTCCTGCTGTTTTGAAAATGGGACAGACAACAGGAAGAAATCATAGGCAATTAGCAAGGCAACCCCTATAAAGGAGTGGTTCTGCAGGGGGTGACCACAGACCATTTCTCTGTTCTCATCTTTTTTTGCTGTTTTGGTTACTTTTGCATTTGGTCATTGCTCTCACCACTAGAGGTACAGTACTTTTAGCATGAGGCAGTGTCTACAATCCACAGAAATTGCTCAGGTAGTGCAGCTCATCCAAGATAAAACATCAATGTGAACTGTGGCAAGAAGGGTAGCTGTGCCTGTGAGCACAGTGTTCAGAGCATAGAGCAGGCCAGTACACCAGGAGACATGGATGGGGAGGTAGAAGGGCAATAACCCAGCAGCAGGACTGCTACTACCTCCTTTGCGCAAGGAAGAAGAGGAGCAGTGCTAGAGCCCTGCAAAATGACCTCTAACAGGCCACTAACATCCATATGTCTGTTCAAATTGTCAGAAAAAGACTCCATGAGGATGATATGAGGACTCGACGTCAGCAAATGGGTTTTGAGCTTACAGCCCAACACCGTGCAGAGCGATTGGGAGATTCGACACTGGCACCGTGTGCTCTTCACAGATGAGAGCAAGTTCACACTGAGCACATGTGACAGATTTCACAAAGTCGGGACACGCCGTGGAGAACGTTCTGCTGCCTGTAACATCTTTCAGCATAACTGGTTTGGCAGTGGGTCAGTAATGGTGTGAGAAGGCATTTCTTCGGAGGTCCGCACAGCCCTCCATGTGGTAGCCAAAGGTATGCTGACTGCTATTAGGTACTGGGATGATATCCTCTGACCCATTGTGAAACCATATGCAGGTGCAGTGGGCTCTGGGTTCCTTCTGATATATGACAATGCTAGGCCTCATGTGGCTGGATTGAGCCATATTAGGGCTCGTTTTTTTGCGGGACGATTTGGTATTTTTATTTATACAATTTTTTTTACATGACTTTTGGATCTCTTTTATTTAATTTTGTGTGTGTCAGTATGGTGAAAAAATAACATTTTTGGTGTGTTTATTTTATTTTTTTCGGTATGCACTGTACAGAAGAAATAACATGCCAGTTTTATAGATTGGGTCAATTATGTGTACTTTTTTGTTTCTTTGTTTTATCACAAATGCTGTGTTTCTAGTGGCGAAATGGCTTTTTGTGTGCTTTTTTTAAACTTTTTTCTTTTTACACATTTTATTTTTTCACTTTACATGTATAGTTTTTAACTTTGATCTCTGGTCTCCTACACTGCAGTATTCGTGTACAGCAGCACATGAAACCAGTCAGTGAATCGTTGCTTCTAGCTGGATCTCAGAGTATTGAATTACATGCACTATTTTGAAGTATTCGGTGCAAAAACAACCAACAATGAATACCACAAGACAAAAATAAAAGTGACTTAAATAAAAACTCACAAAATATTGAATTGGGCCTATATTACCTTGCCGGCTCTTGAAAGTTTATGTTTTCTGCTTTTTGGAGTAAAACATTCACAGCTGCAACAGCATAGCTAGACTGCGATTCATGCTGCCCGTAGTTCATCAAGTAGCTGTAGTCTAAACATTATAAGGCTGCCGTCACACTATCAGTATTTGGTCAGTATTTTACATCAGTATTTGCAAGCCAAAACCAGGAGTGGGTGATAAATGCAGAAGTGGAGCATATGTTTCTATTATACTTTTCTTCTAATTGTTCCACTCCTGGTTTTGGCTTACAAATACTGATGAAAAATCCTGACCAAATACTGCTAGTGTGACGGCAGCCTAAGAGTAGCGGCAGGGTATCCACTTTCATGCTCTAACCAATAAAGCCAGCCATATACCCCAAAATGGTATCAATAAAAACATCAGCTTGGCATGCAAAAATAAGCCCTCACCCAGCTTGAAAAATAAAGACACTAGGGGGTCTCAAAAAATGGTGCTTTTTTTTTTACATAGAAGCTAAAAATAATATTTGGAATTATAGCGCTGTGCAGCAGTGACTTCTTTCTACCACCATTAGCCTATGGGATCGTTTACGGGGATCCTAACATGTTAATTCCCATTCCACATGCATGTGTGCAGAGGTATCTGTGATGTGTGGTTTATACAAGGACATTATGCAGGCGATCCTTAGTAAAGCGTCATACGGAGATGTGCGATAAAAGACATGATATCATAGAGGGCGCTGTGCCACCAGTATTGATCTCGGTGTCATTTTCCGAGCTTCCTCTTGAGACCATGTCCTCCTGACTATGGAGGAGAGACACGAATTTACACACATAATGGCAGCGACTAGTAATTGACCACTCATACATGCATCTTTCATTTGTGGTGATGACTAGTTACTGATAGTATTTGGCTACACAGAATAATTTAGAATTAATTCTACATACAGTGGGGAAAATAAGTATTTGCTACACTGCCAATTTTGCATGTTTTCCCATCTACAAAGAATGGAGAGATCTGTAATTTTTATCGTAGGTACACTTCAACTGTGAGAGACAGAATCTGAAAAATAAAAACCTTGCTTGAAATAAGTATTTGATACAATAGAAAAACAGAACTTATTATTTCGTACAGAAACCTTTGTTTGGAATTACAGCAGGTCAGATGTTTCCTGTAGTTCTTGACCAAGTTTGCACGCACTGCAGCGGGGATTTTGGCCCACTCCTCCATACAGATCTTGTCCAGATTTTTCAGGTTTTAGGGCTGTTGCTGAACAACATTGAGTTTCAGCACCCTCCAAAGATTTTCTATTGGGTTCAGGTCTGGACACGAGCTAGGCCACTTCGGGACCTTGAAACGCTTCTCACAGAGCTACTCCTTAATTGCCCTGGCTGTATGTTGGACCAGCCACGACCCATCTTCAATACGCCTGCTGAGGGAAGGAGGTTGTTGGCCACAATCTTGTGATACATGACCCCATCCACCCTCCCTTCAATATGGTGTAGTCGTCCTGTCCCGTTTGCATAAAAGCACCCCAAAGTATGATGTTTCACGGCTGTGATGGTGTTCTTAGGGTTGTTCTCATCCTTCTTCCTCAAAACATGGCGAGTGGAGTTGATACCAAAAGTTTCTATTTTCGTCTCATCTGGCCACATGACCTTCTCCCATGCCTCCTCTGGATCATCCAGAAGCTCATTAGCGAACTTCAAATAGGCCTGAACATGTGCTGGCGTGAGCAGAGGGACATTTCATGCCCTGCAGGATTTAAATCCATGACAGAGTAGTGTGTTACTAACAATAATGTTTGAGACTGCGGTCCCAGCTCTTTTCAGGTCATTGACCAAGTCCTCCCGTGTGGCTCTGGGTTGATTCCTGACCTTTCTCAGAATCATCCTTACCCCACAAGACGAGATCTTGCATGGAGCCCCAGAACGAGGAAGATTGACAGTCCTCTTGAGTTTCTTCCATTTTCTAATAATTGTGTCAATAGTTGTTGCCTTCTCACCAGCGGCTTGCCTGTTATCTTGTAGCCCATCCCAGCCTTGTGCAGGTGCACACTTTTGTCCCTGGCGTCCTTAGGCTGGGTTCACACTTGCATGTGCTGCGTACGTCCTTCCTTAAGCTCCGCCTACACTCCACCTACTTCTGCATGCCTCCTGTGTACCTATCTTTAACATTGGGTTGCATTTTATTGCATGAAATTAGTATTTGATAATCTACCAACCAGCAAGAATTCTGGCTGTCACAGACCTGTTAGTTTTTCTTTAAGAAATCCTCTATGTTTAACACTGGGTATGCAGGGACTTGCGTTGTATGCGGATGCAGCATTTCGACGTGCCCGACCGCACGGGAACGCAAAAAGTTACGTTCCAGTGCGGTGGGCGGGCACGTAAAAAATCTGTATCCGCATACAACGCAAGTCCCTGCGTACCCAGTGTTAAAGATAGGTACACAGGACAACGCAGGATGCATGCGGAAGTAGGCGAGGCATAGGCAGAGCTTAAGGGAGGATGTACGCAGCCATACGCAGACCAGCCACACGCAAGTGTGAACTTAGCCTTAGACAGCTCTTTGGTGTTGGCCATGGTGGAGATGTTGGAGTGTGATTAATTGTGTGGACAGGTGTCTTTTATACAGGTAACAAGTTCAAATAGGTGCAATTAATACAGGAAATGAGTGCAGAGTAGGAGGATTTCTTAAAGAAAAACTAACAGGTCTGTGACAGCCAGAATTCTTGCTGGTTGGTAGATTATCAAATACTAATTTCATGCAATAAAATGCAATTTAATTATTTAAAAATTAAAATGTGATTTTCTACTTTATTTTTAGATTTTGTCTCTCACAGGTGCAGTGTACTTACAATAAAAATTACAGACTTCTCCATTCTTTGTAGGTGGGAAAATTTGCAAAATCGGCAGTGCATTAAATATTTATTTTCCCAAATGTATGCCCAAATACATTAGCGATTGCCAATTGCAGGAAGGTTTGATCACACAAGCTTAATCCCAACATCTGACTGGTCCAGAGAGCATGCGCAGCTCTAAAGTGAGTCTTCGATCTGGGCTTAATCTCCACAGTTCCCAAGACAGGGGACACTCGTCCCTCTATGACATCCATAATCCCCAATAGTGCATATGAACAGTCATTGTCATCATAAAAAAAACCCTTATGGCCCAAACACGTTAGTTTTTTGCCTGGAGAAATATTAAAACATTAATAGCTTTCCTTCACCTTTATCCCTAGAGTTGATTTTGTACATTTAAAAGGGGTTGTAGAGAATAAGAGAAAGATGGCGGCTTTCTTTCAATAACAGCAGCATCGAAATCAACAGGTTGTTTAACAGATATCTACGGAGAGGAGCTGAAATAGCAAACAAAACCTACGGACGTGTTGCACCCTTTTTTTTTTTAAAAATGTGTCCATCGTTCTGTAATCCTCTAGAACCCCTTTAATGCAATGTTCAGTGACTGACACAACAGGGCTATGGGCATGCTATCTATCACAAGGGCCTCCACAATCAATACTGGTCTAATAAGTTGGCTTTTGGCTCAGACATAATAGACTACGTGATAATATCTGTTTGAGGCCTATAGGACAGTTCAGTCTTTGCTGGAATGTGTCAGAAAATAAACACTATACAAAAGCAATTTTACATGGTAGGCTGGGGGCTGCCATACAGCAGCTTGAGGATTTTTGTACCCTTTGTGGTTGTTCGTTGGATCTATTATACTCTCATAAGATCCTACAATTATGGCTGTCTATTTCCTGGCAGCCTCATGTTTACATGATACACAATCGCCTCTGGAATAATATTTGTGCTCAGCTTCTGTTGACTGAGAGACATGGCCAAGAATGGTAATCTGTTAAATAAACGCCATCGTGCTGATCTAACCGAAACCAAGATGGGTCCGAAAATAGTCATATTATAGCGACCCTTTCATATAATGGCTTAATAAGTTTGTGTGTGAATATTGGAAAGGCCATGACAGCTATGTCCAAGGCTAGGGCAATGTCGCGCAGGTAATGAAGGAGAGTTGGGGGGCAGAAAAAGTCAGCAATATTGGATTTATGCTCATGGACACTTTTGAATAACACCGCAACTTTACATCCCACTCATTACCTGCAACATAATCATTGTCTTATGTGGCACTCCCACAAGTCATTAAGGAGGCTTGGCCTAAGTGTCGGACACCCAGAGGTTCTACTGAACTTCCATAACTTAGACCTTTAATATGGCCACTTGTAATTAGCGCTATGCACGGTGTGCTGGCATCATAGATGGGAATACCTTTAATATAGAATTGAAAACAACATGGCAAATGTCCCTTACAAATCTATCCTAGTCCACTGGCTGCTAGGACTTGATGTGAGTTGTAGTTTTTCATCATGTGGAGATTATGGCTTTAGACAGTAAGTAATCTCATTGTGTAGTATAACCAAAGACAGCACGAATTCCCCAGAAGGGTTCGGCTTATTCTGAAAACATTTCTGTTCCCCTTTGAATTCCTTTAAATTCCCTCGATAGGATCTCCACAGAACCGGCCACCTGCCACAGTGAGAGGCCTAGGAAAAAATCCAAGTTCAATATTGGTCCACACAGCATCTGAGTAGACCAAAATTCCTGCTCCTGATTTATTTTGTCAGTACTCAAACTGAACTTCGAAGCAGTTACCTATTAATATTTAACAACTGGTTACGTTTATGGCTATTTACTGAGAAAAGTCAGCTCAGTCCACAGATCGAGTAATATCAATACATGGAAATTCTTTATTATTGAGCAAGTTTGAAGAAAAAAAAAAAAGTACATTTTTATTTTGAGGTGCTGGAAAAAAACCAATACTGATTCTTTCATTCCTCCATCATTCTAACACAGATGCTCCAGCCATACTTCATCTGCACCCCTCATTCCACATCCCAATTTGTTGACCATTTTGTAAAAACATCTGTCATTTTTTTTTAAATATGGAAAGGATTATTATTACTCATGCGGATGACACGTACCGGATAATCAGTGGGTGCAGCCATCATGTCCGATATTACAGGCAACTCTGTTCAGGGATGAAAGCCATGAGGCAGGTCATAAGGCACGCAGTCACTGATTATTCATATGCTGGTGGCATAGCCAAAAACAGGAGCATTGTAGGAGGATCTGTGCTGGATCAGTGGCGAAGAGAGTAGGTGAGTGGTGGTCATTTTGTTATTTTACAATGTTGGCAGTGTTTTTTTGTTTGTTTTTTACAAAATTAAAAGCAGTTGGATAACACCTTTCTGGTTGGAAAAAAATACCCCACAGGGCAAAAATAAAGCAGACTGCTCTCTCTTCTGACTACCCCATAAACAGGAATGCTCTGTTAAGCACTCATATATTCTTTATAAGAAAGCTTTCATCAGACTCCTCCTGCAGAGGATTACGACCCAGAAAACAAAAGGATGTAACTGGAAATTCAACAGGCCGTATCCTTCTTCCACCAACGTCATCTGTTTGGGAGAGCTGGGAGGCCCCATACACATTAGATTATCACCCTATCCCATCAATATCTTTAATCTATGTATGGAGGCCTCAACACCGCCCATTTAAATAATTTGATCATCTGTGTAGTACACCCTTTGTAGCTGCTCTCCAAAAGTTGTGAAGTTTCTATTAAGACTTTTCTAATGGGGTATATGAAAATGGGTTTTCAAAACTAAAATTCTTTAACTAGTGTTCAACTTGCAGTAGCCCTCATTTTAGTGTCTATATCTGTACACCTGAACTTCTGTGCGAGCAATCTGATTCCAAGTCATTACTGCGAGAATATGGCAGACGCAAAAATGCAGTCACATTCTGAATGAATGTGAATTCCTGATGTAAAATACTGACCAAATACTGCTAGTGTGATGGCAGCCTTATTCTGCATTGCAATCACAGCTAAGCTTGTGACTGCAATGCACTCCCACGGCCTCCATGTTTTTTTGCACATCCTGGGGGACACATAGTAGCGACCCTCGCATATAACATTGGTAACTGTATGTATATATGTGTATATATATATATATATATATATATATATATATATATATATATATATATATATTCATACAATATTTCTTTTTATGTAATTGCACGTAATAAAAGAGAATTATTAAACAGGAATGTCTCTTATCTTTATGGAGGGAAGCACTCCGATGGGGAAAATAGTACACTCTAAGGCCGGAGTCGCACTGGCGAGTTTTACGGACGTAAGAGCGCAGAAACTACGTCCGTAAAACTCGCATAACATACGGCACAATTATTCTCAATGGGGCTGCTCCTATCAGCCATATATTACGGATCCGTAATATACGGCTTTCTACGGCCGTACAAAATCGCAGCATGCTGCGTTTGTCAGCGTATTGCGCAAAAAAATCGCCAATGAAAGTCTATGGGGGCGAGAAAAATACGGATTCCACACGGACCAGCAGTGTGACTTGCGAGAAATACGCAGCGGTGTTAGTGAAAAGTCGGTAATTCAATTGCCGGCTTTTCATTTCTCCTTCACAAACCCGACAGGATATGAGACATGGTTTACATACAGTAAACCATCTCATATCCCCCTTTTTTTGCATATTCCACACTACTAATGTTAGTAGTGTGTATGTGCAAAATTTCAGCGCTGTAGCTGCTAAAATAAAGGGTTAAATGGCGGAAAAAATTGGCGTGGGCTCCCGCGCAATTTTCTCCGCCAGAGTGGTAAAGCCAGTGACTGAGGGCAGATATTAATAGCCAGGAGAGGGTCCATGGTTATTGGCCCCCCCGTGGCTAAAAACATCTGCCCCCAGCCACCCCAGAAAAGGCACATCTGGAAGATGTGCCTATTCTGGCACTTGGCCACTCTCTTCCCACTCCCTGTAGAGGTGGGATATGGGGTAATGAAGGGTTAATGCCACCTTGCTATTGTAAGGTGACATTAAGCCAGATTAATAATGGAGAGGCGTCAATTATGACACCTATCCATTATTAATCCAATTGTCTGAAAGGGTTAAAAAACACACACACACACACACACACACACACACAAATATTTTACAGGCAGGAGCCCTGCTAATGCAGCGGTGTGCTCGTGCTTGTAATTCCCCGGCGAATGAAGGAAATGTAGGTCATTGACCTACATTTCCTTCAGTCGCGGTGATGCGCCCCCTGGTGGATGTCCTCATATGACCTGGAGCGTGGGAAAAAGTTCCCAGGCTGCAGTTCATGAGAACATCCAGCAGGGGCGCATCACCGCAACTGAATGTAAGTACAGATCCAGCTTTCCTTTCAGCACCCGGGGGATTACAGGCACGAGCGAGTGGTTTATCGCAGCTCGTGCCTGTAATATTAGTTAACCCCTTCAGATGGATTACCTCGTTGGACGTGATAGGACATCAGAAGGTATGTATCTTGTGCGTTTATTATTTTGCCAAGCGAGGGCCTGGAAATGGATTGAGAGAGCAATAAATTATTAAAACAACCGCTGTGTTTATTTCATTAAAATACTTTTAAATCATATGTGTGTGTGTGTTTTATTAACCCTTTCATACAATTGGATTAATAATGGATAGGTGTCATAATTGACGCCTCTCCATTATTAATCTGGCTTAATGTCACCTTACAATAGCAAGGTGGCATTAACCCTTCATTACCCCATATCCCACCGCTACAGGGAGTGGGAAGAGAGTGGCCAAGTGCCAGAATTGGCACATCTTCCAGATGTGCCTTTTCTGGGGTGGCTGGGGGCAGATGTTTGTAGCCACGGGGGGGGCAATAACCATGGACCCTCTCCTGGCTATTAATATCTGCCCTCAGTCACTGGCTTTACCATTCTGGCGGAGAAAATTGTGCGGGAGCCCACGCCAATTTTTTCTGCCATTTAACCCTTTATTTTAGCAGCTACAGCGCTGAAATTTTGCACATACACACTACTAACATTAGTAGTGTGGAATATGAAAAAAAAAAAGGGGATATGAGATGGTTTACTGTATGTAAACCATGTCTCATATCCTGTCGGGTTTGTGCAGGAGAAATGAGAAGCCGGCAATTGAATTACCGGCTTTTCACAGATATCGCGCTGAATGAAATCTAAATACAGAATATATATATATGTGTCTCAATGACATATATATATATTATATATATATATATATATATATATATATATATACACACTGTATATATGTTTTCCCGAACATTTGAGCACATAAATCCATTAGATGTTGGTTTTGCAAGCCTGCGCGAAAATCTCGCAGTACGGATGCCATACGGATTACATACGGAGGATGCCATGCGCAAAATACGCTGACACACCCTGACTACGGATCAATATTTTGGGAACATTTCTCCGTATTACGGCCGTAGTATGGACGTATAATACGTGGCGTATTGTCTTACGCCAAGTGTGACGCAGGCCTCACAGTGCAACTTCAACAAAAATGACTGACCCAAATTCCGCTTTTTATTAGTTCAAGGTTACACCCACATCTCTCCCCTTGATGACCTCATGAGGGGGATGATTGTGGGATGTGCTAGGTCTGTTAGAATTTTGACTCGAACTCACAGGATATCTTCGCCCTGGAGGTCCCAAGCGGTAGACATTGTCAAATTTCTTCTTGCGATTTTACCTTTTACATGGAGATCAAACACAGCCTGGATAGCATAATCTATCGGATCGTTACGTTGGAAGGGTTTGAATGGCCTTACAGTGCTGTGAGTGAATGTGTTCGGTTTGCCCCTTCGTAACAACGCAGAAAATATACCTCCCATAAATATTGAATTGAAGCAAATTCCAATATTCATCACTGGACACTGGAGACAGAGTGTGTACAAAAGCTGCTTTGTTGAGAGGAAGCTAATACCTGATAAGGCAGTATTTCTCTTAGACAGCAAGTCTAAAGGTACCTTCACTCTGAACAACTTAACAACGATATCGCTAGCAATCCGTGACGTTGCAGCGTCCTGGATAGCGATATCGTTGTGTTTGACACGCAGCAGCGATCTGGATCCTGCTGTGATGTCGTTGGTCGGAGCTAGGAGGCCAGCACCTTATTTCGTCGCTGGATCTCCCGCAGACATCGCTGGATCGGTGTGTGTGACACCGATCCAGCGATGTCTTCACTGGTAACCAGGGTAAACATCGGGTTACTAAGCGCAGGGTTGCGCTTAGTAACCCGATATTTACCTTGGTTACCAGCGTAAAAGTAAAAAAAACCAAACACTACATACTTACATTCCGCTGTCTGTCCCCCAGCGCTGTGCTTCTCTGCACTGTGTAAGTGCCAGCCGGAAAGCAGGGCACAGCGGTGACGTCACCGCTCTGCTTTCCGGCCGCTGTGCTTACACAGTGCAGAGAAGCAGAACGCCGGGGGACAGACAGCGGAAGGTAAGTATGTAGTGTTTGTTTTTTTTACTTTTACGCTGGTAACCAAGGTAAATATCGGGTTACTAAGCGCGGCCCTGCGCTTAGTAACCCGATGTTTACCCTGGCTACCCGGGGACCTCGGCATCGTTGGTTGCTGGAGAGCTGTCTATGTGACAGCTCTCCAGCGACGCTGCAGCGATCGGGATTGTTGTCTGTATCGCTGCAGCGTCGCTAAGTGTGACGGTACCTTTAGTCATTTACGCTTTCCCAACAAATCTCCCTGTTGCAATTGCCTGGCCACTGCAGCGGCTGCTACTTCAATGGATATTGAGATCTCTCACTTCCCTTGCTTTAGTTTTCCTCTATCTATCTATCTATCTATCTATCTATATATTCAATGTGAGGGAAACATGCCCCTTACCTGGAGATGTCTGTATGGATTTTATTTTTTCCGACACCTTTTCATATGAATTGGAAATTTTGTGGAAGTTTTTAATGTTGCCACATCAATATCCTACCACATGGAGATTGTAAAAGTGGAGACCACTTTTTAAGCACCAATTTGATCAGTTTTGTATTCCATTTGATCAGTTTTGTATTCGATGTTCCCTTACTCCCTACAGTTTTACACTAAGGGTGTAGTGGGCATTTATCTGATGTAGGCTGTTATTGTAAGCCAAAACCAGGAGCGGGTGATAAATGCAGAAGTTGTGCATATGTTTCTATTATACTTTTCCTCTAATTGTTCCACTCCTGGTTTTGGCTTACAAATTCTGATGTAAAATACTGACCAAATACTGCTAGTGTGACGGCAGTCTAAAAGTGGGTGTTGGTCTTGGCCGTGCTATTTGTCCAAGGCAGATTTAGGAAAACCTGCTCTGAGTTTTATTTTTTTAAACGGACTACAGGATGGTAGTGGGGCAGTCCGTTTCCTTCACGACCTGCAGAAAATGGTTGGGTGTGTCAGTTTTGGTTTTGCAAGTGCGCAGAGCAAAAAGCTCTGCAAAGCTCCATCTGTGTGAAGCAACACAACTTAAGCGGAGCCAAAAGGCCTGGCATCCCTCGGCGTACACGGCGGTGCAGTCGACTACTGTAACTATCCTGTAACTATATGGCTGCGATCCAGAGGATCCAATTTACTTTGTTCTGTTTGTGAATACGCTGACCATTAAAAGAGACTTTGCTTTTGAACTTTTCCTGGGTTACTGCCTGTCTGTCACATTGCACTAGCCCCGCTGCACTACATATGGTTGGAGAATGCGGGCAGTGTGAACTGAGGCATACTCCAAAGCGTGCTGTATGTCACTAATTAAGCCGGCAACACTACAGCTCAAGCCTGCTGACAAGATGGAGGAGCTTTTGAAGCAATTGGTCCTCGCTCAGCAGCGGCAAAAAAGCTGCAGTATCAGCAGCAATGGCAGCAAGAGCTATATAATGAGCAGCAGCAGTTTCAGTGCCAAAAAGAGCAACAGCAGCAGGAGCAGCAGTAACGGAAGCAGAACCAATTGCAGCAGAAAAATAACCTATTAATGCAGCAGATCGCGGCTATGGAGAGGCGGCCTCACTAGCAATCTCAATCCTTTCGGAGGCTCGGTATAAGGTTCGGTCAGCCTTAACCCCTTTCTGCCATCGGACAGAATAGTACGTCCGATGGCAGAACCCCCGCTTTGATGTGGGCTCCGGCGGTGAGCCTGCATCAAAGCTGGGACATGTTAGCTGTTTCGAACAGCTGACATGTGCCCACAATAGGGGCGGGCGGAATCGCGATCCGCCAGCACCTATTAGCTAGTTAAATGCCGCTGTCAAACTAACAGCAGCATTTAACAAGCGCTTCCGGCCATCCTGCCAGAAATGAGCGCACCCAGGCTCGGACTGGCCCATAGGGGTACAGGGAAATCCCCCGATGGGCCCCTGTGCAAATCAGGGCCCCTGTGCAAATCAGGGCCCCCAACCATACTGTATGGGCAGTACTTGTCATAATTCACTCTTTTCACAATAAAGCAGCATCTCATCATTCATTACCCAAACTGCCCAGTTTATTATTATATATTTGTTAACCAGGGTCGTGTAATATTTGTATGCAGGTGAAAAGTGGGCCCCCACAGTCAATGTTACTGGTGGGCCCTTGGCACTCCAGTCCGACACTGCGCGCACCGGTGACCCTAGTTATGTGATCGGGGGTCATCGGCGCATGACAACAAGAGGTCTCCTTGAAACCTGTGGTTGTTGATGCTGGATTGCTGTGAGCGCCACCCTGTGGTCGGCACTCATAGCAATGCTGTAATTCTACTATATAGAGGCGCGCACTGAGCATTGCCTCTATGTAGCAGAGCCAATCGAGTTGTGCTAGCTTCTAGCCTCCCATGGAGGCTATTGAAGCATGGCAAAAGTAAGAAAAAAAAATGTTTTTGAAAAAATTAAAAAAATATAAAAGTTCAAATCACCCCCTTTCGCCCCATTCAAAAAAAAAAAAAAAAATCATACCTACACATATTTGGTATTGCCATGTTCAGAATCACCCCATCTATCAGTAAAAAAAGGATTAACCTGATCGCTAAACGGTGTAGAGATAAAAAAAAAAAATTAAAACCGCCAGAATTATGTTTTTTTGGTCGCAGCGACATTAAAATGCAATAACGGGCAATCAAAAGATCGTATCTGCACCAAAATGGTATCACTAAAACAGTCAGCTCGGCACACACACAAAAAAAATAAGCCCTCACCCGACCCCAGATCACGAAAAATGGAGACACTACGGGTATCGGAAAATTGCACAATTTTTTAAAGTTTCTTTTAGCAAAGTTTGGAATTTTTTTCCATCACTTCGATAATAAAGAACCTAGACATGTTTGGTGTTATGAACTTGTAATGACCTGGAGAATCGTAATGGCAGGTCAATTTTAGCATTTAGTGAACCTAGCAAAAAAGCCAAACAAAAATCAAGTGTGGGATTGCACTTTTTTTTGCAATTTCACCGCACTTGGAATTTTTTCCCGTTTTCTAGTACATGATATGGTAAAACCAATGGTGTCGTTCAAAATTACAACTCGTCCTGAAAAAAATAAGCCCTCACATGGTCATATTGACGGAAAGATAAAAAAAAGTTATGGCTCTGGGAAGGAGGGGAGCGAAAAACGAAAATGCAAAACCAAAAAAGCTCCAGGGGTTAAGGAAGATGATTCCTGAGGACAATACGGAGGCCTTTCTCACCATGTTTGAAGGCACAGCAGAACGGTAGAGCGTGCCGATGAACCAGTTGGCTGAAGTGGTGGCCCTTTTCTTGATAGATGTCCAGAAGGCCTACCTGGACCTCAGTCGGGACGATGCCCTGGACTATGAGAAGCTGAAAGGTGAGATCCTTGCCCGACTGGGGGTTAATACATATGTGCAGGGCACTACACTGAGAGGGGACTGGCCCTAACGTGCTGAGGATGATACCGCACATCTTTTAAGGACAAGCTAAGTAGTCCCACATGTGGTATTTATTTACTCCTGATGAACCTCATGTGTAGAGGGGAAACGCGTTGAGTTGTGGACATACTTATGGAGTTGGTATGGATATACTTCTGAAATTTGTGGTGTTGTTGAACTAGCTACTGGTATTGGATATGGGAATAACAATTGAATATCTGTTAAACTAATTGAATAAAATATAGATTTATTTGGGGCTCTCTCTACTTCTGAGTGATGTGTGAGTGTACACTTGAGAGACCCATATAATAGGACTTTGGAAGACTCCAGTAGCACGGTATCCATCGTTGCACATTGAGGCACCAAAGCACCTTACATTGAAAGCAATCCTCAAATCTATCAGAGTAGGGATTCAGTGGGGAAAGCCATCGAGGAGCGGGGGCACCATTTATGCAAAATAATAGCCAGTACATAGAGGTGATACCACTTTGCCACTCCTCGGCCAAAATAATCACACGCAAGCTGTTTGCAATGTTTTGTCGCATTGGGCTGACAAAGGAGATCCTTACAGATCACGGGACTCCTTTTATATCCAAGGTGACCAGGGAGCTATGTAAGCTGCTCCAGATCAAACAACTACGTATGTCAGTGTACCACCTACAAACCGACGGGTTGGTGGAGAGATTTAATAAGACCCTCAAGTACATGCTAAAAAAAGGTGGTCGCCAAGGACGGGAGGGATTGGGACATGTTACTGCCCTATCTAATGTTTGCTATCTGTGAGGTGCCGCAAGTGTCCACAGGATTCTCCCCATTTGAGCTATTATATGGCATGCACCCGAGGGAACTGTTGGACGTAGCCAAGTAGATGTGGGAACAGGAGCCCACTCCACATAAGAGTGTCATTGAGCACGTGGCAAGCATGCAGGACCGGATTGCGGCAGTATGGCCCATAGTAAAGGAGCATCTGATGGATGCCCAGGCACAAAGCCACGGGTATAATAAAAGAGCCACGGTCAGGACCTTTAAAGAAGGGGACTGGGTGTTGGTACTAGTGCCCACCACAGAGAGTAAGCTCATGGCCAAGTGACAAGGGCTATATGAGATACAGGGGGAAGGTGGGAGAAGTAAATTATAGGGTGTACCCACCCGGAAAGTGGAAACCGGAACAATTGTACCATGTCAACCTACTAAAAGCCTGGAAGGATCGGCAATGTTTGGTCACAGAGGCGACTCCAGTCGTACCAATGGGGAATCCTCTGTCACTGGGCAAGGACACGGCCGAGGGGTGAGGTCAAATTAAATGATGCTCTCACAAAATAGCAGCATTGGGATTCTTGGGTTCTGGTGCAGCGGAATACAGATGTATTCTTAAAGCTGCCAGTATGAACCTCTGTGATACAGCATAACATTGTCACCGAGCCCCAGGTAAGGGTACGAATGAAACCATACCGAGTGCCAGAAGCCCAAAGGCAAGCCATCGCGGCCAAAGGGAAGCAAATGCTTCAGTTGGGAGTCACTGAGGAGTCCCGGAGTGAGTTGGCCAGACCCATTGTGCTAATGCCAAAACCAGACGGGTCATTACGCTTTTGGAATAATTTCAGAAAATTAAATGAGGTGTCAAAATTTGATCTCTATCCCATGCCACAGGTGGATGAGCTAATTGAGAGGCTGTGGGACGCCCAGTACTTCACCACGCTCGATCTCACAAAAGGTTACTGGCAGATCCCATTAACAGAGTCGGCAAAAGAAAAGACCGCTTTTATAACACCAGAAGGTCTCTATAAATATGTTGTCTTGCCTTTTCGGTTACATGGGGATTTGGCTACATTCCAGTGGCTGATGGACATAGTGTTAAGAGCCACATCGGAAATACGCGTCTGCATATTTAGATGACAGTCATCTTTAGTGCAGATTGGAACACCCACTTGACCCAGGTACAAGCAGTGCTGGAGCCTCAGACTCAGACTCGCAGGGTTAACAGCAAACCCAAAGAAATGTGCGATAAGACTCACTGAAGCCCGGTACTTAGGTTACATGATCGGCCGCGAGGTTATCAAACCCCAAGTAAACAAGATTGAGGTAATTCAAAACTGGCCCAAGCCGTTAAGTACCAAACAGGTGAGGGCATTCCTTGGCATCACTGGGTACTACCACCGGTTTATACCCAATTTTGCTGGGAAATCAGCACACATAACTGAGCTGTTAATAAGTAAGAAGTCTGTGATGGTACAGTGGAATCATCAAGTGGAGGAAGCATTCCAGTCCCTGAAGTCAGTGCTGTGTGGACAGCCTGTTCTCATCAGCCCCAACTTCAAGGAAACCTTTATTGTGCAAATAGATGCCTCAAAAGTAGGCCTAAGAGTGGTGCTGTCGCAAGAGGCGAATGGGGATGAGCATCCAGTCACCTAGTTGAGCAGGAAACTGACCTCAGCAGAGAAAAATTATAGCCTAGTGGAGGAGTGCTTGGTGATTAAGTGGGCCTTGAAATCCCTAAGTTACTATTTGCTCAGGCTTCAGTTTTGTTTAGTAACGGACCATTCACCCCTCGTCTGGATGAAAAACGCAAGAGAGGAATGCTCGAGTCACCAGATGGCTCCTGTCCCTACAAAACTTTAGTTTCTCAGTGGAACATCAGGCGAGGAAGTCACAGGGAAATTCTGATGCCCTGTCGGGGGCCCCCTGTATGGTGACAAATGTTCAACCCCACAAGTTTGAAAGGTTGAAAAGTTCCAAGTAGCCGAATACTTTCGCAAGGCGTATTATATATATATATATATCAAATAACAAAAAAGGAAGGCAGCACTCCAAGGATTTCAGGTGAAAAAAACGTGAAGTTTTAATCGACCCACATCAAAGCACAGTGATGTGGGTCGATTAAAACTTCACATTTTTTTTCACCTGAAATCCTTGGAGTGCTGCCTTCCTTTTTTGTTATTTGATATACATGTTGGATAGATGTGTGGACCATTCTATCCAGGGGGCCAGGCACCCACCATTGGTGAGCATTGTGCTGTTCCATTTTTATATATATATATATATATATATATTTATATAGGAACAGCACCAGAAAGAAATACCTTAAAGCGTGCACGTTTCCCTGACCAGCATTCCAATGGCCTTCGAGACAGTAAACAACAAGGGAAACAGCACAAAAAGATGTAAAAAAAAAAAAAAAAAAAAAAAAAAAAAAAAAAGGGAATTTAATGCCCTGTGGCGTGGCAACGTTTCAGATAAAACAAATCCTTTCTCAAGGCTTGAGAAACAGCTTTTTGTGCTGTTTCCCTTTTTGTTTGCTATATACCGTATTTTTCGGACTATAAGACGCACCGGACCATAAGGCGCACCCCAAATTTGGGGTGAAAATTGCAGAAAAAAAGATTTTTTATAAGATGGGGGTCCGTCTTCTTGTCCGAATTTACAGTATCTTACCTGAGGGCTGGCGGTGGCAGAGCAGGGTCACAGGAGGCATGGTGTCGGCAGAGGTGGGGTGATGCGGTACGGCGTGCACCTGAGCAGGGTCCCTTCCTGCTTAGGTGGGCGACGCCACGGCCTGGTGTCCATGGGAGGGTTGCAGCAGTGGTTACCGGCAGAGGTGCTGGGATGAGGAGGTGCTGGGATGAGGAGTTGCTGGGATGAGGAGTTGCTGGGATGAGGAGTTGCTGGGATGAGGAGTTGCTGGGATGAGGAGTTGCTGGGATGAGGAGTTGCTGGGATGAGGAGTTGCTGGGATGAGGAGGTGCAGTGAGAGGTGTGGCGTCAGAGGGGTCCCTTTCCCCGGTGAGGTGATGCAGCAGCCCGGTAAGCAGCAGAGCTGGGTGAATCCTGTTGTTAGCGGTGGTGGCGGCCATCTTCCCGAGGCCGCGCGTGCGCAGATGAAGCGCTCTGCTTCCCGGGGCTTCAGGAAAATGGCTGCGGGAGGCCGCGCGTGCGCAGATGGAGATCGCGGCGGCCATTTTCCTGAAGCCAAGAACTTCAGGAAAATGGCCGCCGCGATCCCCATCTACGCACGCGCGGCATCCCGCGGCCATTTTCCTGAAGCACCGGGAAGCAGAGCGCTCCATCTGCGCACGCGCGGCCTCCGGAAGATGGCCGCCGCCACCACCGCTAACAACAGGATTCACCCGGCTCTGCTGCTTACCGGGCTGCTGCATCACCTCACCGGGGAAAGGGACCCGCTCACTGCGCCTCCTCATCCCCGCACGTCTGCCACCGCACCTCTGCCGCCACGGTAAGCCTGCATTGCGACTATTAGACGCACCCCCCATTTTCCCCCCTTTTTTTGGGGGGAAAAAGTGCGTCTTGTAGTCCGAAAAATACTGTATATGTGTATATATATACAGTATATTTTACACACATACACACGTGAATCTAGAAGTTTACACATATATATATATATATATATATATATATATATATATATATATATATATGTCTAAGGGGTACTTCCGTCTGTTTGTAACTTCCGTCTGTCTGTCGCGGAAATCCCGATATTGGGGCGGGATGCCTATGCAGCATCAATAGGAAAAACATATAATGTTAAAAATTATATAAAAAAACCCCAAATCATTATATTCTCACCTTCCGGCGTCCGCGGCAGCCTTTCCCGATCCTCGCGATGCTCCAGTACCAAGAATGCATTGCGGCAATGACTCGAGATCACGTAGCGGTCTAGCGAGATGATGACGTAGCGGTCTCGCGAGACCGCTACATCATCACGGGTGAAGGTGCCTCTTACATGTGTACAAACAAAGTACAAACAAGATGGGAATGTCCAGCCATCATATCGCTCAGGAAGGAGACAGGTTCTGTGTCCCAGAGATGAATGTGCTTTGGTCCGACATGTGTATATCAACCCAAGGAAAAAAGCAAAATAGCTTGTGAAGATGATGGCAGAAGCTGGTTAGTTTGTGTCAATATCTATAGTGAAACAAGTCCCGTATCAACATGGGCTGAAAGGCCACTCTGCCAGGAAGAAGCCATTACTCCAAAAGAATCAAAAAAAGAGATTCATGTTTTCAAATGCACACAGACCTTACATTTTTGTAGACATGTCCTGTGGTCTGATGAAGCTAAAATTGAACTTTTTGGGTATAATGACCATTGTTACATTTGGAGGAAAAAGGAAGAAGCTTGGAAGACTAAGAACACCATCCCAACTGTAAAACACGGGGGTGGCAGCATCATGTTGTGTTGTTTTGCTGCAGGAGGGACTGGTGCACTTCACAAAATAGATTGCATCATGAGAAAAGAAGATTATGTGGCAATACTGAAGCAACATCTCAAGACATCAGCCAGGAAGTTAAAAGTTTGGGTGTCCCAAATGGACACTGACCCGAAGAATACTGCCACAATAGTAACAAAGTGGCTTAGGGATAACAAAGTCTATGTTTTGGAGTGGCGATCACAAAGCCCTAATCTCAATCCATTCAAAATTTATGAGCAAAGCTGAAAAGGCCAGTGCCAGCAAGGCAACTTACAATTTTTTAGAACATACGAGGTTCACCTTGTTAAAGTTTTATGCTTCAATACAAAAAAGGTTCAGTGCTTATAGTAAAAAAAAGAATATAAAAATATGGTAATACAAAGACATACAGGTATGCAAAACCGTATAAAATAAACAGGAAAAAACTTACAGAAATAGCTAACTTGTAGTCTGCTTCTGCTCCCTGAGGGTAGGATGAATGTAGACTGGATCACATCAGCTCGGCTGCCCCCATTATGTGAACAATTTTGAATGTATTCAAGCCAAATTTAGAGAGTCACCCTGGAGGTCAGATTTCTAGACCAGCCCCTCGAGTTGATAATCTAATATCTTGTTTTTGATTGGACCACGGCCACGCTCCCAATATATTATTTTCTCTGAGATGCTTTGTGTAAAGCTTCCCACAGATAGTGTCAGGCTGTAATTGACATCTCTCTTCAAAGAGCTAGGAGGTGTCAAATGTTTCCAGCTGTCACCACAGTTACCAAATACTAATATAATGTATGTAAACTTTTGACTTTGTAGTAAGTAATAAAAATATGTTAAGGGTATGTCACATGTTGCAGATTTGCCTGTGGAATTTTCTGCGTGGATTCTTCCTCTTCTCAGAAAACGCAGTTGAAAATCAGTGCTGATTTGATGCATTTTTTATGCGGATTTTCATGCGTTTTTGTAAGCTAAACTAAGATATATTTAACAAAAAATAATAATTGTGATGTAATTTCCTTGTCCAACCTCTTCTTTTACATACTCCATTGAAGAATGTTTACACACACATATAGATATATCTATAGATAGAGATAATACCAAGCCCAATGTTTAGTAATAAACATAATAAAATGGTACATAAAGAGTTAAGTAAAGACACAAAAAATCTGCGTTAAAAATACATGCAGCTGCACACTCCGGTCCCGAGTGCCGGCGGCAGTGCCGGGTATTGATGTGAGACTCGTGCGAGTTTCTTGCAAGTGTGACCCCCGGCCTTAAACGCAATGTTTAATTTAAAAAAAAAAAATGTTGTGGGCTCCTGTGCAATTTCCCAAACCATAGAGGAAAAGCCAGCAACTGGGGGCTGTTTATAGCCTGGGAAAGGGGTAATACCCATAGAGCTTCCCAGGCTGTTAATGGAAGCTCACAGCTGTATGCTTAGCCTTTACTGGTTATTAAAATGGGGGTCACCCAATAATAACCAGAAAAGGCTATGCAGACAACTGCTGGCTGATTTTAATAGCCCAGGAAGGGGCCTTGGATAATGGCCCCGCCCTGGCTACAAACACCAGCTTAGCCGGCCCAGAAATGGCACATCTCTAAGATTCCGGCATTTAGCCTCTCTTCCCATTTGCCCTGTAGCGGTGGCAAGTGAGTTAATAGTTGTGGGGTTGATGTCACCTTTGTATTGTAAGGTGACATCAAGCCCACGGCTCAGTAATGGAGAGGAGTCAATAAGACAACTATCGATTACTAATCCTATAGTTGTTACATGTTAAATACACAGCCAGAATAAAGTATTTTAATGAAATAAAACACCAGTTTCCCATATTTATTATACGCCTAATTCCTGCGATACCCTTGTTCTACTGCAAAAAAAAATAGACCAACATAAATACTCCCTGTTCCGATGTAATCCATTTAATGACTGTCCCACGAAGATCTCCCATGTAGAGCTGTCGAACTCCAGTGACCTCTAGGCAGCGGAGTGATTCAGTGCGGGAGGATACCTCCTGTCACTATCACCGGGGCCCCTGTAGAGCGGTCATATTTCCTGATGTGACAGTTCTACAAGGGAGATAGTCGTGGGACACTAGTTATTAAATGGATCTCATTGGAACAGGGAGTATTGAGTTGGTTTATTTTATTTTTTTGCAGGCGATCGAGGGCGTCGGGGATTAGCTGTTTGAGTATATACTGTATGTGTATATGTATGTACTGTGTGTATATGTATGTACTGAGTTTGTATATGTTAATGTTTTTTTTTTTTTTTACGTGACAGCAGACATAGCCAGATGGGACTAGTAGTCACATCGGACTATGCCTGCCTACACACACACACACACTTCATCTCCACACACACTCTTCCTCCTGCCTTTCTGCGTCTTTCGCACGCACATCAGCAGCAAATCCGCAAATCTTTTTACACCTGCGGTTTTGCTGCGGATTTGACTGACTCAATGGATACAGAAACGCTGCATATCCGCAAAAAGAATTGACATGCTGCGGAAAATAAAACGCTGCAAATCTGCACAGATTTTTCCGCAGCATGTGCACACCAATTCTAGATTCACATAACATTGGTTGCGCACTACATTGCGGATTTGGTGCAATTCCATGTGTCCAAAAACGCTGCAGATCCACAACAAAATCTGCAACGTGTGCACATACCCTAAACATTCCCCCCAAAATTGTATGTGATTTTTTTTATATATAAACGCTGCCTACTAGTGATGAGTGAGTATACTCGTTTTCCTGAGCACGATCGGGTGGTCTCCGAGTATTTGTGACTGCTCGGAGATTTTTTTTTTGTTGACGCATCTGCATGATTTACAGCTGCCAGCCAGCCTGAGCACATGTGGGGGTTGCCTGTATGTGTGTGTATGTATAATAAATATATATATATATTTTTTTTTTAACAAAAAGTTCAAATCCCCCCGCCCCACTACAAAAAAAAAAAACCCACACATTTACTATCAGTAGTATCAGTGTTCATAAATGCCTGAACTATCAAATCAAAAATAACTCAGTGTACCAAGAAAAACTAAAACACCAGAATAAGGTTTTTTTTTGCCGCGACATCGCCCTTTAATGCAATCAAAACATATACCCCAAAATGAATAAAAGACCCAAAAACAATTATGGAATTGCACTTTTTTTTTTGCAATTTCACCGTACTTGGAATTTTTTTCACATTTTCCAATACATTATATGGCAAAATCAATGGTGCTATTCAAAAGTACAACTCGTCCTGCAAAAACAAGTCCTCAAAGGGCTATACTGATGAAAATATAAAAAAAAGTTATGGATTTTTGAAGAAGGGGAGGAAAAAACAAAAACATGGAAAATGGCCATGGCGTGAGGGGGTTAATAGCCGATCGGTGAAACTCACCTTCCTACAGTATATTAATTCCTTAATTGTATTTTTTCCCCACTAACAAAACCATGGTGACACAAAACCTAGGTATTAAAAGTACAGCGCTTAAAAGTAAAATGTCTAAAGGTTGATTGAGCAATGGTGTCTCCTACAGTACTCATGGACTCTGCGATCTATTCCGGCAGCAGGTCCCATTATATGTTCACATGCAACTAACTTTACTGTAGCTTTGTTAGGCAATTACCTTTGGCCTCAAACGAAAGCTGCTGAAAGTGGACTTTTTTTTTGTCTTGAGCCAATAGTAGGACGAAGCAGAAGCTTTAGAAAAAGAAAAAAAAAAACTGGAAAAACATACATTATGACTACATTCACTATACATATTTTGCAACTTTATGCAAATAAAGTAGAACAATGATAAACTATAAAGTACAGAATGAAGAGATGTGCCAGTGTAAGTAGATATTTCCTAACATGTATTGCTCTTCTCAGAACTTTAACATGATGATACAGTGGTTTTTTTTTTTGTTCCTGCAGACTGACACTGACCTCAAAGCAAATTAATGATTCCCAAAAGCAGTTTAGGTCTGGAAATTGTGCTTTCCTTTAAGGTTTTACGTATGTTAAGTTTTAGCAGATTACTTAATATACATTCCCCTTTATTAAACTTAAATTGACTAATCAGGACCTTCGTATTAGTATTTTGGTACTTCAGTAGTTTCAGACAAAGCTACGCAACATGGACCAACTGGAAAGCCTACAAAGTAGCCTAGTTAGCTATTATAAAACTTGTGCTCATAAGTTACAGTGGTTATTGTGAACACCTAGTAAACAGTCATCTGGTATCGCAAGCCTATTACGAAGTGTTTGCTAGCCACGCCAGTGTCATCACTAGATGCTTCAGTTCATAGAAGCATCCAAGGTAGTTTTATTACATTTCGCCTCTTTTCCAAGAAACCTATGTAAACTTCCTGTATGCAAACACTGGAGTGGTTTCTTGGAATATAGGTAGTAAATCAGTGTAAACATATGGTTACCTCCTGTTTGTCAGAGGGCATAAAAATGAAACTAACAATTTTGGAAAAACAATTAAAAAAAATTTGAGCATTTATTATTAGTTATATAGCACCATTAATTCCATGGTGCTGTACATGAGAAAAGGGGTTACGTACAGGGTTATAGATAACGTTTGCAGTAAACAAATTTACAATGACCGACTGATGCAGAGGGGAGAGGACCCTATCCTTGCGTACTTACAATCTACGGGATAATGGGGAGGAGACAGAAGGTCGGGGGAGCGGCAGCTCTGGCGGTGGTGAGGCGGCAGCTCTGGCGGTTAGTGACACGGCAGAATGGTTATTGCAGGTTGTAGGTTTTCCTGAAGAGATGGGTTTTCAGGTGCCGTCTGAAGGATCCGAGGGTGGTAGATAATCGGACGTGTTGAGGTGTGGTGTTCCAGAGGATGGGGGATATTCGGGAGAAATCTTGGAGGCGGTTGTGTGAGGAACTAATAAGTGTGGAGAGAGTAGGAGGTCTCGGGAGGCTCGAAGATTACGTGAGGGAAGATAGTTGGAGATTAGTTCAGAGATATAGGGAGGGGACAGGTTGTGGATGGCTTTGTAGATCAGTGTTAGTAGTTTGAACTGGATTCGTCGGGGAATTGGGAGCCAGTGGAGGGATTTGCAGAGGGGAGAAGCAGGGGAGTAGCGAGAGGTGGATTAGCCAGGCAGCAGAGATGAGAACAGACTGGAGCGATGCAAGACAGTTAGCGGGGAGGCCACAGAGGAGGGTGTTGCAGTAATCAAGGCGGGAGATGATGAGGGCATGCACAAGAGTTTTAGATTGTGGGCTGAGGAAGGGACGGATTCTGGCAATATTTTTGAGTTGGAAGTGACTGGAGGTGGTAAGAGTTTGGACGTGAGGTTTGAAGGACCAGGCAGAATAGAGAGTTACCCCGAGGCAGTGAATTTCAGGTGCAGGAGAGAGCGTGATGCCGTTGACAGTAATAGATAGATCAGGTAGGGGGGATACGCGAGATGGGGGAAAGATGATGAGTTCGGTTTTGTCTACAGTCATGGACAAAAGTTTTGAGAATGAGACAAATATTAATTTTTCCAAAGTCTACTGCTTCATTTTTTCTTGGCAATTTGCATATACTCCTGAATGTCAGAGTGATCAGCTTAACAGCAATTACTGTACTTGCAAAGTCAATATTTGCCCAGAAAAAGAACTTTAACCCCCAAAACATATTTCAACATCATTGCAGTCCTGCCTTAAAAGGAGCAGCTAACATCGTTTTAGTGATTGATCCATTAACACAGGTGTGGGTGTTGATGAGGACAGGGCTGGCGACCAATCAGTCATGATTAAGTAAAAATGACATCACTGGACACTTTAAAAGGAGGCTGGTGCTTGGTATCATTGTTTCTCTTCAGTTAACCATGGTTATCTCTAAAGAACCACGTGCAGCCATCATTGCACTGCACAAAAATGGCCTAACAGGGAAGAGTATCGCAGCTACAAAGATTGCACCTCAGTCAACAATCTATCGCATCATCAAGAGCTTCAAGGAGAGCTTCCATTGTTGTCAAAAAGGCTCCAGGGCGCCCAAGAAAGACCAGCAAGCGCCAGGACCGTATCTTAGAACTGTTTCAGCTGCGGGATCGGACTACCAGCAGTGCCGAGCTTGCTCAGGAATGGCAGCAGGCTGGTGTGAGTGCTTCTGCACGCACTGTGAGGCGGAGACTCTTTGAGCAAGGCCTTGTTTCAAGGAGGGCAGCAAAGAAGCCACTTCTCTCCAGAAAAAACATCAGGGACCGACTGATATTCTGCAAAAGGTACAGGGAGTGGACTGCTGAGGACTGGTGAAAAGTAATTTTCTCTGATGAATCCCCTTTTCGATTGTTTGGGACATCTGGAAAACAGCTTATTCGGAGAAGAAGAGGCGAGCGCTACCACCAGTCTTGTCTCATGCCAACTGTAAAGCATCCTGAAACCATTCATGTGTGGGGTTGCTTCTCAGCCAAGGGAATCGACTCACTCACAGTCTTGCCTAAAAACACAACCATGAATAAAGAATGGTACCAGAATGTCCTCCAAGAGCAACTTCTCCCAACCGTCCAAGAGCAGTTTGGCGCCCAACAATGCCTTTTCCAGCATGATGGAGCACCTTGCCATAAAGCAAAGGTGATAACTAAATGGCTCATGGAACAACACATAGAGATTTTGGGTCCATGGCCTGGAAACTCCCCAGATCTTAATCCCATTGAGAACTTGTGGTCAATCATCAAGAGACGGGTGGACAAACAAAAACCAACAAATTCTGGCAAAATGCAAGCATTGATTATGCAAGAATGGACTGCTATCAGTCGGGATTTGGTCCAGAAGTTGATTGAGAGCATGCCAGGGAGAATTGCAGAGGTCTTGAAGAAGGGTCAACACTGCAAATATTGACTTGCTGCATTAACTCATTCTAACTGTTAATATAACCTATTGGTACTCCTAATATGATTGCAATTATATTTCTGTATGTGATCTAAACATCAGACAAACACTAATAAAAACCAGAGGGCAGCAGATCATGTGAAAATATAATTTTGCTGTCATTCTCAATACTTTTGGCCATGACTGTACATCGAGTTTTAGGAAGAGCATGTTCTGACACACGTAATAGTTTTAAAACAAAAACTTGAAATCCCCAATTGTTATAGAAGATTATACAAGTTAGTGACACAAGCAACAGCTGTCAGCTGAATGGCTATATCTCTCAAGTCCCCAAGTGCATGCTCAGTTTACCTGAGCATGCATTTACAGTAAGTGGCTCACTGACATCTGGTGATGACTTACCACTTTAACATTTCAAAGTTGTAGTTCACTTAGTGCCCAACTCCATTGGTCAATGCTCCTTTCATTGTCTATGGGACTCTGTCCCATTCCGGTGCTATAAGGGTATGTGTCCACGTTCAGGATTGCATCAGGATTTGGTCAGGATTTTTCATCAGTATTTGTAAGCCAAAACCAGGAGTGGGTGATAAATGCAAAAGTGGAGCATATGTTTCTATTATACTTTTCCTCTAATTGTTCTACTCCTGGTTTTGGCTTACAAATACTGATGAAAAATCCTGACCAAATCCTGATGCAATCCTGAACGTGGACACATACCCTAAGCAATAAATTCAAAAGGTGGAGTGCACTGAGCTATTCTAAAAAGAACATCATTCTCTGGGGGTTTCAATCAAGACCCCCATAAATCAGCAAACTGTCACTCATCTTGTGAATAGTTGATAGAAGTTGTATTCCCAACTTGCTTGTTCACATTAAAAGGATACATTTCTTTCTTCCTTAAATGTAAGCATTTGGGGTTAAAAATTGTTGCAATTGAATTTCATTAAAAATTCTGCACCATTTCCCTTCTATATCCCCTGTGATGCATTGTCCATTGCTGGCCCGCAGAATGAGTGAACGGAGGGAGAATCAGTGAGTTTGTTCTGCAGGAGGGATAATGTATCTGTTTGAGGATCTCCTCTCACTAAATAAATGACAATCCTAAATGCACAGTGAAACAAAGGACTTGTAAAAGCCAAATGGTGAAAAATTAGTTGAAATGATTTTAGCCTCAAATGCATGCATATAAGTAGAAAAATTAGAATTAAAATCAAACTTAAAAAAAATCTTCAAATTCTTTGGTTTTGTAATTACAAAAAGGAGAAATGAAACCTTGAAAAATGCTAATACTTCTGACCTTACCTCCCAGAAGACAAGTCTGAGAACCATAGAGACATTCGGCAAGGATCATTGGGCACTATATATGCTGTAATGAAAACTTTGCAATAGTGGATGCATATGGCCTATGGGAACAGGGCGAAAACCAACATCCCAATTTTCACTCACACTTAGCAAGTGGTACTGTAGTAAGAATATAGGTCTGCTTGACCCCAATCTGTGCACAAACTGTTCAGAAACAACCTTTTTTTTTTTGCTTTAGCAGCATTTTTATTTACAAACAAACAGCAATCCCCATTGACTTTATTTATACCATTAAAAAAATGCAGTTTTACAAGCCAAAATTCATCTGGACAAAATTAAGCAGCACTGAAAGTCATATCACAAAATCTAAAAATAAAAAAAAGCAAAATAAAAAAAATTAAAACAATACAAGAGTAAAATATCATTTGAATAAATATTTTTTTTTTAAATTCATGCTATAAAATAATCCTTAATGGCAAGTTATTAGTCGTTACAGCATTTTTTTTTTTTATTGATAGCTAGCTTGTGTTACTTCATACAGAAGTGTGGAGTTGTGAGGTTACTGGTTTATATTGCAAGGTAACGCCAACCGCGGCCAGCACGATCGCCGGAGAGGTGGCGTTAATACGGAGTCATTTTGAATATTTAAGCATTTCCTGACCCTGTTGGCTAAAGGAGGGTTACATATTAAAATAGGAGGTTTTTTTTATGCATCTGGCTTAAACTGTGGCTATTCCCAAAGCTTCATAAATGTCTTACATAGCAATGGCAAAAAAATATATCAAGGTTGAGGGATCATTGCCATCTCTAATTGCTACTTTAAGAGCCCAAATTTAAGTATGCAACATTTCTATAGCCCATTTTTTTAATTTTTTCATCCAATCATTTTCTTTAAAGTCACAGATCATTTTACAAAAACTAAATTTTGTAAACTTGCACAACTAAATTTTGGAAGCCTGGTTAAGTCCAGAACCATCATATCCCAATCACAATAAAACCCTGTGTACTTAAAGGGAACCCATCACCCCGTTTTTTAAAGATTAGATAAAAATAGTGTGAAATAGGGGCAGAGCTGGGCTTTACATTAGTGCCTTTTTGGTGCCTTTACACCCCCGTTAGGCTGCCGAAATACCTTTGTGAAGTGGCCGTTTTGTCCTGTCACTCAAGTTGGTCAGGTCGGATGGGCGTGGTCACAGCGCTGTTTCTCCCCCAGATCAGGCTCATCATTACGTTGGTGGCGTAGTGGTGTGCGCATGTCCAAAGAGAAGATCCACTGCCCAGGAGATTCAAAACAGCGCGGTCTTCGCTATTCGCCGTTTACCGGTGGGCGCGGCCATCTTTCCTGTGGCCGCGCGTGCGCAGATGGAGCGCTCTGCTGCCCGGGGCTTCAGGAAAATGGCCGCGGGATTCCGCGCGTGCGCAGATGGAGATCGCGGCGGCCATTTTCCTGAAGCCCCGGGCAGCAGAGCGCTCCATCTGCGCACGCGCGGCCAAAGGAAAGATGGCCGCGCCCACCGGTAAACGGCGAATAGCGAAGACCGCGCTGTTTTGAATCTCCTGGGCAGTGGATCTTCTCTTTGGACATGCGCACACCACTACGCCACCAACGTAATGATGAGCAGGATTCTGGGGGAGAAACAGCGCTGTGACCACGCCCATCCGACCTGACCAACTTGAGTGACAGGACAAAACGGCCACTTCACAAAGGTATTTCGGCAGCCTAACGGGGGTGTAAAGGCACCAAAAAGGCACTAATGTAAAGATCAGCTCTGCCCCTATTTCACACTATTTTTATCTAATCTTTAAAAAACAGGGTGATAGGTTCCCTTTAAGATTGCAAATATCTACTCAAGTATGAAATCATCAGATCATGGCTTCTCAATAAAAAAAATGGATTTAATTAAAAAACAAGATGTTTTTTGTAAAGGCCTTCCACTCTCTCCCCCACCCAAAAAAACATGGAGGGAACACTCATTTTGCCAACACATCTGCCTGCATTTTAACCCATACTGGCTATTACAGCTATTCAACCTGGTCAAGCAAACTCAAATTGAAAACTATTTCTAAGGCTATTTTTTATTCTATGGAGAGATTAAATCAGACAAAAAAACAACAATAAGAATGCCAACTTTTCAGAAGATCATGATCAGTTTTCGATCACAAAACAATGTTGCTAAATTCCACCTGACAAATGTATTTCCTCAAATGAAATGGTCAATTTTTAAAAAAAAAGAATTAGCGTAAGGTGTACAGACTTTTGTAACTCGGAATTTCTGAAAAGTTTGCAAAAAAAAAAATGACAGGAAACAGGTTTCAACATCCTTCAAACCATCTACAATGCAATACTCTAGATCCCCCTCCTACTAATATGATCACATTTATTCTAAAGCCAACAGGAGGGTAATGGAAGTACAATAGAAGAACGCTGGGGGAAAAAACTCATAACCCTCCTAGGTCAGCATATCCTTGAATATTCTGAATGACTTGATACTGAACATCTACTCAGTCGCTAAGTAATATGAAATATATGGTTTTTATTAACTGACATTATATAAAGAATTTACAACAAGTAAAATCTCCAAATACTTTCTTTATTCTTATATATAAAATTTAATAAATAATCCTGACCAGTCAAAAGAGCACCATAAAAAGGGCAAGAATCCCTTAGAAAATAGATTAGGGGTTGCATATTTGAGTCCCTTTCTGTCGGGTTTTTTTTTTTTTTATTTTTTTTTATACTTGGAAAAAAAAAAAACCACCTTTAAAATAATGACACTAAGCATATCACAGTCAATATATTTATAAAAATTAAAAGGAAAAAAATTAAATGTTTTTTTTTTTTTCTTCTTTTAAAGTAAAGCTTGTGATACAGCTCTATCCCCCAGCCCTTGGATTATATATTTATATATATATTTTTTTTATTTTTGCCTGCATTCTTTTCTTTTAGGCAGAACTATTAAGTTATTAAGTCAGATTCAGCAGCTCGGCTTACAGTAGAACTGCAGGCTCAAGTTTAACCATACTTTTCACAGAGGTGACGTTGCTGCGGCTGATGCACAGAAACAGGAAGAGTCTGACGGAGGCCTTACACGGCCCTGGAGAGTGCGAGACCAGAGGTCTGAAATTAGATTGTGTATTTACAAAAAAAATATTAATCTCAAAGTATACCTATATACATAGAAGTAATAAGATGTTGAATATTGAATTGCTTAAGAAAACTAAAAATTTTAAAAATCACAAACTATATATAGTAAAAGAGTATAAAATATCTGATTTCACAGTCTGTCATTACAGGTTAAACATTTGTGAGGGAGCAAGAAGAGAGAAAAAAAAAAATCACCATTTTCACATTTCTCTCAATGGACACAACATAAAGTAGTAGATATGCGGCTTCAAACAATAACTGTCCCGCTGAAAAATCACTAACTTATAAAATTCACCTAGGCCTGTGGTTATTGTAAAGTAGTTGTGTAACAGTACTGTACCCAAACGTAATACTGTACAGAAATGATTCATGTACCAAGAGGTATTTATCTGTTAAAACACTGTAAAAAAAAAAAATGATATACAAGAAAAAATAAAATAATAAAAGCTAGTGTGCCCGTTACTCAGAGGCGGCCTTTTTTATGGATTTAAATACAAGAAAAAAAACCACTAAACTTAAGCGTGCTGCTATTTATTTTTATGCAGCAAGGCACAATATTGCAAAAAGAATACAAGTGTCCTAATATTCCATTATTTACTCTAGAATGAGGCAGTATAAAAGATTAATGGAAGGGTTTATAAAAAGTGTACTAAGGATAAAGTCACATGACCACGTTGATGTAACGGGTTGCCATTAAAAAAAAATATATATATATCCTCAAAGCCAATAAAGACCATATCTCAATAATGAAGAATAATTATAGATATATAACAGCAAAGCAAAAAAAAAAAAAAAAATTCTAAAAATTGAGACGATTGACAAGCAAAAAAGGTCAAATGTATCTTAATAAAAATAAAAGCATACAGTACTGCAATATGGCTTGAAAATTGTGTTAATACTGTAGCCAATTCTAAGAAGGCCCAGCCAAAAAAAAAATCTCCCTGAAAAGCCAGTCTTCAGCTGTAAAGGCTTCACATAAAACGGTTTGGAAATGCCAAATGGTCTGACAGCATCCACTTACTGCTGTTCTTTCCTAACCCTGTTTAAACCATCCCAAATATTACAAAAGAGAATGGGGAAGGGCTGGAAGAAAATATATTTTATGGCACCGGTTTAATAAGATCAAAACAATTGTAAAATAAGCGGGATAGAAAAAAAAAATCTGTATACAGCAAGTTAATGGTTAGATGAGGTTTAAGGAAATTCTGATATCAGCAGTCGTCACATGTATAAAAATAGACCTATGTCTAACAGCACCACCAGGACGAAGTCATGAGGAGTACCTACAAACTTACAGGTTTCCAATAGTAAGAGTTCTCTCAGAGAGTGTTGACTAAAGAAATGTAAAAAAAAAAAGTAACTAGTGTTTAACGTTTTACACGCACCGATTGATGACATCACTTGTAAAGACCATAAAAGGAATAAAGTTTCTACCGTGTAGTGGATAGCAATTGTGGCGATATGAAAAAAACTCTACAAAATAATAGACTGTCTGCTGGAAATGTTTTTAAAAAGGTAGTAATATATGTAAAAGTTACTAGGCAGACATACTTGAATGTAGATTTTTGACTTTCAAATTAATGGGGAAAAAAAATGTTTGCCTCCTTTTTGCTTTGTGATTACTTATAATTGGACATTCAATTCATAAGAATTGAGGAGAAAGAAATTCTAGTGTTACAGTGCATACATTTCAAAGTCTTTTTTACTGGCACTAATCATAAAAATAAATAAGTAATAAGGGTCGGAGATGGCAGTTGCTTTTGGAGGGTAAACTAATTAAATATGTAGCACCTATCTGTATTTAGTTATTTTCAGAAAGACTAAATTTGGAGAACATTAACCATTGACAAAGCAAATCTGCAATATCCATATTTATCCAAAAATGCCAATAGTTCTCAATTCAAAAGGAAGAAAAATGGAAGAGAGGTATTATTCATACATAAACAGTCTCTTATGCTCAACCATAGGGATTATTTTAGGTTAAATTGGAGAGAAAATCACTGCACAGTGCAGCTTAATTCAGATCTAAGTAAAAACGCTTAAGACTGTAAATACGTTTAAAAAAAAGTAAAAAGGACAAAAACAAAAGCACCAAACATTTCAGCTATGACTGAAGGTGATGGGATGAAACACTTTCAGAGATTTCCATCTAGATGTTTGTCATCTATATTGTGTTGAGTGACAAGAGACAAACATGCTACCTTAAAGCACCACTCATGTTCTGTGCCCTTTGTAATATACGGTACTCATCATCTGCCATATTCAGTTCTCGCACCGCTTCAGTAGTCTAGTTGTGAACTGTCGGATCACTCCAGTTACCAAAAGTAAGTCTATGAGAAAGAGAACCAGGCTCGCATAGAATTACATTCAGAGCTTGTGATCATTAGCTCCGACTTCTGTAAGGCTAGGTTCACATTGCGTTAACAGCAACCCGTTCAACACATGCGTTAACGGGCTGCTGTTAACGCAAGTGCCGATATGTCATTGCGCTAGCGCAGATATAGCTAGCAGATTGCTCTATCTGCGCTAGCAGTGACAAACCCAGAAACGCTGCAAACCCCATTGTGGGCGTGCGCTAGCGATGCGTCCAACATAGGACTTAATGGCAGCGTTAAAGGACTACGTTACACCGCGTTATGCCGTGGCATAACGTAGTCCGTCTAACGGACACCTATAACGTAATGTGAACCCAGCCTAAGTCATTAGCTGCGGTCACATGTTTGCAGAACGGGACCAGAGTGGAGCTGAGAAAAGCAGAAGACCGCAGCTAGCATGCATTGTACTACAGACAGAGAACAGACATTAGTGATAGCACTCCAGCAGTGAAATAAAAGAAAAAAAAAAGTCAGTTGTGCTTTAAAAAAAAAAAAAAAAAATTATAGAAGATGGTGAATTCTAAATTGCAGTTTTTCAGTTTGGACTTCAATCATCTATTACATTTTTTTTTTTTTTTTTTTTAGAGACACCCAAAACAGCACCCTCTGGGGCCCTTTTATCAAATCAATTCAGGGGCTCCAAGAATTGTTTTGGGTTTGAGCTTATTATCAAAAGGAAAATATGCAGAGATCTAGACTATGGAATATACAAATTACTGCAGACTTACAAAGTTTGTCAAATATATATTTAGTAGCCTTGCATTCAATTGAAAAAAAAAATTGTTTAGGCACGTTGGCTACTTTGCTCCGTGGAAAATTATTAAAGGCAAAAATGCAAACATAAAAGTGTATAATTTGGGTAAAAAAAGAACAAAGAAAAGGAAGTGTTAAAACCTTGAGACCCTAAAAAAAGTAAATGCACTGTACCATAAGGATTTGCTGCAAACACTTTTTTTCCCCCAACATGTATGCCTCTATGTCAGGACAGAGTAATGCAGTCCATAGCCAAGGTGAACTTCCACACAAAATAAATTGGGAGATAAACAAGTTTACTGAAAAAAAGTTACAGTAGATTTCAGTAAATCGAATTGTTCCTACGGGACAAAATCTCCGGTTCTCAATTAAACCTAGTAGCGAAGCTAATTGAGAGAAAAAAAAAATCAAAGCTTTATAGATAGAATTTCTTGATAAAACACTTTCATTACAATAAAATAGAATTCACAAAAGGAAGAAATGAAAATTTCCACTTTTCACCTCTAACTATATGCTTCTTCAGGAGTGCAAATGTACCCTGTCTCCTTAAAAAAGCAAAAAAAATTGCCAATGTAAAACATACATTTAGTGTATCACCCAAATATCTTATATAAAGTCTCAGCATTATCAAGAAGCATTCCACAAAGACAAATGGGTAGCATTTGCTGTATTAAAGAGATTACCAAATAAGCAGTAAAAATAGGCATTAGTTAACGCTGTGTGCTTTATACAGTGTGCAGCGGCGTGTAGTTATTCGGGTGTGGTAGTGACTGCGTGAATCTCAATATTCGAGTCCATGTTCACTTCTGATACTGAAACATCACTTTGGTCTACGAAAGCCTCTGTTCTCTCTGGCGATTCCATTCGGTTTCTCACCTCGGCAACCCCTGGGTGGTTTTTCCGTAAATGCTGATTGAGAGTGCCCTGGAAAGGGAAGCATTTGCCACACACTTCACACCGGAAAGGCTTGTCATCCGTATGCCCCCGTATATGGTATTCCAGTTGGTCTTTGCGTGTGTATTTCTTGCCACAATACTTGCATACAAAAGGTGTGATGCCCATATGAAGACGCATGTGACGGTCAAGACTCCCCTTCTGGTTAAAAGTCTTGCCGCAGTAGATACAGATGAGTCTCTCATTGTAGGGATGCCAGTAGCCTCGATTTGACCTTTCGCGTGGGCTGCTCTCGTAAGCTGGCGTGCTCACGACAGTTTCATTTTCAGAACTTTGGATGACGTTTGGCACCTCGCTTGTTAGGTTTGATGCTCGCTTTGGGCGCACCCGGCCCCCTCGATAGCAGCTAAGCATGGACCTGGAAGGACTAGAGTTGCTTAAGCTTCCATAGGGCTCGGATATGTTGGCATTTTGGGAAGCAGCTTGTGAAAACGAATATGCATGTTGCAAAACAGACCCGTAGGAACCTACATTCAATGTCACCACTTGCTCTCCATCAACCATTTCAGTGTGGTAGCCGTCATCACCGAGTGAGGAGCTATCGGAACAGCTTGGCCGATCCGACTTTTCGGTTTTGACTTTGACTTCTGTTATTTGACTCTCTCTTGCTGTGTCGCCGTGTTCGGCTTCTCCCTCTATCTGAATTTCATGTTCTGAATTGCTTCCACTGCTGCCCCTGTCTGACTGCCCCTCTTCTTGAGGACGGATTTTTAGACTTTTGCTGGCCATACCATCCATCTTTAATTCATTACTTACAATTGACTGTCGCACATGCCCGCTGTATGGTGGAGATATATCCACGGGGTTTGCAAAGTAGCTATCATCCTTGATACCATTATGGTTATTTTGATCATCTTCTCCGCCTACTTCTACAACGTTAATTTTTGAGTGGATGCTCTCTAGAATTTGAGTGCACTTGTCAATGACACATTGCATTTGGAGAAAGCTGGCTGCAGTTAGGAAGCTCACGACATCCTTCAGCTGTACGGACATTCTTCCAGTGTAGCAAAATGACAGTAATTGTTCAAAAACATTAGGATTTTTGATAACCGATATCGTTAAGCCACTCATGGTACTTAGAGCTGAATGGTCACGGAAATATGGAGAGCTGGCAGCAAGGACTGCCTTGTGGGCGCGGAAAGGTTGACCTTGGATGTGGACGATTATGTCGCACAATTTCCCCTGCAGCCGAAGCTCATTGAGCTGGCTTAGGACTGTACTACTGTACTCCGGCACCTCAAACTGGATGAAGCTGTTGCTGTCCATCTTGTCTGCTGCACAAGTTTCTAAAAATGACAAAAAGCAAAACGTTACTCTTCATTAAAGTACAGAACTGAACCAGTATATAGATAAGAAATACATGCTTACTACCACTAAACAGATGCAAAAAGGTTTTCACAAGCCTCAAAAAAAGCGGTCTCTCTTAAAAGGGGTCACGCAGCCGGGTTAACATCACCTTGCAAAAAGTAAACATAAGACAAGAACTCTACAGAAAGTGTGCAATCAGAAAGTGACTGTCTAAAAGAGGTTGTCTCAGTTTGGGATGAAAGTCTGCAATCAATATGTGACTGCAGGCTTCTGAAATCTCACAGTGTGTGCACCGCACACTGTCAGTTGCTGCATACTTCTGGCTACATTCCGACTAGACGTATCATCGCCAATTGAACACAAGTGAACTGAGTGAGACCGAAGACTAGTCCGCAAGTAACCACTTGTATGAAAATTGAATACATTTGTGGTCACGTCATGATCGCCTGCTCTCGCCGCCGGCACCGGAAAATCCTGACAGCGTGTGGTGTGCATGCTGTGAAGATTCAATAGTCTACCAATCAGATCGGGTTCATCCCAGACCTGAACAACCCATTTAATTTACGTTCAATGTATTTTTGGAAAAGTTCATTGTCCATATTTAAAGAAAAAACAAAACCCTGAAATCTTGCTATTTTCACAATGGTTACTAACCATAATAAAAGACACACACTTTCTAACTTTTCAGCTATGGAAAATGTACAAGCATTTTTTTAAAGGTTTTCACTACAATCAATGTTTAGTACTTGTCCACCAGATAGGTGATGAAGATCTGAACATTGGGGGCCCCATGATTGTACGGGACACCAAGTCCTCACCGCACTAGTGATCAATGTAGTACTCAATTATCTGAAATTCTACTCTGTAGATGTCATGCTTATTGCAGCTGTGCTATTCGACTATTTAACGTTTTCCTGCCACGCCCCAGAGCTTTTTCAGATTTATTTTTTATTTTTTGCAAGTGCCAACACATAGAAGAAGCATGACATATCTGCTGACCTATGGACTCTTTTTTGCAATGTAGATACAGCAATGTTCAGAAGCTGCAGTGTATGGAGCGCTAACCAGACGGAATTGAAGCCACTTATCATCCAGAAAATTATCAGGCAGATTGGTGGTGGCACAATTACAAGATTCAGCGGATAACGCAATATCACACCACGGTAAGTCTACGTTCACATTTGCGGTCGGCGCCGCAGCGTCGCCGCATGCGTCATGCGCCCCTATATTTAACATGGGGGCGCATGGACATGCGTCGCACTTGCGTTTTGCGCCGCAGGCGTCCCTGCGGCGCCTGCGTCCGGGCGCAGAAAGTTGCATTTTTGCTGCGTCCAAAATCAATCAAAAAAAGGACGCATGCGGCGCAAAACGCAGCGTTGTGCATGCGTTTTGCTGCGTTTTTGTTTGCGTTGTGCGTTGCGGCGCCGACGCTGCGGCGCACAACGCAAATGTGAACGTAGCCTTAATCAGAAGTCGAGGAATCTTATTTCCGTCGTCCAGCAACACTGATATAAAGAATATTGTTATTGAGCCTAATGACTAATATTCCTTCATGTGTGTGTGCGCGTAGTGACAATCAGAAGGCACAGCACGAGAATGGTTAAATAAGCGCACAATGGCTTTTCTTCCACATTTCTTTTATTTCCCCCTAAACAAAAACTAATTGCCCTTGGGATTTTCTAACTAAGACGAGTGCTTGCAAATCCACTGACGTGTGCAAGAATATTTGGGTTTCTGCAGTAAAGTAGGTTAACAGGGTGGGAGACGGAGATTTTTTTTCTTTCAGTGCTTCTCTAAACAGATATTGATATTCATGGAGAATATATTTAAATTCAGATGTTCTCGCTGCATTAATGTATTTGCATAGATCTGAAAAAGTCATTTTCATCTGCTGCGTATTATGTTCAAAGCCTGGAAAGACAGATTTCTGCAAAATGTAGGAAACAAACAATGCTGTAGTGACAGAATGAAGATCGCCATATTTACAGCAGTGAAGCCGTATAAAATGAACGCCACTATTTATAAGAAATACGTGGAATTTCCCTTCTACTCCTACTTAGAATACAATTGCATCATATCTATCACTGCAGGATGCTTTATATAAAAGTACATATTACTAAAGCTTACCGCAGCCTTCACACCCCAGGTATTACCTGCTATCAAAGTGTGAAGCACATTTCTTTATATGAAACATTCAGCAGCAATAACTTTTCTTACAAATGTTCTAGAGGAACATCCCTCACCCCAATCTCCCTCAATCAGCTGCAAAGTGTCTCTCACATATTATGTAGTCAACCATTCTTTACCAAGCAGTATGATTTAGAACTGAGCGACAAGATGATCCCTCCTCCCCAAAGTGGGTTGCGTTTTTTTGTTTTTTTTTTCTGCACAACCCTTTAGTTAAAGGGGACCTGTCACCCCGTTTTTTCAAGATGAGATAAAAATAGCGTTAAATAGGGGCAGAGCTGTGCTTTACATTAGTGTATTTTTTGTGCCTTTATTCCCCACCTATGCTGCCGAAATACCTTTGTAAAGTCGCCGTTTTGGGCTGTCACTCACGCTGGTCTGGTCATATGGGCGTGGTGACATCGCTGTTTCTCCCCCAGATCTTGCTCATCTTTCCGTTGGTGGCGTAGTGGTGTGCGCATGCCCAACAGGCGAATCCACTGCGCAGCTGAAGGAAAAGAGCGCGATCTGCGCTATTCAGCGGTTTATCGGTGGGCGCGGCCATCTTCCTGAGGCCGCGCGTGCGCAGATGGTAGTGCTCGGCTTCCCGGGGCTTCAGGAAAATGGCCGCCGCATTGCCGCGGGAAGCCGAGCACTACCATCTGCGCACGCGCGGCCTCAGGAAGATGGCCGCGCCCACCGATAAACCGCTGAATATCGCAGATCGCACTCTTTTCCTTCAGCTGCGCAGTGGATTCGCCTGTTGGGCATGCGCACACCACTACGCCACCAACGGAAAGCTGAGCAAGATCTGGGGGAGAAACAGCGATGTCACCACGCCCATATGACCAGACCAGCGTGAGTGACAGCCCAAAACGGCGACTTTACAAAGGTATTTCGGCAGCATAGGTGGGGAATAAAGGCACAAAAAATACACTAATGTAAAGCACAGCTCTGCTCCTATTTAACGCTATTTTTATCTCATCTTGAAAAAACGGGGTGACATGTTCCCTTTAAGATATTTGGGCAAATGGAGATTAGAGAAGGAGTTCTCCATCTTGGGTCAGTGGTTCCTGTAAACAAGGATTGTCCAAGAATAGATGGACGAAACACTAAATTTTCTTGCAGAAACACAACCAGCCAACAGCAATTTGACACAGCAAAATCAGCTTGTGAAGGCTGCCATATCAAAAAGATTTGTCTGTGATAAGCCAACCCTTTTAAAAAGGAACCAGTCATCAGATTCATGCTGCCTGAACCAAGGCAGAATGAATCAGTCACTGGATGTGCAACTGCAGCCAAGTATGAATTACTCTGAAACACCTTCGAAAAGCTGGAAGAAAATGACGGTATGTCTTGAATGACTACTTAAAGGCAGGTCCAAAGACAGCACCTCCCTGCCTCAGTCCAGGTGACCAAGAGGTATCTCCCTATCTAGACACTCTAAGGGTATGTGTCCACGTTCAGGAAACGCTGTGTTTTTGACGCAGCGCTGAGCCGCAGCGTCAAAAACGCAGCGTCCAGATGTTACAGCATAGTGGAGGGGATTTAATGAAATCCCGTCTCCACTGTGCATTAAAAAACGCATGCGTTTTTCCCGCAAAAATGCACATGCGTTGCGTTTTTTCAGAACGCAGCATGTTGCTACAATGAGCAAAACACGCAGGAACAATGCAGGTGACCTGCCAGTGACCTCAGGTGCATTTTTGGTCAGGATTTTACCTGCATAAAATCCTGACCAAAGCCTGAAGCAAACCTGAACATGGACACATACCCTAAGGGATCGAAGCAGGTAGAAGAAGTCAGTCAGGGAGCAGTGAGAAGTCAGCTGGCGACACAGCTGATGAAAGGTTGAACCATCTACTGATCCCATTTAACGAGCGTAACCATTTCCGTACACTAATACTACCAAACAAGATATTCAACTGTGAGCCAAATAACAGAATATATCAATGTCCTAGAGCAAAAATAAAATTCATAAAGACATCTCTGGAGAGGGGACATATCCTCACATTGAACATATATGATTAATTATATCTGGAGATGTGAGAAAGAGCGGACACTTCAACCTCCATTGTAATTACCTGTTCCTGCATTTTGTTTTTCATTTTTTTCTTTTTTTAAAAAAAATTGCCTATCTTTGCAGATTAAATTATAAAAATTAATAGCTCTGTAAACCATACCCCTGATGACATACACTACCTGTAACGGGTGACCAATTAACCTGTATAAACGACTGATGGCGGCAGCTGTAGAACTGTGGAGTCGGTAAGCCAAACCACCGACTCAAGACGCCTCAATTTCCCTCACTCCGACTCCACAGCGCTGGTCACTACTGAACATGTACATGAAGTGCAGCACAGATTCATCTCAACTAAAAGCCCAGATCCTTAAATCAGGAACAGAACTTTTCAGAACTTTTCCAAATTATTATGAAAACACTTATAGCACACCCTGCACTGAACTACTAAGCCCAATTTTTTTTTATATATATATTTTAGGAGTCGGAGTGGGTCCATTTTATACCGACTCCAACTCCACCATAATGGACACTGACTCAGACTCCACAGCCCTGGGTAGCTAGTAGTCCCTCTTGTTACTGTGGAGATGGCAGTGACCGTACCAGGATGGAGTTGCACTCCCTGACAAGTTGGTGGCAGCGGTGGGTTTTGCGTAATCTCTTTGGTGTTCTTCCTGACAAATTGGTGGCAAGTGGTGGGATCAGAGAGCATTAGTGATCCGGTTAGAGCAATCATTCCTGTCAAAAACCTGAATGATCCCTGCAAGGATTCTGTGAGGACTTTTGTGGATCAGACCCAGTATTTAAGTAAACCTGGGACAAAACTGTATGTGTAGCAATTACAACCTTGCCTCCTCCTTTTTTCTGTTCTATCTTTTATTTGGCGAGTGACTGCTAAGATGACAGCTGCTTATAAGAACGAGAAAGTTGTGCTGATCAGTTTAAGCGATAAACGAGGTCTTTATTGGTCAGACAAAACCAATTAAAAAATAAATAAAAAAAAAGACAAAACCAAATGGTTGAGGATGATGCAAGGTACCAACACAATGTGGCATCAGAGCCCAAGACCAATGGAGCACCAGGTTGCCCCAGTTGTGGATCCGGTTCCAAAACTGTCTGACAGAGGGCCAGCAGCAGCCATAGCTCCCAGAGTGGAATGGACTCTTGCTTGCCATTCATTCAGCAGCAAATGGGATGATATAACTCAAATGTGGATGCAGCTTGTGCTACAATAACGCAAACCGTGAATTAGCTGAGAGACAGGCCCAAGGCGAGCGAGAGCGACAAGCTGAGAGAGACCACCAGCTGGCGTTAATCTGACTCCAGGAAGGAACAATATCCCACTGAATAGCGAGTCTAGTAATGCCAACACACTTACACCCCATACTGAGCATTTTCCTGTCATGGACAAGGACCTGGACACATTTTTGAAGCAGTGTGAAAAGGTCTCCAGACAGTACCAGTTGCCTGATGACCAGTGGGCTCAATAGTTAACCCCAGGGCTATGAGTCAAAAGTTCTGGAGGTGTTCGCTGCCCTCCCTCAAGAACAAGATGGAAAATTTGAGGCCATTAAACAGGACCTGATTAAGAAATATCAACAGAATCCTGAAGCGTCCCGAAAAAAGTTCAGGACCCTTCAAAGTGCTTCGACTGCTACAGTTATGTGGTGGACTCAATCATATTCGAGCAGTTGATCCAGGGACTATCAGTTGCCACCTTCAAGGGCTTAAAGGACCTGATGGGGTAGGATCAATTTCTTCATCTTTGGCTTGTGACGGTGCTACAGTCCGTGAAGGACATAGAGCCAAATGAGGAGCAAAGGCCACCGATACCTATGACACAAACCATAAACCTGAGGTGCCAGCAGGAAAGGGGGTAAGCAGACTACCAATGCCCCTGAAGAAAGAAAAAAAAAATGAAACCAGCTCACCTGCTAGGCATGTGCTGTGGGGAAGCTCAGATACCGTGCAGTTTCAAAGCTTTGAAAAAGAACACACTGTTCGAAACGCGTAGCCTGCTGCTACTCACTCTCTTGTTCACCACGTTTTTTGGACTTTGCATTTTACTCTCAATAAATTGGATTATTTTTGGAAGCTGGATTTTTTTCTTGTTTTGCTCTACCAATGCCCCTGCCAGCCGGTACCCGAGCGGTCTTGCCCCATGTTCAAGCACCCAACCTGCATCTGATTTCCACCAGTGCTATACTTGCGACTGACCTTGACATAATAGCATCAAATGCCCAGACAGACAGAGGATAAACTCCACATCAGAGGCCCAGGGGCCTGATCTGGCAGTCCTTTTTTGTGGGTGGGACGGTTGGGAGGGACCATAAAAGCTTGCAACCTATTCCTGTGGGAGACAGTAACTGTAGGGCTCAAGGACACCGGTGGAGAACGAACCCTCATCCACCCTGAATTTGTGTTCCTTGAAGAACATATCCATGGGAAGACTCTGTCACCGGAAGTGTTCGATGACCTTTACCAATGGCCCGGGCTTTCCTAGACTGGGGTGCCGGGAGGGGGTTGAGTAAAGTGAGGGCTTCCGAGAATCTCCCCACATGTTTTATTGGGGACTGATCTGGGACAGTTGATCGCTCAATATGCTTCCAACAAACCTCCCAGATCTGGCATTTCATCTGATTCAAATGTCGATAATGTGGATTTCAATGTTATACATGATGATAATGTGTTTCATTGTACAGGAAAAATCAGCTATGTAATGATGTGGGTGATGTTGCTGAGGATCCCCTAAAAGGAGAGAGCATCAGTGCGCTGGGTAATGGGAGTAGGCACAGGGATCATGAAGTAGGTGGTTAAGTGCAGCTGACCAGTGTCCCAAAGGACTGTGACATGGCCTGCAGTAGCGATCCCATTATTAGCACTGCTCCTGAAGTATCAGGGAAGGCAGGGACTGTCAGGGTGATGGGAAAGCATTACTCACCACCTGTCAGGGTGATGGGAAAGAGCATTACCCACAGACTGTCATGGTTGCGAGAAAGTGAGTCCCACAGCTTGTCTGAGGGAAGAATGTTACCTACAGCCTGTGAGGGTGATGGAAAAGTGGTACCCACAGCCTGTCAGGACCGGGAAAGTGTTGTTATCCCTCGCGGAGACAGCCAACATAGCTGTTATCCGCAGTAGGAGTTCCCAGAACACCGGTAACAACACTGCCTTCTGGCTCCTCATCATTCAGTGAGATAACAGGACCAGTTACTGACTCAAAACAGGTCCCGGAGGGTTTCCATAAAGTTAGGGCCATAACGTCACTTCTGGCTACCTGAAACCAGGAGTTTCAGACTCAGCTACCCATAGAAGCCCATCACTAAGTCCAAGAAGGAAAGGGTATTGTGGGATCCAGGGAGGTTGTGCTGTAAGAGGGGCTTGGGAGATGATTTGTAAGTCAGTCTCCCATACCACCTCTAAAAGGGGGAGGTGACATACAGAAAAATTGTAAAATCCATGAAGACATCTCTGGAGAGGTTACATATCACCCTTACATTCAACATATGGGTTTAATTATAACTGGGGAAGTCAGAAAGAGCGAACACTTCAACCTCCATTGAAGTAGGACCTCCTGCCGTGAATACGTAATTACAAAAGGGATCTGCTGAGAATCAGCAAGTCTGGGATTCGTATACTCAGAGGCAGAGAAGAACATAGGCTTCCTCTGTTCAAAGGAATTATCTCTATCTCTGGAACCACTGTTGAATATTGGGCTTTGCATTGATCCGATATTTATGCGAGACATATTTTTGGTGGCATAGCGAAGGGACAAACATAACACATTCATTCACATAATTGTTAGGCTAGCCGAATGCCTCCAACTTATTAATATCGAAAAAGATGGATGATGCTATCCATGCCATGTGCCATCTCTATAGAAAGGTAAAATTGTGATAGGAAACATGACAACGATAACGTCAGCCAGGTATTTATAGGGGCGAAGATATCCTGAAAATTGGATATCTCATCAAATTCTGAAAGACCTCACACATTCCATGATAAGCCCCCATATGAGCTCACCAAGGGAGGTATGTGGATGTAACCTTAATCTAATAAAAATCAGTTTTGGTCTTGTTAATGCTGGAAGGTAGAGCTTGCTATAATTCTATTAGTTTTTGCACATAGGTTTAGTACTTTCCTTTTGTTATCCCTTTTAGATGATGTGATTGTATACAACACGTTTTTTCTCTCTCATATTATGCAGCGACGGGCACAGTCCGATTAGTCCCTCCCTACTCCCCTGCAGTCACTGCCCGGCGCCAGCATACTCCCCTCCAGTCACCACAAACACGGGGTTAATACCAGCGGTAACGGACCGCGTTATGGTGCGGGTAATGCACTCCGTTACCGCTGCTATTAACCCTGTGTGTCCCCAACTTTTTACTATTGATGCTCCCTATGCGGCATCAATAGTAAAAAGATGTAATGTTAAAAATAATAATAAAAAAAACAAAAAAACGGCTATTCTCACCTTCCATCGTCGGACGATGCGTTCGCGCCCGCCGCCATCTTCCGTTCCCAGAGATCCATTGCGAAATTACCCAGAAGACTTAGCGGTCTAACGAGACCGCTAAGTCTTCTGGGTAATTTCGCAATGCATCCTGGGAACGGAAGATGGCGGCGGGCGCGCATTGCCAGGACTTCGCTGGATCCCTGCGGGTGAGTATATAACTCATTTGTTCAGATTGGCCTACCGCCTCAACGCATTAACCTAATTATCCCTGTGTGGCCTATTAATAAAAAACAACAACATAATCACGTTCCTCCATCATGTTCTCATACACTTTATGCAGTTAATAGCCTCTGTGTCTGTACTGTTACATACTTAGGCAGTTAACTGGTTCATGCAGCTTTACATGAACACCCGAGCCTTAGGGTGAGTCTCCACGGTAACCCGAGCCTTACACTATGGCTGGTCCAAATAACTAAAGCAATTGTTACCATCCACCTCTTGTGTCTCCCCTTTTCCTCATAGATTGTAAGCTTGCGAGCAGCAGGGCCCTCATTCCTCCTGGTATCTGTTTTGAACTGTGATTTCTGTTATGCTGTAATGTCTGTTGTCTGTAGAAGTCCCCTCTATAAGTTGTAAAGCGCTGCGGAATATGTTGGCGCTATATAAATAAAATTATTATTATTATTATTATTATTATTTTTTATTTTAATTATTATTATTATTTTTTTTAACAGGGATATGGTGCCCCACACTGCTGCACACTGCGTGGGGGCTGCTGCACACTGCGTGGGGGCTGCTGCACACTGCGTGGGGGCTGCTGCACACTGCGTGGGGGCTGCTGCACACTGCGTGGGGGCTGCTGCACACTGCGTGGGGGCTGCTGCACACTGCGTGGGGGCTGCTGCACACTGCGTGGGGGCTGCTGCACACTGCGTGGGGGCTGCTGCACACTGCGTGGGGGCTGCTGCACACTGCGTGGGGGCTGCTGCACACTGCGTGGGGGCTGCTGCACACTGCGTGGGGGCTGCTGCACACTGCGTGGGGGCTGCTGCACACTGCGTGGGGGCTGCTGCACACTGCGTGGGGGCTGCTGCACACTGCGTGGGGGCTGCTGCACACTGCGTGGGCTGCGCTACATACTATGTGGGCAATGTTATATACTGCGTGGGCTGTGTTATATACTACGTCACCTGTGTTATATACTGCGTGGCTGCTATATACTGCGTGGGCTGTTATATACTGTTTGGGCTGTATTAGCGCATCGGGTATTCTACAATATGTATGTATATAGCAGCCACATAGTATATAGCACAGGCCACGTAGTATTTGTCTGCTATATACTACATGGCTCCTATATACTACGTGGCCTGTGCTATATACTGTGTGGCTGCTATATACATACATACATATTCTAGAATACCCGACACGTTAGAATCGGGCCACCATCTAGTATATACCGTAACTACTCGAGTATAAGCCGACCCGAGTATAAGCCGACCCCCCCTAATTTTGCCACAAAAAACTGAGAAAACTTAATGACTCGAGTATAAGCCTAGGGTGGAAAATGCAGCAGCTACCGGTAAATGTCAAAAATAAAAATAGATACCAATAAAAGTAAAATTAATTGAGACATCAGTAGTTTAAGTGTTTTTGAATATCCATATTGAATCAGGAGCCCCATATAATGCTTCATACTGTTCATGATGGGCCCCATAAGATGCTCCATACAAAATACGCTCCATATAATGCTCCATATTAAAATATGCCCCATATAATGCTGCACAAAGGTTAATAATGGCCCCATAAGATGCTCCACATATTATGGCCCAATAAGATGCTCCGCACATTATGCCCCATAAGATGCTCCACACATTATGCCCCATAAGATGCTCAACACATTATGCCCCATAAGATGCTCAACACATTATGCCCCATAAGATACTCCATACATTACGGCCCCATAAGATGCTCCATACATTGAGGCCCCAATAGATGCTCCATACATTGTGGCCCCATGAGATGCTCCATACATTGTGGCCCCATGAGATGCCCCACACATTATGCCCCATGAGATACTCCACACATTATGCCCCATGAGATACTCCACACATTATGCCCCATAAGATACTCCATACATTATGGCCCCATAAGATGCTCCATACATTGAGGCCCCATGAGATGCTCCATACATTGTGGCCCCATGAGATGCTCCATACATTGTGGCCCCATGAGATGCTCCACACATTATAACCCATGAGATACTCCACACATTATGCCCCATAAGATGCTCCAAACATTATGGACCCATAAGATGCTCCACACATTGTGGCCCCATACGATGCTCCACACATTGTGGCCCCATACGATGCTCCACACATTATGGCCCCATAAGATGCTCCACACATTATGGCCCCATAAAATGCTCCACACATTGTGGCCCCATGAGATGCTCCATACATTGTGGCCCCATATGATGTTCCACACATTATGGCCCCATGAGATGCTCCACACATTATGGCCCCATGAGATGCTCCACACATTATGGCCCCATGAGATGCTCCACACATTATGCCCCATTTGCTGTTGCTGCGATTAAAAAAAAATAAAAAATCACATACTCACCTCTCTTCGCTCAGGCCCCCGGCACCAGCGATAGTCACCTTCCTCGTTCCATGCGCTGCTCTGTCTTCCATCCTCTGCACTGACTGTTCAGGCAGAGGGCGGCGCGCACACTAATCGCGTCATCGCGCCCTCTGATCTGAATAGTCACAGCCAGAGGACGGAAGACAGAGCAGCGCGCAGCGGTGGAACGAGGAAGGTGACTATTGCACAATGCTCACCTCCCCCGATATACTCACCTGCTCCCGGGCACAGTCCCTGGCAGTGTCTCACTGTCAGATGGTCTCCGAGAGCCGGCGGCATCTTCCTTGTTCAGCGGTCATGTACCGCTCATTACAGTAATGAATATGCATGCATATTCATTACTTTAATGAGCGGTACCACGTGACCGCCGAACACAGGAAGAGCTACCTGGAGACCATGGGACATGCAGGGACAGCGCCAGGAGCAGGTAAGTATGTCACCGCACCACTCCCCCTCACCCGCCGACCCTGACTCGAGTATAAGCCGACAGGGTCACTTTCAGTCCAAAAAAGTGGGCTGAAAATCTCAGCTTATACTCGAGTATATACGGTATATATATATATATATATATATATATATATATATATATATATATATATATATATATATATATATCTCTATCTATATATATAACAAAATAGGAACAGCATCAATACTACCGCAATAGTGGTGCAAAGCTTCCCAAACCAATGGTCCAATGGCTTCAATCATAAGAATAAAAAAGGAATACAGCACACACAAAAAATAGAAAAAAAGTGGGCTTTGAATGCCTTAAAAGCTTGAAAAAGGATACCATATCCGAAACATTGCCACACCGTTCAGGCATTAAAAGCCCACTTTTTTCTATTTTTTTGTGTGCCGTGGGTGGGCGTCTGTCTGTGGGTGTGGGTGGGCGTCTGTGTGGGTGGGTGGGTATCTGCGTGGGTGGGTGGTTGTCTGTGTGGGTGGGTGTCTGTGTATATATACACACACACACACAGGCTACCTTTCCAGATTGAATGTATAAAATGTAATAGCTCCGTTCTTCATACTCTGTAAACCATACCCTTAAAACCATATACTACCCATAACTGATGTCCAATCCATCTGTATAAACAATTAATGGTGGCAGGTAGTGATCGTATCGGTGTGTATCTGTAATATATACATTTTAATAAGGTTCTCAGCTGTACCGAAATGTCGCTGAGCCCCTATGCTATATTAAACCACTATTTCTATTTTTCTCAAATGGTATGATGACTTCAATATTTTTTTTAATAATTGGAGGATTGGACTATGCCTGTATGGCTTCTGGCACCCGTACTACACGCTCACTGTGAGTTCCCCAATAACTAGCCTAGTGGTGGAGACAGTCACAGCATCTTCCACCAATTGTCAGACAATAGCGTGATTGGACCGCAGTGCTGCATCCCCTGACAAATTGGTGGCAGCAGTAGGATCTGCGTGATCTACGGTGTTCTCCTTGACAAATTGGTGGATTCGGCGCATTCCCCCGTGCCGTTATCCCAGACAGGGATCCTTAAAATATCATCGTTATTGAAGATCCATGAAAAATCCAAATGTGGAATAGCATGTGTGTTTCTGACACATTTCCTTTAGGGCTGGGGAACACCCCCTATTGGACCATTGAGAGCTATTTGACCTGGAAGTCAGACTAGTGCATAACCTGTGCACCACACCCAGACCACAGTCTGTCTATGATGGAAGTTTCCTGGGATAGTTATCTCTGTGACAGGAGTGTTGAGCTGAATTAACACTTTTGCCATTTTTTGCTGTGTAAGGTTGTCTATTAAACCTATGGATTACTTGGGAACACATCTGTATTACAGCATAGGCTGTAAGGATCTTGGATCAGTCACTAAAGAGAGATACAATATTAGACACCACCTGTGGACAAAAAGGACGTTATTTCTTGTAAAGACTTCAGACATTCCCAATAAAAGCTGCACTAGCAGATAAGGCTTATTCCTATGTGACTGAAGACATTTTCAAAATATGGAGCAAGCAAGAGGGCAAAACCACACCTGGGGAGCAACATTTTAACAGTAAAATCATGTTTTAATCCTGAAAACTGCACAGCCACTCATGGATTTGTGCCTAAAACTGTGGACTTATCACAAAGAGATTCTAGTACGCTTAAGGGTATGTGCACACGTTTTGGATTCTCTGCGGATCCACAGCGTTTTTTGCAGTGCAGAAACGCAATTGATTTACAGTACAATGTAAATCAATGAGAAAAAAAAAATGCTGTGCACACTTTGCGGAAAATCCGCTGCGGAAACGCTGCGGTTTAAAAGAAGTAGCATGTCACTTTTTTGTGAATCTGCAGCGTTTTTGTACCCATTCCATTATAGAAAACCGCACGGGTAAAAAACGCAGCAAATCCACAAGAAAACCGCAGCAAAAACGCACAAAAAAATGCTGCGGAACCGCACAAAAAACCGCAGGTGCGTTTTCTGCCAGGAGAGAGAATACGCACCAGAAATTCCTAAGCCTAATCCGCAACGTGTGCACATAGCCTAAAACTACTACACTGTGACGACATTCCTGAGATGTACAGTGAACAGTATTGCGCCTCTGACTGCAGTTCTAACATGTTAACCCCTTCCCGACCTTTGATGCAGTGTACGCGTCATGAAAACCTGTGCCAATCCGGCCTGTGACACAGCATATGCGTCATGGTCGGATCGCGCTCCTGCAGGCCGGGTGAAAGGGTTAACTGTAATTTCACCCGACCTGCAGGGACAGGGGGAGTGGTACTTGAGCCCAGGGGGGGGGGGGGGGGTCACCAATGAAAATTGGTGAAATATTACAATCCAGCCATGGCCGATGCTGCAATAGCTTCAGCCATGGCTGGAGACCGCGATCTGCCCCCGCCACCGATCTCCTCCCCTCCGTCCTGTCATCTGCTGTCCTCCGCTGCCCTCCGTCCTCCTGTCCGCTCCGCCCGTGCTCCAATCTACCCCCCCGCTGTCAGATCCCACCCCCGCATACTTACCGAGCTCCGGTGTCCCTCCCGGTGTCCGTCCGTCTCCTCCATGGGCGCCGCCATCTTCCAAAATGGCGGGCGCATACGCAGTGCGCCCGCCGAATCTGCCGACCGGCAGATTCGTTACAGGTACATTTTGATCGCTGTGATAGGTTCTATCACAGCGATCAAAATAAAAAAAATAATAAATAAACCCCCCCTTTATCACCCCCATAGGTAGGGACAATAATAAAATAAAGAAAATATATATATATTTTTTTCCACTAGGGTTAGGGCTAGAACTAGGGTTAGGGTTAGAATTAGGCTATGTGCACACGGTGCGGATTTGGCTGTGGATCCGCAGCGGATTGGCCGCTGCTGATTCGTAGCAGTTTTCCATCAGGTTTACAGTACCAAGTAAACCTATGGAAAACCAAATCCGCTGTGCCCATGGTGCGGAAAATACTGCGCGGAAACGCGGTGTTGTATTTTCCGCAGCATGTCGTCAATTCTTTGTGCGGATTCCGCAGCGTTTTACACCTGTTCCTTAATAGGAATCCACAGGTGAAATCCGCACAAAAACCACTGTAAATCCGCTGTAAATCCGCAGGTAAAACGCAGTGCCTTTTACTTGCGGATTTTTCAAAAATGGTGCGGAAAAATCTCACACGAATCCGTAACGTGGGCACATAGCCTTAGGGTTAGGGTTGGAATTAGGGCTGGGGTTGGAATTAGGGCTGGGGTTGGAATTAGGGTTAAGATTAGGCTGTGGTTAGGGGTGTGTTGGGGTTAGGGTTGGGATTAGTGTTAGGATTAGGGGTGTGTTGGGGTTAGGGTTGTGGTTAGGGTTGGGATTAGGATTAAGGTTGGGATTAGGGTTGTGGTTAGGGGTATGTTGGGGTTAGTGTTGGAGTTAGAATTGAGGGGTTTCCACTGTTTAGGCACATCAGGGGTCTCCAAACGCAACATGGCGCCACCATTGATTCCAGCCAATCTTGCGTTCAAAAAGTCAAATGGTGCTCACTCCCTTCCAAGCCCCAACCTGCGCCCAAACAGTGGTTTACCCCCACATATGGGGTACCAGCATACTCAGGACAAATTTTAACCCTTATAACTTCCTAGCAAAAAAAAATTTTGTTTCCAAAACTGTGCTGATGTAAAGTAGACATGTGGGTAATGTTATTTATTAACTATTTTGTGTCACATAACTCTCTCGTTTAACAGAATAAAAATTCAAAATTTTAAAATCTTCAAAATTTTAGCCAAATTTCCATTTTTTTCACAAATAAACGGAAAAATTATCGACCTAAATTTACCACTAACATGAAGCCCAATATGTCACGAAAAAAACAATCTCAGAATCGCTAGGATCCGTTGAAGCGTTCCTGAGTTATTACCTCATAAAGGGACACTGGTCAGATTTGCAAAAAACGGCCAGGTCATTAAGGTCAAAATAGGCTGGGTCATGAAGGGGTTAATGCGGATGCTTTAAGTGCAGTAGGACAAAGGTAGCCAATTCCTTTAGGGAAAAAAAAAGTGAATTTAAGGTGCTGAAGAACACTTAAGATCAAAAGGACCTTAAAACAGGTTCCATAAAGCTGAAGGCTAAATAGGCTGCCTGATTGTTCCCAGGGCTATTCTCATCAAGGACCACGTAGTAGCGACTGAACAAGCATCAGGTTTACGGATACAATGTACAGTTGATTGCAAGGATCAAATGTGTGAGTCGGTCTTATGTCTTCAAGCATCTCTGTGGTGTAAATGCTCGCCACCCAAAATCACTGTAAAGAGCGGCTAAAGGAAGATCACAAAAACCTAGCCAAACACATTAGATTGCTGTTGGCTTTGTTTTCAATGGGAGGGAAAGATAAAGTGACTTATCTCCCTGAAAATCAAATAATCGGACATAGAAATTCCATCATAATCTTGACGCAGAGCCGGGAGCCCCTATCCAATTAGATGGTCTACTAAACCTAACAAAATAGGTTCAGCTAACTTATGAAATGTGTATGGGCCCCTTAATGTAGGAATCTTCATAAGGACAGACGGACATAGTCTAACAATATCATGAGGACTGACATGACTTAGAAATCCTGGTAAGACTGGAGTATGTTCGTCTCAAAGTGAAGGGATCTGACATCATTTTATGAGTTGAACATCTGGTACCCCACCGATCCAGAAAATCCTCCTTTCAAGTGAATGCAGCTGCAGTTCCCCACACAGCCAGGAAGCCAAGAGTGCAGCTGTGCAGGTAAAAGCACTGTCACATGGCTGAATCAGCACTGCAACCCCTTTAGTATCATGATTGGAGAGGGTCCAGGGTTAGACCACACCAGAGTGATGGCACATGAAATAAGAATACCCTTTTAACACCTATTAAGCATAGGGACAGTCTGTGGACAAATATCTAAGGTCCCCACAGCTATCTGGATGACTAACATAAGCACAAGGGTATTGGATATTTAGGCGATAGAGAAAGGCCAACCAATCTGCCAATTCACAAACCACATGATTACCATGTGTGTCCTTGGATGCAAATAGTGTCACCAACTGTGGGGGAAGGTTAGTGTAAAAGGTGCTACACTCCCAGCAGGGGAACAACAATCCTTCATACCAGGGAGCTGAAATTCCAAGGATGGGGGATGGGTTGGAGGTACTAAGTACATTTCTTGAGCAACCACATGTGCCTGTGGAAGGCCAACTATCTTAAAAAAAACCAAAACAAAACAAAAAAACGAGGAACGCTACAGAGCATGTTATCAATTCTCAGATGGGGCCATACAACGATCTTCAAACTATTCCCCACCCAGCACAAACACTCGGCACATGTGGTCGAAGTAGCACACGTCTGGTAAACAGCTATACTAAATGCAAAAGCTACTTTGAAGTAAAAGAAGTAAAAGGATAAACTTCAAAGAGCACATGGATCAAATGAGCACAGTGGCTGAGAACGCGCACCCAAGATGAAAGTGTAATAGCCGCCTGGAAACGTGCACCAAATAACAGAGCACGACCTACTGCCCGAAAGGTAACAAAAATAATGGATGGATGGGTGCAGTTAAAGTAAAAACTATCAGTAGGAAATGATCGGAGATCTGATAGAAAGTTTATTTTTGTCTTTTTGGTGGTGGTGGGGGGAGGAACTTTCACGCTCAACTATCTGGCATTTCAAAGGTAGCCAGGCTGGCTAAGGCTACTTTCACACTAGCGTTGCTTGCTGTACGTTGCAATGCGTCGTTTTGGAGAAAAAAATGCATCTTGCAAAGTTGCCCGCAGGATGCGGTTTTTCTCCATAGGCTTGCATTAGCGACGCATTGCGATGTATGGCCACACGTCGCATCCGTCGTGCGACTGATGCGTCGTGTTTTGGTGGACCATCTCATTACCAGGAACAATGACGACCCAGATATATCGAGCCAAGTATGTGCACCTTAAGACTGGAGCCACAAGCCATTGTTTAGCTATTCGCGGCATTACTACCTTCTCAATGTTAAATGACCCAAAACAATTTTTAGGCAGTTTTGCTAATGCTGAAAACAAAAAAAAGCAAAACAAAAAAAAAAACCTCACCACATCAGACATTTTGTGAGCCAATATCATGGTGCATGGTGTCAGCCATATCCTCCTCCTTCATCTCTCGCTTCCTAAAACTCAATGTAGACAAGAATTCATCATCTTTCCTCCATCTCGCATATCCCCCCTACCTGATCTATCTATTATGGTAAACGGCATCACGCTCTCTCCCGCACCTGAAATTCACTGCCTCGGGGTAACCATTCTGCCACCTCACCAACCACCCGAGCTGCCGCCTCACCAACCACCCGAGCTGCAGCCACGTCACCAACCACCCGAGCAGCCGTGTCGCCACCGCCAGAGCTGCCACCTCACTAACCACCGGAGCTGCCGTCTCACCAACCAACCGGGCTGCCGCCTCACCACCACCAGAGCTGCAGCACACCGACCTCCTGTCTCTTCCCCATTATCCCAAAGAATGTAAGTCTGCAAGGACAGGGTCCTCTGCCCTCTGTACCAGTCTGTCATTGTAAATTTGTTTACTGTAACGATATCTATAACCCTGTATGTAACCCCTTTTCACATGTACAGCACCATCCATGGAATTAATGGTGCTATATAAATAAATAAATAATACCGTAGTAATAATAATAATAATAATGGTGCAGCCCCTCACATGGGAGATTTCATCCAATGTAGCCCCCTCTTGCCACATCTAGGAAAAATAAATACGTTTTACTACGAAGTTACAAAATGAAAAAAGCTTGTGTGCAGAATTCTCAACCTTTCCAAAACAGAACTTGTTCTATTCCCGCCATCTACTAACCTCTCTAAATCTGACATTTCCCTCTCCGTGGGTGGCACCATAATAATACCCCGGCAGCAGGCGCGCTGTCTGGGTGTTATATTTGACTCCGATCTCTCCTTCACTCCCCATATACAATCTCTTGCCCGCTCGTGCCGCTTACACCTAAAGAATATCTCTAGAATCGGCCCTTTTCTCACCATGGAAACAAAAACCCTCACAGGCGTCCTGATCCACTCCCACCTGGATTAATATAACGCTCTATTAATTGGCCTCCCCCGTTACTCAACTTTCCCCTCTCCAGTCTATCCTTAATGCAGCAGCCAGGGTTGTCCACCTGGCTAATCATTACTCGGACTGGCTGCCCATTCATTATAGGATCCAAATCAAAGTACTTGTTCTTACCCACAAAGCTCTCCACAGTGCGGCACCCCCTTACATCTCCTCCCTCATTTCTGTCTATTAGTCAAGCCGATCATTGGGCTCTGTAAACGACTTTTGACTAACCTCTGCAGTAATCCGTACCTCCCACTCCCGACTCCAAGACTTCTCCAGCGCAGCGCCAGTCCTCTGGAATGCTCTACCCCAAGAAATTAGGACCAACCACAACTTGCACAGTTTTAGGCGCTCCCTCAAAACACATTTGTTCAGAGCGGTCTATCATGTTCCCTAATCAAAGTAATTTTATGCGTAAGTGTGTGTGTGTAGCCCATTCACTATCTCCATCTATCCCCAACCCCCTGAAGATGGCTGGACCATCATTGTAAATACACACCTGTGCTTTGTATCTCCCCCACCTCACTGTAGATTGTAAGCTCTCACGAGCAGGATTGTTTTATTTTGCTTTAATCATTATATTATTGTTAACGCTGCTACTTATGACTGTTGTGTTTGAAACTGTTTAACTGTGAAGCAAATAAAATGATCGAACACACATTTAGAGGAAAGGGGAGCAGTTGACCTGAGCAAACAGTTTGCTGCCATTTTCCAAATGGCCTTTAAAAAAATGTGAAAGGAAATGTAATGGGACATAGGCAATAGGCCTAAAACATATGGAATCTTGTTATTTTTTGCACTGGTCTATGTGCATAAAAGTCCATTACATACATCTGAGTAGTGTATTAATTTATGCAAGCTTTCATACAGACACATAGGGACAGGACTTTTGCACAAATTCCTGTAATCAATCTGCTGCCTGTGAATTCACCCTCACGGGGATGATTAATAATATAGACACAAACAATGGTTGTGATCGGAGGTGCTAAGCGTTGGCCCAAAGTCAGCTTCTTGGGAGCAGGCGCAAACAATTACAAAGGCTATGAACCACCATCATGAATGACGCGTCCATAAGTTTTCCTGAACAAGGTGAATTTCCATCAGACAGGTTGCCAAAAATCAGATAATGCATTTGCATTAATCACTGATATTATGCTTCAAAAAGTACCTGAATATGCCCCTTTCCAAATCCATACACAGAAGTTTGCGTCAGTCACATGGTTTTAGCATATCATTGGGTGTCCCCACCCCTACCCAGGTTCAGTGCCTTCCAGAAAGTAAAGCCAACTGCGGGGGCTTTATACAGTGCGGCGCAATATAAATCTCTTCTGCTTTTATCAGCGAATCCTCAGCGTTTAATGCGTTTACTATTTTTAAAGTGGACAACTCCTTTAAGTACACTCTAAACCAAGGTTTCCTTCCAGTGTGTGAAATTACAGCAGAGCGACACTACAATACGACTATCCACTTGTGGTATGGAAATGAAATTGCAAAACAGAGTGTGAATGCATACATGCTGTGTAAGAAAAAACAAAGTCCAGCTCACCATATCGACATTCCCGGAGGCTCGGAGCACGGAACCGCTGTGTCAGGGCGTAGGCAAACATAAAAGGAAAAGAATCCAGCTCAACGATGCAGTGAAAGATCCGTAGCTTTATTTCACTTCAAAATAGCGTGTGAGGACAAAACATCAGCACATTAAAACCAAGATCAACGCGTTTCCGGTGACTGAGCACCCTTAATCATGATTAAGGGTGCTCAGTCACCGGAAACGCGTTGATCTTGGTTTTAATGTGCTGATGTTTTGTCCTCACACGCTATTTTGAAGTGAAATAAAGCTACGGATCTTTCACTGCATCGTTGAGCTGGATTCTTTTCCTTTTATACATGCTGTGTACAGTCAAGCAGGACAGAAGTAGCAGCAATCGCATGGAAATTGTTGTTGAGACAGTAACTCCTTTGTGAGACGTGTGAACAGGATAAATATTAGCGCAGCACCAGCCTGGGGTAATATGTCAGTCTATCAATCTCCAATCTGTGAACTTCCAGATGTTATGAAACTACAACTTCCAGAGTGGCCTGGACAAAACCCTGAAATGCATGACACAGCCCTCAAGGATCTTTTAAAAGAGGATCTATAATGTGTATGTAAGACAGCATCCTTAATGGGTTGTCAGCAGCACATTGTCCCATATAACAGGATGTGCTGCCGACAATAACAAAACAGTATAGAGACCAAACAACTCTATTAAGGATATTTCGACCCCACTATTTTGCATCAGGGGAATTTAAGCAAGTGATAACGTACTGTCAATCGGGCTGGAAACATGCCTGAGTAACGCAGCGCTACATAAACAAATATTTTGTTAGGATAGCACCAGTTCCCATCAGTTTCTTGGCAGATATCAATATTTATTATTCTTTGCTTATATAGCACCATCATATATTCTGCAGCACTTTACATTATCATCACTGTCCCCATTGGGGCTCACAATATAGATTCCCTATCAGTATGTCTTTGAAATGTGGGAGAAATCCGGAGGAAACCCACACAGACACAGGGAGAACATACAAACTCCGTGCAGATGTTGTCCTTGGTGGGATTTGATCCCAGAACCCCAGCGCTGCTGTAATATGACCAATTACATACATAATTTAGACTGCAAAGTGATTGGGCAAATATCTGTACAGGTTGTGGCGCTCTAGGGCTGACACATACGTGAGATTTCCCTTTGACGTGCGATCACCCTATAGGTATCAAAAAAATAATCTGAGATGAAACATCAGTATATTGTAGGATAAGCATGTCTTTAAAAAAGCAAAATTGCTCATTTCAGTGGACAAGTCTATGGATGGATTAAAAGCAAGCCCTACTAGCAGCATGCAGAATTCAGACATCACTGAAGCTGTCCTGCTGAAAGTGGAATAGTGTGTAACTACAGGGTGTGTCTGATGAAAGGGGACTTATAGGGACATGGGGGAAGGGTCTATAGGACTGGGTATAAAACAAGATAATGAGGGCAAATGCAAGCCCAGGACTCTAGTAAGTGGCACTGGCTGTAGAAGGAGGACAAGTTTAGCGGTAGCTAGCACTGTTGTAGCAGAGAATGGGGAACTTTGGGGAACCCCGTGCTTTTCTGTAAGTGGCCTGCAGTAGCGGAGGGTGTCCACCGGAGGGCGATATAGTAGGATTTCAATACGCGGCGCCGGCAGCTAGACACATAAGAAAAGTGGGGGAGGGGTGAGCCCCCGGGAGGAGATGTCGCAGGGACCCTTCTACCTTTCCCTGACGTTTGGTTTCGGTCTCACCTGCCGGGAATAAGCCGTTTCTCTCCTCTTCACATAGCTCCGGAGAGCTCGGCCTGTGCCGGGGCCTAACGCGGCGCTCCTCTCTCCTCAGCTGCCGGAAACGCTCTCAGGTCTCGCCCAGCGGCCACTTCCGGGTCGGCATCGCGCTCGCTGGAGGCCACACCCAGCTCTGCGGGTCACGCCTCGTCACCACTACCAAGGGAATTCGCGAGTCATTTTTTTTCCGAACAACTTTATGGAGATTCCGTTACGCGAGCAGTGATGGAGGTCATGTTATACTTGGCAGTTTGGTGTATGCGTGTGTGTTCTAAAATGGGTTTCATTTACAATGGGGGCAGCCATGATGGTGGTCACGTGTCCAGGTGTAGCTATAGTGTAGACCCAACCTGGGGCTCTCCAGCTGCTGTGACACTACCACTCCTAGCATAGCAGGCTGTCAGGGCATGCTGGGAATTGTAGTTGCAGTTTCACAACCACTGGAGAGCCACACCGTTGATCTGTTAAATCGTTAACCCCTTCTGGCTGCCAACATTTTTCATTTTCACACAGCTGGCAGTAGGAAAGCCCATCTGTCTGCTGTCAGGTAATGGACAGCACCTTAAATGCGAAATTCCCTCATATCAAATGAAAAAATCACCTCCAAGCCGTGCGGCGTCCGGAGAAGTCACCCGGCGGTCACCTAACAGGATGGGCTGCCACCGTCCCAATCCTGTCAGAAGTGTGGGGCAGTTTGTGGCTAGTAACACGGCACACACTTGTAAATATGTATATGTGTACGTTTTACAGAGAACCTGTCATTCACGATGTTTCATGGTAAAGGTACGGCCATAATGGCGCTGTTCTACAGTTTCCATAGATACCTTTAGGGCTCGCTCCCACTAGGGTATAACCCAGATGTTCTATCAGATTACACTGGGCCCAGTGTTATACTATGGAGCAGTGCAGATCTAGAATTTTTTTCTTAACGATTAAGCCTGAGAAAAGAATAGCATAATACTCTAAATGGCTGCGCAAATCGGAGCACGCACACCCATTCAAGTCTGTGGGTGCGTGTAAAACATCGGACTGCACTCAGATGTCATCTGAGTCAGGGGCGGACATATAGCAAGTGCATCTGCATCGGAGCCCATAGCTGGAGGGGGACCCTTGCAGGGCGGTAATAATGAGGGCAATCTTGCCTGTGGGTTGGAGCCCAAGGCTCCGGGGGCCCCAGCTCTGGAGGCTAGATTTCCCTCATCATATGCAGCGTATGTCATTTAGAAAGTTGCCAGCAAAGAAGAAAGAAGTAGCGATGCCTTGGAGCAATGAACGGAGAGGTGAGTGTTTTTGTTTCTTAATTTCAATGCACTGGGGAAGAGGATTATGAGGGGGATTGGAAGGTGGGGGAAGAGGACAATGAAGGAAGTGGGGGAGAGGACAATGAAGGAAGTGGGGGTAGAGGACAATGATAGGATGAGAGGTTAGAACACAATGATGGTATGTGGGGAAGAGAACAATGAAGGGAGTGGGGGAGAGGATGTGAGGTTAGAACACAATGATGGTATGTGGGGGAGAGGACAATGAAGGGAGTGGGGGGAGAGGACAGTGATAGGATGTGAGGTTAGAACACAATGATGGTATGTGGGGGAGAGGACAGTGATGGGATGTGGGAGAGAGGACAGTGATGGGATGAGGGGGATTAGAACAGGAGTAAGGGGGACTTATAATAGACTTATGAACAGGGGTAGGGGGAGAAGGACGTTAGATATGGATGTAAAATGAATTGGGTGGTGAAGGAGGGTGCCAAGTATCTGATAGCTTCATAATGAATTGTAGGATGGAAGGAGGAGGAAGCTATCAGTGACTTAAAATTTGTTGGGGATTGGGAGAGGAGGGGGTAAGGTGCATAGGACACTTTGTAATGAAAGAAAGGTGGGAGAAGACGCTGTCAGGGACTTGTAATGAATTGGGAGGTGATGGAGGCTGTTAAGTACCTGATAACATCTTCTCCCACCCCCAAATTCATTATGATGCTATCAAAAACTTTTAATAAATGGGGGGGGACACAGGACAGGGATTAGGGCTATGTGCACACATTCAGGATTTGCAGGAGAAAATTCTGCTGCATATCCTAATGTGTTGGCAGGAAAAACATGTAAAATTATATTTTTTTACAAATTTTTGCCATGTTTTTGTTGCGTATTTTCCCCACTCATTAGTAAGAGTGAAATACACTACAATAATTGACATTATGCAGATTTTAATTTGCTGTAAATCTGCAAGGGAAAATAAGCAGCGTGTGCATGAGACTTCAGGGATCACATTCACTTTGCTTTCACTGTAAAACCTTGCATATATTCAATAACAAAAACATAGTGTGTGCACATAGCCTTAAAGTTAATTGGGGAGAGACACAGAGAGTGAATAATTTGTATTCATTGGGCGGCAGAGATTATAGTTAATGGGGGACACAGTGCTGCATATCACTTTATATATTGACTGGTGCATGGATAATAGCACATTAATGGTGGGTCCATATCTGTAGTCAGGAGCGCAGTCCGGGGGAGATACATGTATATATATATATATAATATATGTGAGCTTGTTATTTTCAGGGCTGCAGTGATGATCGCGACAAGACGAGTCGTGGCTGGAAGATGGTGATACTTAAGGTCTGACTAGATGTGTACTACAGAAGGCACCCCCAAGGGATGACAGACTATGATGACCCATTACCTCAATTCACTGGAATTGCATAGTTTGGGTTAACACGCTGGACAGACAACATGAGCGCTGCTGATCTTTAGTTAGTTTCTCCCAGTTTGTAGCCATTGGGAGGCTGTTTGATACCAGTATAATCAATAGCTCGCAGTCAGATCCTGATTACAGAGCTCACGTTACTCAGCTTTTACAGTTAGGTGCTTTGACAAACATTTTTGGACTTTGGGTGAAGGCTCTGCAATGTGTCGACTCGAGAACATCGTGGAATATTGCAAAACGCTTGTGATGTTTGTGGACTGTAGTGCATCACATAGTAATCCTGTGTTTGCCAAGTTAGCATCTCTGTGGAGTATTTGGCAGCAGAAGTATATACTTTGGCCCTGGCATATAATTAAAACACTGTTTAATTAGTCAGGATCTTTCTGCTTGCGACACACATAAGCTAATGAGAGCCGGTATACACTGTAGGTGAAGTGAGGACAAGTCAGGTGTGGAAAGTCATTACAGATAAATGAAATAGCTTTCTTATCAGAATCTGAATCACGGAATACATCCTGCCACAAACATGATAGGACAACTGTATACATAGGGCACTACAACTCTCAACATGTCTTGTCCACTGGTTTTAAACATAATGAAATATTATGCACTATACATATAACACTACAAATTAGGCCGGGGTCACACTTGCGAGTGCAATGCGAGAATCTCACACGAGTCTCTCGCCTTAATACCTGGCACTGGCGTCGGCACTCGGGACCGGAGCGTTGAGCTGCATAGAAATACATACAGCCGCACACTCTGGTCCCAAGTGCCGGTGGCAGCTGGGTATTAATGCGAGAGACTTGCGTGTGTTTCTCGCATTGCACTCGCAAATGTGACCCCGGCCTAACCAGAAGAAAGATCTATTGAACCGTACAAAAAGAATACTACAACTCCCAACATGACCGGACTCCTGTACAATCCCATAGCTCCCAACCATCCCTCATTGTGCGGGACTGTCCCGGTTTACAGCCTTTGCCCCGCTGCCCAGCGCGGGACGCTCTGATCCCGCAGACAGCAGGAGATTAGAAGCAGCCGACACGCCCCCTTGTGTTAAGCCGTGCCCCGGGCCCTTACCCTTCCGTATGGCTGCCTGCTTTCTGCGCACAGGACCTGTGATGAGGTTACAGGAGGGGAGGAGTCAGGGGTCACATGATCGGGACCCTCCGTGGATTGCAGGACTCGGCTGTGCTGGTTGCCAACTTGCCACATGGTACTGCAGGAGGTAAGCTGCCGTGTGTGGGGTCAGGAGGTGTACAGTGTGGATGTAGCAGAGCCATGTGTGTGCGAGGTGTATGGAGCGGAGCAGTGTGTGTATGAGGTGTATGGAGCGGAGCCATGAGGTGTATGGAGCGGAGCCGTGTGTGTGCGAGGTGTATGGAGCGGAGCCGTGTGTGTGCGAGGTGTATGGAGCAGAGCCGTGTGTGTATGAGGTGTATGGAGCGGAGCCATGAGGTGTATGGAGCGGAGCCGTGTGTGTGTGTGAGGTGTATGGAGCGGAGCCGTGTGTGTGTGAGGTGTATGGAGCGGAGCCGTGTGTGTGCGAGGTGTATGGAGCGGAGCTGTGTGTGTGTGTGTGAGGTGTATGGAGCGGAGCCGTGTGTGTGTGAGGTGTATGGAGTGGAGCCATGTGTGTACGAGGTGTATGGAGCGGAGCTGAATGAGTACAAGGTGTATGGAGCGGAGCCGTGTGTGTATGAGGTGTATGGAGATGAGCTGAATGAATACGAGATGTATGGAGCGGAGTCGTGTGTGTACGAGGTGTACGGAGCGGTGTGTGTACAAGGTGTACGGAGCGGAGCTGAATGTGTACAAGGTTTACGGAGCGGAGCCGTGTGTGTATGAGGTGTATGGAGAGGAGCCGTGTGTGTACGAGGTGTATGGAGCGGAGCCGTGTGTGTATGAGGTGTATGGAGATGAGCTGAATGAATACGAGATGTATGGAGCGGAGTCGTGTGTGTACGAGGTATACGGAGCGGTGTGTGTACAAGGTGTACGGAGCGGAGCTGAATGTGTACAAGGTTTACGGAGCGGAGCCGTGTGTGTATGAGGTGTATGGAGAGGAGCCGTGTGTGTACGAGGTGTATGGAGCGGAGCCGTGTGTGTATGAGGTATATGGAGCGGAGCCATGTGTGTACGAGGTGTATGGAGCGGAGTTGAATGTGTACGAGGTGTATGGAGCGGAGCCGTGTGTGTATGAGGTGTATGGAGCGGAGCCGTGTGTGTATGAGGTGTATGGAGCGGAGCCGTGTGTGTATGAGGTGTATGGAGCGGTGCCGTGTGTGTATGAGGTGTATGGAGCGGAGCTGAATGTGTACGATGTGTATGGAGCGGAGCCGTGTGTGTATGAGGTGTATGGAGCGGAGCCGTGTGTGTACGAGGTGTATGGAGCGGAGCCGTGTGTGTACGAGGTGTATGGAGCGGAGCTGAATGTGTACGAGGTGTATGGAGCGGAGCCGTGTGTGTATGAGGTGTATAGAGCGGAGCCGTGTGTGTATGAGGTGTATGGAGATGAGCTGAATGAATACGAGATGTATGGAGCGGAGCCGTGTGTGTACGAGGTGTACGGAGCGGAGCCGTGTGTATGAGGTGTACGGAGCGGAGTCATGTGTGTATGAGGTGTATGAAGCGGAGCTAAATGTGTACGAGGTGTACGGAGCGGAGCCACGTGTGTACGAGGTGTATGGAGCGCGTGTGTACGGAGCGCAGCCGCGTGTGTAGGAGTAGCTATGTGTGGCCATTATACGGTACGAAGTATCATGTGCGGCCAATATACAGTATAGAGCATCATGTGTGGTCATTATACAGTATGGAGCATCATGTGCAGTCATTATACAGTATGGAGCATCATGTGCAGCCATTATACAGTAATGAGCATCATGTGCGGCCATTATACAGTATGGAGCATCATGTGTGGCCATTATACAGTATGGAGCATCATGTGGGGCCATTATACAGTATGGAGCATCATGTGGGGCCATTATACAGTATGGAGCATCATGTGGGGCCAATATACAGTATGGAGCACTGTGTGGCCATTATACAGTATGGAGCATCATGTGTGGCCATTATACAATATGGAGCATCATGTGCGGCCAATATACAGTATGGAGCATCATGTGGGGCCATTGTACAGTATGGAGCATCATGTGGAGCCATTATACAGTATGGAGCATCATGTGGGGCCCGATTCTAACGCATCGGGTATTCTAGAATATGTATGTCCACGTAGTATATTGCCCAGTGACGTAGTATATTGCCCAGCCACGTAGTATATTGCCCAGCCACGTAGTATATTGCCCAGCTACGTAGTATATTGCGCAGCGACGTAGTATATTGCCCAGCCACATAGTATATTGCCCAGCCACGTAGTATATTGCCCAGCCACGGAGTATATTGCCCAGCCACGTAGTATGTTGCCCAGCGACGTATATTGCCCAGCGATGTATATTGCCCAGTGACGTAGTATACAGCACAGAGCCACATAGTATATTGCCCAGCTACGTAGTATATTGCCCAGCTACGTAGTATATTGCCCAGCCACGTAGTATATTGCCCAGCCACGTAGTATATTGCCCAGCGACGTAGTATACAGCAGAGCCACGTAGTATATTGCCCAGCGACGTAGTATACAGCACAGAGCCACGTAGTATATTGCCCAGCCACGTAGTATATTGCCCAGCCACGTAGTATATTGCCCAGCGACATAGTATATTGCCAAGTGACGTATACAGCACAGAGCCACGTAGTATATTGCCCAGCCACGTAGTATATTGGGCAGTCACGTAGTATATTGCCCAGCTACGTAGTATATTGCCCAGCCACGTATGTCACAGGTTAAAAAAATAAACATACTTACCTTCCGCAGGCGCTTTGTATTTCTATCGCCTGTGTGGGGTGCAGACGGCAGCTTCCGGTCACAGGGTGTGATGACGTCGTGGTCACGTGACCATGACGTCATGGCAGGTCCTTTTCGCACAGGCGCGCAGGACCTGTGATGACGTCGCGGTCACATGACCGTGACGTCATGGCAGGTCCTTCTCCCAGACCATCCTTGCCACCGGAACGTGCCGCTTGCATGGACCGGCCGGAGCATCGCGAGGATCGGGAAAGGCGGCGGAAGGTGAGTATCTAATGATTTTTTATTTTTTAAATTATTTTTAACATTAGATGTTGTTACTATTGATGCTGCATAGGCTGCGTCAATAGTAAAAACTTGGTCACACAGGGTTATTAGCGGCGGTAACGGAGTGCGTTACCCGCGGCATAACGCGGTCCGTTACCACCGGCATTCACCCTGTGTGAGCGGGTGTATGCAGGTGCCGGGCACTGAGTGCGGGGAGTAAGGAGCGGCCATTTTCTTCCGGATTGTGCGCGTCGCTGATTGGTCGTGGCAATGGTCGTGGGCGTTTTGCCACGACCAATTAGCGACTTGTATTCCATGACAGACAGAGGCCGTGACCAATGAATATCCGTGACCCATTCTAAGATAGAAACACAGGGAGATGCCGCTCATACAGGGAGACCCAGGCACACACCCTACACAATGGCGGCAATTGACGATGATTCCAGAATTCGCGGCAGACTGTGCCCGTCGCTGATTGGTCGAGGCCGGCTGGCCTCGACCAATCAGAGACTGTGCCCGTCGCTGATTGGTCGAGGCCCAGGCGGCCTCGACCAATCAGAGACGCGGGATTTCAAGGACAGACAGACAATTAAACCCTTAGACAATTATATATATAGATGGAGCATCATGTGGGGCCATTATACATTATGGATCATCATGTAGGGCCATTATACAGTATGGAGCATCATGTGTGGCCATTATACAGTATGGAGCATCATGTGGGGCCATTATACAGTATGGAGCATCATGTGTGGCCATTATACAGTATGGAGCATCATGTGTGGCCATTATACAGTATGGAGCATCATGTGTGGCCATTATACAGTATGGAGCACTGTGTGGCCATATTTTTTTGTTTATAATTATTATTTATGAAACAGTGTGATCAGCAGTGCTACATGGGTGTGGTTGGGACGTGGATATGGGTGTGGCTAGTTATGAATGGGTGTGGTCAGAGGCGTGACCTAAAAATTGCCGCGGCGCGCGTTGCACGCCGCAAACTTTGTCCCTCTTTCACATCTTCAAAAGTTGGGAGGTATGCAATCCTGTTATACTTTTTATATACAGAACACTACAACTCCCAACACAACTGACCACTATACATAGTACAATCCCCAGGATGACCTACTCTGAAGGCTACCAAACACATTAGACTAATGTCGGCTGGACCTGCTGATATAGACGGGTTCAGACAACACTATGATGTTTATGGGGGTGCCAGCTGACTGACGGGGGAGAGGTAGGTTGGTTATGACCAATTTTGGATTCTTCTAAAGATAAGCTGCCGAGTGAGATGTCAGTTGGCAGTTTTATGATAGAGAGTATTTTTCCCAGCAAATTTTCAGCTGTGTTTCACATTACCAGCAAAGTCAATGAGATTTCAGAAATCTCATGCACACACCTTGTTTTTTTATTTCTTGACTCTTTAGTCAAAAAAGCTTGTTTTTTGCAAAATGCAGCGTGTCACTTCTTTCAGCATTTTTGCTCCATTTTTCACCCACTGAAAGCAATGGGTAGTGCAAAAAACAGGTATCAGGTTTTGCGGCGTTTTTGGTGCCAAAACCTGATGAAGATGAATCAGATTTTTTTTATGCACTAAACATTAATGAGCATGCACAAGAGACAAATGTATCCTGACAAAAATGCAGCAAAACCTAAGGAAAAAATGCAGCAAAAACTAAGCAAAATCTGCCTTTAGGTAAGCCGCTTAAACACAGCTTAAACTTGGCATAAAAAAAGCACAACGTGTAACTTATGCTTAAGCTATGTGCACACGTTGAGTAAAATTTTAAAATGTTAAATTTTTTTACTTTTCTTGCCTAAAATACATATGCAAGTCAAAAATTCAAAATACTCAGTCTGATCATGACACTTCAGGCTTCTCATCATTTTGCTGGCATCAAGTTTTGTAACATATCCAAGCAGAAAAAAAAGCACCATATCTGCAACGTATGCCCGCAGCTTAAAGCGAACCTGTCAGCAGTTTTGGCCGATATAAGATACAGCCAATGCCTTTCAGGGCTTATCTACAGCATTCCATAATGCTGTAGATAAGCCCCCAGTCCGACCTGCAAGATAAGAAAAATAAGTTTTATTATGCTCACGAGGAGGGGGGGGGGGGGGGAGCCGTCTGGTCCGATGGGTGTTGCAGGTTCGGATCCGGCGCCTCCCATTTTCTTTCGATGCTCCCTCCTGCTTCTTCATCGCTCCCCGACATCTCGCTCCTGCACAGGCGTACTTGTCTGCCCTGTTAAGGGCAGAGTAAAGTACTGCAGTGCGTAGGCGCTGGGCCTCTTTGACCTTTCCCGATGCCTGCACACTACAGTACGCAATAGGAGCGGGTGGAATCGCAATCCACCTGCACCTATTAACTAGTTAAATGCCGCTGTCAAACTCTGACAGCAGCATTTAATGCACAGTTCCGGCCATCGGGCAGGAAATACGCGCACCGCTGACCCCCGTTACGTGATCGGGGGTCATCGGTTCGTCGGCATAACAACCAGAGGTCCCCTTGAGACCTCTATGGTTGTTGATGCCGGATTTCTATGAGCGCCACCCTGTGGTCGCCACTCATAGCAATGCAGTAATTCTGCTACATAGAGGCGATCTGAGCATCGCCTCTATGTAGCAGAGCCGATCAAGTTGTGGCAGAGCCGATCAAGTTGTGGCAGAGCCGATCAAGTTGTGGCAGCGCCGATCAAGTTGTGGCAGCTTCTAGCCTCCCATGGAGGCTTTTGAAGCATGCAAAAAATAAAAAAAAGTTTTAAAAATAATATATAAAAGTTTAAATCACCCCCCTTTCGCCCCATTCAAAAAAAAAAAAAAAAAAGAAAAATCAAACATACACATATTTGGTATCGCCGAGTTCAGAATTGCCCGATCTATCAATAAAAAAAAAAGGATTAACCTGATCGCTAAACAGCATAGCGAGAAAAAAAAAAATGGAAATACCAGAATAACGTTTTTTGGTCGCCGCGACATTGCATTAAAATGCAATAACGGGTGATGAAAAGAACGTATCTGCACAAAAGTGGTGTCATTAAAATGTCAGCTCGGCATGCAAGAAATAAGCCCTCAACTAACCCGAGATCATGAAAAGTGGAGACGCTACGGGTATTGGAAAATGGCACAATGTTTTTCTTTTTTTAGCAAACTTTGGATTTTTTTTTCACCACTTAGATAAAAAAAAACCCAGACATGTTAGAAGTCTATGAACTCGTAATGACCTGGAGAATCCTAATGGCAGTTTAATTTTAGCATTTAGTGAACCTAGCAAAAAAGCAAAACAAAAAACAAGTGTGGGATTGCACTTTTTTTGCAATTTTACCGCACTTGGAAATTTTTTCCCGTTTTCAAATACATGACATGCTAAAACCAATGATGTTGTTCAAAAGTACAACTCGTCCTGCAAAAAATAAGCCCTCACATGGCCATATTGACTGAAAAATAAAAAAGTTATGGCTCTGGGAAGGAGGGGAGTGATAAACGCAAAACTGAAAAAAAACTCCGGTCATGAAGGGGTTAAGTCTATTTTTTAAAGAAAACCTTGTGGGTCAACAGAAATCTTGAGATCTCAGAAATCAATGTTCATTTGACTCACTTGATACAACAATCTTGGGTAGGGAAAAGCTAATGTCATGGTATACACTATTTAAGACCTGAATGCATATGTTTTGGAGTATGTGCTTTTGGTTCTGATAAATCATTAATGTCATGATTGTATCATGTTTTATATTAACATTTATGCATTGCATTTTTCCTAAGTGCATTAACAAATGTATGGTACTTTTCTCTATTGCATTAATATATGAGAACTAGATGGTGGCCCGATTCTAACGCATCGGGTATTCTAGAATATGCATGTCCACGTAGTATATTGCCCAGTGATGTAGTATATTGCCCAGCGACGTAGTATATTGCACAGCCACGAAGTATATTGCCCAGTGACGTAGTATATTGCCCAGTGACGTATATTGCACAGCCACGTAGTATATTGCCCAGCGACGTAGTATATTGCCCAGTGACATAGTATATTGCCCAGCCATGTAGTATATTGCCCAGTGACGTAGTATATTGCACAGCCACGTAGTATATTGCCCAGTGACGTAGTACACTCACCGGCCACTTTATTAGGTACACCATGCTAGTAACGGGTTGGACCCCCTTTTGCCTTCAGAACTGCCTCAATTCTTCGTGGCATAGATTCAACAAGGTGCTGGAAGCATTCCTCAGAGATTTTGGTCCATATTGACATGATGGCATCACACAGTTGCCGCAGATTTGTCGGCTGCACATCCCAAAGATGCTCCATACAAGGCAGGATGGATCCATGCTTTCATGTTGTTTACGCCAAATTCTGACCCTACCATCCGAATGTCGCAGCAGAAATCGAGACTCATCAGACCAAGCAACGTTTTTCCAATCTTCTACTGTCCAATTTCGATGAGCTTGTACAAATTGTAGCCTCAGTTTCCTGTTCTTAGCTGAAAGGAGTGGTACCCGGTGTGGTCTTCTGCTGCTGTAGCCCATCTGCCTCAAAGTTCGACGCACTGTGCGTTCAGAGATGCTCTTAGGCCTACCTTGGTTGTAACGGGTGGCGATTTGAGTCACTGTTGCCTTTCTATCAGCTCGAACCAGTCTGCCCATTCTCCTCTGACCTCTGGCATCAACAAGGCATTTCCGCCCACAGAACTGCCGCTCACTGGATTTTTTTTCTTTTTCGGACCATTCTCTGTAAACCCTAGAGATGGTTGTGCGTGAAAATCCCAGTAGATCAGCAGTTTCTGAAATACTCAGACCAGCCCTTCTGGCACCAACAACCATGCCACGTTCAAAGGCACTCAAATCACCTTTCTTCCCCATACTGATGCTCGGTTTGAACTGCAGGAGATTGTCTTGACCATGTCTACATGCCTAAATGCACTGAGTTGCCGCCATGTGATTGGCTGATTAGAAATTAAGTGTTAACAAGAAGTTGGACAGGTGTACCTAATAAAGTGGCCAGTGAGTGTATATTGCCCAGTGACGTAGTATATTGCCCAGTGACGTATATTGCACAGCCACGTAGTATATTACCCAGTTACGTAGTATATTGCACAGCCACTGTCATGGTTCCCAATGGCAAGGGAACGTAAGAAACATATAAGTAACGAACGAGCTCTCGGGTGATGGAAACTCGAGTTGACCGTGAGCTAAATCTACCACACAACTAACAGTAGCCAGGGAGCATACCTACGGCTTCCTATATGCCACACGCCAGCCGGAGGACTAACTACGCCTGGTAGAGGAAGAAACAGACCTGGCTTACCTCTAGGGAAATACCCCAAAAGATGATAGCAGCCCCCCACATGTAATAACGGTGAATTAAGAGGAAAAGACATACACAGTATGAAAGTAGATTTAGCAAAGAGAGGTCCACTTACTAGATAGCAGAAGGATACAAAAGAGGACTTCACGGTCAACTGAAAACCCTTTCAAAAACCATCCTGAAATTACTTTAAGACTCCTGTGTCAACTCATGACACAGGAGTGGCAATTTCAGCCCGCAAGAGCTTCCAGCTACAGAGAATTACAAAAACTGCAAACTGGACAAAAGGTACAAAACAAAAGGACAAAGTCCACTTAGCTGATCAGCAGACTAGTAGCAGGAACATGCAACCGAAGGCTCTGGTTACAATGATGACCGGCAAGGAAATGACTGGAGAGCAAGGCTAAATAGGAAACTCCCAAACGCTGATGGAAGCAGGTGAACAGAAAAAGCAAAGTGCAAACAAGTCACCAGTACCACCAGCAACCACCAGGGGAGCCCAAAAAGCGGATACACAACAGTACCCTCCCCTTAAGGAGGGGGCACCGAACCCTCACAAGAACTGCCAGGGCGATCTGGATGAGCCCTATGAAAGGCACGAACCAAATCCGAGGCATGAACATCAGAGGCAGTTACCCAAGAATTATCTTCCTGACCATAGCCTTTCCATTTAACCAGATATTGAAGTCTCCGTCTGGAAATACGGGAGTCCAAGATCTTCTCTACGACATACTCCAATTCACCCTCCACCAGCACAGGAGCAGGAGGTTCAGTAGAAGGAACCACCGGTACCTCATATCTCCGCAACAACGACCGATGGAACACATTATGGATAGCGAAAGATGCCGGGAGGTCCAAACGAAAGGAAACAGGGTTAAGAAACTCCAAAATCCTATAAGGACCGATGAACCGAGGCTTAAATTTGGGAGAAGAAACCCTCATAGGGACAAAACGGGAAGACAACCACACCAAGTCCCCAACGCGAAGGTGGGGACCAACACGACGACGACGGTTAGCAAACTGCTGAGTCCTCTCCTGGGACAATTCCAAATTATCCACCACTTGTCCCCAAATCCGATGCAACCGATCCACCACCGCATCCACTCCAGGACAATCCGAAGATTCAACCTGACCAGATGAAAAACGCGGATGAAACCCTGAATTGCAAAAGAAAGTAGAAACCAAAGTGGCAGAACTAGCCCGATTATTAAGAGCAAACTCCGCCAACGGCAGAAAGGCAACCCAATCATCCTGATCCGCAGACACAAAACACCTCAAATAAGTCTCCAAAGTTTGATTAGTTCGCTCCGTCTGGCCATTGGTCTGAGGATGGAATGCAGACGAAAAGGACAAATCAATGCCCAACCTGGCACAGACTGCCCGCCAAAATCTAGACACGAACTGGGTACCCCTGTCAGAAACGATGTTTTCCGGAATACCATGCAAGCGAACCACATTTTGAAAAAACAGAGGGACCAACTCAGATGAGGAAGGCAACTTAGGCAATGGCACCAAATGAACCATTTTAGAAAAACGGTCACACACCACCCAGATGACAGACATCTTCTGAGAAACAGGGAGATCCGAGATAAAGTCCATAGAGATGTGCGTCCAAGGCCTCTTCGGAATAGGCAAGGGCAACAACAACCCACTAGCCCTAGAACAACAAGGCTTGGCCCGAGCACACACATCGCAAGACTGCACAAAAACAAGCACATCTCGAGACAGGGAAGGCCACCAGAAGGATCTAGCCACCAAATCTCTGGTGCCAAAAATTCCCGGATGACCTGCCAGAGTAGAAGAATGAACTTCCGAGATGACTCTAGTGGTCCACTCGTCAGGAACAAACAGTCTACCAGACGGACAACGATCAGGTCTATCCGCCTGAAATTCTTGCAAAGCACGTCGCAAATCTGGAGAGACAGCAGACAAAACCACTCCATCCTTAAGGACACCAGCAGGTTCAGAATTCCCAGGAGAGTCAGGCTCAAAACTCCTAGAAAGAGCATCTGCTTTCACATTCCTAGAACCCGGTAAGTACGAGACCACAAAATTAAACCGGGAAAAGAACAACGACCAACGTGCCTGTCTAGGATTCAGGCGCCTGGCAGACTCCAAATAAATTAAATTCTTGTGATCAGTCAAAACTACCACCTGATGTCTGGCACCCTCAAGCCAATGACGCCACTCCTCAAATGCCCACTTCATGGCCAAAAGCTCCCGATTACCAACATCATAGTTTCGCTCGGCGGCCGAAAATTTTCGCGAAAAGAACGCACAAGGTCTCATCACTGAGCAGTCGGAACTTTTCTGCGACAAAACCGCCCCCGCTCCGATCTCGGAAGCATCGACCTCAACCTGAAAGGGAAGAGAAACATCAGGCTGGCGCAACACAGGGGCAGACAAAAAGCGGCGCTTAAGCTCCCGAAAGGCCTCCACGGCAGCAGGGGACCAATTGGCAACATCAGCACCCTTTTTAGTCAAATCCGTCAGAGGTTTAGCAACGCCAGAAAAACCAGCTATAAATCGACGATAAAAATTAGCAAAGCCCAAGAATTTCTGGAGACTCTTCAGAGAAGTAGGCTGCGTCCAGTCGTAAATAGCCCGAACCTTGACAGGGTCCATCTCAATAGAAGAAGGGGAAAAAATATACCCCAAAAATGAAATTTTTTGAACCCCAAAAACACACTTTGAACCCTTTACACACAAAGAATTCTCCCGCAAAACCTGAAAAACCCTCCTGACCTGCTGAACATGAGACTCCCAGTCATCAGAAAAAATCAAAATATCATCCAAGTACACAATCATAAATTTATCCAAATATTCACGGAAAATATCATGCATTAAGGACTGAAAGACAGAAGGTGCATTAGAAAGGCCGAAAGGCATTACCAAATACTCAAAATGGCCCTCAGGCGTATTAAATGCGGTCTTCCACTCATCCCCCTGCTTAATTCGCACCAAATTATACGCCCCACGAAGATCAATCTTAGAGAACCACTTAGCCCCCCTTATGCGAGCAAACAAATCAGTCAGCAAAGGCAACGGATACTGATATTTGACTGTAATTTTATTCAGGAGACGATAATCAATACAAGGCCTCAGAGAGCCATCCTTTTTAGAGACAAAGAAAAAACCGGCTCCTAAAGGTGATGAAGAAGGACGAATATGTCCCTTTTCCAGGGACTCCTTAATATACTCGCGCATAGCAGCATGTTCAGGTACAGATAGGTTAAACAAACGACCCTTTGGAAATTTACTGCCAGGAATCAGATCTATGGCGCAATCACAATCCCTGTGAGGAGGGAGTGAACCAATCTTAGGCTCTTCAAAAATATCACGATAATCAGACAAAAATGCCGGAATCTCAGATGGAATAGATGACGAAATGGACACCATAGAAGTGTCCCCATGAGCCCCCCGACATCCCCAGCTTAACACAGACATAGCCTTCCAGTCAAGGACTGGGTTATGAGACTGTAACCATGGTAATCCAAGCACCAAAACATCATGTAAATTGTACAACACAAGGAAGCGAATCACCTCCTGATGGTCTGGAGTCATACGCATAGTCACTTGCGTCCAGAACTGTGGTTTATTACAAGCCAAAGGTGTAGAATCAATACCCTTCAGAGGTATAGGGACTTCCAGAGGCTCTAAATCAAACCCACAGCGCCTGGCAAAGGACCAGTCCATAAGACTCAGAGCGGCGCCAGAGTCCACATAGGCATCCACGGTAATAACTGATAATGAACAAATCAAGGTTACAGACAAAATAAATTTGGACTGTAAAGTGCCAATTGAAATGGACTTGTCAACCTTCCTAGTACGCTTAGAGCATGCCGATATAACATGAGCAGAATCACCACAATAGAAGCATAACCCATTTTTACGCCTATAATTCTGCCGCTCGCTTCTGGACATAACTCTGTCACATTGCATTTTCTCTGGCGTCTCTTCAGAAGATACCGCCAAATGGTGCACGGGTTTGCGCTCCCGCAAACGCCGATCAATCTGAATTGCCATTGTCATGGACTCATTCAGACCTGTAGGCGCAGGGAACCCGACCATAACATCTTTAACGGCATCAGAAAGGCCCTCTCTGAAATTTGCCGCTAAGGCGCACTCATTCCACTGAGTAAGCACAGACCACCTACGAAATTTTTGGCAGTATATCTCCGCTTCATCTTGCCCTTGAGATAGGGCTATCAAAGCTTTTTCAGCTTGAATCTCCAAATTAGGTTCCTCATAAAGCAACCCTAACGCCAGGAAAAACGCATCCACATTGAGCAACGCAGGATCCCCTGGTGCCAATGAAAATGCCCAATTTTGAGGGTCACCTCGCAGCAAAGAGATTACAATCTTAACCTGCTGGACAGGATCTCCTGAGGAGTGAGGTCTGAGAGAAAGGAATAATTTACAATTATATTTGAAATTCAAAAACCGAGATCTATCTCCGGAAAACACCTCAGGTGTAGGGATTTTAGGTTCAGAAATAGGAGCATGTATAACAAAATCTTGTAAATTTTGAACCTTCGTAGCAAGATTATTTAAACCTGCAGCCAAACTCTGAGGATCCATCTTTAAACAGGTGAGCTCAGAGCCATTCAAGGATTATAAGGAGAGAAAGGCAAAGGCTGTAATTAAAGCTGAAATACAACAGATCCAACTATGGAGCAAGCATAGAGGAAAAAGGGAAAAAAAAAAAATTTACAGACTTCTTTTTTCTCTCCTTTCTTCTGCCAATAAGTTTAACACATGGCCGGTCATACTGTCATGGTTCCCAATGGCAAGGGAACGTAAGAAACATATAAGTAACGAACGAGCTCTCGGGTGATGGAAACTCGAGTTGACCGTGAGCTAAATCTACCACACAACTAACAGTAGCCAGGGAGCATACCTACGGCTTCCTTTATGCCACGCGCCAGCCGGAGGACTAACTACGCCTGGTAGAGGAAGAAACAGACCTGGCTTACCTCTAGGGAAATACCCCAAAAGATGATAGCAGCCCCCCACATGTAATAACGGTGAATTAAGAGGAAAAGACATACACAGTATGAAAGTAGATTTAGCAAAGAGAGGTCCACTTACTAGATAGCAGAAGGATACAAAAGAGGACTTCACGGTCAACTGAAAACCCTTTCAAAAACCATCCTGAAATTACTTTAAGACTCCTGTGTCAACTCATGACACAGGAGTGGCAATTTCAGCCCGCAAGAGCTTCCAGCTACAGAGAATTACAAAAACTGCAAACTGGACAAAAGGTACAAAGCAAAAGGACAAAGTCCACTTAGCTGATCAGCAGACTAGTAGCAGGAACATGCAACCGAAGGCTCTGGTTACAATGATGACCGGCAAGGAAATGACTGGAGAGCAAGGCTAAATAGGAAACTCCCAAACACTGATGGAAGCAGGTGAACAGAAAAAGCAAAGTGCAAACAAGTCACCAGTGCCACCAGCAACCACCAGGGGAGCCCAAAAAGCGGATACACAACAAGCCACGTAATATATATTGCCCAGTTACATAGTATATTGCACAGCCACGTAGTATATTGCCCAGTTACGTAGTATACAGCACAGAGCCACGTAGTATACAGCACAGAGCCACGTAGTATATTGCACAGCGACGTAGTATACAGCACAGAGCCACGTAGTATTTTGCCCAGTTACGTAGTATATTGCCCAGTGACGTAGTATATTGCCCAGTGACGTAGTATATTGCCCAGTGACGTAGTATATTGCCCAGCCACGTAGTATATTGACCAGTTACGTAGTATATTGCCCAGTGACGTAGTATATTGCCCAGTGACGTAGTATATTGCCCAGCGACGTAGTATATTGCCCAGCGACGTAGTATATTGCCCAGTGACGTAGTATATTGCCCAGTGACTTAGTATATTGCCCAGTGACGTAGTATACAGCACAGAGCCACGTAGTATATTGCACAGCAATGTAGTATACAGCACAGAGCCACGTAGTATATTGCCCAGCCACGTAGTATATTGCCCAGTCACGTATGTCACAGGTTAAAAAATAAACATATACTCACCTTCCAAAGGGGCCCCTTGTAGTTCTGTCGCCTGTGTTTGGTTCAGGTGGCAGCTTCCGGTCTGAGGGTGTGATGACGTCGCGGTCACATGAGTCACGGCAGGTCCTTCTCGCGCAGGCGCGCAGGGCCTGCGATGACGTCGCGGTCACATGACTGTGACGTCATGGCAGGTCCTTCTCGCGCAGGCGTGCAGGGCCTGTGATGACGTCGCGGTCACATGACTGTGACATCATGGCAGGTCCTTGTCGCACACCAACCTTAGCACCGGAACCTGCCGCTTGCATGGACCGGTCACCGGAGCGTTGGAAAGGCGGCGGAAGGTGAGTATATAATGATTTGTTATTTTTTTTTAATTATTTTTAACATTAGATGTTTTTACTATTGAGGCTGCATAGGCAGCCTCAATAGTAAAAACTTGGTCACACAGGGTTAATAGCGGCAGTAACGGAGTGAGTTACCCGCGGCATAACGCGGTCCGTTACCGCTGGCATTAACCCTGTGTGAGCCGTGACTGCGGGGAGTATGGAGTGGGCGCAGGGCACTGACTGCAGGGGAGTAGGGAGGGACTAATCAGACTGTGCCCATCGCTGATTGGTTGCGGCAGCCATGACAGGCAGCTGGCGAGACCAATCAGCGAATGAATATCCGTGATGGAAGTTGCCGACAGAAAGACGGAAGTACCCCTTAGACAATTATATATATAGACAAACACAGCTGCGTTTCTCCAATGAAATCTATCTGTCCCAATGGTCATGGGTCCCTTGTTTCTATACATACTTGCTTATTTACATTACATGCTATCGTATGATTAATGGCGTCTTAGTATGCCAGAAATGAGTAAGGTGTTGAGATTTTTAACTGTTATGGACTTTTAATTTGAATCAATAAACTTACAGTTTTAATCCAGTTGGTTGTGCCGGAAACTACGCTTGTTTTTTTCTCTGATGTTACAATGGTTAACAGTTATCGTATGAAGAAATTCAATTCATGTCTGGGATCCTGCCAAATGAAGATGATGTCGTCAATATAGTGTTATCAATGGAGGACTTTATTGATATATTGAATAGGGTTAATGAGGAAGATTCTCCTCTTCCAGTGTCCCAAGAACAAGTTGGCGTATGATGGCACGTAGACTGCCCCCATAGCCGTGAGCTGGAGCTGGAAATAAAAGGTCTCTTTGAAGAAAAAAATTATGAGAGAGAGAGAGCAAATATAAGGGCTTCGAAAAGAAAATTACAAAGACCAGAATCATAGTTGCTGATAAATAGAAAGTAATTACCTGCTGTAAGTCCATCATGTCGAATTGAGGTGCAAGGTAACTCAACATCACAAGTGATAACGGCCATATCCTCTAGTTGGAAGCCATCACGTTTATGTAGCGAGGTATCTTTAAGGCAAGATTTTGCAGAACTTCAACCAATGGTTTGAAAATATGGTCAATCCATTTGCATAGGCTTTTACAAAGGCTGTTGGGTTCGGACATGGGGAAGATTTAGTAAGTATTGATGCAGTTTAGGAAGTAAATATATGGTGACTACCATTGGATCATACACTGGGAGAGTGTTTCTTTCTTGGAAAAAGTCCCGTTCTCAAATACTCTACACACAATAACCTGAAATTCACTCTTAAATTTAGAGATGGGGTTAAAGGTCTGTCTTTTATAACACACCTTGCATTTCTCTTTCATTCATTTTAGCCGGCCGTAGGACAGCATTGTCCACTTTGTCAGATGGCTCAGTCACAACATCTTTAAATTTTGAAGTTCATACAAGGCCCATCATTGTTTTGGAGTGAGGTTGTCACTCTTTACACATTCAAAGATGTTTTTGTCACGGTAGGGCATTTGGTTGATCTATAACAGATGCATGGGAAACTTATCTTGATCCGTTGGTTGTTGTTCATGATGTAGTTCTTCCAAAGTGTCGAGTGCCTCTTGTTCTTCCTTTTTTCTTCTTTAAATCAGATAAATTGTTATTAAACATAAAGCATTAGAAACTAATAACAAAGATCCATATTACTTTTACATTTTCCTTTTTGCAAAGTTCAGTACATTACCCCTAACCAACCCTTCCCTTTCCCTTTGGAGACCAGTCCAGGAGCAAACGATATAGTAACCATAGTTAATGCTTCAGTGCGTTAACCATAAACATAACACCACAGTTTAATAAACTGGTATAACCTTAAAAATTACTGTCCAACCACGGCTGCCATATTTTGTGGAACATCTCCATCTTGTTCTTCTTTCCAATAGAATTAAATGGTCCGTTTGAGTAACAAATTCCCGTCTGGACAGAGGCTCTTCACTAATCCAGTATTTTGCAATCAGTTTCCTTGCGACAAACAATATTCTAGCAATTGCAATTTTAGTAGTACTGTCCGTTGTTATTTCCTCTACGTACCCCAAAATACATACTAACAGATCTCTAGGGACCACACATCCATACACCACTCCAATACATTTCAGCACTACAATCCGAAAGGCTGACAGACTAGGACAACTCCAGAGCATATGTAGCATACCTGCCTGAGATTGTGAACACCTTGGGCAGTCTGAGTTGGACTTTGCGCCCCGCTCTGAACAACATATCAGGGGTGCGATACACCCTATGGATCACATATAATTGTGACAATCTCCCAGGTTCACTCATAGATAACTTAGGTATATACTCTAGGATAGAATCCCAGCTATCATCATCTATCTCCCCCACATCTGTCTCCCACTTCCTTTTAGAGTTGATAGGATGATCTCTCAGAAAAGCGTGTAACAGGTCCCCATATACTACCAATATTGCCCTCTTTGTACCGCTATCTTTAAGAACAAACTCTAGCAGGATATCCGTTTGTATCTCTATGGGTCCTCTTCTACATTGGGACTGAAACGCATGTTGGACTCTTCTGTACTGATAAAGATTCAACCCTGGGAAAAAAAATTCTTCTTGTAGCCTCTCATATGATTTAAACTTCCCCTGAAAAATCAATTGGCCTAACAGCCTAATGCCCATCTCCTTCCATCACTAAACCCCTTCACATGGCTAAAGTCCTGGAGATAACTGTTATCCCAAATAGGCGAGAACTTAGTGAAACCCGTTACCCCCTAATATGCTTAATTTTCTGCCATACTTTCTGAATAAGATTAATAGTATGATACTGCGACCCAAACTTTTGGAATAGTCCCACCTCCAGATCCATACTCAATGGCAATGACTTAATTAAATACCTCAAACTACTAGCTACCCGTTTTTCCCCTAACATCTCCCCATATCCCTTAAGGTGCTGACATTGAGCAGATACAAAATATATCTAGGGATTTGGGAGTGCTAGCCCCCTTCATTCTTCGGCTTCTGCAGTGTTTCCTGCTTATGTCTCGGACTCTTCCCACCCACACTAAATCACCAAATAATGACTTTATCCTACGGAACCTGCACAATGGAAGCCAAATAGTGGAATTATGTAATATATATAATAACTGCGGCATTACAATCATTTTAAGGAGGTTCATTCTACCCACCACCGACAGATGCAACCTATTCCACAAACTGAAATTTTAATATGTAGTCTCTGTAGTAACAGGCTTAAATTAAATTCCCCAAATCTAGTTAGCGGAATAGCTACGTGGATCCCCAAGTATTTACATTTTTGAACTACCTTTAATTTGGTATATGTTTCCACCTCCCCACGACGTATCCCAATTGATCTTCAGTCCCGAAATCTGTCCAAAGCCCTCAATTCCACTACGTTTCTCAAAGATTTCCCGAATCCCCCAAGAATAGCAGGATATCATCGGCATAGAGGGCCACATTCTCTTCCACTGACCCATATATAAATCCTTTTACCTCCTGAGTTTCTCTTATTTTAGCAGCTAATGGCTACAAAGCAAGGGTAAAAAGCATCGGAGACAACCGACACCCCTGTCTCATGCCTCTGGACAGCGGAAAACTGAGTTTATTATTGACTCTGATTTTAGCCTTTGGAGAGGAATACAGCAGCCTCACCCACGAACAAAACACTGGCCCAAACCCTAAGCCAGGGGTCCCCAACCTGTAGCTCGGGAGCCACATGTGGCTTGCGGTCCCATGAATTGTGGCTCGCGGCTGTCTGTCAGCTTGGTGAATTAGCTCCAGTTCTAGCAAACAGGTATGAAGAGCAAATCTGAAAATGGTAAATTTTGTGAGCAGCCCTGCACAGAAGAGCAGATCTGGAGGCACATATACTGGTCTTAGGGTTTTTGAGATGATTTAAGTATGGTACGCTGGAGACAAGATGATACCACCTGTCAGGGGAGATATTTGAAGCTGGATGTGACAGTTTCTTGGGAGTGCTTTATAGGAGAATACTGAATGGGGGTATTGTGGGAACCCATGGATCTTAGTATACTACTTTGGCGTGATTTTTGTGGAAAAGCTTTGGTTAACCATTATGCCTGTAATGGGGGCTTTGGTTGCCACTATTGTGAGGGGGCGGGAGCTGAATGTGGCTCGCGACCCTCTCTCAAGACTGGATGTGGCTCCCGACCCTCTCTCTGAGCTGAATGTGGCTCTCAAGGTCAGAAACGTTGGGGATCTCTGCCCTAAGCGATCCAGCACGGACCACAGGTAACTCCATTCCACACTATCAAAAGCTTTGTGTACATCTAGAGATACCACCACTCTTTTACCCGTATTTTCAGCTGGGATTTGCATATTTAAATATAGTCTTCTTAAATTGACCACAGTGGACTTATTAGGCATAAAGCCAGACTGGTCCGAATGGACCACTCTATCTTTTAACCATTATTATTGCAACACCCCAGTGAACCTGTTGTTGCAGTGATGTTGCCTTCCTTTTGGGGAGGGTGATGTCACGCTTGGAGGCAAGGGAGATTCTCTCTATCAGGTAAGGCACTCACATTCAACACATTTGAATCTAGGCCAGGAGGGGGAGCTCAGGACCCGGATTCAGGGGAGCTTCCTTACACTTTATGTATCCTAGTCTGGAGGAGGAGCCAGTCAGTTTGTAGTGAGTCTGAGAGAGGAGAGGAGAGTAGAAGGAAGTCTGGAGCAGACGTGGGAGCCGAGCAGCCACGAGGGAGCTGCTACCCCTGGAAAGAGAAGCAGAAGGAGAGTTGAATTGTGGAGGAGCATAGAGTGAAGAAGCACAGAGGAGGAAGAGGCTCAGCAGGAGAACAGCGAAAGGACACCCTGGGAGCCAGAGCGCAGAACGAGTACCGGGAGCCCAAGGTCGTGCTGTTCTACAGGACGCGCGACAGAACCGGAGGGCATAGTACTATATGTCAATTGCCTGTAACAAGTCTGAGGTGAAGCAGTGACCTTAAGAGCCGGGTCATCTAAGATCCTATAAACAGGCTCGAACTGCCTATCGTACAGACATCTGTCTTAGGACAGGAGAGAGGGGACTTGCACTGAGCTTCAAGCGGCAGGGACCTAACCAACTAAACAGCGCAAGTAGGAAAGGCTTACGGACCTCACCTGGGAGAGGGATCTCCTATTGCCTCCCAGCCGGCCGGACTACAGCTACCCTACTGTTGTGTATCCGCTTTTTGGGCTCCCCTGGTGGTTGCTGGTGGTATTGGTGACTTGTTTGCACTTTGCTGCTTCTGTTCACCTGCTTCCATCAGCGTTTGGGAGTTTCCTATTTAGCCTTGCTCTCCAGTCATTTCCTTGCCGGTCATCATTGTAACCAGAGCCTTCGGTTGCATGTTCCTGCTACTAGTCTGCTGATCAGCTAAGTGGACTTTGTCCTTTTGTTTTGTATCTTTTGTCCAGTTTGCAGTTTTTGGAATTCTCTGTAGCTGGAAGCTCTTGCGGGCTGAAATTGCCACTCCTGTGTCATGAGTTGACACAGGAGTCTTAAAGTAATTTCAGGATGGTTTTTGAAAGGGTTTTCAGTTGACCGTGAAGTCCTCTTTTGTATCCTTCTGCTATCTAGTAAGTGGACCTCTCTTTGCTAAATCTACTTTCATACTGTGTATGTCTTTTCCTCTTAATTCACCGTTATTACATGTGGGGGGCTGCTATCATCTTTTGGGGTATTTCCCTAGAGGTAAGCCAGGTCTGTTTCTTCCTCTACCAGGCGTAGTTAGTCCTCCGGCTGGCGCGTGGCATTTAGGAAGCCGTAGGTATGCTCCCTGGCTACTATTAGTTGTGTGGTAGATTTAGCTCATGGTCAACTCGAGTTTCCATCACCCGAGAGCTCGTTCGTTATTTATATGTTTCTTACGTTCCCTTGCCATTGGGAACCATGACAGTATGACCGGCCAGTGTTAAACTTATTGGCAGAAGAAAGGAGAGAAAAAAGAAGTCTGTAAATTTTTTTTTTTTTTTTTCTTTTTCCCTATGCTTGCTCCATAGTTGAATCAGTTGTATTTCAGCTCTAATTACTGCCTTTGCCTTTCTCTCCTTATAATCCTTGAATGGCTCTGAGCTCACCTGTTTAATGATGGATCCTCAGAGTTTGGCTGCAGGTTTAAATAATCTTGCTACGAAGGTTCAAAATTTACAAGATTTTGTTATGCATACTCCTATTTCTGAACCTAAAATCCCTACACCAGAGGTGTTTTCCGGAGATAGATCTCGGTTTCTGAATTTCAAATATAATTGTAAATTGTTCCTTTCTCTCAGACCTCACTCCTCAGGAGATCCTGTCCAGCAGGTTAAGATTGTAATTTCTTTGCTGCGAGGTGACCCTCAAAATTGGGCATTTTCATTGGCACCAGGGGATCCTGCGTTGCTCAATGTGGATGCGTTTTTTCCTGGCTTTAGGGTTGCTTTATGAGGAACCTAATTTGGAGATTCAAGCTGAAAAAGCTTTGATAGCCCTATCTCAAGGGCAAGATGAAGCTGAGATGTACTGCCAAAGATTTCGTAAATGGTCTGTGCTTACTCAGTGGAATGAGTGCGCCTTAGCGGCAAAATTCAGAGAGGGCCTTTCTGATGCCGTTAAAGATGTTATGGTCGGTTTCCCTGCGCCTACAGGTCTGAATGAGTCCATGACAATGGCAATTCAGATTGATCGGCGTTTGCGGGAGCGCAAACCCGTGCACCATTTGGCGGTATCTTCTGAAGAGACGCCAGAGAAAATGCAATGTGACAGAATTATGTCCAGAAGCGAGCGGCAGAATTATAGGCGTAAAAATGGGTTATGCTTCTATTGTGGTGATTCTGCTCATGTTATATATCGGCATGCTCTAAACGTACTAGGAAGGTTGACAAGTCTATTTCAATTGGCACTTTACAGTCCAAATTTATTTTGTCTGTAACCTTGATTTGTTCATTATCAGTTATTACCGTGGATGCCTATGTGGACTCTGGCGCCGCTCTGAGTCTTATGGACTGGTCCTTTGCCAGGCGCTGTGGGTTTGATTTAGAGCCTCTGGAAGTCCCTATACCTCTGAAGGGTATTGATTCTACACCTTTGGCTTGTAATAAACCACAGTTCTGGACGCAAGTGACTATGCGTATGACTCCAGACCATCAGGAGGTGATTCGCTTCCTTGTGTTGTACAATTTACATGATGTTTTGGTGCTTGGATTACCATGGTTACAGTCTCATAACCCAGTCCTTGACTGGAAAGCTATGTCTGTGTTAAGCTGGGGATGTCGGGGGGCTCATGGGGACACTCCTTTGGTGTCCATTTCGTCATCTATTCCATCTGAGATTCCGGCATTTTTGTCTGATTATCGTGATATTTTTGAAGAGCCTAAAATTGGTTTACTCCCTCCTCACAGGGATTGTGATTGCGCCATAGATCTGATTCCTGGCAGTAAATTTCCAAAGGGTCGTTTGTTTAACCTATCTGTACCTGAACATGCTGCTATGCGCGAGTATATTAAGGAGTCCCTGGAAAAGGGACATATTCGTCCTTCTTCATCACCTTTAGGAGCCGGTTTTTTCTTTGTCTCTAAAAAGGATGGCTCTCTGAGGCCTTGTATTGATTATCGACTCCTGAATAAAATTACAGTCAAATATCAGTATCCGTTGCCTTTGCTGACTGATTTGTTTGCTCGCATAAGGGGGGCTAAGTGGTTCTCTAAGATTGATCTTCGTGGGGCGTATAATTTGGTGCGAATTAAGCAGGGGGATGTGTTGTGAATTTGGATTCTGGGCTCCCCCGGTGGCCGCTTGTGGAATTGGACTTGTCATCCTCTTTCCTGTTTCACCTGGTTCCATCAGTAGTGGGTGTCGCTATTTAAGCTCATTTCTCTGGTGGTTTCTTGCCGGTCAACAATGTTATCTGATGCCTCTCAGTGCTTGTTCCTGCTTCTAGACAACTACTAGATAAGTTGGACTTTTGTCCATGTTTTGTTTTGCCTATTTGTTCCAGTTCATAGCTGAAGTTTTGTTACTGTGTCTGGAAAGCTCTCGTTGATCAGGGATTGCTACTCTGGCGTTATGAGTTAATGCCAGAGTTTAAGGTAATCTCTGGATGGTGTTTTGTTAGTGTTTTTCTGCTGACCATGAAAGTATACTATCTGTCTTCTGCTATCTAGTAAGCGGACCTCAAATTTGCTAAGACTATTTTCCTGCTGCGTTTGTTGTTTCATCTGAACTCACCGTCATTATATGTGGGGGGCTACTGTCTTCTTTGGAATATTTCTCTAGAGGTGAGCCAGGTCTTATATTTCCCTCTGCTAGTTATTTAGGTCTTAGGCCAGAGCTGGGCATCTAGCGATTAATAGGAAATGCTACCTGGCTATTTCTAGTTGCGCGACAGGCTTAGTTCATGGTCAGTATAGTTCCATCTTCCGAGAGCTTGTCCCTCTATAGGCTTGCTATGATCTCTGCCTGCAGAGATCATGACAGTTTGACCGGCCAATAAAGTGTTAAAGACCCAGGTTGAGAAAGGAGAGTTATAAGAAGTCTGCTGGAATTTTTTTTTTTTTTTTTTTTTTCCTCCAGTCTGCCTTGCTGCAGTCTTTTTTCTCTCTCTCCTCCTAATCTCTGTATGCTCTGTGTGCACCTGACAATAATGGATCTCCAGAGTGTAACTGCGGGTTTGAATAATCTCATCACGAAAGTACAAAATTTACAAGATTTTGTGGTACATGCTCCGGTATCTGAGCCGAGAATTCCTTTGCCGGAGTTCTTCACAGGGAATAGAGCTAGCTTCCAGAATTTCCAAAATAATTGTAAGCTTTATTTGTCCCTGAAGTCTCGTTCAGCTGGAGACCCTGCTCAGCAGGTTAGGATTGTGATTTCCTTGCTCAGGGGTGACCCTCAAGATTGGGCCTTCTCATTGCCAGCAGGGGATCCTGCGTTACGCGATGTGGATGCGTTTTTTCTGGCCTTGGGCTTGCTTTATGAGGAACCTCATTTGGAACTTCAGGCAGAAAAAACTTTGATGGCACTATCTCAGGGGCAAGACGAAGCTGAAGTTTTCTGCCAAAAATTCCGTAAATGGTCTGTGCTTACTCAGTGGAATGAGTGCGCCTTGGCGGCAACTTTCAGAGAAGGTCTCTCTGATGCCGTTAAGGATGTTATGGTGGGGTTCCCTTTGCCTGCAGGTCTGAATGAGTCCATGACAATGGCTATTCAGATTGATAGGCGTCTGCGGGAGCGCAAACCGGTGCACCATCTGGCGGTGTCTATGGAAAAGACGCCAGAAAGTATGCAGTGTGATAGAATTCTGTCCAGGAGCGAGCGACAGAATTTTAGACGGAAGAATGGATTGTGTTTCTATTGTGGGGATTCTACTCATGTTATATCAGCATGCTCTAGGCGTACAAAGAAGCTTGATAAGTCTGTTTCCATTGGCACCATTCAGTCTAAGTTTATTTTGTCTGTAACCCTGATTTGTTCTTTGTCATCCATTGCCACGGACGCCTATGTTGACTCTGGCGCCGCTCTGAGTCTTATGGATTGGTCCTTTGCCAATCGTTGTGGTTTTGATTTAGAGCCTTTGGAGACTCTTATTCCTCTGAAGGGGATTGACTCCACCCCATTGGCTAATAATAAACCACAATACTGGACACAAGTAACCATGCGTATCAATCCGGATCACCAGGAGATTATTCGTTTCCTGGTGCTGTATAATTTACATGACGATTTGGTACTGGGATTGCCATGGTTGCAGTCTCACAACCCAGTCTTGGACTGGAGAGCAATGTCTGTGTTGAGCTGGGGATGTAAGGGTATTCATGGGGACGTACCTTTGGTTTCTATTTCGTCGTCCATTCCCTCTGAAGTCCCTGAGTTCCTCTCTGATTATCAAGACGTCTTTGACGAACCCAAGCTTGGGTCGTTACCTCCGCACCGTGAGTGCGATTGTGCCATAGATTTGATACCGGGTTGTAAATATCCAAAGGGTCGTTTGTTTAATTTGTCTGTGCCGGAACATGCTGCTATGCGGGAATATATAAAGGAGTCTTTGGAAAAGGGACATATTCGTCCATCTTCTTCTCCCTTGGGAGCTGGGTTTTTCTTTGTCTCAAAAAAAGACGGCTCTTTGAGACCATGTATTGATTATCGGCTTCTGAATAAGATCACTGTTAAGTATCAATACCCATTGCCATTGCTTACTGATTTGTTTGCTCGTATAGAGGGTGCTAAGTGGTTCTCTAAAATTGATCTTCGTGGGGCGTATAATTTGGTGCGGATCAGGCAGGGGGATGAGTGGAAGACCGCATTTAATACGCCCGAGGGCCACTTTGAGTATTTGGTCATGCCTTTTGGTCTTTCTAATGCCCCTTCAGTTTTCCAGTCTTTTATGCATGATATTTTCCGCGATTTTCTGGATAAATTTATGATAATATATCTGGATGATATTCTGATTTTTTCTGATGACTGGGACTCTCATGTCCAGCAGGTCAGGAGAGTTTTTCAGGTTCTGCGGTCTAATTCTTTATGTGTGAAGGGGTCTAAGTGCGTTTTTGGGGTCCAGAAAATTTCCTTTTTGGGGTATATTTTTTCTCCCTCTTCCATTGAGATGGATCCCGTCAAGGTGCAAGCTATTTGTGACTGGACTCAGCCCTCCTCTCTTAAGGGTCTTCAGAGATTTTTGGGCTTTGCCAACTTTTACCGCCGATTTATTGCTGGTTTTTCGGATGTCGTTAAACCACTGACTGATTTGACCAGACAAGGCGCTGATGTTGCTAATTGGTCCCCTCATGCTGTAGAGGCCTTTCAGGAGCTTAAGCGCCGTTTTGCCTCTGCCCCTGTGTTGCGTCAGCCTGATGTGAATCTGCCTTTTCAGGTTGAGGTTGACGCTTCGGAGATCGGAGCTGGGGCAGTGTTGTCGCAGAAAGGTTCCGACTGCTCCGTCATTAGGCCTTGTGCCTTCTTTTCTCGCAAATTTTCGCCCGCAGAGCGGAATTATGATGTTGGGAATCGGGAGCTTTTGGCCATGAAGTGGGCGTTTGAGGAGTGGCGCCATTGGCTCGAGGGGGCTAGGCATCAGGTGGTGGTATTGACTGACCACAAAAATTTGATTTATCTTGAGACTGCCAGACGCCTGAATCCTAGACAGGCGCGCTGGTCTTTATTTTTTTCTCGCTTTAATTTTGTGGTGTCATACCTACCGGGTTCTAAGAATGTTAAGGCAGATGCCCTTTCTAGGAGTTTTGACCCGGACTCTCCTGGTAATTCTGAACCCACAGGTATCCTTAGGGAGGGAGTAATTTTGTCGGCCGTTTCTCCTGATCTGCGGCGGTCCTTGCAAGAGTTTCAGGCGGATAGACCGGATCGTTGTCCGCCTGATAGACTGTTTGTTCCGGATGATTGGACCAGCAGAGTCATCTCTGAGGTACATTCTTCTGCATTGGCAGGTCATCCCGGAATTTTTGGTACCAGGGATTTGGTGGCAAGATCCTTCTGGTGGCCTTCCCTGTCACGAGATGTGCGAGTCTTTGTGCAGTCATGTGACGTTTGTGCTCGGGCCAAGTCTTGTAGTTCTCGGGCTAGCGGACTGCTGTTGCCCTTGCCTATTCCTAAGAGGCCTTGGACACACATCTCGATGGATTTTATTTCAGATCTGCCTGTTTCCCAGAAGATGTCTGTCATCTGGGTGGTCTGTGACCGTTTCTCTAAAATGGTCCATTTGGTTCCTCTGCCCAAGTTGCCTTCTTCTTCTGAGTTGGTTCCTCTGTTTTTTCAGAATGTTGTCCGATTGCACGGTATTCCTGAGAATATTGTTTCTGACAGAGGTACCCAATTTGTGTCTAGATTTTGGCGGGCATTCTGTGCTAGGATGGGCATAGATTTGTCTTTTTCATCTGCTTTTCACCCTCAGACTAATGGCCAGACCGAGCGGACTAATCAGACCCTTGAGACATATCTGAGGTGTTTTGTCTCTGCTGACCAGGATGATTGGGTTGCTTTTTTGCCATTGGCAGAGTTCGCCCTCAATAATCGGGCCAGTTCTTCCACCTTGGTGTCCCCGTTTTTCTGTAATTCGGGGTTTCACCCTCGATTTTCCTCCGGTCAGGTGGAATCCTCGGATTGTCCTGGAGTGGATGCGGTGGTGGAGAGATTGCATCACATCTGGGGGCAGGTTATGGACAATTTGAAGTTGTCCCAGGAGAAGACTCAGCGTTTTGCCAACCGTCATCGTCGTGTTGGTTCTCGGCTTTGTGTTGGAGATTTAGTGTGGTTGTCTTCTCGTTTTGTCCCTATGAGGGTCTCTTCTCCTAAGTTTAAACCTCGGTTCATCGGCCCTTATAGAATATTGGAGATTCTTAATCCTGTTTCTTTCCGTTTGGACCTCCCTGCGTCCTTTTCCATTCATAACGTTTTTCATCGGTCGTTATTGCGCAGGTATGAGGTACCTGTTGTACCTTCAGTTGAGCCTCCTGCTCCGGTGTTGGTTGAGGGTGAGTTGGAGTACGTTGTGGAGAAAATTTTGGACTCTCGTGTTTCCAGACGGAAACTCCAGTATCTGGTCAACTGGAAGGGTTACGGCCAGGAGGATAATTCTTGGGTCAATGCATCTGATGTTCATGCTTCTGATCTTGTTCGTGCCTTCCATAGGGCTCATCCTGGTCGCCCTGGTGGATCTGGTGAGGGTTCGGTGCCCCCTCCTTGAGGGGGGGGTACTGTTGTGAATTTGGATTCTGGGCTCCCCCGGTGGCCGCTTGTGGAATTGGACTTGTCATCCTCTTTCCTGTTTCACCTGGTTCCATCAGTAGTGGGTGTCGCTATTTAAGCTCATTTCTCTGGTGGTTTCTTGCCGGTCAACAATGTTATCTGATGCCTCTCAGTGCTTGTTCCTGCTTCTAGACAACTACTAGATAAGTTGGACTTTTGTCCATGTTTTGTTTTGCCTATTTGTTCCAGTTCACAGCTGAAGTTTTGTTACTGTGTCTGGAAAGCTCTCGTTGATCAGGGATTGCTACTCTGGCGTTATGAGTTAATGCCAGAGTTTAAGGTAATCTCTGGATGGTGTTTTGTTAGTGTTTTTCTGCTGACCATGAAAGTATACTATCTGTCTTCTGCTATCTAGTAAGCGGACCTCAAATTTGCTAAGACTATTTTCCTGCTGCGTTTGTTGTTTCATCTGAACTCACCGTCATTATATGTGGGGGGCTACTGTCTTCTTTGGAATATTTCTCTAGAGGTGAGCCAGGTCTTATATTTCCCTCTGCTAGTTATTTAGGTCTTAGGCCAGAGCTGGGCATCTAGCGATTAATAGGAAATGCTACCTGGCTATTTCTAGTTGCGCGACAGGCTTAGTTCATGGTCAGTATAGTTCCATCTTCCGAGAGCTTGTCCCTCTATAGGCTTGCTATGATCTCTGCCTGCAGAGATCATGACAGGGATGAGTGGAAAACTGCATTTAATACGCCTGAGGGCCATTTTGAGTATTTGGTAATGCCTTTCGGCCTTTCTAATGCACCTTCTGTCTTTCAGTCCTTAATGCATGATATTTTCCGTGAATACTTGGATAAATTTATGATAGTGTACTTGGATGATATTTTGATTTTTTCTGATGACTGGGAGTCTCATGTTCAGCAGGTCAGGAGGGTTTTTCAGGTTTTGCGGGAGAATTCTTTGTGTGTAAAGGGTTCAAAGTGTGTTTTTGGGGTTCAAAAAATTTCCTTTTTGGGGTACATTTTTTCCCCTTCTTCTATTGAGATGGACCCTGTCAAGGTTCGGGCTATTTACGACTGGACGCAGCCTACTTCTCTGAAGAGTCTCCAGAAATTCTTGGGCTTTGCTAATTTTTATCGTCGATTTATAGCTGGTTTTTCTGGTGTTGCTAAACCTCTGACGGATTTGACTAAAAAGGGTGCTGATGTTGCCAATTGGTCCCCTGCTGCCGTGGAGGCCTTTCGGGAGCTTAAGCGCCGCTTTTTGTCTGCCCCTGTGTTGCGCCAGCCTGATGTTTCTCTTCCCTTTCAGGTTGAGGTCGATGCTTCCGAGATCGTAGCGGGGGCGGTTTTGTCGCAGAAAAGTTCCGACTGCTCAGTGATGAGACCTTGTGCGTTCTTTTCGCGAAAATTTTCGGCCGCCGAGCGAAACTATGATGTTGGTAATCGGGAGCTTTTGGCCATGAAGTGGGCATTTGAGGAGTGGCGTCATTGGCTTGAGGGTGCCAAACATCAGGTGGTGGTTTTGACTGATCACAAGAATTTAATTTATTTGGAGTCTGCCAGGCGCCTGAATCCTAGACAGGCACGTTGGTCGTTGTTCTTTTCCCGGTTTAATTTTGTGGTCTCGTACTTACCGGGTTCTAGGAATGTGAAGGCAGATGCTCTTTCTAGGAGTTTTGAGCCTGACTCTCCTGGGAATTCTGAACCTGCTGGTGTCCTTAAGGATGGAGTGGTTTTGTCTGCTGTCTCTCCAGATTTGCGACGTGCTTTGCAAGAATTTCAGGCGGATAGACCTGATCGTTGTCCGTCTGGTAGACTGTTTGTTCCTGACGAGTGGACCACTAGAGTCATCTCGGAAGTTCATTCTTCTACTCTGGCAGGTCATCCGGGAATTTTTGGCACCAGAGATTTGGTGGCTAGATCCTTCTGGTGGCCTTCCCTGTCTCGAGATGTGCGTGTTTTTGTGCAGTCTTGTGATGTGTGTGCTCGGGCCAAGCCTTGTTGTTCTAGGGCTAGTGGGTTGTTGTTGCCCTTGCCTATTCCGAAGAGGCCTTGGACGCACATCTCTATGGACTTTATCTCGGATCTCCCTGTTTCTCAGAAGATGTCTGTCATCTGGGTGGTGTGTGACCGTTTTTCTAAAATGGTTCATTTGGTGCCATTGCCTAAGTTGCCTTCCTCATCTGAGTTGGTCCCTCTGTTTTTTCAAAATGTGGTTCGCTTGCATGGTATTCCGGAAAACATCGTTTCTGACAGGGGTACCCAGTTCGTGTCTAGATTTTGGCGGGCAGTCTGTGCCAGGTTGGGCATTGATTTGTCTTTTTCATCTGCATTCCATCCTCAGACCAATGGCCAGACGGAACAAACTAATCAAACTTTGGAGACTTATTTGAGGTGTTTTGTGTCTGCGGATCAGGATGATTGGGTTGCCTTTCTGCCGTTGGCGGAGTTTGCTCTTAATAATCGGGCTAGTTCTGCCACTTTGGTTTCTCCTTTCTTTTGCAATTCAGGGTTTCATCCGCGTTTTTCATCTGGTCAGGTTGAATCTTCGGATTGTCCTGGAGTGGATGCGGTAGTGGATCGGTTGCATCAGATTTGGGGACAAGTGGTGGATAATTTGGAATTGTCCCAGGAGAGGACTCAGCAGTTTGCTAACCGCCGTCGTCGTGTTGGCCCCCACCTTCGTGTTGGGGACTTGGTGTGGTTGTCTTCCCGTTTTGTCCCTATGAGGGTTTCTTCTCCTAAATTTAAGCCTCGGTTCATCGGTCCTTATAGGATTTTGGAGATTCTTAACCCTGTCTCCTTTCGTTTGGACCTCCCGGCATCTTTCGCTATCCATAATGTGTTCCATCGGTCGCTGTTGCGGAGATATGAGGTACCGGTGGTTCCTTCTACTGAACCTCCTGCTCCTGTGCTGGTGGAGGGTGAATTGGAATACGTGGTAGAAAAGATCTTGGACTCCCGTATTTCCAGACGGAGACTTCAATATCTGGTTAAATGGAAGGGCTATGGTCAGGAAGATAATTCTTGGGTAACTGCCTCTGATGTTCATGCCTCGGATTTGGTTTGTGCCTTTCATAGGGCTCATCCAGATCGCCCTGGCGGTTCTTGTGAGGGTTCGGTGCCCCCTCCTTAAGGGGAGGGTACTGTTGTGTATCCGCTTTTTGGGCTCCCCTGGTGGTTGCTGGTGGTATTGGTGACTTGTTTGCACTTTGCTGCTTCTGTTCACCTGCTTCCATCAGCGTTTGGGAGTTTCCTATTTAGCCTTGCTCTCCAGTCATTTCCTTGCCGGTCATCATTGTAACCAGAGCCTTCGGTTGCATGTTCCTGCTACTAGTCTGCTGATCAGCTAAGTGGACTTTGTCCTTTTGTTTTGTATCTTTTGCCCAGTTTGCAGTTTTTGGAATTCTCTGTAGCTGGAAGCTCTTGCGGGCTGAAATTGCCACTCCTGTGTCATGAGTTGACACAGGAGTCTTAAAGTAATTTCAGGATGGTTTTTGAAAGGGTTTTCAGTTGACCGTGAAGTCCTCTTTTGTATCCTTCTGCTATCTAGTAAGTGGACCTCTCTTTGCTAAATCTACTTTCATACTGTGTATGTCTTTTCCTCTTAATTCACCGTTATTACATATGGGGGGCTGCTATCATCTTTTGGGGTATTTCCCTAGAGGTAAGCCAGGTCTGTTTCTTCCTCTACCAGGCGTAGTTAGTCCTCCGGCTGGCGCGTGGCATTTAGGAAGCCGTAGGTATGCTCCCTGGCTACTCTTAGTTGTGTGGTAGATTTAGCTCACGGTCAACTCGAGTTTCCATCACCCGAGAGCTCGTTCGTTATTTATATGTTTCTTACGTTCCCTTGCCATTGGGAACCATGACACCCTACACCTGGACTGAGGACTGCTACCATCAGTAAACCAGGTAAAATACTTTGCAAACTTGTGTCCTCGTTCTTTGTGCATTCATCGGCTTACACCATCTTGCCATACACTTCAGAAGCCTTGGGGACCCCGCTTCACCTGTGGGAAGCATCACCATCTTGCTGCATACCATCACCCCAGAGGACCCCTTTAAGCAGCGTCGGTCCCAACTGACCAAACAGCACAGGTGGCGTCACAAACATAGACATTACAAATCCCCTTAAAGACCTTTCCCTTTAATTGGATGCCCAGGGCCACGGACCGGTTTGCAGCCACCGTGACATCCCCTTTAAGACCGGACCTGGTACCGAATACTCCGCTGCCATGGTTGAGGCGCTCCATTATTATCTGTTCGCCATAGCCTTTGCCAGAATCTTAATATCTGCTGTAAGGAGTGAAATTGGTCTATAAGACTCCGACAGCTGCAGGTCCTTTTCCGCTTTGGGGATAACCACAGCAATGGCCTCCCTCATAGAAGCTGGCAACATTCTTTGTTCTTCCTTAATTGGAAACAAACCCAGTGTGTTTCCCCAGCTAAAAATCTTACTAAAGGCCAGTCTTCTTGCAAAGAGGTACTGCAGGTCCAATACTGCCAGAAAATACAATCTACACTAAAGAAGAACTCATTCCCAAACGCGGGTTAAAAAATACATTTTTATTAATACACAATATCAAAAATACATAATCATGTTCAAAATAATATAATAACAATGTACCATAGGGGGGAGCACACAGGGACAGAAATACGAGTGGGACACCTGGAAATAGCAGAGCAGCATGCAGACAACAACCTGAAAAAATAGACTTCTATCAAAGGGGTATATTGTGCAAAGGTTTTTTTCTTTTAATATATAATATATATAAATGCTATTAAACCTAAAGTTCTAGTGCAAAATATATATATATATCTATCTACTATATAATTGTCTAAGGGTCACTTCCGTCTTTCTGTCTGTCCTTTCTGTCACGGATATTCATTCGCTGATTGGTGGCGGCAACCATGACAGGCAAAACAGCCACGACCAATCAGCGACGGGCACAGTCCGCGGGAAAAATGGCTACTCCTTCCTCCCCGCAGTCAGTGCCTGCTCCATACTCCCCTCCAGTCTGCCCTCACACAGGGTTAATGGCAGCGGTAACGGACCTCGTTATGCCGCAGTGTAATGCACTCCGTTACCGCTGCTATTAACCCTGTGCGACCAACTTTTTACTATTCATGCTGCCTATGCAGCATGAATAGTAAAACGATCTAATGTTAAAAATAATAAAAAAAATAAAAAATCGTTATATACTCACCGTCCGTCGGCCCCCGGATCGATAGGCCTTTCCCGTTAGCGACGCTCCAGTAACCGGTCCATGCTGCTGTCAGGACTCTGAACATTTTTTACCTTTTCTGCATTACTGCCCTTTTCCAACATGGCGTCTTTGGTCTCATGTGCACTTGTCTTCCTGCTATAAAACTCCACCCCAGCCTTCAGTCTGTGCTAGATTATTCTGCTTTGCATCCAGCTCCTGATTACTCCCTGGCCATGCACCTGCTCCTGTGAACCTGTGTTGGAGATCCTGCCACTCTGCTCTGAGTTCCTGCTGCATACACCAGTGTTCAGTAATCCTCTTTCATCTGCTGCTCGTGTTACTTCCATCTGCATTTGCTGGACATGTAAGCTGTTTGCTGCTCTGCAAAACCTGAGACTATTAACCAGGCCTCCTGTTGTGAATTAGACTTTTTGGCTCCCTCTTGGTGGTTACTAGTGATATGACTCTGGGATTGTCTTTCCTCAGTTTGGCACCCACCTGGGTCGTTAGTCCAGGGGTGTTGCTATATAAGCTTCCTGGATCCTTAGTCCAGTGCCTGGCATCGTTGTAATCAGATCCTTTCTGTTTGCTCCTGTCTGCTGGTCCTGGTTCGTGCAAAATTAAGCTAAGTCTTGCTTCTTGTTTTTTGGTTATTTGCTTGCTCTCATTTTTGTCCAGCTTGTACTAAATGTGATTCCTGACCTTGCTGGAAGCTCTAGGGGGCTGGTGTTCTCCCCCCGGGCCGTTAGACGGTTCGGGGGTTCTTGAATATCCAGCGTGGATATTTTGATAGGGTTTTTGCTGACCATATAAGTCATCTTACTATATTCTGCTATTAGCTAGTGGGCCTCTCTTTGCTAAATACCTAGCTCATTCTTACGTTTGTCTTTTCCTCTTACCTCACCGTTATTATTTGTTGGGGGCTTGTATCCAACTTTTGGGGTCTTTTCTCTGGAGGCAAGAAAGGTCTTTCTTTTCCCTTCTAGGGTTAGTTAGTTCTCCGGCTGGCGCGAGACGTCTAGAACCAACGTAGGCACGTTCCCCGGCTGCTGCTATTTGTGGTGCTAGGATTAGATATATGGTCAGCTCAGTTACCACTGCCCTATGAGCTGGTTTTTTGTGTTTGCAGACTTAGTAATTATTTCTGAGACCCTCTGCCATTGGGGTCATAACAGTATGCCAGGCCAACATTGAATGTTTAATGTATTGCAGAAGTGGGATAATAAGAAAGGAAATTCTGAGTTTTTTTTTTTTTTTCCTCTCTTCCTCCCCTTTACCTCTGAGTGGCTTGTGCTTGCTGCAGACATGAATGTCCAGACCTTGATTACAAGTGTAGACCAGCTTGCTGCTCGTGTGCAGGGCATACAAGATTTTGTTACCAGTAGTCCTATGTCTGAACCTAAAATACCTATTCCTGAACTGTTCTCTGGAGACCGATTTAAGTTTAGGAATTTCAGGAATAATTGTAAATTGTTTCTATCTCTGAGACCCCGTTCATCTGGAGATTCAGCTCAGCAAGTTAAAATTGTTATCTCTTTTTTACGGGGCGACCCTCAGGATTGGGCTTTCTCGCTAGCGCCAGGAGATCCGGCATTGGCAAATATTGATGCGTTTTTTCTGGCGCTCGGATTGCTTTACGAGGAACCCAATCTTGAAATTCAGGCAGAAAAAGCCTTGCTGGCTATTTCTCAGGGCCAGGATGAAGCTGAAGTGTATTGCCAAAAATTTCGGAAATGGTCCATGCTTACTCAGTGGAATGAGTGTGCTCTGGCCGCAAATTTCAGAAATGGCCTTTCTGAAGCCATTAAGAATGTGATGGTGGGTTTCCCCATTCCTACAAGTCTGAATGATTCCATGGCGCTGGCTATTCAAATTGACCGGCGTGTGCGGGAGCGCAAAACCGCTAATCCTCTGGTGGTGTTGTCTGAACAAACACCTGATTTAATGCAATGTGATAGAATTCAGACTAGAAATGAGCGGAAAAATCATAGACGTCAGAATGGGTTGTGTTTTTACTGTGGTGATTCTACACATGTTATATCAGCATGCTCTAAACGCCTAACAAGGGTTGTTAGTCCTGTCGCCATTGGTAATTTGCAACCTAAATTTATTTTGTCTGTGACTTTAGTTTGCTCATTGTCTTCTTACCCTGTTATGGCGTTTGTGGATTCAGGCGCTGCCCTGAGTCTTATGGATCTGTCATTTGCCAAGCGTTGTGGTTTTGTTCTTGAACCGTTGGTAAATCCTATTCCTCTTAGAGGTATTGATGCTACGCCATTGGCGGAAAATAAACCGCAGTTTTGGACGCAGGTAACCATGTGCATGACTCCTGAACATCGGGAGGTGATTCGTTTTCTTGTTCTGCATAAAATGCATGATTTGGTCGTTTTGGGTCTGCCATGGTTACAGACCCACAATCCAGTCTTGGATTGGAAGGCAATGTCTGTGTCAAGTTGGGGCTGTCAGGGAATTCATGCTGATTCTCCGCCGGTGTCTATTGCTTCCTCTACTCCTTCGGAAGTTCCTGAGTATTTGTCTGATTATCAGGATGTATTCAGCGAGTCCAGGTCCAGTGCTCTGCCTCCTCATAGGGACTGTGACTGCGCCATAGATTTGATTCCAGGTAGTAAATTTCCTAAGGGAAGACTATTTAATCTGTCTGTACCTGAGCATGCCGCAATGCGTTCGTATATCAAGGAGTCTCTGGAGAAGGGGCATATCCGTCCATCCTCTTCCCCTCTCGGTGCGGGATTCTTTTTTGTGGCCAAGAAGGACGGATCTTTGAGACCTTGTATTGACTATCGGCTTCTGAATAAAATCACTGTTAAATTTCAGTATCCTTTGCCTCTGTTGTCGGACTTGTTTGCCCGGATTAAAGGTGCCAAGTGGTTCACCAAGATAGATCTTCGTGGTGCGTACAACCTTGTGCGCATTAAGCAAGGAGATGAATGGAAGACTGCATTTAATACGCCCGAAGGTCATTTTGAGTACTTGGTGATGCCTTTTGGGCTCTCTAATGCTCCCTCAGTGTTTCAGTCCTTTATGCATGATATTTTCCGGAAGTATCTGGATAAATTTATGATTGTTTATCTGGATGATATTCTGGTTTTCTCTGAAGATTGGGACTCACATGTGGAGCAGGTCAGGATGGTGTTTCAGGTTTTGCGTGAGAATGCTTTGTTTGTTAAGGGCTCAAAGTGTCTCTTTGGAGTACAGAAGGTTCCCTTTTTGGGGTTTATTTTTTCCCCTTCTGCTGTGGAGATGGACCCAGTCAAGGTCCGAGCTATTCATGATTGGACTCAACCCACGTCAGTTAAGAGTCTTCAGAAGTTCTTGGGTTTTGCTAACTTCTACCGTCGTTTTATTGCTAATTTTTCTAGCGTTGTTAAACCTTTGACGGATATGACCAAGAAAGGTTCTGATGTTGCTAACTGGGCTCCTGCAGCCGTGGAGGCGTTCCAAGAGTTGAAGCGCCGGTTTACTTCAGCGCCTGTTTTGTGCCAGCCTGATGTCTCACTTCCCTTTCAGGTCGAAGTGGACGCTTCTGAGATTGGGGCAGGGGCCGTTTTGTCGCAGAGAGGCCCTGGTTGCTCGGTAATGAGACCATGTGCTTTCTTCTCTAGGAAGTTTTCGCCTGCTGAGCAGAATTATGATGTTGGCAATCGGGAGTTGCTGGCCATGAAGTGGGCATTTGAGGAGTGGCGTCATTGGCTCGAGGGTGCTAAGCATCGTGTGGTGGTCTTGACTGATCACAAAAATTTGATGTATCTCGAGTCTGCTAAACGCCTGAATCCTAGACAGGCCCGCTGGTCATTGTTTTTCTCCCGTTTTGACTTTGTGGTCTCGTATTTACCAGGTTCAAAGAATGTGAAGGCTGATGCTCTTTCAAGGAGCTTTGTGCCTGACTCTCCTGGAGTCGCAGAACCAGTTGGTATTCTTAAAGAGGGAGTTATCTTGTCAGCCATTTCTCCTGATTTGCGACGTGTGTTGCAGAGATTTCAGGCTGGTAGACCTGACTCTTGTCCACCTGACAGACTGTTTGTTCCTGATAAGTGGACTAGCAGAGTCATTTCCGAGGTTCATTCCTCGGTGTTGGCAGGGCATCCGGGAATTTTTGGCACCAGAGATCTGGTGGCTAGGTCCTTTTGGTGGCCTTCCTTGTCACGGGATGTGCGGTCATTTGTGCAGTCCTGTGGGACTTGTGCTCGAGCTAAGCCTTGCTGTTCTCGTGCCAGCGGGTTGCTCTTGCCCTTGCCTGTCCCGAAGAGGCCTTGGACACACATTTCCATGGATTTCATTTCAGATCTCCCGGTGTCTCAGGGCATGTCTGTCATCTGGGTGGTATGTGATCGCTTTTCTAAAATGGTCCATTTGGTGCCTTTGCCTAAGCTGCCTTCCTCTTCCGATCTGGTTCCTGTGTTCTTTCAGAATGTGGTTCGTTTACACGGCATTCCTGAGAATATTGTGTCTGACAGAGGATCCCAGTTTGTTTCCAGGTTCTGGCGATCCTTTTGTGCTAGGATGGGCATTGATTTGTCGTTTTCGTCTGCCTTTCATCCTCAGACTAATGGACAAACAGAGCGAACTAATCAGACTCTGGAGGCTTATTTGAGGTGTTTTGTTTCGGCAGATCAGGATGATTGGGTGACCTTCTTGCCGTTGCCTGAGTTTGCCCTTAATAATCGGGCTAGTTCCGCTACTTTGGTTTCGCCATTTTTCTGCAACTCTGGTTTCCACCCTCGTTTTTCCTCGGGACATGTGGAGCCTTCTGACTGTCCTGGGGTAGATTCTGTGGTGGATAGGTTGCAGTAGATCTGGAATCATGTGGTGGACAACTTAAAGTTGTCACAGGAGAAGGCTCAGCGTTTTGCCAACCGCCGCCGCGGTGTGGGTCCCCGACTTCGTGTTGGGGATTTGGTATGGCTGTCTTCTCGATTTGTTCCGATGAAGGTCTCCTCTCCTAAATTTAAGCCTCGCTTCATCGGTCCTTACAAGATATTGGAAATCCTTAATCCTGTGTCCTTTCGCTTGGATCTTCCGGTGTCGTTTGCCATTCACAACGTGTTCCATAGGTCTTTGTTGCGGCGGTACGTTGTACCTGTGGTTCCTTCTGTTGAGCCTCCTGCTCCGGTGTTGGTTGAGGGCGAGTTGGAGTACGTGGTGGAGAAGATCTTGGATTCTCGTCTCTCCAGACGGAGGCTTCAGTATCTGGTCAAGTGGAAGGGCTATGGTCAGGAGGATAATTCCTGGGTGGTTGCCTCTGATGTGCATGCGGCCGATTTAGTTCGTGCCTTTCACGCTGCTCATCCTGATCGCCCTGGTGGTCTTGGTGAGGGTTCGGTGACCCCTCCTTAAGGGGGGGGGTACTGTTGTGAATTAGACTTTTTGGCTCCCTCTTGTGGTTACTAGTGATATGACTCTGGGATTGTCTTTCCTCAGTTTGGCACCCACCTGGGTCGTTAGTCCAGGGGTGTTGCTATATAAGCTTCCTGGATCCTTAGTCCAGTGCCTGGCATCGTTGTAATCAGATCCTTTCTGTTTGCTCCTGTCTGCTGGTCCTGGTTCGTGCAAAATTAAGCTAAGTCTTGCTTCTTGTTTTTTGGTTATTTGCTTGCTCTCATTTTTGTCCAGCTTGTACTAAATGTGATTCCTGACCTTGCTGGAAGCTCTAGGGGGCTGGTGTTCTCCCCCCGGGCTGTTAGACGGTTCGGGGGTTCTTGAATATCCAGCGTGGATATTTTGATAGGGTTTTTGCTGACCATATAAGTCATCTTACTATATTCTGCTATTAGCTAGTGGGCCTCTCTTTGCTAAATACCTAGCTCATTCTTACGTTTGTCTTTTCCTCTTACCTCACCGTTATTATTTGTTGGGGGCTTGTATCCAACTTTTGGGGTCTTTTCTCTGGAGGCAAGAAAGGTCTTTCTTTTCCCTTCTAGGGTTAGTTAGTTCTCCGGCTGGCGCGAGACGTCTAGAACCAACGTAGGCACGTTCCCCGGCTGCTGCTATTTGTGGTGCTAGGATTAGATATATGGTCAGCTCAGTTACCACTGCCCTATGAGCTGGTTTTTTGTGTTTGCAGACTTAGTAATTATTTCTGAGACCCTCTGCCATTGGGGTCATAACAGCCTCCCTGGTTGAGCTAAGATATGATTTGAACTGCCTTATAGCATATCTATCTGCGTCTGGACTAAGTCAAGGATCTATTCGTGTCAAGTTTCCTCAAGAATAACTGTGCTTCATAGACTTTCTGTTTGTTTGCATCTACCTCTGAAGTTTCCTATTGGCTGCTAAGCTGCGTTTATTATTTGCACCAAGTGTTGTGGACTTGAGTTTCTCTCTGCACCTGTTTGAATCACCGTGTGATAATATAAACTTTACCACTTATAAAACTGTGTCCTGTTGTCTTGTTCCACGCAAAGAGTCTCCTGAATTATCCCCTATAATTATTACAGCTGCGATCTCGCGAATGATGACGTAGTGGTCTTGCGAGACCGCTACCTCATCATCTCGCGAGACCGCAATGCACTCTTGAGACCGGAGCGCACAAGCAGCGTCGGTAACCGCTTCGCTTGGATCTGGGGGCTCCGGAAGGTGAGTATATAACTATTTTTTTTTTTTTTTTTAACAGGGATATGATGCCCACATTGCTATATACTACGTGGGCTGGGCAATATACTTCATGGGCTGGGCAATATACTACGTGGCTGGGCAATATACTACATGGGCTGTGCTATATACTACATGGCTGGGCAATATACTACATGGGCTGGGCAATATACTACGTGGGCTGTGCTATATACTACATGGGCTGGGCAATATACTACGTGGCTGGGCAATATACTACGTGGCTGGGCAATATACTACATGGGCTGTGCTATATACTACGTGGGCTGTGCAATATACTACGTGGCTGGGCAATATACTAAGTGGCTGGGCAATATACTACGTGGGCTGCCCAATGTACTACGTGGGCTGCGCAATGTACAACGTGGGCTGCACAATGTACAACGTGGGCTGCGCAATGTACAACGTGGGCTGCGCAATATACAACGTGGGCTGCGCAATATACTATGTGGGCTGCGCAATATACTATGTGGGCTGCGCAATATACTATGTGGGCTGCGCAATATACTACGTGGGCTGCGCAATGTACTACGTGGACTGCGCAATGTACTACATGGGCTGCGCAATGTACTGCGTTGGCTGCGCAATGTACTGTGTTGGCTGCGCAATGTACTGCGTGGCTGCGCAATATACTGCGTGGGCTGCGCAATGTACTATGTGGGCTGCGCAATATACAACGTGGGCTGCGCTATGTACTACGTGGGCTGTGCAATATACAACGTGGGCTGCGCAATATACTACGTGGGCTGCGCAATGTACTGCATTGGCTGCGCAATGTACTGCGTTGGCTGCGCAATGTACTGCGTTGGCTGCACAATGTACTGCGTAGCTGTGCAATATACTACGTGGGCTGCACAATATACTATGTGGGCTGCGCAATGTACTACGTGGGCTGCGCAATGTACTACGTGGGCTGCGCAATATACAACGTGGGCTGCGCAATATACTACGTGGGCTGCGCAATGTACTACGTGGGCTGCGCAATGTACTACGTGGGCTGCGCAATGTACTGCGTTGGCTGCGCAATGTACTGCGTGGGCTGTGCTATACACTACGCATACATATTCTAGAATACCCTATGCATTAGAATCGGGCCACCATCTAGTATATATAAATATGTGTAAAAAAAAAAAAATTAAATATACAAGACTCTCACAGCATATCTCTTTGCAATGGCAGAAGCAAAGATATATATATAAAGTGCAATGTCACAGATTCCAGACCAAGGGTCCTGTGGATGTTGTCAAAACGTGAATGATACAAGACAGCAAGTCAAATTAAGCACTGCATATTTACCTCTAGAGTATAGGTATCCAGGTGCCCAACACAATGACGAAGCTCCCATAGCGACACGTACGTCAGGTGTGGTGGGCACCTGGATACCTATACTCTAGAGCAGTGTTCCCCAACTCCGGTCCTCAAGAGCCACCAACAGGTCATGTTTTTAGGATTTCCTTAGTATTGTACAGGTGATTGAATGCTTGGCTGTGCAGGTGATGCAATTATCACCTGTGTAATACTAAGGAAATCCTGAAAACATGACCTGTTGGTGGCTCTTGAGGAACGGAGTTGGGGAACACTGCTCTAGAGGTAAATATGCAGTGCTTAATTTGACTTGCTGTTTTGTATCATTCATGTTTTGACAACATCCACAGGACCCTTGGTCTGGAATATGTGACATTGCACTTTATATATATATCTTTGTTTCTGCCATTGCAAAGGGATATGCTGTGAGAGTCTTGTAAAAAAATTTTTTTACACACATATATATATATATATATATATATATATATATACATACATATATGTATATATTTTGCACTAGCACTTTAGGTTTAATAGCAGTTATATGATATATATATAAAAAAAAAACTTTCACACAATATACCCCTTTGATAGCAGTCTATTTTTTCAGGTTGTTGTCTGCATGCTGCTCTGCTATTTCCAGGTGTCCCACTTGTATTTCCGTCCCTGTGTGCTCCCCCCTATGGTACATTGTTATTATATTATTTTGAACATGATTATGTATTTTGTATATTGTGTATTAATAAAAATGTATTTTTTAACCCGCGTTTGGGAATGAGTTATCCTTCTTTGGTGTTGATTGTAGTTTTTTCTGTTTCTTCCAGGAGGGTTTTTTTGACAGCAGGACTGAAGGATTTTTTTGGGTGTCATATACTGCCAGAAAATAGTAAAATTTTACTGTAGGTGAAACAGAAAGACCGAGGCTGAATACCTCAAGTTGGTCAGTAGAAAGCGTGCGTTGACATACAGTAGGTACGGAAAGTATTTAGACCCCTTTAAATTTTTCACTCTTTGTTTCATTGCAGCCATTTGGTAAATTCAAAAAAGTTCATTTTCGTTCTCATTAATGTACACTCTGCACCCCATCTTGACTGAAAAAAACCCCCAGAAATGTAGTAATTTTTGCAAATTTTTTTAAAACAGAAAAACTGAAATATCACATGATCATAAGTATTCAGACCCTTTGCTCAGTATTGAGTTGAAGCACCTTCTGAGCTAGTACAGCCATGAGTCTTCTTGGGAATGATGTAATGTGAAGTTTTTCACACCTGGATTTGGGGATCCTCTGCCATTCTTCCTTGCAGATCCTCTCCAGTTCCATCAGGTTGGATGGTGAATGTTGGTGGACAGCCATTTTCAGGTCTCGCCAGAGATGCTCAATTGGATTTAGGTCAGGGCTCTGGCTGGGCTAGTCAAGAATGGCCACAGAGTTGTGCTCTCCTTTGTTATTTCAGCTGTGTGCTTAGGGTCATTATCTTCTTGGAAGGTGAACCTTCGGCAAAGTCTGAGGACCAGAGCACTCTGGAAGAGGTTTTCATCCAGGATATCTCTGTATTTGGCAGCATTCATGTTTCCTTCCATGATAACCAGTTGTCCTGTCCCTGCAGCTGAAAAACACCCCCATAGCATGATGCTGCCACCACATTTCACTGTTGGGATTGTATTGGGCAGGTGATGAGCAGTGCCTGGTTTTCTCCACACATACCGCTTAGAATTATCACCAAAAAGGTCTGTCTTCGTCTCATCAGACCAGAGAATCTTATTTCTCATAGTCTGGGAGTCCTTCATGTGTTTTTTTAGCAAACTCTGTGCGGGCTTTCATATGTCTTGCACTGAGGAGAGGCTTCTCTGCTGTATCTGTGTATCATGAATTGTGGTATGTGTAAAGCGACCCACTGAGACTCTTTCACCAGGGGCCCATGAAAACCTAGAGCCGGCCTTGGGTGTAGCACTTAATTTGTTTGGGCTTGCATGGAGATAGGGTATAGGAGGGGCTTAATACTGTTAGTACTAGATAAACATGGAGCTGGGACTTAAGGTACCGTCACACTAAACGATATCGCTAGCGATCCGTGACGTTGCAGCGTCCTGGATAGCGATATCGTTGTGTTTGACACGCAGCAGCGATCAGGATCCTGCTGTGATATCGCTGGTCGTTGATTAAAGTTCAGAACTTTATTTGGTCGTCAGATCGCCGTGTATCGTTGTGTTTGACAGCAAAAGCAACGATACCAGCGATGTTTTACAATGGTAACCAGGGTAAATATCGGGTTACTAAGCGCAGGGCCGCGCTTAGTAACCCGATGTTTACCCTGGTTACCAGTGTAAAATGTAAAAAAACAAACAGTACATACTCACCTTCGCGTCCCCTTCCTGCACTGACTGAGCGCTGGCCGTAAAGTGAAAGCACAGCACAGCGGTGACGTCACCGCTCTGCTGTTAGGGCCGGCACTCACAGTCAGTGCAGGAAGCGGACGCCGGGGGACGCGAAGGTGAGTATGTACTGTTTGGTTTTTTACATTTTACACTGGTAACCAGGGTAAACATCAGGTTACTAAGCGCGGCCCTGCGCTTAGCAACCCGATGTTTACCCTGGTTACCCAGGAACCTCGGCATCGTTGGTCGCTGGAGAGCTGTCTGTGTGACAGCTCTCCAGCGACCAAACAGCGACGCTGCAGCGATCGGCATCGTTGTCTGTATCGCTGCAGCGTCGCTTAGTGTGACGGTACCTTAAATCTAATCATTGCAAAGAAAGAGGTCCTGCAGCAGTTGTAGCTGAAGTCTGTATTTTAAAACTTTTAGCTGCTGCAGAACCTCTTTGAGAAGGATGAAGCTTTATGCAATCAGAGAGAAGTTCTGCAGCAGCTGAGCTACAGTATGTGGAATGAAATTTCAGCATCTGCAAAATGTAAAAATATTAAAACATGACTTTTAATAGCGACATTAAAAATATCTAAGATCAAAAAACATCAAAAATAAAAAGGGGAGGATAGAAGGGGGACAACAAGGGGGGCACAGGTTTCAGGCTCAGAAGCCCTTAGTCCTGACCAGGTATATGTTCAAGAATGGTCTAACATAAATTATCAGGCCTTTTTTGGTGATACATTAGGAAATGTCTCGACAGGCTATAGTTGATGGCTCCATTTTATATGTTGTGCCAGTGGCTGTTCATTCTGCTGTGGACCTGCTGCGTCCCACATATTGGAGACTTCACCCACATTCCAACTGGTAGAAAATGAATGATGTGCCACAGGTCAGATGTTGGTAAACCTCTAAAGTTTCTTCACGCACCCTTGTTTTAAAGTCCTTACATCCATGCTTCAACATTTTGCAGCATAGACACTTACTGTTTCCACACTTAAGCTTGCACCAGCATTCAGGAGTCGTTGTGAGCCACGCAGCAGGTTCACAGCAGAATTAACAGCCACAGGCAAAACATCAAAAATGGAGTAACCAACCATAGCCTGTCCAGGCATTTCCTAAGGTATCACTTAAAAAGGCCTAATAATTTACAGTTGACCATTCTTGAACATATACCTAAGACCAGTCCGGATCGAATACAGAGGCTGAATAACAGAGAGTCCTTCTGGATATATATAGGTTGGCTAATTTGCATTTAGAGGGTTTGAAAATTAGTATCGAGCACACCCATTAATTGAATATTACATAACTTAGCTAGGTGAGGCTCTGATTAATAATAGCATTAAATTTATGGGTTCTGTCTATTAACATAAGTAGGTCCTGCCCAACAATTTTTTATCTGATCTAGTGAAGGCGCCTAGGGATCTTAGGAGTATTTGAATTGTACCTACCTATTATAATTAATTATTATATTTTTTCTCCTCCTTTCTAACATTTATTGCTTATAGTTTTAATATTGTTTTGTCTTATACTATTTATAATAATGTAAATTGAATGTATATTCATGATTTTTAAAGCCTGTTTGCAATTATAAACCAATCACATCAGTGCCTTTCTCTTTAAAGCACTGAGCGTGGTATACATTTAGTAAAAACCCGATGAAGGGGACGGATCGTCCCTGAAACACGTCATGTGTTGAATAAATCTGGCCAAGAAAAGAAGAGACACTGCATAAATGTGTGCACACCTATGTATCAAATAAATCACAGCTTTATTGTAAGACAAAAAACGTACAAAATGTAAAAACATTAAAAACATATCCCATAAGGATCAAACAACGAACACACCATTCTACTAAATGTATAACAGGAGAGCCATAGCCTAAGATGACGAAGAAATACTACTGCAATCCTATGCGTAAATGCATGGATGAATATAAATGCAATATTAAAAATATTAAGGCTGAGCACTTATAACTTGTACAATTATAGCACCAAAGATACCGATAACCAATGGGCGTCCCCAAAATTATCACACCGCAAATCAAACCCCAAACATGTGAAATAATCACTGTATAAATAAAATCCTGTGACTAAGATGAACCATATATCACTAGGAAAAATGAGGGAATAAGAGGTGTGTAGGCTATATCAGCAATGGTGCACATGAAAGCAAGCCACTATGGTTGTGTGCACCAATCACAGCTATAAAGAAAAGAATACTGCAAGTGTGGCTGGGCGGTAATGCAGCCAGAGACACAGCAGTGGGCAATCAAGGAGAAGGTGTGGGAGAATCGTCAGGGACGAAGCTGCCTAGCGCGGCGATACGCGTGGGATTCTCCCACACCTTCTCCTTGATTGCCCACAGAGCCGTCAGCACTGGGGTCTTCTCCATGGCAGCCGTTAGACATGGTACTATTTTGGCTCCTCCTTCTCTGCTGTGAGCCGGTTGTTGTCGTTGGCTGTGTTTCTGGCTGCATTACCGCCCAGCCACACTTGCAGTATTCTTTTCTTTATAGCCATGATTGGTGCACACATCCATAGTGGCTTGCTCCGTGCGGCGGAGACAACGCTAGCGTCGGGAACGTCGGCCCGACGCACAGCGACGGGCCGAGCCCGACGCTAGTGTGAAAGAAGCCTTAGTCACAGGATTTTATTTATACAGTGATTATTTCACGTTTGGGGTGTGATTTGCGGTGTGATAATTTTGGGGACGCCCATTGGTTATCGGTATCTGTGGTGCTATAATTGTACAAGTTATAAGTGCTCAGCCTTAATATTTGTAATATTGCATTTATATTCATCCATGCATTTACGCATAGGATTGCAGTAGTATTTCTTCGTCATCTTAGGCTATGGCTCTCTTGTTATACATTTAGTAGAATGGTGTGTTCGTTGTTTGATCCTTATGGGATATGTTTTTAATGTTTTTACATTTTGTATGTTTTTTGTCTTACAATAAAGCTGTGATTTATTTGATACATAGGTGTGCACACATTTATGCAGTGTCTCTCCTTTTCTTGTCCAGTATTGCATTCTCCATGCATTGTGTAGCACCCTAGTGGATATATTCATACATTTGTTGTGCTCCCGACATACTTCTTCATTGTGTTGAATAAATCAACTTCTCTTATCTGAACAGGGTGTTTCCTGACCCAGCGTGGTGCCTGGTTGACCTCCACCACCCACCTTTCATCGTTTTTCATTATTATTTTTAGGAAAGGTCAGGTGATGCAAATTTCTTAGCTTTATAAAAACCCAGCCTCTTTTAACCTTGTGCCAAAAAAAACAGCAGTCATGGGTTCTTTTAAGCAGCTGCCTAGCACTTTGAAAATTAAAATGGTGGATGCCCTCAAAGCAGAAGATAGCAACACGGTGGATCAGTGGTTAGTGGTTACCCATTCAAAATTTTCACCATAACCAGGTTTCTCGTATCACGTTCTCACATGCTTTATGCATTTAATAGCCCTCTGTGTCTGTACTTTTACATATTCTGGCAGATAACCCATTCATGCAGCTTTACATGAACACCTGATTTCTTACATTATGGCTGGTCCATACAATACAAGGAATTGTTACCATCCATCTTTTGTATCTCCCCTATTTCCTCATAGATTGTAAGCTTGCGAGCAGGGCCCGCATTCCTCTTGGTATTTGTTGTTTATATGATTATTGTTATGCTGTAATGTCTTTTATTGTCTGTACAAGTCCCCTCTAAAATGTAAAGTGCTTCGGAATATGTTGGCGCTATAGAAATAAAAATATTTATTATTATTATAGCACTGAAGCCATACAGCGCTGGGGTCCTGGGTTTAAATCCCACCAATGACAACATCTGCAAGGAATTTGTATATTCTCCCTGTGTTTGCGTGGGTTTCCTCCCACATTCCAAAAGACATACTGATAGGGGATTTAGATTGTGAGCCCCATTGGGGACATCGATAATAATGTCTCTAAAGCGCTACAAAATATGATAGGACTATATAAACAAAGAATAAAAAACTAATAATAGCAAAGCGTTTTCAAGTTGCCCTTTCCTCAATTTTTCTTTTTTACAACTGTGATTTTTATTAAGTTTTATACATTTTTAACAATCAAAATAAGTTTGAAATGTAATTAAGAAATGGCAGTTAACAGTAACAGTGAAGGTCAAGATAACATGTGGAAGTGTAAAACCCCAGGAAGCCGGTTGTTACAGTGGTATAGCCTTCCTCACGGGGAGGGTGATGCCATGCCTGGAAGGGAGGAAGTATCCCTTTAACAGGTAACATGTACATACAACACTGTTCTGACTCCAGGCCAGAAGGGGGAGCTCGAGACCCGGTTTCAGGGTAACTTCCCTATATATTCTGGCTGAAAGAGGAGCCAAGTAGTCAGTTTTGAGAGGAGAGCTGGAGCCGTGCAGACACGTGGTTCTGCAGCTCCTGACGGGGCATTCTGTGAGAGAGTGTGAGGGTAGCAGAGGCAAAGGAGAGGAAAGATACTGGGAGTGGAGCTGCGAGAGGGCTCACTCCAGAATCAGCGCTAGAAACCGGAGGCTAGAATTCCGAGGTTGTGGGGGTAACTGTATGCCCCGCAGCAGAAACCGGCGGGCAGGAGATTTCAAGTTGCCTCTCCACCACTACACCCAAAGGTACAGCAGCATATAGAGCCCGGAGTCACCACTAGAAGAGACACCTGTAAAAAGGTTCGAGTTGCCTGCCATGTGGATAATAGTTCAAAAAAATCACTGCACACGTACAAGTTGAAAATTATGCTTCAAGTGAGAATTTATTAATAGTGATTGTTGAAGCGACAGGCAAAATGACGTTTCGGCCAGTTAATAGCCTTGGTCACATAGTCGCCTATTTAATGATGCATCTTAGGTCAAAGATAATTATCCCTGTGGTGTAGGTTCTGGTGTGGAGCTGTCGCTATCTGTTGGTGGCACAGTGGTAGATGCTGACACTTCAGTGTCTAAGCGAGGTGTAGCCTCAGCATCTACCACTGTGCCACCAACAGATAGTGACAGCTCCACACCAGAACCTACTGTGTGGAACCTTCTTTTGTCAGCACCTGTGAAAGATCCCAGTATGTATCTCTCCTAGTGGGGATACACCATATCATATTATATGAAATTCTACACCACATGGATAATTATCTTTGACCTAAGATGCTTCATTAAATGGGCGACTATGTGATCAAGTCTATTAACTGGCTGAAACGTCATTTTGCCTGTCGATTCAACAATCACTATTAATACATTCTCACTTGAAGCATAATTTTCAACTCGTACGTGTGCAGTGATTTTTTTGAACTATTGTTAATGGGACCACTGGCCCCTTTCACCAGCACCGTCATTCTAATCTTTAAGTTGAGTGCTTGCCATCGTATCCTTTGTGCCATGCGTGTAATGCTCGACTAAAAGGACAGAGAGAGAAAGAGAGGACCTCGTGTGAAGCCTTGGGAAGCAACGGACTTACACCACAGCACAGTAAGGAAGGCTTCCAACCCCACCTGGCTAGGGGGATTACGAAACGCTTCCAGGCTGGCCGGACCTCACGATCACCTATTACTGGTACCCTGGACTGTGGCTGCATACTACCAGTAAAACGAAAGAGACTGCAACCTTGTGTCCTCCAATTCTTTCTGGCACTACACTACATTAATATATATATTTTTTTGTAAATTCTTTATTTATGAATAAACATAGAAGCAATAACAAATAAACACGTAATATAGGCAAATACATTCAAAATCAGTAATGTAATCTTCAGGTATCACGTTATTAGGTGGAATGAGGCAAGAGGAATGAAGGGAGATAAAAGAGAGATTAGGGGTGGGGGTAGTGAAAGGTAGGAAAGGGAAAGAGAGGACAAGGGGAAAATCAGGGGAGGAAAAATAGCAGGGGGGGGTTTAAACGAATACATCATGAAATGGTACTATATATAGAGTCAAAGCCGGTGACAAATATATTCTGTGAACAAACATCCAGTCATAGCCAAAAACATCAAGGGCATATATTGGGGAGCAAGAGTGGATTAAGTATTCCCGTTTGCTCGCAACTTTTTCCAGGGGGCCCAAACTTTAACATACAGTTCATGACTGCTCATTTCCCAACTGGATAATTCCTCAAGCCTAGAGATTTGGTCAACTTTGGAAAACCACTCAGCCATGGTTGGAGGGGAAGCATCTTTCCAATGTAATGTGATTAAATGTTTGGCTGCACTTATTAGTAATGGTAAGAGTCTATGTTTCTTAGGTCTAAAATTAATAGATGGGCAGGAAAGTAGGACTTCGAAAGCCTGAAGATTTGTCTTAATTAAATTTAGTTTCTTAAGGATCACATTGATCCCTACCCAAAATTTTGACAAATTAGGACACTCCCAAAAAATATGTGTGTGGTGGCCTAGGGACCCGTGGCAACGCCAACAGGAGCTGTCCTCTATCAGACCTAGATGAGACAATTTGGCAGGCGTTAAGTGCCACCTGGTCAAAATTTTATAGGAGTTTTCTTGAAGTAGTATGCAGCGGGAAAACCCTCGTGCAAAAGCAAGAATTTTAGAAATTTGCGTCTCCGTGAAAACAACTCCCATCTCTAGCTCCCAGGAATGAATAAATGCAGGCTTAGATTGATTATTCAAACCATAGAAAAATGGAGTTCCATACATATAATATTAAGAATAATAAATTTTATTGAAACATATCAACAAATCACATACATTTAGCACAAAAGCTAAGAGTAACAAAAGACCCTAGTTCAGAGATTGCTGCATACCCGGCACGATAAATGTATTAAAATGCACCCAGAGCATGGTAAAAAATCCACCGTGTACTAAGTAATCCTAATTGCACATGATGCTGAAAAAAATATACATATCAGGCAGCATTCAGTTTCCATCTGATAGTGCATGCCACAGGCATCATGAAAGTATCAGGTAATCATGTGGACATATAGAAATGCAAAGTGGCGTAGTTAAAGGAAAAGTTCCTTACCCATGTTAGAGAGTAATCAGGTGCCGGGATGCCCGTGTGGAACCCCCTGATTATTGATGGAGCCGAGCTGGGCGTAGATACGAGAGACGCTTTTCATTTCGGGGTGCGGGATTTTAGACATTATGTCAAGCCATGACCAAGTAGAGCCGTGGGGGAACTTCTTTTTGAAGTTAAGGAGCATACGTCTGAGATGTTGTATTTGTAGAAAGTTTTTGGGCTGCGTCAGGGAGTTTGGGGGCCAGGTTCCTCTATATAAGATTGTGTCATTATAGAAGTTCTTCAGAGGTTCTTTAGGAAGAGAGGACCACAATCCGTATGGGTCTCTATAGCTTGGGTCCAATAGATATGGAATAGAGCAGATTGGGGCAAACATAGAGGGAAAGGAGTCTGAAGGAAGATCCTTGTTCAGCAAACGCTTAACTTTGAGTGTTGTTAGGGTCACATCGTCTAGTCTGAATTCACTGGGAGGTTTAGCTAGTGACCAGAGACAAGGTATCCCCCTTGGTCCCAGCAATGTCAAGTCAATATTGTCATGGTCACCTCTCTCAAAGATAGCTACAATCTTCAGCCATCTACATATGTGGACTGCTTGGAAATACAGGACTGGGTCAGGCAATCTCAAACCACCAGTTAAGGTCGAGCGGGAGAGAAATCTATATGTGGCTCTAGCTGGTTTCTGTTTCCAGTTGAATTTGGCTATTAAAGATTTTAGATTTTTAAAGTAAGTTTGCGGGATATTAATCGGGACCATGTTCAATGTGTATAAGATAATTGGCATAATATATGTCTTGAAGACGTTGATACGTCCTAGCCATGACAGTGTAGGCAAATTCTATGTTTTCAGCAGACCTTGCACCTTCTTGATTAGAGCTGAATAATTCGCTTGAAAAAGGTGACCAGGGATCTTTGTGATATCTATACCAAGATACTTTATAGAATGCTTAGCCCAAGAGAAGGGACATAATGAGTATAACTCGACAAGACGTGAGTGGGGAAGAGAAATGTTTAAGGCTAAAGATTTTGTAGTATTAACTTTAAAATTAGATAGTTGCCCAAATTGTAGTAGGATGTCTAGAATTATTGGGAAGGCCTGAGAAAGGTTGGTGATCAAGAAAAGCAAGTCATCGGCAAAGGCCAAGGTTTTTAACTCTATCGAGCCAATTTTTAGACCTCCGATCAATGCTTCCTGTCTTATTTTTTGAATGAATGTTTCTATGACCAGAATAAACAAAGAAGGGGACAATGGCCATCCCTGTCTCGTACCATTGTGAATATTAAAGCTATTTGAAAGGGTGCCATTCACTCGTACCTTAGCCGTAGGCTGCGAGTAAAGGGAGAGAATTGCGCCAATAAATTGTAGTGGAAAGCCAAACTTCAACAGAGCTTGTTCCATGAAACACCAACTCACCCTGGCAAATGCTTTCTCTGCATCAGTTGAGAGGAGGACCAAGGGGATCCCCCTGTTCTTAGCAAACGCTATAGACTGAATAAGTTTGGTTGAATTTTCTTTTCCTTCCCTCCCCTTCACGAATCCCACTTGATCTGTGTGGATCAGTTTAGGTAGAAAAGAGCTCAGCCTAATTGCTAGGATTTTAGCCCAGAGCTTAATATCTGAATTAAGTAGGGAAATAGGTCTGTAGTTAGAACAGGCCGTGGGGTCCTTACCCTCCTTAGGGATTACGGAGATAAAAGCTTCCAGGGATTGTTTAGGCAAGGGCTGACCTTCTAAAAGTGAACTGAACAGTGATACTAAATGAGGCAGAAGCTGTTTAATACATTTTTTATAATAAATAATAGGTAAACCATCGGGGCCTGGGGCCTTCCCATTGGGTATCAGTGTTAGCGTGTCCAGTATCTCTTTAGGAGAAATAGGCGCTAATAATTTCTGATGCCCTTCTAACGAGATTTTAGGAAGCTTGAGGGGTGTGAGAAAATCTTTTATTTTGGTGAAAATTTCAGATGGGTCTCCTAATTGTGGCGAAATGGGCAAATTGTAGAGGCCTTCATAAAAAGATCGAAACTCTTCAGCAATATCAGTAGTCTTATCTTTATACGACCTATCAGTTGATAAGATACGGTTTATAAACTTCCGTTCGTTGCGTTTTTTAAGTAATGAGGTCATTAGTTTACTACCTTTATTACCATGTAAGTAGAATTTTTGTTTGCTTCTCATATAAATTTTAACTGACTGTATGTTAAGCAGGTTTTTTAGCTCGCCCCTCAAGTCCGACAACTCGTTCTGTATTATCTTGCTTTGGGACTTCTTATGGGATTTCTCAAGGGAGTTAATTTGTTGTATCATTGAGAATATTTGTTTTGATCTTTCTTTTTTGACGAATGAGCCTAGAGCTATGAGTTCGCCCCTAATAACGGCTTTGTGCGTTTCCCAAATAATGGTGGTTTGAGGTCCTGAATTAGAATTTTCTTGGAAGAAGTAATTACGGGCATCTGCTAGTTTGGTTGTGTGGGTAACAGATTCTAATAAAGTTTCGTTTAAGGACCAGGTCATTGTCCGTTTGGGTAGGGAAGCAATGCTCATTTCTAGAAAGATGGGTGCATGATCTGACAGAATCATGTTGTCAATTGCAGCCGATTTAATGAATTGGAGGTAAGTCTTCGGGGTTAGCAGATAGTCTATTCTGTGGTATGTGTTTTGAGGGGGTGAGTAAAAGGTGTAATCTCTATCTGCGGGGTGTAAAGTCCTCCATGTATCAATTAAGTTTAACGATTGTAGGGAGAGGTGCAATTTTCTAAGGGCTTTCTGAGCTATGTGAGATTTCCCAGACGATGTATCCAAGAACGGATTAAGAGGAAGGTTAAAGTCACCTCCAACCACCATAATTCCTTCTGAAAACAGTTTCAGAGTCTGTAATGTTTTACACAACCAGCTCACCTGATCATGGTTCGGAGCATAAAGGTTGCACAAAGTTACTTTTGTATTCGCGATAAGGCCTTTAAGGATAATAAATCTACCTTCCGGATCTGACAGAGAGTCTTTTAACGTAAAAGGTACATTTTTACCTATGATTATGCTGACTCCTCTAGAAGCGTAAGTACCTGTGCTGTGGAACCAGTGAGGGAAGTAAGATCTAGACATATCAGGGACTCTGTTATGTTTAAAGTGTGTTTCCTGTAGGAAGGCAATGTTGGTCTTTTTAGAGTGTAGGAATCTCAAAATTTTACTTCTTTTATTTGGGGATCGTATGCCTTTAACATTGAAAGAGGCCAAGACAACATTGGCTGGGGAGTTACAGTTAGTCATGGCGGGATAGGTGGAGGGGCTCGGAATGTTCTATAAAAATACCGTAACTGTACCAAATTGCATGGAACAAGGGAGTATATAACAACTGGGGGAGAGAAAGGAAAACATCAATATACAAACAAACTGCCCATCTGCCGCAGAGGCGGGGGCCAGGGAGTCCTCCCATAGCAGATAGGGTGGGTGCCATCTCATGCACGAGTGGCGATCTGTCAAATATAAAGAGCAATTAACTAACATCCAAAAACAATATATAACTGTTACTAAAGATAACCACAACAGTAGAAGGCACATGTATACATGAATAACAAAACAATGGCGTGAAGATTGAAAGGCTCACGGGGGGGGGGCTTATATATATATTTTTTTTTAATGAGTACAACATTTTTTTTAAAAAGAGTGCCTCACAAACTTTTAAAATATATGATGATTAGATAATAAAGTGAAAAGCTGCCACATGAGGTGAAGATCAATAATAGAAACAAAGGAGTGCTTACCGTGGTAGTAAGGGAATAGTCGTGCACAATAACTATGGAGTAAATTAATACATGGTGCCTACTACCAAGAAGCCGGACCAGTGTCAAAATACGTGGACAGTCGGAAAATTAACCACAAACAACAAAAGCACCACAAACCGACCATACAGTCCGATATAATATAGTTTAATTTTAATAATGTGAAATTCCAGTAAAAAAGGAGGTACAAAACAGGAAAATATATACAGGTAAAAAATATAGGCCACAATGCCAAAATCCAAATGGTACAGGAAAAATGTACATGGAAAACAAGGACGCACACCCAGGAGAAAATGCGATGGAAATCAAGCTGGGTGAAACACAACAGTGTATGAAGTAATAAAGAACTATAGGGATCATAAAATACATGGATAACTGGTTATGCTGACAAGAAATCTAGGTGAGTATCACAAATGTTACCCTGTTGTGACCAGTAGGTGCAAGACATCAAAACAGTCAAAAAAATCAGCAAAAACACAAAACAAACATTGTGCTAAGGTGAAAAAAATCAAACATGATAATGTACTAAGAAAAAGGTGAAATACTCAAGCAAATAATACCAACATAGGGTAAGTGTAAAAGTGAAGGAGAGGCAGATGATCACAGTGAAAAATGTAAGAAATGGTATCAGTAAGGAAAGTCACTCGCAGTGAGACTGTAAATCCCTGGCTCCTGGATGGCGTCCTCCCCAACGCGCATTTTGGTTCTTTGCCTTCGTCATGAGGTGAAGAAAGTACAATATTGGCAAGAAAAATAAGATGGTATAATTTAAATAAATAAATAAATAAATGAGACTAACAACAGGACCCTCTATGGACCTAAGATAGAAGCCAGCGGCGAAATGCGTCGGGATGTGGAGACGCCACTCTGCCACGTCTGAGGTATATTTCAATGAAGATATAGGTTTTCTCCTGTCATTGCTGGGCATTTGACTGTGGAGACACTTAAATCCGGACTCTTATACCGGCAGCAATATATTTAATCTAAGTTATTAGGTATCGTATACATTGTTAATATACTACATAATGGAACTAATTACATAATACATTGCATAATACGTACTACCTTAGGTCCATAGAGGGTCCTGTTGTTAGTGTCCTCATTTATTTATTTAAATTATACCATCTTATTTTCACTTTATTAACTAATCATCATATATTTTAAAAGTTTGTGGCGTTCCCCTTTGAGGCACTCTGCTTTTTAAATAGTTTTTTGTACTCATTTTTTAAAAGATATTATTAAAGTTATATTAATTTTAATATTATGGATCTCTTCATAATTCTGGTGTTATTAGGTACCATGATGTGTTGATATTTAGAGCAGGGTGGATTGATTTAAATCACGCCGATTTAAATCATGATTTAAATCACGATTTAAATCAAAAGATTTTTTTCTATTTAAATCGGATCGATTTAAATCATGATTTTAATCATGATTTAAATCACTGATTTAAATCAAAAGGGTTTTTTTTAATATAAATCACGATTAAAATGAGAAGTGAGAGCAGTGCGCATGTGCGCCCATAGTTACACGGACGAAACTAGGGGCAACGATCTAACGCCAGGGTGAGGGGGGGACCCCAAAGTAAGTAAAAATCTTTTTTGTTTTACTATATGGCAATAGGTAGGTGTTTAAAAGCAGCATGTCTTAATTGTATAAACTATTAATAGCCTCCACATTTTGTTCATACTGCCCCTTTAATTCCACACTTCTAGCTTGGTTTCACTTTTGGTTTAGTTTCTTTTTCCATTCAGTTGACATGCCCAAACTTATTGGATAGTCAGCATCCTACAGAAACCTCTGGAAGAGCATGGCATTGTGAATGTTACACATATACAGCCTTTATTCTACTGAGTTAAACAACTCAGCTTTATCTCATGATGGAAGAACCTTTGGATGGTAAAATATTTTCCTCAAAAAGCAGTTTATTGAAAAAAATCCGATTTAAATCAAAAAAATCCGATTTAAATCAAAAAAATCCGATTTTTTTGATTTTTTAAAAAAAACATTGATTTTTATCCACCCTGATTTAGAGACACCTGCAAAAATATGGCCTTCATGGAAGAGTCATCAGAAGACCTCTCGTGCCTCCTCACTATAAAATTCAGCATCAAAAGTATGTAAAAGAACATCTAAACTTTTTGGCCATAATGATCAAAGATATGCATGGAGAAAAAAAGGGAACAGAATTTCAGGGGAAAAAACATCTCACCAAGCATTAAGAATGGGGGTAAATCAATCTTGCTTTGGGGTTGTGTTTCAACCAATGGCACGGGAACATTTCAAGGGTAGAGGGAAGATTGGATTCAATCAAATTTCAAAAGATTCTTGATGCAAATATAGCTCCATCTGTAAAAAAACTGAAGTTGAAAAGAGGATGGTTTCTATAATAATGATCCTAAACACATGTCAAAATCCACAATAGACTGCTTCAAAAGCTAAATATTTCACAATGGCCCTCATTGTCCCCTGATCTAAACATAATTGAAAATCTGTGACTAGACCGTAGAACAGCAGTGCATGCAAGCTTACCCAGGAATCTCACAGAACTGGAAGAATTTTCCAAGGATGAATGGACGAAAATTCCTTCAAACAAGAATTGAAAGACTCTTGTCTATAAAAAGCATTGAAAAGTTGATACTTGCAAAAGGGGGTGCTACAGGTACTAACCATGCAAACTTTTACATTGGCCCATTTTCCTTTTTTTAATTTTTAAAATGTAAAATATATATATATTTTTTTACCAAACATACAAATGTAATGTGTCATCTTTAACTTTAGACCTTTAAGAGATCATTTAATCCTCAACTTGCTTAACTGTTCACAATAAATGTACAGTGGGGGAAAAAAGTATTTGATCCCTTGCTGATTTTGTACGTTTGCCCACTAACAAAGGAATGACCAGGCTATAATTTTAAGGGCACCGTATATACTCGAGTATAAGCCGAGATTTTCAGCCCAAATTTTTGGGCTGAAAGTGCCCCTCTCGGCTTATACTCGAGTCATGATCGGCGGTGGGGTCGGCGGGTGAGGGGGAGAGAGGACTGTCGCATACTCACCTAGTCCCAGCGTTCCTGGCGCTCCCCCTGCTCGTTTCTCTGAGCGGTAACGGTGACCGCTGACAGAGGAAGAGGCTGCGGCACCCGGAGACCAGCTGTCCGGGATAAGGAGCAAGGGACCGCGCCGGAGCAGGTAAGTATGTCATAGTTACCTGTCCGCGTTCCACACGCCGGGCGCCGCATTGTCTTCCCGTCCTCTTGCAGTGACTGTGCAGGTCAGAGGGCACGATGACGTACTAGTGTGCGCGCCGCCCTCTGCCTGAACAGTCAGTGCGGAGAGACGCCGAGACGGGACGCTGAGGAGCTGCGGGCAGCAAGAGAGGTGAGTATGTCATTTTTTTTTTTATTGCAGCAGCAGCAGCATTATATATTGCACAGATTTATATGGGGCAATAATGAACGGTGCAGAGCATTCTATATGGCACAGCTTTCTATGGAGCATCTATGGGGCCATAATGAACGGTGCAGAGCATTCTATATGGCACAGCTTTCTGTGGAGAATCTATGGGGCCATAATGAACGGTGCAGAGCATTCTATATGGCACAGCTTTCTATGGAGCATCTATGGGGCCATAATGAACGGTGCAGAGCATTCTATATGGCACAGCTTTCTATGGAGCATCTATGGGGCCATACTGAACAGTGCAGAGCATTCTATATGGCACAGCTTTATGTGGAGCATCTATGGGGCCATACTGAATGATACAGAGCATTCTATATGGCACAGCTTTATAAGGAGCATCTATGGGGCCATAATGAACGGTGCAGAGCATTATATATGGCACAGCTTTCTATGGAGCATCTATGGGGACATACTGAACGGTGCAGAGCATTATATATGGCACAGCTTTCTATGAAGCATCTATGGGGCCATAATGAACGGTGCAGAGCATTATATATGGCACAGCTTTCTATGGAGCATCTATGGGGCCATAATGAAGGGTGCAGAGCATTCTATATGGCACAGCTTTATGTGGAGCATCTATGGGACCATAATGAACGGTGCAGAGCATTATATATGGCACAGCTTTATGTGGAGCATCTATATGACCATAATGAACGGTGCAGAGCATTATATGTGGCACAGCTTTATATGGAGCATCTATGGGGCCATAATGAACGGTATGGAGCATCTATTTTTATTTTTGAAATTCACCGGTAGCTGCTGCATTTTCCACCCTAGGCTTATACTCGAGTCAATAAGTTTTCCCAGTTTTTTGTGGAAAAATTAGGGGGGTCGGCTTATACTTGGGTCGGCTTATACTCGAGTATATACGGTAGGTTAATTTTAACATTGAGAGATGGAATATCATAAATAAAATCCATAAAATCACATTGTATAAATTATATAAATGTATTTGCATTTTGCAGTGAGAAATAAGTATTTAATCCCTCTGGCAAACAAGACTCAATATTTGGTGGCAAAACCCTTGTTAGCAAGCACAGCAGGCAGACATTTTTGTAGTTGATGAGATTTGCGCACGTCAGGAGGAATTTTGGTCCACTCCTCTTTGCAGATCATCTCTAAATCATTAAGATTTACAGGCTGTCGCTTGGCAACTCAGAGCTTCAACTCCATGACCTTAATGTGCTTCTTTTTGGGCCACTCGTTTGTTGCCTTGACTATATGTTTTGGGTCACTGTCTTGCTGGAAGACCCAGCCACAACCCATTTTTAATGTTATGGCAGAAGGAAGGAGGTTGTCACTCAGGATTTTATGGTACATGGCTCCATCCATTCTTCCATTGATGCGGTGAAGTAGTCCTGTGCCCTTAGCAGAGAAACACCCTCAAAACATAATGTTTCCACCTCCATGCTTGACAGTGGGGATGATGTTCTTTGTGTCATATGCAGCATTTCTCTTCCTCCAAACACGGCGAGATGAGTTAATGCCGAAGACCTAGATTTTTGTCTCATCTGACGACAGCACCTTCTCCCCATCACTCATAGAATCATCCAGATGTTCATTGGCAAACTTCAGACGGGCCTGCATATGTGCCTTCTTGAGCAGGGGGACCTTGTGGGCACTGCAGGATTTTAAACCTTTACGGCGTAATGTGTTAGCAATGGTTTTCTGGTTTTCTTGGTGATTTTGGTCCCACCTGCCTTGAGATCATTAACAAATTCCCCCTGTGTAGTTTTAGGCTGATCTCTCACCTTTCTCATGATCAAGGATACCCCACGAAAGGGAGATTTTGCAAGGTACCCCAGATTAATGTCGATTGACAGTCATTTTGTATTTGTTCCATTTTCTTACTATTGCACCAACAGTTGTCTCCTTCTCACCCAGCGTCTTACTTATGGTTTTGTAGCCCATTCCAGCTTTGTGCAGGTCTATGATCTTGACCCTGACATCCTTAGAAAGCTCTTTGGTCTTTCCCATGTTGTAGACGTTAGAGTCTGATTGATTAACTAAATCTGTTGATAGGAGTCTTTTATAAAGGGGACTATGTAACACAGCTGTCTTTAATGCAGGTAACGAGTTGATTAGAAGCATCTAACTGGTCTGTAAGAGCCAGAACTCTTAATGGATGCTAGGGGATCAAATACTTATTTTTCACTGCAAAATGCAAATAAATTTATATCATTTATACAATGTGATTTTCTGGATTTTATTTTTGATATTCTATCTCTCAATGTTAAAATTAACCTACCCTTAAAATTATAGACTGTTCATTTATTTGTCAGTGGGCAAACTTATAAAATCAGCAAGGGATCAAATACTTATTTCCCCACTGTAGTTTTGCCCACACTTTTACATGCCAATGTATATAGGATAAAGGATATTGCCCTATCAGTTAATACAGCTGTGTAGTTACAAATCAGCCTCTCACTATAGAACTTGTGGGGCTTATTGCATATATATTAGTACCATGATTAGCAGGTGCTGGAAGAACCAGTTTTGTCACCTGTGACTCCGATGCAGCCCCACATTTAGTCTCTGGGATTGTGCATCTGCAGTGTCCTCTGTATTTCACCTTGTTTGAACCAGGTCTTATACAAAACGTGTTTAGTGAGTTCTACCTGATCCTGTAGCTGCAGGCAGGGGAGGACAGACTGTGTCCACAGAAACCAGGAGATTACTTTTTTAAAGAATCCTCATTAATACAATAGAGAATTGCATAAATACAATTTCCAAAATATACTTGTATTATTGAAATGGTTTATTGCTGAGAGTGACATGTTGATGGCATTATCTGCAGACTGGAGAAAGTTGGGGCGGTGGTTGAATTGCAGTATAATTCCTTGCAAATTGAAAAGAAAGGCATCCTATGTGTGCGTACCCCAGTGATGACAAACTGGTGGCTCCCATGTGACCCAGCTGGCAGCTGCCATCTCTATGAGAATGATTAGGCATTGGCAAATATGCCATGTATGAGAAATAATGAGCTATTCCATTCAGTTTGGCCAGATAATCCTTTGTTTGGCATCAGACTAAAGCCAAAGATGGCAAACTGTGAGACCCTGAAATATGCCAATTTTCTAATTATTTAATTTAGCAGTGTGCAGTGATTGTGAGTCTGTTCATACTGTCCATTGGTCTGGTCCTGGGGTTCAGTGATTTTGTGCCCTAGTCCCTGCTGTACAACGTGTATATACCTGATGTTCAGTGGCACGGAGCATCAGTTCTTGATGTTTAGCGGCAAGGTGCACCAGTCCTTGATGTTTAATGGTATGGTGCACCAGTCTCTTGTGCAAGTGGTTTGGTATCTCAGTTCCTCAGGTATAGTGATATGTTGCATAAGTCTCTAGTCTCCAGCTCTTTGGTGTCCCAGTCCCTGTGTGCGGTGGTATGCGGCATACAATGGCTTCATCCCCCTTAGCTTTTTACTTATTTTGTTACATTACAACCTGTGTTAAAATATTTTTGTAATCCAATTTGTGTGTGATGTATCAGCACTAAATAGTCTATGTTGGTGTAGTGAAGTGAGAAAAATATAGGTATAAATTAAAGGGAACCTGTCACCAGGTTTGGCCGAAATACTGTAAGATACTGCCACCGCCTTTCAGGGCTTATCTACAGCATTCTATAATGCTGTATATAAGCCTCTGATACAACCTGCAAGATAAGAAAAATAGGGTTTATTATACTCACCCGAGGGGGGCAGTCCAGGTCCGATGGGTGTCGCAGGTCCGGGGCCTCCCATCTTCTTACGATCTCTGCCCTCCTGCTTGCTTCATGTGGATAACATCATCCACACAGGCTCCTCGGCATCTTGCACCTGCGCAGGTGTACTTATCTGCCCTGTTGAGGACAGAGCAAAGTACTGCAGTGCACAGGCGCTGGGCCTCTCTGACCTTTCCCGGCACCTGCGCACTGCAGTACTTTGCTCTGCCCTCAACAGGGCAGGGCAATGCCGGGGAGCCAAGATGCAAGCAGGAGGGTGGTGATCATAAGATGGGAGGTACCGGACCAGGACTTGCGACACACAGCGGATCGGACTGACCCCCGGGTGAGTATAATAAAACTTATTTTTCTTATCTTTCAGGATGGATCGGGGGCTTATACAGTATACAGCACTATAGAATGCTGTAAATAAGCCCTGAAAGGCGGTGGCCGTATCTTATATCGGCCAAACCTGGTGACAGGTTTGCTTTAAATTTATGGGATCAAAGAGCTAAAAATTGGCATGTGCATATGTAATCACCCCTTTTGCCCCTAAAAAATTCTGTTGAAAGCAATTGCCTTCACAAGTCACATGGTTAGTGAAAGGACGTCCACCTGTGTGCAATCTTAGTGTCACATGGTCTGTCAGTATATATATTATGTGATTATGTGCAATCACAGAGAGACTCAGCAAGACAGGCACCAAACCAGCAAAGTATCAGCTATAGATGCACTTGGCACAAGCTGTCCCAGCTAAGCGAGCCTTAAAGGGCAGGGATAATCTTCACCTAGCTCCCAGTAAATGGAAGGGGAACTTTAGCAGAGTTTCTTCCCAAGCCGCTGTCGCCGGGCAGCTGGAGTCAGGTGACGCAAGCGCAACCTCGTTGAGAGCAGGCAGATACCTCTGCAAGAAACACTGGGAGTGTAGCACGAAGAGAAAGGGAAATGATCCATAAGACCAACCCTGAAAGAGAGCAACCAATATTGCACGTACGACTCACCACCACAACACATAGGAACTGCAATAAACAGCAAAGACCTAAGCTGGCATCAGGGTTAAATAGCCCGCCTGATGCTAAAAAAAAAATGAGGAGGTGTTGAATACCTCCCAATCTCCAAAAGACAATCACTCCCTGCTAACTTGCACAGTAGAATGGACACTATCCCTCCACTGCCTAGTACCCGACAGTGCAGCATCCTGCATTGCTTGGCAACTGGTGAACACAGCATCCTATGTTCCCCGGCAGCTAAATCGGTTGGAGGTACAGCAGCCCGCGTCCCCACACGTCTTATTATTCCAGAATGCAACGCTCCATAAGATTGGAACGTTTTACCTGTTGTAAGGCAGTGACCCCTGATATACAGCTAGGGGCGCTGTATGTTCTCCTCAGAATACGCACAGAGGCGTATTGAGGCCATGGGAGTGCATGGAAGTCGCAGGCGTAACTGTTATAATGAGACAGTGACTGGCGTCATTGTGAATGGCCGGTATGTGTCACAGAGGAGATTCTCTGCACTGTAAGCCAGTAATGTTGTTCTGGGACCTGTAGTCCCACAAGTGTTTGTGTAGTTTATAATAAGGGAGGCTTACAGAGTTAGTTGGAGAGCTGGCCGGGTCTGACTAACCACACACACCTCCCACCTATGGGAGTGACTACAGTGATATAATGTGACTGAGGTCTGGTCACATGGTCAGTGAATGGCTGGAGTGTCGGGTCCTGGATGGCCTGTGTGTTGGAATGTCCTGGACGTAGGACTGGATTCCTGAAGAGCACATGGAGAGGCCTTGATCTGAAGGCCTGTGTGTTGGGAGGTCCTGTGTGTGGACCAGATCCCTGAATAGCACACGGAGATGCCGTGTACCTGAAGGCCTGTGTGTTGGGCAGTCCTGGGCATAGGACGGACGTCCTGAATAGCACACGGAGAGGCCATGGACCTGGATGGCCTCTATGTTGGAAGGTCCTGGGAGTAGGACTGACGAGGAGTCAGCATGCAGAGCAGGAGCTCCTGTAAGGTAACTCCAGATAAAGGGGGTTATGGGCAGATGAGTATCTGCCAGTGGAACAGACTGTTAGTGCCTATGATGTTCCATGGAAGTTAATGAACTGTGTGGTCTCCCACGGTAACTGAAGTAAGGGCCGGCGTGTTTAGAGACTGCAACTTAATGTCGTGAGTAGAGACATTGATACGGTGCACGGACACCCCAGGGAACTAGTCAGAGGAGGACTGGCAGGTATAGTGTCTGAAAAGTGATTGAAGCTGTGTACTGTGAACTATATGTGTGTGATGTGTAACATGGCGGTTTATGATGCCTAAATAAACCACATGGACTGTTTAATGGAGAAAATCGTGCCTCTGTGACTGAATCTCGATGCTAAGCGAGTGTCCCCCAACACATGCAGTAAGGGCTATCTTACACTGTGCACGTAGTAGCTCCACCTCGATGATCAGGCCAATGATAGCGCTTGCGACCAGAGTAGCGAAGCAGCAGAGCTGAGCCATTCCCAGGTGGGAGTACAGAACCACAATTCCTAACAGTACATCTTACATAGGACTCAAGACACTCATTGGTACGCTCAGTTTGCCCATTAGTTTGAGGATGGTACGCAGATGAAAACAAGAGTTTTCCGATAGAAGGCATTTACAGAAATCCTCCTGAAGAGAAACTGGGACCCGCAGTTCGAAACAATATTCATAGGAACCCCATGTAATCTTACCACCTGAACAAGAAACAATTCTACCACGACCTGAGCACTGGGCAACTGAGCCAAAGGAACCAAATGGCACGATTTAGAAAATTGGTCCACAATAACCCACACCTTAGCCATACCCCTGTAGTCAGCGAGATCCGTAATGAGGTCCATGGATAGCTGGTACCAAGGACATACAGGAATGGGCAAAGGGAAAAGTTTCCCTGCCAGGGTGATGCGAGGCACCTTGTGCACAGATCTCGCCTGCCTTAACATAACCTAAAACATCCTTACCTAAGGAATGCCATCAATACTTTCTGTTCAACAGTTGACAACTCTCCTTAATGCCACGGTGGCTCGCTGTGACCGAGTGATGACACTTCATGAGTAAACCAAACTATAACTGCACCGGAACAAATTTATCATGAGGTGTGCTGGACAGAGCCATGCCCTGAACCTTAACCACCTCCCAAACTAAATTGATAGAAGAGACTACAATGCCCCTTGGAAGAATGAAATCAGGTTCTGTAATTTCAGACTCACTAGGACAAAGACACCGAGAGAGAGCATTTGCCCGAACATTCTTGGTGCCAAGAAGGTGAGAGATCGAAAAATTGAATCTGGTAAAGAACAAGTCCCATCAGGCTTGTCTCAAGTTCAATCTCTTAGCATTCTCTAAAAAAAAAGAGATTTTTATGGTCAGTAAGCACTGTGAATGGGTGCTTAACTCCCTCAAGGAGGTGCCTCCACTTTTCCAGAGCTAACTTGAAGTCAAGAAATTCACAATTGCCGATGTCATAATTAAGCTCTGGAGGAGAGAATTTTTGAGAAAAAAAAGGTGCAAGGCCTCAAATGCGTTGGAGTGGTGGAACCCTAGGAGAGCATCACTCCCACCTGTCTCAGAGGCATCCATTGCCACCACAAAAAGGCTTATTGACATCAAGCTGGGCAAAAACGAGTTATGGGTAAGATCCATTAGATGTTTCACCACCTTAGAAAAAACCTTAACACACCTCTGGTAATAATTGGTAAATACCCCAAAAATGCTGCAATGCCTTGAGGTTAACAGGTTGTGCCCACTCAAACACCACCCTCACCTTCTCGGGGTCCATACGAAACCCCATGGGGGAAAGAATAACTCTCAGGAACCCCATGTCAAATACACGTTTTTCTTTTTTTACATAAACATAATGATACCCTAATCTTTTCAGGATGATATGCATATGGACCCTATGCGCAGCCAGGTTTCTGGAGAAGATGAGGATATCATCGATGTAAACTATAACACAAATACCCAAAAGATCACGGAAAATATCAATCATAAGCATGTGTAACACAGCTGGAGTGTTAGGCTATGTGCCCATGTTGCGGATTCGTGTGCGGATTTTTTCGTACCGTTTTTAAAAAATCCTACTGCGGATTTCCGGCCTTTTTTGTGCGGATTTCACCTGAGGTTTTACACCTGTGGATTCCTATTGAGGAGCAGGTGTAAAACGCTGTGGAATCCGCACAAAGAATTGACATGCTGCGGAAAATACAACGCGTTTCTGCGCGGTATTTTCTGCACCATGGGCACAGCGGATTTGGTTTTCCATAGGTTTACATGGTACTGTAAACCTGATGGAAAACTGCTGCCAATCCGCTGCGGATCCGCAGGCAAATCCGCACCGTGTGAACATAGCCTTATACAACCCAAAGAGCATAGCACAATACTCATAATGACCCTTGGGGGTATTGAAGGCTGTTTTCCTCTCATCTCCCTCCTTAGTTCAAACAATATTATAAGTCCCCCTGAGATCCAGCTGGGTAAACCAACTTGCCCCTACCAGTTGGTTAAAGAGGTCAGGAATGAGTGAGAGATGGTACTGATTGCATACAGGTATAAGACTTTGCTCACGATAGTCAATACATGGTCTCAAACCTACATCCTTTTTGTCTACAAAAAAAGAACCCTGCTCCAACTGGGGGTTTAGAAGGGCAGATAAACCCATTTTTCACATTTACCTTACTAGATCCCCTAATGGCTTGCCTTTCAGGTAGTGACAGGTTAAAAATTGTGCCCTTAGGCAACTTTGCCCCCTCAATGAGCTGGATGGAACAGTCATAAGTTCTATGTGGATGTAATTTCTGGGAAGCCTCTTTGGAGAACATCTTTGGGAACTGTGCCATATACCAGTGAACTTGGGAGGTGGAACCTACTATCTTAAGGTACCTTCACACTAAACAACTTTCCAACGAGAACGACAACGATCCGTGACGTTGCAGCGTCCTGGATAGCGATCTCGTTGAGTTTGACACGCAGCAGCGATCTGGATCCCGCTGTTATATCGCTGGTCGGAGCTAGAAGTCTGGAACTTTATTTGGTCGCTAGATCGGCGTGTATCGTCATGTTTGACAGCAAAAGCAACGATGTCAGCAATGTTTTTACATGGAGTGTGAACGATAAGTGAGTCGCCGTTACGTCACTGGAGCGCTCCTGCATCGTTCTGGAGCTGCTGTGTTTGACGTCTCTACAGCGACCTAACAGCGACGCTCCAGCGATCTAGTTTAGGTCGGATCGTTGTCTATATCGCTGAAGCGTCGCTTAGTGTAACGGTACCTTTAGGAGGCCTAATAATACAAAGGGATTGGCAGTTGGACTACAACTTAACAATGCCCCCCCTTTCTCAGTCAATAATAGGGTTATGGGTGTGAAGCCCTGTGCAGACAACCTGTGGTGATACACACTTGTTCGGCGGTGCAATATTCAATACTCTGGACAAGTGGAAAATTATCAAGAGAAGGTAATCTTATAGATGCATCTAAGGAGATAAAATGAACCTCCAACTCCATGGCTAAGGCAGTATTCAAAAAATTATCTTAGCCTCGCAATCAACAAAAGCATAACCCTCCACACTCTTGCCGTTAAACATGACAACAATAGGTAAAAGTATATATTTTTTGCTTACACTCCATGCAGGTGGCCCTAATGGAAGCATACTGCTAAAGCAACACTCAAGTGGTTTAAGGAGAAACATGTAAATGTTTTGGAGTGGCCTAGTCAAAGCCCAGACCTTAATCCAATTGAGAATCTGTGGCCAGACATGAAGATTGCTGTTCAACAGAGGAAACCATCTAACTTCAAGGAGCTGGAGCAGTTTTGCCATGTGGAATGGGCAAAAATCCCAGTAGCAAGATGTGGAAAGATCATAGAGATTTATCCAAAGTGACTTGCAGCTGTAATTGCTGAAAAAGGAGGCTTTACAAAGTACTGACTTTAGGGGAGTGAATAGTTATGTACACTGAAGCTTTCAGTTATTTTGTTCTATTTGCTGTTTGCTTCACAATAAAAAGAAAACCAAATGTTCACAGTTGTAAGCATGTTCTTTACTTGAATTGATGCAAACCCTCAAAAAATAGTGAAATTCCAGGTTGTGAGGTAGCAAAACACAAAAACTGCCAAGGGCAGTGAATTCTTTCGCAAGCTACTGTAGGTCTCTAGTGTGCAGGAGTTTGGTGTTTCGGTCCCTGGTGGACAGTTTGTTGCATAGGTCTCTTGTGTGTAGCACTTTGTTGTTCCAGTCCCTGGTGTACAGTGTTACAGTGGCGGGCGACTGTAACATTGGTAGATGTGAAGCCACTGTGCCAGGGCCGGGCTTACCCTGAAGTGTGTGACTAAGTGACTACCTGGTGTATATTAGTGCATCTGGTGGTGAAGATAGGCTTCGCCGCAGATAGTCGCCAGGTACCACTCCAGGGCAGTCCCTGGGTCTGCAGCAGTTGACTGGACGGTCAGAGGTGCGGTAAGGGATGGGATAAACAAAGATAAGTCAGACAATCCGAGGTCAGGGCAGGCAGCACAGTATCAATAGGAATAACTGGGGTCAGGAGCAGAGAGGTCAGACAGGACGGGTAGGCAAGCTGGTCGATAGCAGGGAATTAATACAAGCAAACGCACAAACAGAACAATAGCAGATGAACTAGCTAGGAACCAGCGTTTGGGCAGGTAGTGGTAGGTGGAGCTGCCTGATATGGACCCTGATAGGAAGGGATAGGCCGAGGAAGGTAATGTTTGCAGTATACGGAAGGGTTAAATTCGTGCAGAGAACGTCCATGTCCCCCCAAGGCTAGATGAAATCCACATGCAGGTGCAGCAGTGCTGCATCTAGCAGCCTGGGCGGGATGGCCAGACATGAGAAAAGACTCCATAGCGAGCAGAGCCGCGCTGGCAAGGCTTGCGAGTCACCGCCGTAACATAAGGTGGTACTGTATGTTGCATAGGTCTCTAGCTGGCAGCGGTTGGGTGTCGCAGTCCCTGGTGTGCAGCGGTTTGGTGTAGCAGTCCCTGGTGTGGGCTGACATGTTGCATAGGTCACTAGTGTGCAGGAGTTTGCAGTCCGAGTCCATGGTGACTAGCAATAAGGTGTTCCAGTCCCTGGAGTCCAGTGGTCTTTTGCATCTTTCTCTGGTGTCTTGTGCAGAGGTTTGGTGCTCTAGTCCATGGTGTTTAGTGGTATGCTGCTTCTGTCCCTGGTGCCTAATAGGTTTGCTGCCGAACTTTGTGATGCCTTTTGTTATGTTGCTTTCATCCATGCTATCCGCTATTTTAGTGTCCAGTGGTCTGGGGGTACTGGTTGTTTCAAGGCTGTAACCAGGAAAACGTAGGCCTTCTGCACTCATATAATTTCAAATGACAATTTTAATAATTGAGAGAAAATTATTAGTGTACATTTCCGACTAACCGTGTTCCACACCAGGCACTTGTCAGATTAGGTAAAACAGGTAAAACTGTCTACATGTACATAGTAATCTATATACCAGAGTATCTCTGCAGGTTAGGCTAGTTTCACATTAGCGTTTTGCTGAGCTGTGAAGGGCTGCGGACTTCCTCTGTGAAGCCCCGCCCATGACCGCACCTTCACCGCTCTGCTCCGCCTACGTCCGCATGCAGCCTGCGTACCTATCTTTAACATTAGGTACACAGGTCGTGTGGATGCCTCCGCATGCATCGTTTTGACGATGCAGAGAAAAAAAAAAATTCCAACCACGCATGCGAAGGCATCGCATACATCCGTACGACCTGCATACCTAATGTTAAAGATAGGTACGCAGGCCGCATGCGGATGTAGGCTGAGCTGAGCGGCGGAGGTGTGGCCGTGGGCGGGGCTTAACTGAGAAGTCCGCAGCCCACCGTAGCTCAGCAAAACGCTAGTGTGAATCTAGCCATACAAAAGCTGAATCCATGAGGAGAAATTAATGGCCCCCAATAAAATTGTGTTGCTATTGTATGGCCTCTGGTAAATGTTCTTTGGTTACTTTGATATACGGTATATTGTAATGTTGTGTCCATGTTGGCTTATGCATATACAGATAGGCAGAAAGCTTCCCCTAAACTACCATACTCATTCTACAATAATAATTGCTATTGATCTATTTTAATACTCACATCACTATAAGGATGACAGGCACCTTATTTCGTCATGCCACCCCCTAGAATCTATATGCTGAATTTTCAGACTATTTTCATGGATATGTAAACTTTTGCAATGATTTTTAATTGCACCAATACATCTAAAATAAAAAACAATTTTGCAAATCTTCTGCGAAAAAATTATCTTGTGCCGGATTAATGGAGTTTTATATAATTAGATACATACACGCAGAGCGTGTAGCTTGTGACCAGTCTGAAAATTTACACTGCTCTTTTTCTTATTATTTGAGCAAATATCCACTCCAGGTTTATGGTGAGAGATCAGTTTTTACAGCTGGTGTGAAGGACGGTAAGGTCACGGCCGGGTAAAGTGCTATGTTTTTCAAAGGAACAGATACAAAATTCCCACTGCTCAGCTAATCCAGGGCTGCTTCATGTGGAGTCAGAGTCTTTCCTTTTCCCATGTTGTTGCAGAGGCTGCAGGACAGGTAGTGCAGTATGATGGGTGTGTGTCTATGGAGGTGTACCCTGTCCTTATTCTACCTCTGTGTACCAGCGAACGTGGGTGTAACGGGCCCTGAACAACATACAGCTCATGTAAATTATCGCCAGAATTAAATGTTTAATCACTCTGCACAACTACTACACAAAGATGATACACTACATCAAAATTATTGTACATAGGCGGCAGTGATGTAGTAGTTGCATTTCTGAGCATAAGGGACAGTATTATAGTATATTCTTGTACATAGGAGGCAGTATTAGTTATATTCTTGTACATAGGGGCAGTATTATAGTAGTTATATTCTTGTACATAGGGGGCAGTATTATAGTAGTTATATTCTTGTACATAGCGGCAGTATTAGTTATATTCTTGTACATAGGAGCAGTATTATAGTAGTTATATTCTTGTACACAGGGTCAGTATTATAGTAGTTATATTCTTGTGCATGGGGAGCAGTATTATAGTAGTTATATTCTTGTACATAGGGGGCAGTATTATAGTAGCTATATTCTGGTATATAGGGGCACTATTATAGTAGTTATATTCTTGTACATAGCGGCAGTATTAGTTATATTCTTGTACGTAGGAGCAGTATTATAGTAGTTATATTCTTGTACACAGGGTCAGTATTATAGTAGTTATATTCTTGTGCATGGGGAGCAGTATTATAGTAGTTATATTCTTGTACATACGGGCAGTATTATACTAGTTATATTCTTGTGCATAGTTGGCAGTATTACAGTAGTTATATTCTTGTACATAGGAAAAGTATTATAGTGGTTATATTCTTGTACATCGGGGCAGTATTATAGTGGTTACATTCTTGTACATAGAGGCAGTATTATAGTAGTTATATTCTTGTACATAGAGGGCGGTATTATAGTAGTTATATTTTTGTACATAGGGAGCAGTATTACAGTAGTTATATTCTTGGACATATGGAGCAGTATTATAGTAGTTACATTCTTGTACATAAGAGCAGTATTACAGTAGTTATATTCTTGTACATAGAGGGCGGTATTATACTAGTTATATTCTTGTACATAGGGAGCAGTATTATAGTAGTTACATTCTTATACATAAGAGCAGTATTATAGTAATTACAATCTTTTACATAAATAATCTTTTTTATATAGCATAAGAGCAGTATTATAGTAGTTACATTCTTGTACATACAAGCAGTATTGTAGAAGCTATATTTTTGTACATATAGGGCAGCATTATAGTAGTTATATTCTTGTACATAGGGGCAGTATTATAATGATTACATTCTTTTTTTTTTTTTTTTTATAAACTCTGTTTATTAAATGCATAGTAGTACATACAGGCAATGATATCCAACAAATACCATGAATTTAACACTTAACCAAAAAGTAAACAACATCATCTCCCTCCCGTCCCCACCGTGTGCGAACTGAACTCTCACATAACATGAATGACTATGTTATTGGAACCCGATTATAAAGTGTCTCAAGTAAGTACCATGAGGTGTGTTCGAATTGTTTCCTCAATCTATCTCTTTAGTGTTGTAGTATTTACGGTACAGTATTATAGTAGTTACTAGATGGTGGCCCGATTCTAACATATCGGGTATTCTAGAATATGTACGTAGTATATAGCACAGGCTACGTACTATGTTGCACAGTGAAGTAGTATATAACACAACCGACGTAGTATATAACATAGCCACGTAGTGTATTGCACAAGCACGTAGCATATTGGTCGGCCATGTAGTATATAGCAGAGCCACATAGTATATAACATAGCCATGTAGTATATTGTAGAGCCACGTAGTATATTGCACAGCCACGTAGTATATTGCACAGCCACGTAGTATATAACACAGTCACGTAGTGTATTGCACAGCTATGCAGTATATTGGTCAGCGACGTAGTATATAGCAGAGCCACGTAGTCTATAACATAGCCACGTAGTGTAGAGGCACGTAGTATATTGCATAGCTACGTAGTATATTGCACAGCCACGTAGTATAAAACAGAGCCACATAGTATATTGCACAGTCTACGTAGTATATAACAGAACCAACACAGCCACATAGTATATTGCACAGCTACGTAGTATGTAACACAGAGTACGAAGTATATTGCACAGTCACGTTGTATATTGCCCAGCTACATAGTATATAGCACAGAGATGTAGTATATAACAGAGCCCACGCAGTATATAGCAATGTGGGCAATATATGTGTGGTTAAAAAAGACTTAAAGGGAGCCTGTCACCTGAATTTGGCGGGACCAGTTTTGGGTCATATGGGCGGGGTTTTCGGGTGTTTGATTCACCCTTTCCTTACCCGCTGGCTGCATGCTGGCCGCAATATTGGATTGAAGTTCATTCTCTGTCCTCTGAAGTACACGCCTGCGCAAGGCAATATTGCCTTACGCAGGCGTGTACTATGGAGGACAGAGAATGAACTTCAATCCAATATTGCAGCCAGCATGCACATATGACCCAAAACTGGTCCCGCCAAATTCAAGTGACAGAGTCCCTTTAAAATAAAAAATAAACATATACTCACCTTCCGAAGGCCCCTTGAAGTCCTGACGCCTGTGTGCGGTGCACGCGGCAGCTTCCAAACCCAGGGTTAATATGAGCGCAGGACCTGTGATGACGTCGTAGTCACATGAACGTCATGGCAGGTCCTTCTCGCATAGCATCCTTGGCACCGGAACCTGCCGCTTGCACTGCCATCTCCCGAGGACAGTGTGCGACGTCGGATGGTAAGAATAACCTTTTTTTTTTTTTTTTTTCTATTATTATTATTTGTAACATTAGATATTTTTACTATTGATGCTGCATACGCAGCATCAATAGTAAAAAGTTGGTCACACAGGGTTAATAGCTGCATTAACGGAGTGCGTTACACCGCGGTCCGTTAACGCTGGCATTAACCCTGTGTGAGTGCTCAGCGCTGTCTGCAGGGCTTGAGAAAGGCTCTCCATGAGCTGAAAGGTCGCCATGATGGGCTATTAAACTTGAACACTTTTTGAACTCATTTGCAATGGTGTGCTGCCTCTGACTCTTTGGACTCTCTCTCTCTCTCTATATACAGTGCCTTGCGAAAGCATTCGGCCCCCTGGAACTTTTCAACCTTTTCCAACATATCATGCTTCAAATATAAAGATACCAAATGTTAATTTTTAGTGAAGAATCAACAACAAGTGGAACACAATTGTGATGTTGAATGAAATTTATTATTTTAAATTTTTGTGGAAATTCAAAATCTGAAAAGTGGGGAGTGCAATATTATTCGGCCCCTTTAACTTAATACTTTGTTGTGCCATCTTTTTCTGCGATTACAGCTGCAAGTCGCTTGGGGTATGTCTCTATCAGTTTTGTACATTGAGAGACTGAAATTTTTGCCCATTCTTCCTTGGCAAACAGCTCGAGCTCAGTGAGGTTTGATGGAGATCGTTTGTGAACAGCAGTTTTCAGCTCTTTCCACAGATTCTCGATTGGATTGAGGTCTGCAATTTCACTTGGCCATTCTAACACCTGGATAAAAAAAAATAACCCCTAAAATGTCGAGTGCATGGGTGTGTGAAATCTGACAGATCCCAATAAAGATCACCAACTATTAACCAGACTGTTAAGTTGTTAAAATACAATCATTATTCTTATTATATAGGTACCTGATTTCTGCTTTTGGATACCAGCAGGTAAACTATATAGATCACCTATATCTGTCTGACTTCAGCTATTTTGGCAGAATGCTTCTTTAGTATAGTGCATACCCTGAGGATAAAACATGAAGCTGTAAGTAGGAAGAGCTAAAAAAATTATTATTACTGTCAGGAGACTTTACAGACCTGAGTTCACACAGGATATTTGCTTAAGTCAATAAACCACAATTTACACCATGCTCTGACCGCTTGAAAGTTGTTGCTTTCACAAAACCTAGAGCGCAATGGCTTGGAGACAATTGGTAAGACTGATAACTGTGTTATGTCTAGTCATAGATGTCAAACACAGGTTCTTGGTCCTCTGTATATTTATATTTGGCTGCTGTCACACTAGCAGTATTTGGTCAGTATTTTTCATCAGTATTTGTAAGCCAAAACCAGGAGTGGGTGATAAATGCAGAAGTGGTGCATATGTTTCTATTATGCTTTTCCTCTAATTGTTCCACTCCTGGTTTTGGCTTACAAATACTGATGAAAAATACTGACCAAATACTGCTAGTGTGACGGCAGCCTACTACATTTGTCCTGCCAGTAAATAGCACATGCACCGTTAATACTACATAGCCCACATTTCTGCCGCCATAGGATTGCTTTGTAACGCTCACTTTACGTATGTGGCTATGCCCACCATGCATAAAGTAAGCGCTTCATGTGCGGATGGTACGGAGGGTCTGGAGGAGAGGAGACTCTCCTCCAGGCCCTGGCTACCATATTCCTGTAAAAAAAAAAAGAATTAAAATAAAAAATAGGGATATACTTACCTTCTGATGGCCCCCGGAGTCCTCCCGCCTCTCAGCGGTGCATGCGGCGGCTTCCGTTCCCAGGGATGCATTGCGCAAATCACCGGAGATGACGTCGCGGTCACGCGACCATGACGTCACAAAGGCCCTTCGCGCAAAGCATCCCTGGGAACGGAACGTACCGGGAGCGCCACTGAGGAGATCGGGGGCCGTCATGAGGTGAGAATAACCATATTTTTTTTAATCATTTTTAACATTCTATCTTTTACTATTGGTGCTGCATAGGCAGCATCAATAGTAAAAAGTTGGTCACACTTGTCAAGCACTATGCTTGACAAGTGTGACCAACCTGTCAATAAATTTGACAAGCGCAAGCATTCTGCAAGCTAAAAACGCTTGCAAAACGCTTGAGTTTTGCGGGAAAACACATGCGAATTCCGCATGCGTTTTACCCGCGGCAGGGAGTTGCGCAAATGCTGCGGATATTTCCGCAGCATTTCTGCAAAGTGGGCACATAGCCTAAAGCCGGCTGTAAATCCATGTGGGACTTGACTAGATCTAGTATATCCACTATAGCAAATTTTCCCAGTAATAGATATACGGTAACTAAGAAATAGAATAGAATAAAAAACGAAGGCAGCACTCCAAAATCCTTAAGGTGAGAAAAGTAGTAGACTTTATTCAGATCCACATGTCTGGGCAACGTTTCGGCTCCTACTGAGCCTTTGTCAAGCCTTGACAAAGGCTGAGTAGAAGCCGAAACGTTGCCCAGACATGTGGGTCTGAATAAAGTCTACTAATTTTTTCACCTTAAGGATTTTGGAGTGCTGCCTTCGTTTTTTATTTTGTCTAAATTGGGCAAGTATTGGACTTTTGCCTGGGAGGCCTGGCACCGTCAGTGATTATTGTGCTGTTCCAATTTTTTGATATAAGAAATAGAATAGAAATTTTTGCAACTTGGAGAAGATGGCACATTTACTTATTACTTACATAGGCTATGCTGGATTGAAAAGCCATATAAATGAATTGTTCAGGATCAGTGAAACATGGCTAACTTCATCACAAATCAACAACACCGCGGTCCATCTGATATTGCTAGAATGCACAAATGAAGTGAGTGGAGGTGCGCTGTAATAACCTAGACAACCAGTAAAAACATGTGGTGCGGATTTTGGAGGAAATTAGCCATTTTTTTTCTAATCCTTGACAACCCCTTTAAATGTACAAGAGAAAAATGAATACAAACACCAGGCCGGGTTAACAGGTAACATTTATTAACACGCCATACAAAACAGCTTGGGTCTCTTCTATAAGAAGAAAATAACGAGACATTGAACTACACAGACTGTGCGCTCATAACAGCAATATCATTTAAAGACAGAAATATCCAGTCTCGCGCATACAGCAGGTTACAGTGTTAGATAAGTCCGAAACAGCATAGTCATGACCTTTTAATACATCGGCTCGAAAATAGAAATTTTCTGTGAAGTGTGACCCGGCAAGGGATGCTTTGTGCAAGAAAAATACTGTTAATTGACAGAAATAATGCTGGACTGTCACAAAACCCAAACTCCACCACTGTATAGCTATGACTAAGGGGCAAAAAGACTTCAAAAATGGAATCCTTGATTTGTATTTTTTTTATCCATTTTTTTGGGGGAAAGCTGCGCGACAGTTAGTAAAAGTACTATGACTCTCATTGGGACGATAACCAACATCTCCACCCTCCTAAATAGAAAATCTGCGAAGTAATGCACAAATAAATCTGCAGCTCATGTATAACTGGGCAGGTTAGGGTGCATTCATATCACATTTTCAGTCTATGTGGGCGATATACCCACAGATGATTTAATTTTTTCAACGGATGTCCCCTACAATGTGCGACTTTATAAGCGTGCCCATAAAGCTCCAGTAAATAAAAACAAAACAATAACATGGACTTTAAAAAAAAATAAAAATAAAAAATACCGTATATATACGGTAATAAAAAGGTTTGGGAACTGCCTAAGAGGCTTAGCACCCAGATACAGATTGAGCTAGAGAGGCTTATTCATAATAAATGTATTTACAGAAGCCGAAAACACATGCTTCTAGCCTCCGTTGAGTGAATGGGACGTTTGTCAGGCACATATACACTGCAAGGATTTCTGGAAAACACTAGAAATAAATAAAAAATCTACACCTAATTTTTAACAACTTGAAATATATATAGCTTTTCTATTTTTCCTTCGAGTCCTTCAGCTGCCACTCATTCGTTATCTCAAGGTCTGTGAACATAATAAAGGAACATTACCTAAAGCAGTCAATGTGTTTAACAGCTGCTGTCCATCAGGTAACTTGGGTTTCAGTTGCAGATGTGCGTGCAATAAATACCAAGAAATGTCTGACCATTACCATTATCTTTCCTGTATGACCATTACCAGTCATTCTGAGTCACTGGGTGGCTTGGCCTCATCAGTCATGGCTGATGTGCTGTGAACCAATACCATAAAGTTGGCTACAGACATTATTCTACTGTCGGAAGAGCTACATCACTAATTTATGAAGGCTGCTGGAGTCGTCTCCTACCCACCAGAAATGTTTGGTCAATGCCTATCCTTCACTGATTATTATTATTATTTTTTTTTTAAAGGAAGATATCTAAAACGGGTTGTGCACCTTTGGTGACTTTTTCCCCTTACTTAAATGTACATATTTTGGGCTAAAAATCATGTTTTGAATTGGGCTTCATTAAAATATATAGCCTCTGTGTTGCACTGTTTATTGCAGGCTGTAGATGGGGTTAACTGAGAATCTGTCAGTGAGCTCATTCCCACAGTCTAATGGGTGAGATTCTAGCTCTCCGCTCCTCTCAACTGATGTATGACCACATCAAAGTTTACATTGTGGGGGAGGGGGGGAAAGAGCCTGTAAAAGCAAAACAATGAAAGATTTTTAATGAAGCTGAATAGCAAAAATGTTTGCTTTTTTTTTAATCAAATACATGGAAGTAAAAAAAAAGTCCTTAGAGGTTGGTGACACCTTTAAGACTTAGACCACATATATAATACCTATAGTGGCAGCATGTCAACCTCTCCATTAGCTGTATATGTGCACAGTTTGTACACTACTGTACAATTTTCATGGGTCCAGACTTTACGCTATTTTTATGATGAGCCCGGACTTGCCAGGTGGAAGTTTAGGAACATTATCAAGGACAGTGTCCCATTGTTCAAGAGCTGAAGGAGCTTGCTTCTATTAGAGAAGGAAAAATGCAAAAAGTAAGAAGCAGTAAGCAATATGCTTATTAACACAAAACTGAAGCTTCCATATAGGTTACATACAATGATGACACTACCAGATATGTCAGGGCTGCAAACCACAAGTACATATCAATTTAATATTATAAACATTAAAAAACGTTCTTGTCGTTATGTAAACAGGTTAGAGCTAAGCCGAAAAGGGGCTCAGCCAGCTGTGCAAATATCAATTATAATAATATCGGTAGAAATTCTAGAAGGAGAATATTAATACCACAGATCAGGCTGTAAAGAATTCTTACTTTCTTTAATTACATCTCTGCCCACTACAAAGCCAACAGGTCTGTATATGAGGGTAGCATAGGACAGAGGAGGTGCTGGGCTCAGGGATGGAGCGTTTTCTAGGATTTTATTTGGTATTCTAATGTAAGGATCAGGCAGGATCAACAGAGAAAGCCTATAAGTTCTGCTCCTTCCCTCCACCACTCATCGAGGAAACCTGAAGTCCTGCTTCCCTCCCTCTCACAATGAAAATTCTAGGAGTCCTGCCTCAGTAAAAGCCTGTGAATCCTGCTTGTGACTCCTCAGTCTGGTACGTAAAGTTATAAAACCTTTATTTTGTCTAGGTAAGGTAGGCAGCAGTCGCAGGACTTCTCTCAGTGTAGCCAGAAAGGTGCAGGACTCACAGGCTCTCTCTATTACGGAGTTGGATATACAGGACTCAGGTTCTCTCTATTAGTGGGCGGGGCATGCAGGACTCAGAAGCTCTATTGATGGGGTATTCATGACTCAGAAGCTCCCAATTTGGTGGGGTATCCAGGACTCACAAGCTCTATTATTGGGTGGGGTATGCAGGACTTACAAGCTCTATTAGTGGGCGAGGTATGCAGGACTGACCAGCTCTTTCTTAGTGGGCAGGGTATGTATGACTCACAAGCACGCTCTATTAGTGGGCGGGGCATGAAGGACTCACAAGCTCTATTGGTGGGGTATTCATGACTCAGAAGTTCTATTATTGGGTGGGGTATCCAGGACATACAAGCTCTATTAGTGGGCGGGGTATGCAGGACTTACAAGCTCTATTAGTGGTCGGGGTATGCAGGACTCATAAGCTTGCAAATGCCCTCTATTAATAGACGGAGTATGCAGGAGTCACAGGCTCTCTCTTAGTGGGCAGGGTACGTCAGACTCCTTGGTTCTGTATTATTGAGCTGGGAATGCAGGACTCAAGATTAGAGGGTCAGGGATGCAGGAATAACAACCTGTCTCTATTAGTGGGCGGGGATTCAAGACTCACAGATTTCGTCTAAGAATAGACAGAGATACAAGACACGCTCTCTAAATTAGTGGAAGGGATATGCAGGACTCACAGGCTCTCTATTAGTGGACGGGATATGCAAGAATCACAGGCTCTCTATTAGTGGATGGGATATGCAAGAATCACAGTCTCTCTATTAGTGGATGGGATATGCAGGACTCACAGGCTCTCTATTAGTGGACGGGATATGCAAGAATCACAGGCTCTCTATTAGTGGATGGGATATGCAAGAATCACAGTCTCTCTATTAGTGGATGGGATATGCAGGACTCACAGGCTCTCTATTAGTGGACGGGATATGCAAGAATCACAGGCTCTCTATTAGTGGATGGGATATGCAAGAATCACAGTCTCTCTATTAGTGGATGGGATATGCAGGACTCACAGGCTCTCTATTAGTGGACGGGATATGCAAGAATCACAGGCTCTCTATTAGTGGATGGGATATGCAAGAATCACAGTCTCTCTATTAGTGGAAGGGATATGCAGGACTCACAGGCTCTCTATTAGTGGACGGGATATGCAAGAATCACAGGCTCTCTATTAGTGGATGGGATATGCAAGAATCACAGTCTCTCTATTAGTGGATGGGATATGCAGGACTCACAGGCTCTCTATTAGTGGACGGGATATGCAAGAATCACAGGCTCTCTATTAGTGGATGGGATATGCAAGAATCACAGTCTCTCTATTAGTGGATGGGATATGCAGGACTCACAGGCTCTCTATTAGTGGACGGGATATGCAGGACTCACAGGCTCTCTATTAGTGGACAGGATATGAGGGAGTCACAGGCTCTATTAGTGGATGGGATATGAAGGACTCACACGATCTCTATTAGTGGACAGGATATGCAGGACTTGCAGGCTCTTTATTAGTGGACAGGATATGCAGAACTCATAGGCTCTCTATTAGTGGATGGGAAATGCAGGACTCACAGGCTCTCTATTAGTGGATATGATATGCAGAACTCACAGGCTATTAGTGGACAGGATATGCAGAACTTACAGGCTCTCTATTAGTGGACGGGATATGCAGGCTCTCTATTAGTGGACGGGATATGCAGGACTCGCAGGCTCTCTATTAGTGGATGGGATATGCAGGACTCGCAGGCTCTCTTAGTGGACGGGATATGCAGAACTTATAGGCTTATTAGTGAACGGGATATGCAGAAATCACAGGCTATTAGTGGACATGATATGCATTACTTACAGGCTCTCTATTAGGCTACTTTCACACTTGCGTCGTGTGACGTACGTTGCAATGCGTTGTTTTGGTGAAAAAACACATCCTGCAAAGTTGCTGGAACTCCACCCCCTCCTCCCCGGACATTACAATGGGGCAGCGGATGTGTTGAAAAACTGCATCCGCTGCCCCCGTTGTTCATTTATTTCACAACGTCCGTCGGTACATCGGGCCGACGCATGGCAACAGCCCCGTACCGACGCAAGTGTGAAAGTAGCCTTGGTGGACAGGATATGCAGGATTCGCAAGCTCTCTATTAGTGGATGTGATATGCATGACTCACAGGCTCTCTATTAGTAGATGGGATATGCAGGACTCACAGGCTATTAGTGGACAGGATATGCAGAACTTACAGGCTCTCTATTAGTGGACAGGATATGCAGAACTTACAGGCTCTCTATTAGTGGACAAGATATGCAGGACTCACAGGCTCTCTATTAGTGGCGGGATATGCAGGACTCACAGGCTCTCTATTAGTGGACGGGATTTGCAGGACTCACAGGCTATTAGTGGACAGGATATGCAGAACTTACAGGTTCTCTATTTGTGGATGGGATATGCAGGACTCGCAGGCTCTCTATTAGTGGCAGGATATGCAGGACTCGCAGGCTCTCTATTAGTGAACGGAATATGCAGGACTCGCAGGCTCTCTTAGTGGACGGGATATGCAGAAATCACAGGCTATTAGTGGACATGATATGCAGAACTTACAGGCTCTCTATTAGTGGACGGGATATGCATGACTCACAGGCTCTCTATTAGTAGACGGGATATGCAGGACTCACAGGCTATTAGTGGACAGGATATGCAGAACTTACAGGCTCTCTATTAGTGGATGGGATATGCAGGACTCGCAAGCTCTCTATTAGTGGCGGGATATGAAGGACTCACAGGCTCTCTATTAGTGGACGGGATATTAAGAACTCACAGGCTATTAGTGGACGAGATATGCAGGACTCACAGGCTCTCTATTAGTAGACGGGATATGCAGGACTCGCAGGCTCTCTATTAGTGGCGGGATATGCAGGACTCGCAAGCTCTCTATTAGTGGCGGCATATGCAGGACTCACAGGCTCTCTATTAGTAGATAGGATATGCAGAACTCACAGGCTATTAGTAGACAGGATATGCAGAACTTACAGGCTCTCTATTAGTGGATGGGATATGGAGGACTCGCAGGCTCTCTATTAGTGGCGGGATATGCAGGACTCACAGGCTCTCTATTAGTGGACGGGATATTAAGAACTCACAGGCTATTAGTGGACGGGATATGCAGGACTCACAGGCTATTAGTGGACAGGATATGCAGAACTTACAGGCTCTCTATTAGTGGATGGGATATGCAGGACTCGCAGGCTCTCTATTAGTGGCGGGATATGCAGGACTCACAGGCTCTCTATTAGTAGACAGGATATGCAGAACTTACAGGCTCTCTATTAGTGGATGGGATATGCAGAACTCACAGGCTATTAGTAGACAGGATATGCAGAACTTACAGGCTCTCTATTAGTGGACAGGATATGCTGGACTCACAGGCTCTCTATTAGTGGACAGGATATGCTGGACTCACAGGCTCTCTATTAGTGGACAGGATATGCTGGACTCACAGGCTCTCTATTAGTGGGCGGGATATACAGAACTCACAGGCTATTAGTGGACAGGATATGCAGAACTTACAGGCTCTCTATTAGTGGATGGGATATGCAGGACTCGCAGGCTATTAGTGGACGGGATATGCAGGACTCACAGGCTATTAGTGGACAGGATATGCAGAACTTACAGGCTCTCTATTAGTGGACAGGATATGCAGAACTTACAGGCTCTCTATTAGTGGACAGGATATGCTGGACTCAGGCTCTCTATTAGTGGATGGGATATTAAGAACTCACAGGCTATTAGTGGACGGGATATGCAGGACTCACAGGCTATTAGTGGACAGGATATGCAGAACTTACAGGCTCTCTATTAGTGGATGGGATATGCAGGACTCGCAAGCTCTCTATTAGTGGACAGGATATGCTGGACTCACAGGCTCTCTATTAGTGGACAGGATATGCTGGACTCACAGGCTCTCTATTAGTGGGCGGGATATACAGAACTCACAGGCTATTAGTGGACAGGATATGCAGAACTTACAGGCTCTCTATTAGTAGATGGGATATGCAGGACTCGCAAGCTCTCTATTAGTGGCGGGATATCCAGGATTCACAGGCTCTCTATTAGTAGACGGGATATGCAGAACTCACAGGCTATTAGTAGACAGGATATGCAGAACTTACAGGCTATTAGAGGACAGGATATGCAGGACCCGCAGGCTCTCTATTAGTGGATGGGATATGCAGAACTCACAGGCTATTAGAGGACAGGATATGCTGGACCCGCAGGCTCTCTATTAGTGGATGGGATATGCAGAACTTACAGGTTATTAGTGGACATGATATGCATGACTCACAGGCTCTCTATTAGTGGACGGGATATGCAGGATTTGCAAGCTCTCTATTAGTGGACGGGATATGCATGACTCACAGGCTCTCTATTAGTGGATGGGACACGCAGGACTCACAAGCTCTCCACTAGCGGGCAGTGGTGCAGGACTCAGAGAAGCCAGAGATAAAAGACTCACAGGCTTTCTCCGGAGACCTAACAACTTACATAAAAATAAAAGATTAAAATCTATTTAAAAACTTTTATCATGAGCTCAGTGCACCCGTTATCCTGTGTAGAGATGAGCAAATATGTTCAGAAAATGATGGCCAAATCCGAATTTGCCATACTTGTACCACATTTGTACCAATTTTATGTTTGACTATTGTTTCTGAACATATTTGCTCATCTGTACTCCCATTGACTTCAATGGTGTTTGGCTATGTTCAGCAAATATGGCGATTGTAATCCGAACCAAATATTGAAATATTCGCTCATCTCCAATCCTGTGCTGCCCTTATATACAATCCTGACAGATTAGCTTTAACTACACTTCTGAAAGAAAAAAAAATTGCACTGGGAATCTAAACGTCTACAATCAAGTCTAGACTAGATTATAATCTGATATTTAGTATGTAGCTATACTGATCTTGCACTACACCATTTATCTTCCAGTTAAATCCAGCGCTGCATTTCTAATTCTGCAATTTCCTAGCTCACAAATGATGACGCATGTCCTTCTGAGAGCTACAATTTAAACCAAGAGCTAAGCAGTCATTTCAAGTAATGTGTAGTGTCTGTAGTGTCTGACAAGACACTATGGGTGAATTACAAGTGATAGAAATCAGCAGAATTCAGGATGCAGCTTTAGATGTGATTGGAGTAGACATAGAAGTAAAGTGGTACATAAAGTATACTTTATATCTAGATAATACGGTAGCTGCAAAATCATTTTTAAAAGCGACACCCCTCTTTACAGTGTGCTAGCTTACACCACACGTGACTACACCATCATGGCACCAGTCAAAACAGAGTTACGCTACATTATTTTTCTTTTTATCTTCAAGACCTGCTCCAATAGCAAAAAAAAAACAGGAAACAATTCTTAAGTTTGACAAAGTCTCAAACACCCTTAATCAACTATCATAATCAAGTAAGTGCTATCGTTATTAGCTTACGTCCAGAAACATAGGAGAAGATAAAAAGTCATCTGTCACATAAGAACTAATGTACAATTGTCAGATTGCAGATCACTCATCCATAGGTACCACTAAGGAGACCATTGCACGATACCAAATTTGTGGACTACTAAGCAGCAATAATCGGTGATGGGGGGGATTACTTAGACTGGGACAGCACCAAACCAGTTTAGAAAAGGATGGTCCTATAAAATTAGGGCCTGTAGGAATACAAGGGGTATACACCATAGAGTGGGAACAAGCAAGACTCGCCTACTAACTGGTATGACGATTGGCAAATACCACCTCTGAGTCTTCAAAAAGTGTTAAAAAAAGGGCTGTTACACCCCAAAACTTACAATGTCCTTCCTAACCCTACTTTTTCTCACCCAAACAGACCTTCCCCTAAATTCTCACTTTAGTGACCCCCGTCAGTTAAATGGGTGTCTTCTAGCAGGCCTCCATTAATTCAGCAGCTGCCATGACCAGCCCAGGAAGCGGCATTGCACGAATATGTGCAGTGAGTCATTTCTTACACATGCTCCTAGGCAGGTTGTGACAACCACTAACTGGAACCAGTATGTGCAGGAGCAAACCACCAGTTGATCATTGGGAATTACATAACTGGAAAAATTTTGTCCCCCAGACAAAAGCTGGATTTTTTTTTTTTTGCTGTTACCCAATGCTTTCATTTTACACGGTCACACAATGTTGTAATATATTTGGAAAGTGCTAAAATGAAATTATTTGCGAAAGAATTAAGAAAAAAAAAAAAAAAAAAGACTAGAGTCCGACCTGGATCTGGATCCAGTAATATTATTACATACACGTCTTCCAACTATTGCGATTAAAAAAAAAGTTTTATATGGTGCATTGTAGATTACAGTGCCCACAAATTAAAGGTGCAACTAGTTCTCTTATAAATAAAAATAATAATAAAAACCTAAAAATCACAGTTTCACGGGTTTCTGTGTTAGAAACTGGGAATTATTCCCAGTAAAGTAGAAAGTGATACACGTCACTGTGGTCAAGTATAGGTTATGTTTTTCACCAGGTGACAGGATTGAACAAATGGTCGAACCAGGTATATGAGAGGATGTTCTGGCTCTGAATTTGGTACTTGCTATTGTGACTTGGCAAAAGATTACCCAAAAAACTAAAGCTTTTTTTTCTTTGTCTCCTTACGTCACATAAAAGCAGAATTTTTTTTGTACTGATAATATAATGCAAAAGCGTGGAATCTTAAAACAATACCACTAATTCAATATTCAGGAAAAAAAAAATCTGAATAAATATTTTTCATTTGTTTTGGATTTTTCTGTAATCCAACATAATAAAAATAAATAAATGTAACAGTTTGGGCCCGATTCATCATTGCAAGTTTTCAAATCACTTTTCATATTCTGTTTTATGGTATTCGTTCATGAGTTGTTGTTTTTTTTCCATCAAATTCATTTAAATGGTGCTGAAATCAAAAATGTTTTTTTTATCTCTGTCTTTAACCTGTTTTGAGAGTTTAGAGCAAAAAAGGTGCATGCTCTGCTAAAGTCTTACTAATCGTACCCCAAAGGGAAGACAAGGGGTGGGGTGAGGGGTTGTATTCTAGAGAACATTTGCAATTTTTTGAAAAGTCGCGAATGATGAATTAGGCAAAAACATATGAAAACCCTAAACTCTACCCATAGTGACACATAAAAACATGACTTAAAAAAGGCACAATTGGAAAGATGAATAGGATGCAAAAAAGAAAAAAGAGCAAGACAATAAAAAGCTGACAAAAATAAATAGGGCCCTTCATGGGTATTTGTACCATTTACTATTGTGACACCACAATCTTGATAACACATAATTGGGGTAACTGTGTGGCCGCTTTCCCATATACCTTAGTACAGTAGGGGCATTCAGTCTGGTTGACTATAACTGTGCATATGTATTTCGCTAGCGTGTAATACTACAATTTTCCAGCAGTGGCTGTTGCAGTAATACTGCATAGCCAGCTGTCTTGTCCCCAGATCAGCTGATTTAAAAAAAAAGGTGTTGTCTGCATGGAACAACCCCTTTAATTTTTTTTTTTTTTTTTGCAACACAGAAGTGTTCTGAAAATGTATTTGATAGAATATGTGACATTCTTCTTTTAGAATAGGTCACATAGTCTTATAATTTTTCTTCTAGCAATATGCCATCAGTTTTGGATGTGAAATCTTGTTACAATAGCAGGCACCAAATTGAAATTACTATTGCAGATTCTAATTTGCTTATTGCTTGTACATATTTTTATAGTGTTTGCCGAGCCATGTGCTTATGGAGAGATGCTTTTAAATGTACAGGAGTATTAAAAAAAAAAAAAATACACGGGCATATTCAACTTTCGGCCTGGGGCTGTTCTCCTTTCGAAGCATGGTAGGACTTGGTGCAAGAAGTTACGTGTCGGTGAAAACTGTCCCGCCACATAAACCGCTTGCCACATATATTACACTCATAAGGCTTTATCCCGGTGTGTATCTTCATGTGGCCTACCAAGTGATGCTTCATTTTGAACTTCTTACCGCAAACCCCACATCCATAAGGTCGCAGTCCGAGGTGCATGCTCATGTGTCTATCCCGTTGGCTCTTGTGTGTAAAGCTTTTACCACATTGGCAAGGATACAGTTTATATACTACTGCAGTGAAGCCAGAGGATGATGTTTCTTCTTTAATACCTGTAGAAACGTCTAAGCCTTCCCCAAAACCTCCTGAGGTATTTTCGGTGACATGTCTCTCAAGATGTTCCTCACGTTCTCCTGAAAACTCTTCCATAGAAGCCCCATAAAAATCAACATGGTCGTCATAACGGTTGTTGTTGCTGCCGCCGCCACTACTATGTCCTTCCGGCTCTGCGCTCTTCTTATTACAGAAGTCAAAGGTGTCTACAACGCCTGAAGTCTGGATTGGAGGATCCACCTGGGCTAAGTTGACAGACTCAGAGACATGTTCCTCAAAGGGTGGGTGCACCTCAACACCTTCACATTCCTGCTCAAACCTTTCAGGCTTTATGTGGACCCATCGTTTGTGAGACATGATGCTTGGCTTGATGTACAGAGGACGAGGGTAGTGATAGTCGGCACTGTCGCTGGCACCTTCTTCACCATCTTGGCTGGTCATCTCTGTACTCAGCTGATCATGTTCTGTGGAGGAGTTACTGGGCAGATACTCGTGTTCAGTGAGTTGAGAAGACAGCTCATCATCCTTTGGACTCTCTTCTTCATTCTCACCATCCCGTAAGTCTTCACCCTTCCTGAATTCCGGCTGGGCACACGAACCAAGATCAAAGTTTTCGTTGAGACCATTGTAGTTGCTGCTGCTGGGGGACTGGTGGTCATTACTGAGATTGGACTTCTGACACAGAAGCGTTGGGTTACCTTCCAGGAGCTCTGTGCACTTGTCTACGACATGCCACATCTGAAGGAAACTGGCTGCTGTCAGATAACTCACAATCTCCTGAGGTGGTAAAGCGAGCCTTCCAGTGTATGAGGACAAGAGGATGTTCTCAAACACCCGCGGATTCATGACGTCAGGAAGTACCACCCTCCTGCTGTTCTTAAGCAAAACCTGGTCGCAGAAATATGGGGAGCTAGCTGCTAAGACGGCTTTGTGGGCACGGAAGAGGTGGCCTTGTACCACAATGGAAATGTCACATAACTGACCCAACTGGCGCTGCTGATTTAGCTTCTGAAGGATGGTATTTGAGAAATCGGGAAACTCGACGCGGAAAGAGTTCATTCCAGGCTCCATTTCATCACAAGTGCTTTGAAGTTCTGCAAGGAAAATAACACAGAACTAGTGAACACACTTAACAGGTACAAAGTTAAAGGGGATATCCCACAGACATAATTTATCCTCCTTTTGCACTAAATAGATGATAAATGATCTTGCCACCATTCATGAGAAATGTTAATGAGCTTAGGCAAATACCAGTCAATTTATTGTCTCTGGCCGTGAGAAGAGATATCCAAGCGATGCACCCAATTCACACTGTGAACTAGAAATTAGCTTTAGATATTGGTTGTTTTGGATTTGTTCATACATAGGAGATATTACACATGCACTGGAGCTATTAGGACAGATGGACTGGAAGAGCCAAGAACGGAAAGTCTTAGGATGACCCGACTTAACCTAATGAGTTAATAGTGACTTACTGTAGATTCCCCTGACAATCCCACTTGTGAATGGTCTCTATTCCAAAGTGACTGGTGCACAAACCAGTTGTACACAATGTTCATTCCTAAACTAAAGTAAAAATCCCCATCATGCAGTTCTGGTGGCACGCTGTCCCTGTTTTGGGAGATGACACAAATGCTATGATCAATGTCGCTATATAACAATGTGACCACGGTACTACTGGCAATGACTGACCTACTGTGCAGACATGAATTAGCCTTGTACTTCCTGAAGGTCAATGTGCACTCACATTTTCCAACCCAATCCACTGGCACAAGTGCAATTTCTGCAAAACTAGAAGTGGAAAATAATAATAAAGACAAAACAGTTAGTATTCAAGCAAATATATGATCCCATTAAAGGTTTCTCCCCCCACCCCTCCAAAAAAAAAAAAAGTTATCCACTCTTCAAAGGATAGAGGTGACCTGCTGATGGCTGGTAGTCTGATCACTGGGATCAACAGCCCCATCCTGAATGGTGCGCATGCTCTACCTCTACCCAAATCACTGTTCATGTTACTGCTAAAATTACCTTTCCATTCAAGATGGGGGTGGGACCCCCAGCGATCAGCAAATTAGCACTTATCTTGTAGAAAAGGCATAGCTTGATTTGTTGGGAATACCACGTTTGAAACGTTTTGAGACTTTTCTTTTTGCACAGTGTAGTATTGCTCCTATGCAGTCTTATCTGTTTCCACGGATACAGACTACAAATACACCCCAAGTAGTCTGCTCCTGCAGGTAAGTATTACTCCCTCCTGCCTCTTCTCTGCTTATTGCCAACATGCATTCAGTAGATTAGTAGGGACTGCAGAAACTAACCACACTGGATTGGGTTGTAGTCTGAAACCATAGAAGCATAGCTTAAGAGCCGTATCTGTATACACAAAACAATGGATTTTTATATAGGACTGCTTACACAGTTGCTTCATTTCAAATGGAGCAATAGAATGCGTGTCAAAGTAGATATACGATTTAATACTTTGCTAGGAACAACTTCACCTACAAAAACGTGTAATATAATGTGTGCCACAACTGCAATAGTCTCTCTCACATCATTTCCTCCACCTAGAAAAATAATCATGAGAGCGTAGCCATATGTGCTGGGCCTCATTCACAAATGGGTGCACGTATAAACTGTAGCCATAGACCCGACATGTGCCAGAAGAGTGTTCTTTTCGCATTAATTCAGAAGGCATAACTAGGGGCAAGGGAATCCAGTAGAGAAACATATGAACTTTACAAACTTTTACACATTCATTTAAAGGGAACCTGTCATGTCTCTGATCTGCAGGCCGGATATTATAGAGCTGATCAGATTGATGAAAAATTCCTGTGGGGAAAGTTTTGGTAAAAGTTGTAGTTTATTCATTGAAATCCCTGTGATTCTATGGATGAGTCCTCGGTGGACCTATCAGTTATTGACACTGGACTCTTTCATACAAACACCAGGGATTGAAATGAATAAAATGCACGTTATATTGGAATCTTTATCATTCTGCTCATCATCATGGCCGGCTCTAACGTGATGTGAAGAGATTGAATGTGATGGTGTTGGTGCTGCCATGGAAACCCCAGAGTGAGCGCAATATTGACGGCGCACATTGACTGAGTTACAAGTCTGTACCCAGCAATACGGGTGTACAGACTGACCACCGCCGTCAATATCAGACACAACGTGACAGATACACTGACACACGTTACATACATGTGTAACCAGGTATATAATACCTACAGCCATGCAGGATTGTGACACTACAGTTATGTGATTGTGTCTATATATATATATATATATATATATATATATATATATATATATATACATTCTATTACAAGTCTAACACCGGCCTAATATCTCTATGTTGTAGCATTATCTATATTTCTACAAGTATCAGGCGCCATAATTACACTACCTGCCCCGGCAGTGGCCTCTCCTCACATCTCAGCCCGGGGTTCGGACACCTCCAGCCGCCGGAAGTGCTCACATCGCTCTCAGGCCGCGACTGACGGGAGCACTTCCGCATCTGCCGGGCAGAGCTCCGCCTCTTCCGGCACACGTAAAACCCTTTCGCTGCTGACAGGAGGAGCGGCTGCTTCTGCGGCTCCGCCCCTCTCAGCCTGGTTTCATGGACAGAAGCTATAGACAGGGTTCCAGCAACCGATGGGAAACTGCACATGTGGAGCGTCAGAACCCGCGGGGAGCGGTACTTATAGGAATGGAGGGTGGAAGAAGGAGCAAAGTAGTGCACGGCCTAGGGAAGATACATAACAGCTACCGGGACTGAATGGCAGGGTTTGTTTTGTGATGCAACTGATTAAAGGGGCCAGTAATCTGCCCATCAATAAGAACAGACAAATCTGACAAAGATGTTACATTGATGGCACGATTCCCCCCAGTCTATAGTGTCCAGACCTCACGTTACCCCCAGTCTATAGCGTCCAGACCTCACGTTACCCCCAGTCTATAGTGTCCAGACCTCACGTTACCCCCAGTCTATAGCGTCCAGACCTCACGTTACCCCCAGTCTATAGCGTCCAGACCTCACGTTACCCCCAGTCTATAGTGTCCAGACCTCACGTTACCCCCAGTCTATAGTGTCCAGACCTCACGTTACCCCCAGTCTATAGTGTCCAGACCTCACGTTACCCCCAGTCTATAGTGTCCTGAGCTCACGTTACCCCTAGTATATAGTGTTCAGACCTCACAATACCCCCAGTCTATAGTGTCCAGACCTCACGTTACCCCCAGTCTATAGCGTCCATAGCTCACGTTAGCCCCAGTCTATAGTGTCCAGACCTCACGTTACCCCCAGTGTATAGTGTCCAGAGCTCACGTTACCCCCAGTGTATATTTCAAAAAACTGACCGTCACATCCAAACATAGACTAAGTGTGAACAGGTGCTGAACCTAGAGTCACCAACTCGTATACAGTCAAGTAAATAAGGCAGCACACTGCAGCGCTGAAACATGCAAACATGAAACATGAAAACTGAACTGCATTACTGCACTAGAAATATGAAAAATGAGAGCGTTTAGCGCATAAAAATGGCCAATTTTTTGTGTACCTGGTAGCCACACTAGGGCATCTCTCGTATACCAGGTCCTACGATTTCCTTCCTCACTGAGAATAAACGTCTCCATCTGAATGGGTACCTGTGAAAACCTCTTCTTAGACTAAAATTCTCTCTCTCTGTGGAGGGGTAATGGACATCTTGCGATTAAAACATTTTTCATATTTCTAGTGCAGTAATGCAGTTCAATATTCATGTTTGCATGTTTCAGCGCTGCAGTGTGCTGCCTTATTTACTTGACTGTATATAAGTTGGTGACTCTAGGTTCAGCACCTGTTCACACTTAGTCTATGTTTGGATGTGATGGTCAGTTTTTTGAAATGTATTCTTTAGCCTTCTGACAGAGCACTCCGCCTCCTAGCCACAGGTGTTTTAATCGCAACAGGTCCATTACCCCTCCACAGAGAGAGAGAATGTTAGTCTCAGAAGAGGTTTCACAGGTACCCATTCAGATGGAGACGTTTATTCTCAGCGAGGAAAGGAAAGCGTAGGACCTGGTATACGAGAGATGCCCTAAAGTGGCTACCAGGTACACATAAAATTGGCCATTTTTATGCGCTAAACGCTCTCATTTTTCATATTTCTAGTGCAGTAATGCAGTTCAGTTTTCATGTTTGCATGTTTCAGCGCTGCAGTGTGCTGCCTTAGCCCCAGTCTATAGTGTCCAGAGCTCACATTAGCCCCAGTCTATAGTGTCCAGAGCTCACGTTACCCCCAGTCTATAGTGCCCAGAGCTCGCGTTACCCCAGTATATAGGGTCCAGACCTCACGATACCCCCAGTCTATAGCATCCAGAGCTCACGTTAGCCCCAGTCTATAGTGTCCAGACCTCAGGAGACCCCTAGTCTATAGTGTCCAGAGCTCACATTAGCCTCAGTCTATAGTGTCCAGAGCTCACGTTAGCCCCAGTCTATAGTGTTCAGACCTCACAATACCGGCAGTCTATATCGTCCAGACCTCACGATACCCCCAGTCTATAGCGTCCAGAGCTCACATTAGCCCCAGTCTATAGTGTCCAGACCTCAGGAGACCCCTAGTCTATAGTGTCCAGAGCTCACGTTAGCATCAGTCTATAGTGTCCAGACCTCACGATACCCCTAGTATATAGTGTTCAGACCTCACAATACCCCCAGTCTATAGCGTCCAGAGCTCACGTTAGCCCTAGTCTATAGTGTCCAGACCTCACGAGACCCCTAGTCTATAGTGTCCAGAGCTCACGTTAGCCTCAGTCTATAGTGTCCAGAGCTCACGTTAGCCCCAGTCTATAGTGTCCAGACCTCACGATACCCCTAGTATATAGTGTTCAGACCTCACAATACCCCCAGTCTATAGCGTCCAGACCTCACGATACCCCCAGTCTAGTGTCCAGAGCTCACGTTAGCCCCAGTCTATAGTGTCCAGACCTCACGAGACCCCTAGTCTATAGTGTCCAGAGCTCACGTTAGCCCGTCTATAGTGTCCAGACCTCACGTTACCCCAGTCTATAGTGTCCAGACCTCACATTACCCCCAGTCTATAGTGCCCAGAGCTCGCGTTACCCCCAGTCTATAGTGCCCAGAGCTCGTTACCCCCAGTCTATAGTGCCCAGAGCTCGCGTTACCCCCAGTCTAAAGTGTCCAGACCTCACGGTAGCCCCAGTCTATAATGTCCAGACCTCACGTTAGCCCGTCTATAGTGTCCAGACCTCACGATACCTAGTATATAGTGTCCAGACCTCACGATACCCCCAGTCAATAGTGTCCAGACCTCGCGTTAGCCCCAGTCTATAGTGTCCAGATCTCGCGATACCCCCAGTCTATAGTGTCCAGACCTCGCGTTAGCCCCAGTCTATAGTGTCCAGAGCTCGCGTTAGCCCCAGTCTATAGTGTCCAGACCTCACGTTAGCCCCAGTCTGTAGTGTCCAGACCTCATGTTAGCTCTAGTCTATAGTGTCCAGACCTCACGATACCCCCAGTCTGTAGTGTCCAGACCTCACGTTAGCTCTAGTCTATAGTGTCCAGACCTCGCGTTAGCCCCAGTCTATAGTGTCCAGAGCTCGCGTTAGCCCCAGTCTAGTGTCCAGACCTCACGATTCCCCCAGTCTATAGTGTCCAGAGCTCGCGTTACCCCGAGTCTATAATGTCCAGAGCTCACATTACCCCCAGTCTATAGTGTCCAGACCTCACGATACCCCCAGTCAATAGTGTCCAGACCTCGCGTTAGCCCCAGTCTATAGTGTCCAGATCTCGCAATACCCCCAGTCTATAGTGTCCAGACCTCACGATACCCCTAGTATATAGTGTCCAGACCTCACGATACCCCTAGTATATAGTGTCCAGACCTCACGATACCCCCAGTCTATAGTGTCCAGACCTCACGTTAGCCCCAGTCTGTAGTGTCCAGACCTCATGTTAGCTCTAGTCTATAGTGTCCAGACCTCACGATACCCCCAGTCTGTAGTGTCCAGACCTCATGTTAGCTCTAGTCTATAGTGTCCAGACCTTACGTTAGCCCCAGTCTATAGTGTCCAGACCTCCCGAGACCCTCAGTCTAGTGTCCAGACCTCGCGTTAGCCCCAGTCTATAGTGTCCAGAGCTCGCGTTAGCCCCAGTCTATAGTGTCCAGACCTCACGATTCCCCCAGTCTATAGTGTCCAGACCTCACGATACCCCTAGTATATAGTGTCCAGACCTCACGATACCCCTAGTATATAGTGTCCAGACCTCACGATACCCCCAGTCTATAGTGTCCAGACCTCACGTTAGCCCCAGTCTGTAGTGTCCAGACCTCATGTTAGCTCTAGTCTATAGTGTCCAGACCTCACGATACCCCCAGTCTGTAGTGTCCAGACCTCATGTTAGCTCTAGTCTATAGTGTCCAGACCTCACGATTCCCCCAGTCTATAGTCTCTAGACCTCACGTTAGCCTCAGTCTATAGTGTCCAGACCTCACGTTCGCCTCAGTCTATGGTGTCCAGACCTCGCGTTAGCCCCAGTCTATAGTGTCCAGACCTCTCGTTAGCCCCAGTCTATGGTTTCCAGACCTCATGATACCCCTAGTATAGTGTCCAGACCTCACGATACCCCCAGTCTATAGTGTCCAGACCTCATGTTAGCTCTAGTCTATAGTGTCCAGACCTCACTTTAGCCCCAGTCTATAGTGTCCACACCTCATGTTAGCTCTAGTCTATAGTGCCCAGACCTCACGATACTCCTAGTATATAGTGTCCAGACCTCACGATACCTCCAGTCTATAGTGTCCAGACCTCACGTTAGCCCCAGTCTATAGTGTCCAGACATCATGATACCCCTAGTGTAGTGTCCAGACCTCACGATACCCCCAGTCTATAGTGTCCAGACCTCACGATACCCCCAGTCTATAGTGTACAGACCTCACGTTAGCTCCAGTCTATAGTGTCCAGACCTCCCGATACCCCTAGTATATAGTGTCCAGACATCACAGCCCCAGTTTATAGTGTCCAAACCTCACGTTACCCCAAGTCTATAGTGCCCAGATCCCATGATACCCCTAGTATATAGTGTCCAGACATCTTGGTACCTCCAGCAGGGTCGGAGTGGCCTGGCGGGATATTGAGGAAATCACCGGTGGGCCCTTGCAGTGGACCACGGAGATGGCAGTGTGAAGGAGAGAAAAAAAGTGTCTGCGTTTTTTTAGGGGCACAGGCCCTTTAAAAGAGCAGACAGAGTATGTGCAGGGGCGCACGCATGCAGAGTTCATTACCTGAATGACCACATCTCACTTCCCGAGCAACACAGACGAGTGTGTGCCTGACGTCACTGTCCCCCATTCTATAATATCCAGACCAGATCTTACAGTAGCCCCAGTCTATGGTGTCTATATCTTATTGTGCCCCCAGTCTACACTGTGTGTAGAATTATTAGGCAAGTTGTATTTTAGAGGGTTATTTTTATTGATAAACAACTATGTTCTTAATCAACCCAAAAGACTCAAATAGCAAAGCTTAATATTTTTGGAAGTTGGAGTGGGTTTTTTTTAGATTTGGCTATCTTAGGAGGATATCTGTTTGTGCAGGTAACCATTACTGTGCAGAATTATTAGGCAACTTAATAAAAACCAAATATATTCCCATCTCACTTGTTTATTTTCACCAGGTAAACCAATATAACTGCACAAAATTTAGAAATAAACATTTCTGACATGCAAAAACAAAACCCCCCAAAATTAGTTACCAATATAGCCACCTTTCTTTATGATGACACTCAACAGCCTTCCATCCATAGATTCTGTCAGTTGCTTGATCTGTTTACGATCAACATTGCGTGCAGCAGCCACCACAGCCTCCCAGACACTGTTCCGAGAGGTGTACTGTTTTCCCTCACTGTAGATCTCACATTTTATTAGGGACCACGGGTTCTCTATGGTGTTCAGATCAGGTGAACAAGGGGGCCATGTCATTATTTTTTCTTCTTTGAGACCTTTACTGGCCAGCCACGCTGTGGAGTAGTTGGAGGCATGTGATGGAGCATTGTCCTGCATGAAAATCATGTTTTTCTTGAACGGTACCAACTTCTTCCTGTACCACTGCTTGAAGAAGTTGTCTTCCAGAAACTGGCAGTATGTCTGGGAGTTGAGCTTCACTCCATCCTCAACCCGAAAAGGTCCCACAAGTTCATCTTTGATGATACCAGGCCATACCAGTACCCCACCTCCACCTTGCTGGCGTCTGAGTTGGAGTGGAGCTCTCTGCCCTTTACTTATCCAGCCTCTGGCTCATCCATCTGGCCCATCAAGAGTCACTCTCATTTCATGAGTCCATAAAACCTTTGAACAGTCAGTCTTAATATATTTCTTGATGTTTTATCTTATGTTTCTTGTTCAAAATTGGTCATTTTTCAGCCTTCCTTACCTTGGCCATGTCCCTGAGTATCGCACACCTTGTGCTTTTTGTTACTCCAGTAACATTGCAGCTCTGAAATATGGCAAAACTGGTGGCAAATGGCATCTTGGCAGCTTCACGCTTGATTTTCCTCCATTCATGGGCAGTTATTTTGCACCTTTTTTTCCCAACACGCTTCTTGCGACCCTATTGGCTATTTGCCATGAAACGCTTGATTGTTCGGTGATCACACTTCAAAAGTTTGGCAATTTCAAGACTGCTGCATCCCACTGCAAGACATCTCACAATTTTGGACTTTTCAGAGCCCGTCAAATCTCTCTTCTGACCCATTTTGCCAAAGGAAAGGAAGTTGCCCAATAATTAAGCACACCTTATATAGGGTTTTGATGTCATTAGACAACACCCCTCCTCATTAGAGATGCACATCACCTGATTTACTTAATTGGTAGTTGGCTCTCAAGCCTGAACAGCTTGGAGTAGGACAACATGTATAAAAAGTATCATGTGATCAAAATACAACTTGCCTAATAATTCTGCACACAGTGTATAGTGTCCAGACCTCACGGTACCCCCAGTCTATAGTGTGCAGACTTCATTGTTCCCCAAGTCTATTATATCCAGACATCATGGAACCTCCAGTCTATAGTATCCAGACCAGATCTTATGGCAGCCCCAGTCTATGGTTTCTATAACTTATCGTGCCCCAATTCTATAGTGTTCAGACCTCATGTTACACCCAGTCTATAGTGTCCAGACATCATGGTACCCCCAGTCCACAGTACCCAATCCTCTTGGTACCCCCCAGTCTATAGTATCAAGACGAGATCTTACAGTAGCCAAAGTCTATGGTGTCTAGCTTGCCGTGCCCCCAGTCTATGGTGTCCAGACCTCATGTTACCCCCCAGTCTATTGCATCAAGACGAGATCTTACAAGAGCCAAAGTCTATGGTGTCTAGCATACCGTGCCCCCAGTCTATGGTGTACAGACCTCATGTTACACCCCAGTCTATACCCCAGTGTCCATATTTCATGAAAACTCCAGTCTACAGTCTCCAGACTTCATGGTACCCCGAGTCTACAGTATCCAGCCCTCATGTTACCCCTAGTTTATAGTGTCCAGACATCATGGTACTCCCAGTCAATAGTGTCCAGATTTCATGAAAACTCCAGTCTATAGTCTCCAGACCTCATGGTACCCCCAGTTTATAGTGTCCAGACCTCATGGTACCTCTAAGCCATTTGGTCCAGACCTCATGATATCCCCAGTCTGTAGCATTCAGACATCATGGTACCCCCAGACTATTGTATCCAGACATCATGGTACCCCCAGTCTATAGTATCCAGACATCATGGTACCCCCAGTCTATAGTATCCAGACTAGAGTTTACAGTAGCCCCAGTCTATGGTATCCAGACCTCATGATAGTGTCTTGTCCTCATGATACCCCCAGTGTGTAGTGTCCAGACCTCATGGTACCCTCCGTGTACAGTGTCCAACTCCAGACCACATGGAACCCCCAGTCTGTGGTCTCCAGACCTCATTTAACCTCAGTCCATAATGCCCAGATCTCACGATACCCCCAAGTCTTTAGTGTCCAGATCTCATGATACCCCTGTCTATAGTATCCAGACCTCATGGTACCCCCAGTCTATAGTGTCCAAACATCATGATACCCCCAGTCTATTGCGCCCAGACATCATGATACTCCCAGTGAGTAGTATCCAGACATCATGGTACCCCTAGACTATTGTATCCAGACATCATGGTAACCCCTGTTTATAGTATCCAGACCAAATCTTACAGTAGCCCCAGTCTATGGTGTCTGTATCTTATCGTGTCCGCTGTCCATAGTGTCCAGACCTCATATTAACCCTAGTCTATAGGGTCCAGACCTCATGTTACATTCAGTCTATAGTGTCCAGACATCATTATACCCCGAGTCTATAGTGTCCAGACCTCATGGTACCTCCAGGCTATCGGGTCCAGACCTCATGTTACCCCCAGTCTATAGCATCCAGACATCATTACACTCCCAGTCTATAGTGTCCAGGCCTCATGGTACCCCTAGGCTATTACATAGTAACATAGTTATTAAGGTTGAGGGAAGACTTTAAGTCCATCTAGTTCAACCCATAGCCTAACCTAACAAGCCCTAACATGTTGATCCAGAGGAAGGCAAAAAAAAAACGTGGCAAAGAGTAAGCTCCACACTGGGGAAAAAAATTCCTTCCCGACTCCACATATGGCAATCAGACTAGTTCCCTGGATCAACACCCTAACAAGGAATCTAGTATATACACCCTGTAACATTATACTTTTCAAGAAAGGCATCCAGTCCCCTCTTAAATTTAAGTAATGAATCACTCATTACAACATCATACGGCAGAGAGTTCCATAGTCTCACTGCTCTTACAGTAAAGAATCCGCGTCTGTTATTATGCTTAAACCTTCTTTCCTCCAGACGTAGAGGATGCCCCCTTGTCCCTGTCTCAGGTCTATGATTAAAAAGATCATCAGAAAGGTCTTTGTACTGTCCCCTCATATATTTATACATTAACATAAGATCACCCCTTAGCCTTCGTTTTTCCAAACTAAATAGCCCCAAGTGTAATAATCTATCTTGGTATTGCGGACACCCCAGTCCTCTAATAACCTTGGTCGCTCTTTTCTGCACCCGCTCCAGTTCAGCTGTGTCTTTTTTTATACACTGGAGACCAGAACTTTACACAGTATTCTAAGTGTGGTCGAACTAGTGACGTGTATAGAGGTAAAATTATGTTCTCCTCATGAGCATCTATGCCTCTTTTAATGCATCCCATTATTTTATTTGCCTTTGTAGCAGCTGCCTAATATTGGGTCCATATATTATGATATCCCCAGTCTGTTGCATTCAGACATCATGGTACTATAGTATCCAGTCTAGAGTTTACAGTAGCCCCAGTCTATGGTGTCCAGACCTCATGATACCCTCCGTGTATAGTGTCCAACTCCAGACCACATGGAAACCCCAGTCTTTGGCCTCCATACCTCATTTAACCTCAGTCCATAATGCCCAGATCTCACGATACCCCCAGTCTATGGTGCCCAGGTCTCACGATACCCCTGTCTATAGTATCCAGCCCTCATGTTACCCCTAGTTTATAGTGTTCAGATATCAGGTACTCCCAGTCTATAGTGTCCAGATTTCACGAACACTCCAGTCTGCAGACCTCATGGTACCCCCAGTCCATAGTGGCCAGACCTCGTGGTACTCCTAGTCTATTGTGTCCAGACATCATTACACCCCCAGTCTATAGTGTCCAGACCTCATGATACCTCTACAAAATATAAAGATGGCTGACAGCACTCACTTATGTGGGGCGCTCGTTCCTAGTCCAGGGAACCCTCCTGGGTATAGCATATATTCCAAGATAGAAGGACAGCGCTCCAACCAGGTGTTATGGTCCAGTAAAAAGAATCTTTATTTCAGCCAAGATAAAACAGCAACGTTTCGACCGATCACCGGTCTTTTTCAAGCATAAAACATGGTGGTTAAGGCTGCCTTAAATGGTGTGGACACCACGCAGGGAGCCAATCACCATTCAGTGCCCGCCCACTTATCTATATCATTATATAAATAAAAAATAAACCAAAACAGACATCAGATAACTGTGTATATACAAATAAAATAAACACAACGCATCGCTGTGCAAATGAATGCAGTAATCAGTCCGCAAATATTCAAACTTGTGATGTTTATCTTCCAATTTCCTTGTGGATATGTATTGCGTCTCTGTTACCATGGTGCTGGGCCGTCACTACCTCGGATTTCCTCCTGGGTCATCCACCAATCAGGAGCAATGGCGCCGATTTTCAGATATAGCCAATCCAGGCTCTCAATATAATATTAATAGATCCTAAACACCAATCATACCTGCTTTAACAAATAATCTTACATCAATAGCGGCATTCACCAATCGGGCACCCGCCCCAAGCCGTTGGCGCCAGGATATGCGCATCTGAACTAATCTCCCACTATCTTCCCTCACGTAATCTTCGTTCATCCCAAGACCTCCTACTCTCCTCCACACTTATTCGTTCCTCACACAATCGCCTCCAAGATTTCTCCCGAATATCCCCCATCCTCTGGAATTCCATGCCTCAACACGTCCGATTATCCACCACCCTCGGATCCTTCAGACGGAACCTGAAAACCCATCTCTTCAGGAAAGCCTACAGCCTACAATAACCGAGCCGCCGCCTCACCACCGCCAGAGCCGCCGCCGCCTCACCCCTACCTTCTGTCTCTTCCCCACTATCCCATAGAATGTAAGTCCGCAAGGACAGGGTCCTCTCCCCTCTGTACCAGTGTGTCACTGTAAACCTGTTTACTGTAAATGATATCTATAACTCTGTATGTAACCCCTTTCTCATGTACAGGACCATGGAATTAATGGTGCTATATAAATAAATAATAATAATAATAATAATCAGAGCTCCACGTCCTGACTGCGCCCGATCACATGATCAGGGCACAGCCACGCCCAGACGTGACGCGCCTCTGCCCCCCCTGCCGCCGGCCTCATGTGACCGCCGCTCGGACTAGTTACCCGGGAGACGCCAATATACAAAGAAAAAAACATCTAGTGATCGGTATTATTTTAGAGTAATCTATAGTTCATTAGGATCATATCCCGGACAGGGGCACTTTCAAATAATTCTATTCCGGCACATATTAAGAGATTACTTAGGGCATCAACTCATTTGGATGTACATAAAGCCCAATTAAACTCTATGTTTAAACCTGTGTCCCTAGTCTGAGAGGGGGAGGTGATAGGTTAAGGTTACTTAAAACTAAGGAAATGAGATGGATTTATACCTTAGACACATTACAACCTAAAGGTTTAAACAGAGTTTAATTGGGCTTTATGTACATCCAAATGAGTTGATGCTCTAAGTAATCTCTTCCCTCCTCAGAACATTGTCGTTTGTTTTTATCTTGTTTTTAGACATATTTATTGGCTATGTAGTTAATCATGTTTTGTTTATATGATGGATAGTAGATGAGACAGTCGGTGGATCAACTAATACAATAGAGTGCAGTATTAGCACATTATACTATATACATGTTATATTGTTCCATTGAGGTCTAAGTTCCGACTGTCCCTTTAAATATGCCATCTGTGCTATATTAGAACATGCCATGTAAATTATGTGAAAATATTTCTTATGCTCTGTGGGTTTGTTTGCTGTGCATTATTGATCGTTTTGCGCTATAGTTCTTATTAGTTTGATGGGGAATACCACTATTTCTTGGCGATGTACCATGGGCCTCCGATATAAGAATGGTACAATTCAATTAGCTATTGTTTATTCAATATGTGCCGGAATAGAATTATTTGAAAGTGCCCCTGTCCGGGATATGATCCTAATGAACTATAGATTACTATAAAATAATACCGATCACTAGATGTTTTTTTCTTTGTATATTGGCGTCTCCCGGGTAACTAGTCCGAGCGGCGGTCACGTGAGGCCGGCGGCAGGGGGGGCAGAGGCGCATCATGGCTGTGCCCTGATCATGTGATCGGGCGCAGTCAGGACGTGGAGCTCTGATGCGCATATCCTGGCGCCGACGGCTTGGGGCGGGTGCCCGATTGGTGAATGCCGCTATTGATGTAAGATTATTTGTTAAAGCAGGTATGATTGGTGTTTAGGATCTATTAATATTATATTGAGACCCTGGATTGGCTATATCTGAAAATCGGCGCCATTGCTCCTGATTGGTGGATGACCCAGGAGGAAATCCGAGGTAGTGACGGCCCAGCACCATGGTAACAGAGACGCAATACATATCCACAAGGAAATTGGAAGATAAACATCACAAGTTTGAATATTTGCGGACTGATTACTGCATTCATTTGCACAGCGATGCGTTGTGTTTATTTTATTTGTATATACATAGTTATCTGATGTCTGTTTTGGTTTATTTTTTATTTATATAATGATATAGATAAGTGGGCGGGCACTGAATTGTGATTGGCTCCCTGCGTGGTGTCCACACCATTTAAGGCAGCCTTAACCACCATGTTTTATGCTTGAAAAAGACCGGTGATCGGTCAAAACGTTGCTGTTTTATCTTGGCTGAAATAAAGATTCTTTTTACTGGACCATAACACCTGGTTGGAGCTCATGGTACCTCTAGGCTACCTGGTCTAGACCTCATGATACACCCAGTGTGTAGCATTCAGACATCATGGTACCCCCAGTCTATTGTATCCAGACATCACGGTACCCCTAGTCCAGTGATGGGCAACCTTTTGAGCTCGGTGTGTCAAAATTCGCCAAAAAACCGAGCATAACTTGGGTGGTGTGTCACCTTGATAAAAAACCATAATTTTGCGACATGTATAGTTTAAATAACAAATATGTATAATTAGAATTAACTTACCTGCTTAGTGACTTCTTTGTTCATCTGTCAGTTGGTTTCTTTTGTTGGTCTTGCTATTATTTAACTTGTGTGGGGTGCCGTGAACTAAGATAAGTGAGGGGGAGGGGGAATTCTTCCAGTGATGGCGAACCTGTGGCACTCCAGCTGTTGCAAAACTACAATTCCCATCATGTCTTCACAGCCAAAGCCTTTGCTTTGAATGGCCAGCCATGATGGGAATTGTAGTTTTGCAACAGCTGGACTGCCACAGGTTCGCCATCACTGCGCTCCCTCTCACTTATCTCAGTAATGGCCAATGACACCCCACAGTTCACTGGATGATGGTTGCTGTAGTAGTCACAGGGCCTCCAGACAGCAATCACAGGGCCTGAGTCCAGACAGCAATCACAGGGCCTGAGTCCAGACAGCAATCACAGGGCCTCCAGACAGCAATCACAGGGCCTCCAGACAGCAATCACAGGGCCTCCAGACAGCAATCACAGGGCCTCCAGACAGCAATCACAGGGCCTCCAGACTGCAATCACAGGGCCTCCAGACAGCAATCACAGGGCCTCCAGACAGCAATCACAGGGCCTCCAGACAGCGATCACAGGGCCTCCAGACAGCGATCACAGGGCCTCCAGACAGCGATCACAGGGCCTCCAGACAGCGATCTCCTCAGGCCTCAGAAGTGCAGCCTGGGACTTCTGGCCGGCGCAGCAGGGAGCAGGGAGCAGCGCAATGCCGCCCAAACAACACAGATCCGACGCAGAGGCCTGGGACTTCCGGGAGCTGCGCCTGGCCTACCGGAAGTCCCAGGCCTAGACGCTCTGCACCGGAGCTCTGTTGTTTGGACCCACAGACCTCCTGCATGGCATCCGATCCGATAAAAAATCGGATCGGATGCCATTGTTTAGCATTCCGATACCGCAAGTATCGGGTTTCGGCCGATATTTGCTGTATCGGAATTCCGATACCGAGATCCGATACTTTTGTGGTATCGGGTATCGGTATCGAAACAACATTAATGTGTAAACTAAAGAATTAAAATAAAAAATATTGCTATACTCACCTCTCCGACGCAGCCTGGACCTCACCGAGGGAACCGGCAGCGTTGTTTGCTTAAAAATCGCGCTTTTCCTTCCTTACGTGAAGTCCCGGCTTGTGATTGGTCGCGTGCCGCCCATGTGACCGCGACGCGACCAATCACAGCAAGCCGTGATGTAATTTTAGGTCCTTCAGGATTTTAAAATCACGTTCTGGCTTGTGATTGGTCGCGTCGCGGTCACATGGGCGACGCGACCAATCACAAGCCGGGACGTCACGGGAGGCAGGACAAGCGCGCATTTTAGACAGAAATTCTATGAAAGGGGCAATAAGGCACACACCCTCCTGGCACGCCAGCTGAAGGAACGCTCCGCGGCTTCATCTCCTCAGGCCTTGCGGGATGCTGCAGGGGTGACGCATTATCACCCTGATGCCATAGTTGATATTTTTTATAATTTCTACAAAAAATTGTACAATCTTGGTCCCCCATCGGCTGATGGATTCCAGGGTTCAGGGGCTATTGAAGACTATCTTGCTACCTTAGACCTCCCCTCCCTACCTAGTGAAGCGATTGAATCTCTAAATAGTGCAGTTTCCTCTGAAGAGGTAGAGGAGGTTTTGGAGTCCCTGCCCATGGGAAAATCACCTGGTCCTGATGGTCTGACATACTTTTACTATAAGACATTCGCCAAAACACTTCTTCCTCACTTGGCCTCATTATTTAACTCCTTCTTGCAAGGCGACCCAATCCCGTCCACAATGCTACATTCCCACCTCATCCTCCTTCCAAAGCCGCCCAGGGACCCCTTGGACTGTGCAAACTACAGGCCAATAGCCCTTTTGAATACGGATTTGAAGGTGTTCACCAAGCTACTGGCCTCCAGACTTAATAAATGGCTACCCTCGATTATTCATAAAGACCAAGTAGGCTTTATTCCATGCCGTCAAGGGGGTGATAACACCAGGAGGGTTGTGGACTTGGTGGACATCTCGAACCGAAATAAATTGCAAACACTAGTACTGAGCCTTGACGCCGAGAAGGCTTTCGATCGCCTCTCCTGGCCATTCCTTTTTAGTACGATGCGGGTCTTTGGCATCTCGGGCGGATTTTTGTCCGCGCTGAGATCCCTATACAAACACCCTACAGCAGCCATAAAACTCCCTCTCTGTACATCCAAACCATTCACTTTATCGAATGGCACCAGGCAGGGGTGCCCTTTGTCACCTCTCCTGTTTGCCCTCTGCATAGAGCCCCTGGCAGCGTCCATACGACGGGACCCCAATATTTCTGGGGTGATGGTTGGGAGTAAATCTTTTAAGATCGCACTATTTGCTGATGATGTCCTATTGACGCTCACTAATCTCCACGTGTCTCTTCCGAACCTCATGAGGGCTTTGAGGAGATATGGGGACTTATCTGGATATAAAATCAATTCCAGCAAAACGGAGGCTATGCCGCTTAACATCCCCCCTGAGGTATGGGACCACCTACGCCTGAATTTTAAATTCAGGTGGAAACAGGATGCTGTGAAATATCTGGGGGTGAATATTACGTCCTCATATGAGACCCTCTACAAACTAAATTTCCCCTCCCTCTTTAAAGAATCAAAAGCCCGCCTGACTAAATGGCAATCACTCCCTCTCTCGTGGATGGGTCGGATAGCGGCGGTAAAAATGAGCCTTTTACCCAGATTGATCTACGCCTTTGAGACCCTCCCAGTTGGAGTCCCGGTCTCGGAATTGAAGTCCCTTCAGGCGGCTATTATTAGGTTCATATGGCAACAAAAGCGCCATAGAGTGGCTAAGGAGGTTCTCACAGCTCATAAGACCAGGGGAGGGCTTTCTGTGCCAAATATTCTTAATTACTACTGGGCTACTCACCTGAGGAGAATCCCCTGCTGGACATCCCTATGGGCCTCTACAGCAAGTGGAATGAAATAGAGAAATTATGGCTTGCCCCAATACACCCTAACTCTCTTTTATGGTCGCCAGCACAATGTAAGTCCTTTCCGCCCCTTTTAGGCCCCATGCAGTTCACCCGTGACATTTGGAATACCTGCACACGGAGATTCGCCCTCATGTCACCTTGCTCCCCCCTTGTGTCCTTCATCTATCATCCACAGCTCCCAAGCAGTTTAGAGTCTCCTATGGTTCACCCTTGGCTTAAAGCGGGCCTATTTAGATTTGCGGATATTATAGATGGGGAGACCATGGAGATTCACTCCTTTGATTATCTTAAGCAACATTTCTCGATTTCCAACAGGGAATTCTTTCAATACCTACAAATCAGAGATTTTGCTAACTCCCTATATGGTAAAGCGGGAGCTTCGATCCCCACGGATTTCGAGAAAATTTGCAGGAGGGGCGTGAACACCAGGGGTCTGATCTCAGAAATTTATAAGCTTTTATCGGATCCACGGGATGGGTCTGGTGAATCTTTTCTATACATGCGCAAGTGGGAGGCCGCCCTGGAGCGGCGTATTTCTCCCCGAGAGTGGTCTGTCATTTGGAGGAATGCCGCAAAATCGTCAGTGTGTACTCTCTATAGAGAAAATATCTATAAGATACTAATGCACTGGTATCACACTCCAGAGTTTCTGCATGGACTGAATCCCTCTGTCCCTCCCTCCTGTTGGAGATGTGGAGGAAGCACTGGGTCCCTCATGCACATATTCTGGTCATGCCCAAAAATTGTGCCTTTTTGGGGTCAAGCTAAGTCCCTCATTGACAAGGTATTGCATACAGATATAGAACTAAACCCGCTGGTGCTTCTCCTGGGTCACGGGGCGCCAGGTATGGGCAAACTTTCCAATAGATTATTGCAACATATCCTTACGGCGGCCAGATGCCTGATTGCGCGTTTTTGGAGGCAGCCGAGTCCCCCTTCGCTTCAGATCCTCATTAGACGGATCATGGATGTCAGAAGGATGGAACACCTTACAGCCTTACTAAATGACTCGGTGGTGCGCTTCCAGGCAATATGGTCCCCGTGGGATTATTATGCAGCGGGTTCTGACCTGTAGTGCGGCTGACTTCGGATTTGATTAGTCGATTTAACTGAGGTTTTTCCTTTTTTTTTTTTTTCTTCCCCTCCCCGCCTTCTACTCCTTACTGTCTTGTCTTGTCTTTGTCATTTACGTCTTTGTAAAATTAAGGTCATTTATAGCCTTACATCGTTTATATCGTTTATTATTCATGCACACTATACAGAAACTAAATACTTGTACGACCCTGTTTTGTTATACCATGTTTAATAAAATAAAAATTTTATGGTTAAAAAAAATATTTGTGGGGGGCTATTCTATATCTTTGGGGTCATTCCACTGAGGCAAGAGAGGACTTTCTTTCCCTCCAGGAATAGTCAGTTTCTCAGGCCATGAAGAGACGTCTAGGATTTCAGGTAACGTTCCACGGCTACTTATAGTTGTTTGCGGATAGGATCAGGTTGCGGTCAATCTAGTTACCACCTCCCCAGAGCTAGTCGTCTGTTCAGTTACTTAGCTAGTCCTACCTGCGATCCTTGCCACTAGGATCATAACACTTGTCCTCATGATACCCCTAGTCTATAATGTCGAGACCTCATGGTAACCTCCGAGTATAGTGTCCAACTCCAGACCACATGGAACCCGCAGTCTGTGTCTCCAGACCTCATGATACCCCCAAGTCTATAGTGTCCAGATCTCATAGTACTCCTCTGTCTATAGTGTCCAGATTTCATTAAACCTCCACTCTATGGTCTCCAGCTCTCAGGATACCCCAAGTTAAGTGTTCAGATCTCATGATACCTCCAGCACGTCATAGCATATGATGCCTATCTCCAAAAATACACACCCACTCAAGCCACCCAGCTGTGGCAGCATCCAATAACACAGAGCAGGTGCCTTAGCTAACCCGCGTTACCTTATATAACTTGTAAGCAAATGTTGCTTTTACGGATTAGCTGGCACAAGACACACCTTTCGTAACCTTTCTTCGGGCACTAAGTAATCTATATTTGTTATTCATCTGTAGGTGTGTCTGCACCTATTCTGTTCTGTCAGGTCTAGAGTCTAACCGGTATTTGGCAAGTCTCACAAGGCCTCAGGTCATTTCCATGTTTACTCGCTTGGAGATTTCTATGTTTTTGCCAAGGTTCCCTTTTCAGGTTTTCTTGGACACTTGCCTCGCTTCCTGCTATTGTACAAGAAGGTTTTGGAGAATGCTGGGACTTTCCATCTGGCACCTGTGGCGGAATGTATGGGGTTTTTGCAGGTGAATAACCATACTGGTCGATTCTTTTGTACTAGAGTGTATCGTACAGATGCTATTTTTGTACATTTCACCAATTTAAGCCACCTTCACATACCCCGACCATAGACATTGTAATATAGATATACAATTGTACAATAAACTTCAGTTTACAAAAGCTTACAAATTAAAAGTGAAAGATTGGTGTCAGATCTTAGTATGGTACCAATGGACATGACCACTGAGCACAAATTAACTAATGTACTGTAAATGGCTCCACATAGGCCTTGGAAATATTTGGTCTTAGCATGACTTTTTTTTCTGTTTTTACTCCACTGATAGAGTATTAGAAAACATCTTTGTCAACTTTAATAGGTGTTTTCAGAACTTTTCAAAGTGAAGAAATTCTTCTAAAATACAGCTCTGGCAAGATTAAGAGACCACCACATCAAAACCCTGTCATGGGCAGCCCAATCTCCAGACCTGAACCCCATTGAAAATCTCTGGAATGTAATCAAGAGGATGATGGATAGCCACAAGCCATCAAACAAAGAAGAACTGCTTACATTTTTACACCACAAGCAGTGTGAAAGACTGGTTGAAAGCATGCCAACACGCATGAAAGCTGTGATTAAAAATCATGGTTATTCCACAAAATATTGATTTCTGAACTCTTCCTCAGTGAAAACATTAATATAGTTGTTTCTAAATGATTATGAACCTGTTTTCTTTGCATTAGTTGAGGTCTGAAAGCACTGGTTTTTTTTTTTTTTTTATTTTGACCATTGTTCCTTTTCAGAAAAAAAATACAAAATTTATTGCTTGGAAATTCGGAGACATGTCAGAAGTTTATAGAATAAAAGAACAATTTACATTTTACCCAAAAATATACCTAAAAAAAGAAAATTCAGACAAACGGAACATTTTGCAGTGGTTTCTTTTTTTCCAGAGCTGTATGGAAAGAGACGTTACTTACTTTACTACCTAACCCCTGCCGCTATAGTATTTTCCACCCGGGCTGGAAATTATGATGCCTGTCCTTTATACAACTGACTGCTGAGGCCAGTATTGGCTGCAATGGTCAGGTGACAGTTGTATAGGCTGTCATCCCACCAGAAGTGATGTCACACCAATCAGTCAACTGATCTGCAAGCAATTATTGGCCTCAGTCGTTGGTGGTCTAATGGACGGGACATCACTTTCAATCCAGAAAAAAAAAAACATCTTAAAGCAAAAACCTGCTTTACTCGCCCTCCTTGGGTTCAGCGCTGAGTCTCTGCTGCCTGAATAGACAGCACAAACCACTCAGAGAGGCTTTGCTCAGTGGTTGGCTGCACCGCTGTTGACATGACGTTAGCTCTTTAGACAATAACAGACACCATAAGCAGTGAAGGAGACTCAGCGCTGGACCTGGGGAGGGTGAGCAAAGCACAGTGTTTTAACAAACTGCAGTGGGGAAAGCTGTTTTTATGAACATGTAAAGCCCCTTTAAAAGCAGAGGTTGGACTGGAGAGTTCTTTATAACAATCCTTTCCACATGCCACATTTAGAAAAATCCTGGAAAATCCCTTTAAGGGTATGTGGAAGTAACATATTTTTTGGGTGGATAATGCTCAAAAAAGCACTAACTAAACTGTAGATAGAATAAACACTTGCATTTCTGTGTAAAACTACTGATAATACAGTATGTTTAGTCTGTAAGCGCTGCAGGTTTCCAAAGACTATTCTTCAGGCATTTTCTGTTCTGAAGACACTTTATACTAATTGTCAATGGGAGAGTTTAAAGAATCCTTGGCATCTTTTCCAAGCATTTTGCCAGTATATTAGGTTGATAAAACGCTAGTGCTTCCTTCATTGTTGAACGAAGATTTAAAAAAAAAAAAAAAGAAAGAAAAGAAAATGGCAGTAAAAAAAATTGCTGTAATAATGCAAAAAAGAAAAAACCCTGCTGGTGAAGCTTCTTCTTGAAAAATTTGCCTGAATAAGATGCCATGTGCACATACCTAAGGAACTTCCAATAAAAAAAATACCACTGAGATCCTGATTACATAGTGTCGCTTGCGTCGCTTGCCTATGGGTTCCATTCAAATGAATTTTGTTGCTTTGAAGGCAAACACATAAAACAGTTGCATACATTTCTGCTATTAATCTTCCTAAAGTTTTCCTACCTGCCAGACCGCTTCTAATCCCTGAACTCTTATTCAACAAAATATTCACATATTCCTGGCGATCAGTTACTGTAAAACAAACATGGTGCAGCCGCTTGGTAATAGACCATAGACACAAAAACACACAGGGAACTGGTATATTTTATACAAATATTACAATTGTTTATAGATCATAAAAACTATATTTTGTGTAGACACTGTGGACCTTGTGTAAATATATAGCTAAATCGCATTGCATTGTCACATTGGTATATAAAAGAAAAGAACAATACCCACGAACACACAGCCAAGTATCATCAGATGTATATGGACTGTCAATAAAATTTTTGCAGGAGCTAATGTTTTAACACCATGCTTTAGCACCAGAGCCATGCTTTGAAGAGCACCCGTATTGGAATGCGGGAATCTATCAGCTTACTGCATCTTTCTTCAGTCCTGGAGTTAGTGGGTAAACATTTAAAGACCCTTGGGCTGGTTCCTCCTTTCTTTTATAACCATACAGTGTCTGTGCAGGTTGATATCACCTATAAGACGAGGAGGGGCCATACAGATTTGGCCTACCCTGGTCCGTTGAACCCGCCAGTAGTCCGTGGTTGCCACAGGGAAGCCCTGCGACAATCTCCTCCTACCTGCTGAAATCCCCACTGCCACTTTTGATTCTTAGGCTATGTGCCCACGTTGTGGATTCGTGTGCGGATTTTTCCGCAGTGTTTTTGAAAAATCCGCAGGTAAAACGCAGTGTGTTTTATCTGCAGATTAACCGTGGATTTCCTGTGTTTTTTGTGTGGATTTCACATGCGTTTTTACACCTGCGGATTCCTGTTGAGGAGCAGGTGTAAAACGCTGTGGAATCCGCACAAAGAATTGACATGCTGCAGAAAATAAACCACAGCATTTCCGCACGGTATTTTCCACACCATTGGCACTGCGGATTTGGTTTTCCATAGGTTTACATGGAACTGTAAACTGCATGGAAAATTTCTGCGAATCCGCAACGTGTGCACATACCCTTAGGCCAGGAGAAGCAGATAGGAGGCGATTCACAAAACTCCCCTCTGGCGGCCAGTGTCTACTCATGTAGTTCCTGCAAATTTATTTGCTCATCTCTAGCATTCACCAATAATGAATATGCATAAGGCCTGTCTGAGAGTAGATTGGACCATTCATGAATTGGAAGTCATTCGGCCCCATTATGTTTCGTATATATCCAGTCCTTACAGAGAAAATCGCAGCATGAACCACTTTGGTCTATTTCTTAGATGAGTCTCCTCCATTCAAAAGGTCTGTACTCACTCAAGGACACAAAACTGATTAAGCTCAGATGGAAAATCATGTGTTTTTTTTCATCAAAGTTTGCATTGCTAATTGTTCACACTGCACCTTTTTTCGGCCTCTCTCTTAAAAAGGCCAGAAAAAACACAAGAAGCTTCTTATTCATTTCTATGGGAAAACAACTTGTTTATCATATGTTCAAGCTTTTTTATGCATCTTCTAGGCTTTCAAAATTGCTTGATTGGAGAAAAGAAAGGGGAAAACGCACCAAACTAAGCACTGTCCAATCAAACGGCTCCAAAAAAACCACACACAGCTTCCTGAAGTCGGTCCCGCTAGGAAACTTGTGGTTTTTGACTGCTGGAAAAATACTCAGTGTGAAAATCCCCTTAGATATATTTTATTCATTTCATTTGTAGACATTTAGGTACATTATCCTACACAGGCCTTCAATGTCTATAATGTGCATTGCAATGTAGAAATATATGACCCAAAATACTTGATTTACCCAACTGCTTCATTGCAGGAATTACCTAGGGCAGTAATGGAAGTTGTCAAGACTGATTTGTTAATGACAGCGGGTGAACCAGCACAATCCGATCACTAGTCAATATACACGTTCTTCTACAAATGAGAATTCTGTAAAAAATAAACACATATAAAGCACCAATTCTCCTTGTGGTGGTCCACAGGGCACCAAATAAAGTTGATAAATAAGTGCATTAAAAGTAGGATTTTGCCCCTGAGAACATTAGTTTTGGTCTGTTTGGTGAGGGGGAAGCCTTGACTTGAGGTCTATGTGTGGTTCTCGCCAGGAGATTTGGATGAAGCGCTAGGCTTCAAAGCACCAAGAATCCCATTGTAAACAAGTTCCAGTCTCCCTTCCTGAGAGAGGGGTAAGAGGCCCGTCTAATAACGTCCTGTATAAATAACATGGGGCTTCCACCCTCGACCTGGAGGTGGGTTGTCAAAGTTCATAAAGAAGAAAAACTTATCCTCAACTGAAGCACACAGGGCCAATAATGAAGCCATAAAGGTGGTCTCCATCCCCATCATGAAAGAGAGCCAAGTCCCGAACAGGAAGCAGGGAAAGGTCCATGGGCTCAAAATGGAGGAGTGTCTCCGTTCTGTTGAATGATTCTCCACCCTGGAAAGAGACACAGGAAAAAAAAGCTTTCAGCTGCATAAAATAAATTTCCTAGCCTCCCAAAATGCATAAAAAAAATCTTTGAATTGCTTAACAATATAGATCAAGTTCACTAGTTGCTGTGATCCTCTGGTAGCCACGTGGTTCTGTTTCTCTCTCTCTGTTTTTGCATTGTCTGTGACCGGAAGACTTTTAAAGGCTTCCATACACTTTGGATAAAATGTAGTCTAAACCCTCAGATTTTGGCAGACCACCTAATGTTTATGAGGGCCTCTCGACTTTCCTACGACAGACGACGTGAAGGGAGTGTTGGGATTTCCAGTTGCCAATCTTTTTTAGGGGGTGGGGAAATAGGTGATTGGCAGCAACTCCCTCATAGAGAACACCGCAATGCTGGGTAATAAGTGTTGTGCATGGAGTGTCATGCACGCGCTGAGACTGGTTGGCGCGGGGGTGTGGCCCCACTGGACCACAGACCAAACTTCCCTGGATGGGGCGTAACTGAGTAGCTTCCTAGGTGTTCGCTGGAGCCTCCGATGGTGAGGTCAGACTTGTGCAATAGGAAGCTACCAGGTACCACTCCAGGGTGGTGTCTGGCTGTGGCTGCTGATCCCACCGGGGAACGGAACATAGACAGGCAAGTGGGCATGGCGGGGACACAGGCAGGCAGATGGGTACAACAGAGACACTGGCAGGCAGGCGGACACGACTGGCTCTCTGGAAGGACAGGCGGACAAGACTGGTACACTGGAAGAACCGGTAGGGACCGGTCTGCAGGCAGGTATGTAGAACAGGTAAGAACCTGTTTAGACAGGAGGACTAAATAATTGGTAGAGAAAGACCGCAAGAGCGGATGCAGAGCGAAAGCACAGGAGCTAGAGCCAAGAACAGAAACGCAGGAGGCAGAGCCAAGAACAGGAGGCGGAGCCAAGTGCAGAAACGCAGGAGGCAGAGCCAAGAGCTGGAGGCGGAGCCAAGTGCAGACACACAAGAGGCAGAGCCAAGAGCAGGAGGAGGAGCCAAGTGAAGAGATGCAGGAGGCGGAGCCAAGAGCTGGAGGCGGAGCCAAGTGCAGAAACGCAAGAGGCGGAGCCAAGTAGAACCACAAGAAGCGGAGCCGCAGAGCGAGAGCTGAGCGGAGCCGCAGAGCAAGGTCAGAGAGTGCACAGCAAAGTCAGAGTACAGAGAGCAGAGCTGAGAGCAAAGCCACAGAGAGCAGAGCAAAAACACAGAGTGCAGAGCAAGATCACAGAATGCAGAGCAAGGAGCAAAGCAAGGTTGGAGAGAGCGGAGCCGAAAGCAGAGCAAAGCAAGACACAGAGGGCAGAGCAGCGCAAAGCAAGACACAGAGTACTCACAGCAGAAAAAGCAAACGAAGACAGGGATATAAACGGACACAGGAACGGGACTAGACTAAGACAGAGTCAGGAACGAGACTAGGCACAGAGACATAGAGACATGGACACAAGCCAGGGTACGACGCCCCTCTAGGTGGCGGACATAGGCCAGGGTACGAAGCCCCGCTGGGTGGCTACACAGAAAACAGACCAGGGTACAACCCCTGGGTGGTGGACATGAGAGTAAGCGAGACAGGGCCTGGCACCTCTGCAGCTAAGAACTGACTGAGGGAGTAAGTTGCACAGGCCCCCACCAATGGGTGGGGATGTCTTAAATACAGGAAGCCTCATGGCGATTGGCCAGGGACACCTTAGCAAGGTGCACACAGTCTCTATAAGAAGCAGGAGTTGCCGGCGCCGCCCCCCTATGCACACAGACAGAGCATGCACAGAGCAAACAGCAGACATGAGGCACACAGCATGGAGCTGGCAGCAGAGAGAAGTCACAACAAGGCCCAGAGAAGTAAGTGAGTTTGAGTGTAATGCAGGTGGGGGATGGGAGGCCATGCAGTGATGCCAGCAGAGTTGTTACATGGAGTAGTCGGGAGAGAGAGTTATAGACCCAAACAATGGTTTGGCTGACTGATCTAATGTGCATGGCCAGATTAACACACAGCTCCGGGCATGCACTGTCCAATGTCAAGCACAGGACAAGGAATAAGACTGCCTAGAATAGAGTGACTAGTGGAATTGATCGACAGGGGGGCCATGTATATGGATACACCTAAATAAAATGGGAATGGTTGGTGATATCAACTTCCTGTTTGTGGCACATTAGTATATGGGAGGGGGAAAACTTTTCAAGATGGGTTGTGACTGGCGGCCATTTTGAAGTTGGACATTTTGGATCCAACTTTATTTTTTCCAATGGAAAGAGGGTCATGTGACACATCAAACTTATTGAGAATTTCACAAGAAAAACAATGGTGTGCTTGGTTTTAACGTAACTTTATTCTTTCATGAGTTATTTACAAGTTTCTCTTAGTTTACAGCCATTGACATGTCACAGAGGTTAACATGTGAGGAGCGGATAGAAATTGTGTTGGTGTCTGGTAAACGCAGTACCTGGGTCATTGCAGCAGATTTCGATGCAAGACACCCTACGCAAGAAAACTGTCACCATCCCCATGTTATTTAGGTGTATCCATATAAATGGCCCACCCAAAAAAGTTTGCCTCATCACTGAACATAATGTTCTGTGTAAACTGAGGGTCCTGTTCCAATTTTTGTTTTGCCCATTCTGCAAATTCAGTGAGCCGATCTGGGTAGCCCTCATTGAGATGCTGCAGCAGGTGGATTTTGTAAGGGTGCCATTTGTGAGTAGCTAATATGATGAGCTAAGGATGATCGACCGATGCCAGATCAGCGCAGAGTGGGCAAAACAAAAATTGGAACAGCACACCATTGTTTTTCTTGTGAAATTTTCAATAAGTTTGATGCGTCACATGACCCTCTTCCCATTGGAAAAATCAAGTTGGATCCAAAATGGCCGACTTCAAAATAGCCGCCATGGTCACCACCCATCTTGAAAAGTTTTCCCCCTCCCATATGCTAATGTGCCACAAACAGGAAGTTAATATCACCAACCATTCCCATTTTACTTAGGTGTATCCATAAACATGGTCCACCCTGTATATTAGTAAGTTGTATAACTCGGTCTTTTAAGATCATTGACATTTTTATTTGTTTTTATTGGTGGAGGGTGGGTGTAGAAACCCATTAATTTTTGCATAATATTATTCTTACTGCTGGATCAGATTCCCTGTAGTTGTTAAATCCTTACAAGATTTATATTTAAAAGTTATATACTGAGGTATGATATCCCAATGTAATACGTGTGACAGGACCCCCACTTTTCATTTGCCATTTTTAATACTAGTTTCTTCCTATTTAGTAATGGATCGCTAGGATCCCTATACCACTGGATGCCTAAACCTATATTTATAAAAGTGTTATAGTTTTAAGGCCATGTTCACACTTTGCGGGTGACCTCTGCGGGTTCTCCCGCAGCGGATTTGATAAATCTGCAGGGCAAAACCGCTGCAGTTATCCCTGCAGATTTATCGCGGTTTGTTCCGCGGTTTCCGCTGCGGGTTTCCGCCTATACTATTGATGCTGCATATGCAGCAATATGCAGCATCAATAGTAATGTTAAAATAAAAAAAAAAGTTTATATACTCACCCTCTGACGTCTCGATCTCCTCGGCGCTGCACCCGGGGCTCCGGTTCCAAAAATGATGTGCGAGAAGGACCCTTCGTGACGTCACGGTCATGTGACCGCGACGTCACCGCAGGTCCTGTTCGCACAGCAACTCTGACCGGCCTGCCGCGTGCAGCACTGAGAGGTGAGTATAACATGATTTTTTATTTTAATTCTTTTTTTTTACCCCAAATATGGTTCCCAGGGCCTGGAGGAGAGTCTCCTCTCCTCCACTCCGGGTACCACCCGCACATTATCCGCTTACTTCCCGCAATGTGGGCACAGCCCCATGCGGGAAGTAAGCGGTTCAATGCATTCCTATGGGTGCAGAATCGCAGCGATTCTGCACAAAGAAGTGACATGCTGCGGGTTGTAAACCGCTGCGTTTCTGCACGGTTTTTCCCGCAGCATGTGCACTGCGGTTTGCGGTTTCCATAGGGTTTACATGTTAATGGAATGGAAACTGCTGCGGACCCGCAGCATCAAAATCGCCGCGGATCCGCGGTAAAAAACGCAAAGTGTGAACATGGCCTTACAGTGTCATGTACAAAGTATTGTATCACTTTTTACCACTATAAATATATCAGGTTACTAGTTGTCTCCTGTATCTGCTGGCCCTTACCTCACATCCTTGTAATGTCACCAAGAAGCTCTGGTCCCGTGTGTCAGCAAGAAACTTGACAGCTTTGTCCATGGCTAGACGTCCCGGCTGCGCTACACATACATATCTGAATTGCTGACGTACTCGCAGACTCTGCAGCCTGAGGAAGCGCAGCTGAACCACACTGAGCTCGCTGTATGTGAACTAGGATGGGAAATACAGAGTCGTGCATTGCATGGCTGACAATCAGGCACAGAAAAACGTTTTATCCCACAATGAGCAAATGCACAATAAAATACTTGCACTTACAGAAACTCCCCCGGGAAGAGTGCTGAACCACTGGAATCCATGCTGTACCTGGTAGCTCTGGAGCCACGATTTCACCGGGATCTACAAACGGTAATCACAGGATCACGATGACTGAGACTGAAAGCAGTCCTGATGTCCCTCTATTGGAGACACAGTCCCTACTTTCTGATCTAAAAATAGATACATTTAGTCCACATTGCATATTTAAGCAGATCCTATACATTATCTCAGTACTGCTGTTTGCCAACAGTTTAGCAAGAAGATGCAAAAAGTTGGCTGCCAAAAAAGAGCAGCTAGTGACCTGCTGAAGAAGGTGCAGGAAATATAAATAAATCAAATACCTAGGATAATCTGTGTTATGATTAATCCGTTCTACGCACTGTTCTGATAATGACACAAGTGCCTCATGTCAAAAGTTAAATAGCCCCATAGCCGTCCTTATAGTTGTAGGGTTAAACCACCTGGAACAGAAGGACCTAGTGATTTATTCCCTCTCTATGACACTAAAGCCCACTAGGGTAAAATTTGACCAAACCCATCGATTTCTGCAGGATCGTCCAACAGATTAATGTATGTGAGGGCATCCTGTCTCTTTCCTGACAGGTGATGTCAAATGAGAAAAGGATCCAGCCTGTTGAATTTCAATGGCTGAGCCTTTCATTCATCGCAGAGTAGTCCAGGTCTAGGAAGACTTCTGGAGGTCCCAAACGTCTTCTATTTAAGGATTATGGAGGCCACTGTGCTGTTAGGAACCTTGAGTACTGCAGAAATTCTGCTGTAACCTTGGCCAGATCTGTGCCTCGCCTCAGTTCTGTCTCTGACCTCCTTGGCCAGTTCCTTTGACCTCATGATTCTCATTTGGTCTGACATGCACTGTGAGCTGTGAGGTCTTATATAGACAGGTGTGCACCTTTCCAAATCAAGTCCTATCAGTTTAATTAAACACAGCTGGCCTCCAATGAAGGAGTAGAACCATCTCAAGGAGGATCACTAGGGAATGGACAGCATGTGACATAAATATGAGTGTCTGAGCAAAGGGTCTGAATACTTATGACCATGTGATATTTCAGTTTTTCTTTTTTAATAAATTTGCAAAAATTTCTACATTTTTTTTTTCAGTCAAGGTGGGGTGCAGACTGTACATTAATGAGAAAAAAATTAACTTTTTTGAATTTACCAAATGGCTGCAATGAAACAAAGAGTGAACAATTTAAAGGGGTCTGAATACTTTCTGTACCCACTGTATTGAGGAGCTGGGTGAAATAGCTGTCTGTTATGATCCGGTGACCTTGGAGCCGCATGAGAGACTTTCTCATGAGTAGGTGGTACCTGTACTGACCGCAAACCCTAAACTAACACCGCAACTAGAAGTAGCCGTGGGATGTACCTAACACGTCCTAGACACCTCGACACAGCCGGAGGACTAAATACCCCTATAGATGGAAATGGGAATTCTATCTTGCCTCAGAGCAGAACCCCAGAGGATAGGCAGCCCCCCACAAATATTGACTGTGAGTATAAGAGGAAAAACACACGTAGGCAGAAAAACAGGATTTAGCAAAAGAGGCACTTCTAGCTAAACAGAAAAGGATAGGTATTAAAATCCTAAAATTATCCACAGCAGATAATACTAATATACTACATCTAACTAAAGACATAGAAAGTATATCTGCATCTCCTGAGAATCCAGCATGACTGAAAAATCCAAACAAAGTCTAAGCTGGACAAAAACACAATGAATTGCACTGAATTGCAAAGCACACTGCATGTGTGCACAGAGACAAAAAAACAGACACTTATCTTAGGTGAATTGGCAGCAGGGCATGAGGAGCCAGAGAGAGATGCAATCCCTCCAAGTACAATGGACAACTGGCATTGACTCATGGATCCTGCACACCTAAATACCTAATAGAGCTGCAATCAGCAGAAACACCTGCCTTGGATTACAACCCCAAGACAACTGCACTACCACCAACAACCACCGGAGGGATCCCAAGAGCAGAATTCACAACAGCCGTCAGCTGAGCGATAATTCTGCTGATAACGATGTGTAGACCTTTAGATCAATTCTCCACACCATTGCTACCATTCAGTTTCTCAGTCCTGTACAGATTCTCACTAAAGTATGAGCTGCTACTATGGTATGGCCTTGTACTACAATACTCTCATAGCTGAAGGAAGCATTTACTTAATTTTAGATGGGATGTTTGTATATATTACAATCTAAGACCATTGCATGTTATTTTCTTACCTGGCTCTGCTGGGCGGGCACACAGGTTTCCCCTTCAGCTGTAAAGTTACAGAATACAAGAAAAGAGTCTTGTGGGCTTCCTTGATTTGGGTCAATATAGTAATAACCTATTAAAATATAACAGATTAATTTCCTGCAAAATAAAGATATTAATATTTTAACAGCACATCATGGGGCGGATTTACATGCGTTGCACCACATTTATTACATGTGTTACGTGGTGTGGTCAATGCCTTTTTGGGAAAAATGATGGGGCCTGAAAGCGACACATTGCATCAAAATTTGGAGCAAATTATTGTGTAGAAATACGCCATTAGGTGATGAGAATTGACACTATACAGTATAAAGATACACCGTATTATCAAACTGTATTGAACACTTGACTTGTGATGCATTTTAAAGGGGTTGTCCACTACTAGGACAACTCCTTCTTGATCTGAATGTTTTCCCCCGTGAAAGTAAAAACACTTATACTCGCCTCCCGTGAGGGCGTTGCTCCAGAGCTGTCGGCACTCACACTACTGGGGTTCACGTGAGGTTGTTATGGCACATGAGCCCTGTGCTCAATCTGCACTGGCGCCATTGTCCCTGCCTTCTGTCGTATATGCAATGAAGAGGAAGTCAGGGCTCCTCTTGATTATTAATATGTCCTAAGGAGTAGACAGTGATGCCAGCGCTGATTGGGTGCAGGACTCATGTGCCATAACAACCTCATGTGAACCTCAGTAATGCGAGTGCCAACACAGCTAAACCGGCACTGGAGGTGAGTGTAAGTGTTTCTATTTTCACGGGGAAAAACATTAATATTGAGAAGGGGTTGTCCTAGTAGTGAACCTCTCCATTCTAACTTAACACTGTCTAAAAATTAGTAGATCTCCCCTGGTTGTCTATGAGCTGCTAAAAAGAAGAGGAAGCTCTTGAAAGTTGGACTTTGGATTTTGCTGCTGCAGTCAATTGTTATATAGTCATTAACCCCTTTACCCCCAAGGGTGGTTTGCACGTTAATGACCGGGCTAATTTTTACAATTCTGACCACTGTCCCTTTATGAGTTTATAACTCTGGAACGCTTCAACGGATCTTGGCGACTCTGACAATGTTTTCTCGTGACATATTGTACTTCATGATAGTGGTAAAATTTCTTCGATAAACGGAAATTTGGCGAAAATTTTGAAAATTTCACAATTTTCCAACTTTGAATTTTTATGCCCTTAAATCACAGAGATATGTCACACAAAATACTTAATAGGTAACATTTCCCACAGGTCTACTTTACATCAGCACAATTTAGGAACCAAAATTTTTTTTTGTTAGGGAGTTATAAGGGTTAAAAGTTGACCAGCAATTTCTCATTTTTACAACACCATTTTTTTTAGGGACCACATCTCATTTGAAGTCATTTTAAAAGGGTCTATATGATAGAAAATACCCAAGTGTGACACCATTCTAAAAACTGCACCCCTCAAGGTGCTCAAAACCACATTCAAGAAATTTATTAACCCTTCAGGTGTTTCACAGGAATTTTTGGAATGTTTAAATAAAAATTTTTAGAATTGAGAGTCCTCAGTGGTTGATACCTTTTAATGGCTAACTGAAAAGATGGTAACAAATTGCAAGCTTTCGAGACTACATACGTCTCTTCATCAGGCAAAGACTAAAACAAATTCTGAAGAATCACATATTTATGCACAACATAGTATAGAAAAAAAAAAAAAAAAAAAGGGAGAGGGAGAGGGGAAAAAAACCATGGATAAGCCAGGTGACATGAAGCAGAATTACCATGGGTGATAAACAGTTACGTCCATAAATATTGGGCCAATTCTTAGATAAGGATTGTTTTATTGTCCTGTGATTAGGGTCTGGTTCTGTTGTGATGACCCCACATGGTCTGATGGGCAAGTTCATTAGTTGATGTAAAAAGACATAAATCCGTGTGACACATTCATTCCTGCATTTAGAGTGTCAAAGGTCGTCATCACTTTATATTCCCAGACTCTCCTGTCTTTCTGCGATTTGAAGTTACCCTTTAATACAAGTAATTTCATGTCCATAATGTTATGATTTGGGAGACAGAAATGTATTGCCACAGGTATATCCATTCTTTTTTCTCTTATTGTATGGCGATGAGAGTTCATCCTTGTTCTCAGTTTCTGCCCTGTCTCCCCTACATACAGACCCCCAGTTGGACATTTAGTACAAATGATTAGGTACACCACATTAGAAGTGATGCAGCTGAAAGTACCTGGTATCTTGTAGTCCTGATGTGAATTGGGGATCTTTATCTTGTCCATGGTCATTATAAATGGACAGGTTTTACATTTTTTCTGGTTGCAAGGAAAGGTACCTGCAGCTGTTGGAGAGGACAGGGAGCTCTTGACAATGATGCTTCTTAGATTTGGGGGCTGCCTAAAACACAGTAGTGGGGGGTCTGGAAAAATTGTTTGTAGTCGGGCATCTTTTTGCAGTAAAGGTTGTAATTTCCGTGCAGCTCCCCTTAGCGCCTCCAGATTTGGATTGTAGGTAACTACTAGAGGTACCCGGTTATTTTCTTCTTTAGTTTTGTAATGTAGCAGGTGATTCCTTGATATTCTGGTGGCTCTTGTGATCTGATTTTCAATTGTTCTTGGATGGTAGCCCTGATTCAAAAAGGTCTTTCTGAGGCGACCAAGGTGTTCATCTCTATCCATTGGGTTGGAACATATACGATTGTATCTGATGGCTTGGCTGTAGACAATGGAGTTTTTTATGTGTTTTGGATGGAAACTGTCCTGTTGTGTATCCGCTTTTTGGGCTCCCCTGGTGGTTGCTGGTGGTACTGGTGACTTGTTTGCACTTTGCTGCTTCTGTTCACCTGCTTCCATCAGTGTTTGGGAGTTTCCTATTTAGCCTTGCTCTCCAGTCATTTCCTTGCCGGTCATCATTGTAACCAGAGCCTTCGGTTGCATGTTCCTGCTACTAGTCTGCTGATCAGCTAAGTGGACTTTGTCCTTTTGTTTTGTACCTTTTGTCCAGTTTGCAGTTTTTGTAATTCTCTGTAGCTGGAAGCTCTTGCGGGCTGAAATTGCCACTCCTGTGTCATGAGTTGACACAGGAGTCTTAAAGTAATTTCAGGATGGTTTTTGAAAGGGTTTTCAGTTGACCGTGAAGTCCTCTTTTGTATCCTTCTGCTATCTAGTAAGTGGACCTCTCTTTGCTAAATCTACTTTCATACTGTGTATGTCTTTTCCTCTTAATTCACCGTTATTACATGTGGGGGGCTGCTATCATCTTTTGGGGGATTTCCCTAGAGGTAAGCCAGGTCTGTTTCTTCCTCTACCAGGCGTAGTTAGTCCTCCGGCTGGCGCGTGGCATATAGGAAGCCGTAGGTATGCTCCCTGGCTACTGTTAGTTGTGTGGTAGATTTAGCTCACGGTCAACTCGAGTTTCCATCACCCGAGAGCTCGTTCGTTACTTATATGTTTCTTACGTTCCCTTGCCATTGGGAACCATGACACTGTCCCATTTAAGGTATGTTGGACGGTCGATTGGCTTCTGATACAGTGATGTCTCTATTTTATTGTTCTGCAGCTTAATGATGGTGTCCAGAAAGTTAATTTCAGTGCAGGAGTAGTTGAGTGTCAAGTTGATGGTGGGATGAAATTGATTAAACTGTTCATGGAACGTCTTTAGCTGTGGCTCAGACTCCGTCCAGATGATTAAAATGTCATCAATGTAGCGGTAGTAGGCCAGAGGCCTGATGGGACATGAGGACAAAAAAGTCGCTTTCAAGCTTGGCCATGAAAAGATTTGCATACTGTGGGGCCATTTTACTTCCCATTGCTGTGCCAGTCTCCTGTAGATAGATCTTCTTGTCAAACTCAAAGTAATTGTGGGTGAGGATGAATTTTATAAGTTTCACCACAGAATTTGCATCAGTCCCTGTGTTTTCCAGGAAGAATTTGCAGGCATTTAATCCATCCTGGTGTGGGATATTGGAGTACAAAGATTCCACATCCATGGTGGCCAGGATGGTTCCTTCTGGTAGAGGACCTATTGCTGATAGTTTATTCAATAGGTCAGTTGTGTCCTGAATGAAGCTGGGTGTGTCCTTTACCAAGGGTTTAAGAACACCCTCTACCCATCCAGATACCTGCTCAGTAAGGGTGTGGATTTTATCAAATGTCTGAAGGAGTCTATATAGTTATCCAAATGATAATTGACTGTGTCATTAATCTCTCAGATTATAAACCCAACAAAGTTGAGCTGTCCGTGCTTTCCAGAGGACTCTCATTTTGTCCTACTAAGGCCCTGGATAAAACTGAACTCTGCAGTGATATGGAACATTTTTTCAGGAGACTGCGTCTGAGGGAATATTTCAATGATACAGAAGATTCAGAACCCACCTGGACTGAAGGAAAAGGGATCCTAACAACAAAGAAGAGGTCAGACTGGACACCTCCACCGGGACGCAACCCTCATTTGGATAACTATATAGACTCCTTCAGACATTTGATAAAATCCACCATCATAGACACTAACAGGACACAAGCATTCAACATCAGTGCCCAGGAGAGAAAGGCCATACAGTCTCTGAAAACCAACAAAGAAATCATCATCAAACCTGCTGACAAGGGTGGTGCAATAGTCATGATGAACACACCAGACTATATGAAGGAAGCAAACAGACAACTTATGGACACACGCTACTACAAAAAGTTGGAGTCGGATCCTACACAGGACTATTACAAGGAACTAAACAAGATAGTATCTGGTATCAGGTCATTGGCTCTTATGGATACGTCAGGCAGACAAGAAAGTCCAAGAACAGGGACATTCTACATGCTTCCCAAAATCCACAAATCTGGAAATCCAGGAAGACCAATTATTTCATGTGTGGGCACCCTTACTGAGCAGGTATCTGGATGGGTAGAGGGTGTTCTTAAACCCTTGGTAAAGGACACACCCAGCTTCATTCAGGACACAACTGACCTATTGAATAAACTATCAGCAATAGGTCCTCTACCAGAAGGAACCATCCTGGCCACCATGGATGTGGAATCTTTGTACTCCAATATCCCACACCAGGATGGATTAAATGCCTGCAAATTCTTCCTGGAAAACACAGGGACTGATGCAAATTCTGTGGTGAAACTTATAAAATTCATCCTCACCCACAATTACTTTGAGTTTGACAAGAAGATCTATCTACAGGAGACTGGCACAGCAATGGGAAGTAAAATGGCCCCACAGTATGCAAATCTTTTCATGGCCAAGCTTGAAAGCGACTTTTTTGTCCTCATGTCCCATCAGGCCTCTGGCCTACTACCGCTACATTGATGACATTTTAATCATCTGGACGGAGTCTGAGCCACAGCTAAAGACGTTCCATGAACAGTTTAATCAATTTCATCCCACCATCAACTTGACACTCAACTACTCCTGCACTGAAATTAACTTTCTGGACACCATCATTAAGCTGCAGAACAATAAAATAGAGACATCACTGTATCAGAAGCCAATCGACCGTCCAACATACCTTAAATGGGACAGTTTCCATCCAAAACACATAAAAAACTCCATTGTCTACAGCCAAGCCATCAGATACAATCGTATATGATCCAACCCAATGGATAGAGATGAACACCTTGGTCGCCTCAGAAAGACCTTTTTGAATCAGGGCTACCATCCAAGAACAATTGAAAATCAGATCACAAGAGCCACCAGAATATCAAGGAATCACCTGCTACATTACAAAACTAAAGAAGAAAATAACCGGGTACCTCTAGTAGTTACCTACAATCCAAATCTGGAGGCGCTAAGGGGAGCTGCACGGAAATTACAACCTTTACTGCAAAAAGATGCCCGACTACAAGCAATTTTTCCAGACCCCCCACTACTGTGTTTTAGGCAGCCCCCAAATCTAAGAAGCATCATTGTCAAGAGCTCCCTGTCCTCTCCAACAGCTGCAGGTACCTTTCCTTGCAACAAGAAAAAATGTAAAACCTGTCCATTTATAATGACCACGAACAAGATAAAGATCCCCAATTCACATCAGGACTACAAGATACCAGGTACTTTCAGCTGCGTCACTTCTAATGTGGTGTACCTAATCATTTGTACTAAATGTCCAACTGGGGGTCTGTATGTAGGGGAGACAGGGCAGAAACTGAGAACAAGGATGAACTCTCATCGCCATACAATAAGAGAAAAAAGAATGGATATACCTGTGGCAATACATTTCTGTCTCCCAAATCATAACATTATGGACATGAAATTACTTGTATTAAAGGGTAACTTCAAATCGCAGAAAGACAGGAGAGTCTGGGAATATAAACTGATGACGACCTTTGACACTCTAAATGCAGGAATGAATGTGTCACACGGATTTATGTCTTTTTACATCAACTAATGAACTTGCCCATCAGACCATGTGGGGTCATCACAACAGAACCAGACCCTAATCACAGGACAATAAAACAATCCTTATCTAAGAATTGGCCCAATATTTATGGACGTAACTGTTTATCACCCATGGTAATTCTGCTTCATGTCACCTGGCTTATCCATGTTTTTTTTCCCCTCTCCCTCTCCCTTTTTTTTTTTTTTTTCTTCTATACTATGTTGTGCATAAATATGTGATTCTTCAGAATTTGTTTTAGTCTTTGCCTGATGAAGAGATGTATGTAGTCTCGAAAGCTTGCAATTTGTTACCATCTTTTCAGTTAGCCATTAAAAGGTATCAACCACTGAGGACTCTCAATTCTAAATATTTTTCTATCTACTGGCTAACACGGTACCAAGATATATTTCTTTCCTGTTAACAAAAATTAACATTTAAATTTTTTTTTTACACAAAATTTATTTCAGCTCCAATTTGTTTTATTTTACCAAGGGTAACAGGAGAAAATGGACCCCAAAAGTTGTTGTACAATTTGTCCTGAGTACGCCGATACCCCATATGTGGGGGTAAACCACTGTTTGGGCGCACCGCAGAGCTCGGAAGGGAAGGAGCGCCATTTGACTTTTCAATGCAAAATTGACTGGAATTGAGATGGAACACCATGTTGCGTTTGGAGATCCCCTGATGTGCCTGAACATTGAAACCCCCCACAAATTACACCATTTTGGAAAGTAGACCCCTTAAGGAACTTATCTAGATGTGTGGTGAGCACTTTGACCCAACAAGTGCTTCACAGAAGTTTATAATGCAGAGCCGTAAAAATAAAAAATAATATTTTTTCACAAAAATTATCTTTTTGCCCCCAATTTTTTATTTTTCCAAGGGTAAGAGAAGAAATTAGACCACAAAAGTTGTTGTGCAATTTGTCCTTAGTACGCCGATACCCCATATGTGGGGGTAAACGACTGTTTGGGCCCATGCCAGAGCTCGGAAGGGAAGGAGCACCATTTGACTTTTCAATGCAAAATTGACTGGAATTGAGATGGGACGCCATGTTGCGTTTGGAGAGCCCCTGATGTGCCTAAACATTAAACCCCCCACAAGTGACACCATTTTGGAAAGTAGACCCCCTAAGGAACTTATCTAGATGTGTTTTGAGAGCTTTGATTCCTCAAGTGTTTCACTACAGGTTATAACGCAGAGCCGTGAAAATAAAAATTCTTTTTTTTTTTTCACAAAAATGATTTTTTAGCCCCCAGTTTTGTATTTTCACAAGGGTAACAGGATAAATTGGACCCCAAAAGTTGTTGTCCAATTTGTCCTGAGTACGCTGATACCCCATATGTGGGGGGAACCACTGTTTGGGCGCATGGCAGAGCTCGGGAGGGAAGGACTGCCATTTGGAATGCAGACTTAGATGGATTGGTTTGCAGGCGTCACGTTGCATTTGCAGAGCCCCTGATGTACCCAAACAGTAGAAACCCCCCACAAGTGACCCCATATTGGAAACTAGACCTCCCAAGGAACTTATCTAGATGTGTTGTGAGAACTTTGAACCCCCAAGTGTTTCACTACAGTTTACAACGCAGAGCCGTGAAAATAAACAATCTTTTTTTTTCCCACAAAAATGATTTTTAGCCCCCAAATTTATATTTTCCCAAGGGTAACAAGAGAACTTGGACCCCAAAAGTTGTTGTCCAATTTGTCCCGAGTACGCTGATGCCCCATATGTTGGGGTAAACCCCTGTTTTGGCGCACGGTAAAGCTCGGAAGGGAAGGAGCACTGTTTTACTTTTTCAATGCAGAATTGGCTGGAATTGAGATCGGACGCCATGTCGCGTTTGGAGAGCCCCTGATGTGCCTAAACAGTGGAAACTCCCCAATTCTAACTGAAACCCTAATCCAAACACACCCCTAACCCTAATCCCAGCGGTAACCCTAACCACACCCCTAACTCTGACACACCCCTAACTCTAATCCCAACCCTAATCCCAACCGTAAATGTAATCCAAACCCTAACCCTAACTTTAGCCCCAACCCTAACTTTAGCCCCAACCCTAACTTTAGCTCCAACCCTAGCCCCAACCCTAACCCCAGCCCTAACCCTAACCCTAGCCGTAACCCTAACCCTAATCCTAGCCCTAACCCTAGCCCTAACCGTAACCCTAGCCCTAACCCTAATGGGAAAATGGAAATAAATACATTTTTGTAATTTTATTATTTTTCCCCAACTAAGGGGGTGATGAAGGGGGGTTTGATTTACTTTTATAGCATTTTTTATAGCGGATTTTTATGATTGGCAGCCGTCACACACTAAAAGACGCTTTTTATAGCAAAAAAGTTTTTGCGTCTCCACATTTTGAGACCTATAATTTTTCCATATTTTGGTCCACAGAGTCATATGAGGTCTTGTTTTTGCGGGATGAGTTGACGTTTTTATTGGTAACATTTTCGGACACGTGACAGTTTTTGATCGCTTTTTATTCCGATTTTTGTGAGGCAGAATGACCAAAAACCAGCTATTCATGAATTTCTTTTGGGGGAGGCGTTTATACCGTTCCACGTTTGGTAAAATTGACAAAGCAGTTTTATTCTTCGGGTCAGTACGATTACAGCGATACCTCATTTATATAATTTTTTTATGTTTTGGCGCTTTTATACGATAAAAACTATTTTATAGAATAAATAATTATTTTGGCATCGCTTTATTCTGAGGACTATAACTTTTTTCTTTTTTCTTTGATGATGCTGTATGGCGGCTCGTTTTTTGCGGGACAAGATGACGTTTTCAGCGGTACCATGGTTATTTATATCCGTCTTTTTGATCGCGTGTTATTCCACTTTTTGTTCGGCGGTATGATAATAAAGCGTTGTTTTTTGCCTCGTTTTTTTTTTTTTTTTTCCTACGGTGTTCACTGAAGGGGTTAACTAGTGATATAGTTTTATAGGTGGGTTCGTTACGGATGCGGCGATACTAAATATGTGTACTTTTATTGTTTTATTTTTTTTATTTAGATAAAGAATTGTATTTATGGGAATAATATATATATATTTTTTTCTTTATTTAGTAATTTTTTTATTTTATTTTTTTTACACATGTGGAAATTTTTTTTTAAACTTTTTTACTTTGTCATCACAGATCGGTGATCTGACAGTTTGCACAGCACTCTGTCAGATCACCGATCTGACTTACAGCACTGCAGGCTTACCAAGCGCCTGCTCTGAGCAGGCACTCGGTAAGCCACCTCCCTCCCTGCAGGACCCGGATGCCGCGGCCATCTTGGATCCGGGCACCTGCAGCGAGGAGGAGATAAGAGAGCCTCGCAGCAACGCGATCACATCGCGTTGCTCCGGGGGTCTCAGGGAAGCACGCAGGGAGCCCCCTCCCTGCGCGATGCTTCCCTGTACCGCCGGCACACCGCGATCATGTTTGATCGCGGTGTGCTGGGGGTTAATGTGCCGGGGGCGGTCCGTGACCGCTCCTGGCACATAGTGCCGGATGTCAGCTGTGATAATCAGCTGACACCCGGCCGTGCTCCCCCCGTGAGCGCCGCCAATCGCGCTGGACGTACTATCCCGTCGGTGGTCATACGGGCCCACCCCACCTCGACGGGATAGTACGTCCAATGTCAGAAAGGGGTTAATGGAACTCCCAGTAATTTGTTTTCTCACCAGGGTTTTTACAAATTTTTTGTTGAATCCAGAGCACAACCTATCCTTGACATTTGATGTTGATTCCCTACTGGCCACATTTGTTTTTTTACACTGTGTACTATTATGCCATTTTCTATTAAAGCAATGCTAGGAATTTTGCTTTTGTCAGTGTATTTGTTTTTTGCAGAGTCATAGGGATGTGCCCGAAAATCAACCCACCGTCTGGCAGTTGAGGATGGACAAGCTGCAGCTCTTTACATGTGCTTGCAGGATTTTCCCTGGTCCCATTTGGTGGATCAGACAAAAGCTTCAAGTCTTCTTCCAAACGATGAATAAGATCCCATGGGACTAAGTCATTCAATATCCTACTGTTGGGACGCAGACGCTAGGGAAAATTAGAAACAAAGTGAGGCTTTATTATAGTGTATGACAAACTTCATATATATAGAAATGCAAAATGGAGACTTAGTTGTGAATAACCATTTGCATGTCTGTAAAAATCTGCAGAGCTTTGGTGCTCATGTATGCAAAATGGGATTACTAGTCAAACAAGTACATTTTATGGTGAGCTCGTCACAATGTTTGGACACATGTCACATGTTCAATGGAGCTTCACAGTTCATAGAAAACTCTAGTGATACAAATTACTACAAATACATGAGACAAGAGGTGCTCAGATCAAGATAAAACCCGCCATATTGTACTTACTTTTAGACTCTGAGCACTTATGCTAAGAGAAGGTCCCGGAGGTCCTGATGCACCTGGAGGACCCTAATGAATATAACCATAGCGCATTCTCATGTTTAATCAAAAATTACAATTTCTGCTTCATAAATTGATAACATTTTCAATACTTACTGGGGGTCCAGGAAGGCCCGGTTGTCCTTCTGCTCCTTGGAAGCCTTTTGGACCCTATAGTTATATATTTTTATTAAATAAATATTATTACAAATGAGAACAAACTGTAAAATAGTGAATTTAATTGTTACTCTTACCTGCATCCCCTCAGGACCCTAGAAATAAAACAAGAAAAAAAGTGTTAGCATAAGCAATAGGAAGTCCATTGTAAAGTTTCCAAAACTGATCGTTTCTGCACTTACCGGAGGACCTTGTGGCCCAGAAACACCTTGAGGTCCAGGTGGCCCCATGACTCCCTAGTGGAAAACATAAACACTCATGCATATTAGGCTAGTGTTGGGGTATTCAATAACCTAAAGGGGTTGTCTCATCTTGCTAAGTGGTTAGTGCTTGTAAAAATGAGCAACAATGAAATGCACTTTCTATTACAAATTCTCTCAGTTCTCTAGAACAGTGAGATTTTTAAAGGGAACCTGTCGCCCCAAAAACAGGATTTTTTGTTGCTTACCGTAAAATCTGTTTCTCGGAGCCTTCATTGGGGGACACAGGAACCATGGGTGTATGGTGCTGCCACTAGGAGGCTGACACTATGTACAAAAAAGTTAGCTCCTCCTCTGCAGTATAAACCCACCGACTGACATTATGAACTTCAGTTAGTGAGAAAGCAGTAGGAGAAAAACAATAAGATTGAAATAATCACAAACATGAGAACTGTAAATATGAGAACAGTCATAGAACATAGAACCACAGAAACTGAACAACATGGGAGGGTGCTGTGTCCCCCAATGAAGGCTCCGAGAAACAGATTTTACGGTAAGCAACCAAAAATCCTGTTTTCTCTATCGCCTCATTGGGGGACACAGGAACCATGGGACGTCCCAAAGCAGTCCCTGGGGTGAGAAAAAACAGACTTCCATCAGGTCAGAGGACTCACCACTGCCGCATGCAAGATCTTTCTGCCTAGGCTGGCGTCCGCCAAAGCGTAGGTATGTACCTTGTAAAATTTGGCGAACGTGTGGATGGAAGACCAGGTTGCCGCTTTGCAAAGCTGTAGTCTGAAAAAATGTGGTGCACTCTGTATCAAGGAGCCAAAGGTGCAGGCTGAACGAATAGTCACAATGTTTACAGAGAAACAGCCGCACACATGAAACTTGAAGGTTTATGCAAAAATTATGCTTTTATTTGTGCGTACAGTCATCACCAGGTGCTCAATAGCGTATGAAGAGTTTGACGGACAATAAGTTAGGGTTAATGTTTCAACCAAGGATGGTCTTAGTCAAAACCTCACTTTCAATAAATGCAGTGCATCACCAATGAGACGGACATAGTGCTCCTGGACCTCTACAGATTCCGACCATTCCGGACTGATTTTCTTCCTGGCACACCCTATTCCTTTAATGAAAGTGAGGTTTTGACAAAGACCATCCTTGGTTGAAACGTTAACCCTAACTTATTGTCCGTCAAACTCTTCATACGCTATTGAGCACCTGGTGATGACTGTACGCACAAATAAAAGCATAATTTTTGCTTAAACCTTCAAGTTTCCTGTGTGCGGCTGTTTCTCTGTAAACATTGCAAAATTGTAGGGCGGAAGCCCTGTAGTGCACCGTCCAGGAGGCGCCGACTGCCCGGGTAGAGTGAGCCTTAATCCCAGGAGGGGGCACTCTGTTCTTGACCCAGTTAGCCTACAAAAACGCCATTCTGATCCAGCGAGCAATAGTCGCCTTGGAAGCTGGCAAGCCTCTACGCATGCCATCGGGAATGACGAAAAGGGAATCCGTCTTCCGGAAAGAGGCCGATCTAGCCAGGTAAATCCTTACCGCCCTGAAGAGGTCCGGCTTGTTCAACGATCGCTCCAGAGGATGAGTCGGAGCTGGACAAAAGGAAGGGAGAACGATGTCCTCATTGAGGTGGAAGGTGGAAACCACCTTAGGAAGGAAGGCGGAGGCCTCCGTACCACCTTGTCCTGGTGGATAACCAGGAAAGGAGGTCGGCAAGAAAGGGCCGCCAACTCGAAAAAACTCCGGACAGAGGTGATGGCCACAAGAAAAGACACCTTCCAAGATAGAACTGACAGGGAGACCTCCCTGAGAGGCTCAAAGGGGGGACCCCTCAGAACCTCCAGCCAAGATTAAGATCTCATAAATCCACAGGAGCCCTGCACGGAGGAACGGTATGAGCTACTCCCTGAAGGAAGGTCTTGACCTGTGGCCGAGAACATAACGTCTTCTGGAAGAGGATGGAGAGTGCAGAAACCTGGCCCTTTAGGGAGCTAAGGGCAAGGCCTGCATCCAATCCTGCCTGAAGGAAGTTCAAAATGGAAGGAAGAAAAAAGGACATAGGTGAAATGCGGTTGGACTCGCACCAACGGGGGTAAACCTTCCAGGTATGATAGTAGACCCTTGAAGAAGAAGGCATCCTAGCCTGGATCAAAGTGGGAATCACCCGATCCATCTGGACGCTCTTACAACTGCGGTCTCAACAGCCACGCCGTTAAACTGAGCGACCGAGAATTCGGGTGGCAGATCGGACTTTGAGACTGCAGATCGGGTCTGTCTGGAAGCCGCCAGGGGCATCCTCGAGAAGATTGACGATCACTGCAAAACAAGATCTCCTGGGTCAATCCGGGGCAATTAGAATGACTGGCACCCCTTCCGCCTTGATCTTTTTGAACAGCTTGGGAAACAAGGGCAGGGGTGGAAACAGATAGGGGAGCATGAACTGCGACCAAGGAATGGCCAGAGCGTCAACACCACTGCAAGAGGATCGTGGGACCTTGGGATGACCTGAGGGACCTTCCTGTTCATTCGGGGCGCCGGAGGTCCACTTCCGGAGTCCCCCATCGAATAAAAATCTGATGGAAGACCTCCTGAAGCAAGGACCATTCCCCTACCGCGAGGCCCTCGTGGCTGAGGAAGTCGGCGGCCCAATTGTCCACGCCAGGGACATGCACCGCGGATCTCACCAGGACCGTTGCCTCTGCCCAAAGGAGGATCCTGGATACCTCGGCAGAGGCCAGAGAACTCTGAGTCCCCCCTAGGTGGATCTTCCAGTCCTAGACCTGGAGGATCTACCTTGGGAGTAGCGGGAACGCCAGGAAGGAGTGGGTCTCAAGGATACCTTCTTCTCTTAATGTGCCTCTGGCCTCTGCTGTTGGGAAAAGAAATCTGATGCTGCGAAACGACGAAAAATGACGAAAAGACCGAAGTTGCCGCCTAGGGGGACTTCGGCGAGGTCTGGACTGGGAGAGAAGGGAACTGGTGCCCCCCGGTGGCGTCCTTAATAATTTGGTCCAGCTTGGAACCGAAAAGACATGATCCTTGAAAAGGCAGGCTGGTAAGGGACTTCTTCGATGACAAATTTGCCTGCCAGGCCTTGAGCCAAACGGTGCGACGGCTGGCAACAACATTACTGGATGCCTGAGCGGCACAAGACGCGGCGTCCAGGGAAGCAGAAACCAAATATTCCCCGGCGTGAGTAATCTGGGTGGCAAGTTCCGCCAGCCATTCTGGTGGAGCTCCGGCTTGAATGCCCCAACGGAGTTGTTTAGCCCATTCGGATACAGACTTTGAAACCCAAGTGGAAGCAAAGGCCGGGCATAGGGAAGACGCGGCAGCTTTGAAAGTCGACTTCGCAAAGGATTCAATGATCCTATCGATGGAATCTTTCAGAGACGCCCCACCGGACAGCATGAGGACTGTGCTGGTGGCAAGTCTAGAAACCGGCGGATCCACAGAGGGAGAAGTCGTCCAGTTGGCGATGAGATCCGGAGGAAAGGCATATAGAACGCTAAGGCGCTTGCCTCTTTGAAAACGTCTGGTCGAATACTCAATTTCTCTGGACAGAAGCTCATTGAATTCAGGATGAGGAGTGAATACCTTGGGAGGTAGTTTAGACCGTCTAAACGAAACCGCCTGATCTGCGGGTTCCGTAGAGGAATCTTTGATGCCTCTGATTGGTCGCTCCAATGAGGCTTTGAACCATATCCCTCATGCTAGCGATTTGGTTCGAATCCAGCCCCAAATTATCCTCCAAAGGCGCATCAGAAAAAGCCACGCCTGACTCCGGGGAGGAGGACCAGGGGGAAGTCGACCACAGAGAAGGACCGTGGGGTGAGATGGACCAAGAAGAGAACTCAGACCGGCATTCCTGTCTGGATCTTTTGCGGCCTATATTGGAAGTCTCGGACGGAGCTTTTTGTGACCCGCTGGCTACTACGGAAGTCTGCAGGGGCAACCGATAGAGCACGGACACCAGGGTCTGGGACACCCGTGTGAGATCTGCTACTGATAGAGACAAAGAGGAGGCCCAGCCTGGGGTGGGGACTTCGCTCTCAGGCTGAACAGCAGGGGGGTCCTTGGCGGTGGGCATAATGGGGTTGCTGCAGGCCTGCCTGAGGGAAGCTTGCAGTTACAAGACAAACACGCAAAGTGTTTCACTAAAGCACAGGAAGTAGGGCAAAAAGTAGGAGGCCAGGAGCGACCTCCCTTAGAATTAGACATGACTAACGGGCCCCTGAGGAAAATGTCAGAAGATTAGGGGGCAGGGGACAGTGTCAGTCTGCAGTGCAGAGCTACTCACGGCAGACGCTGCGGTTTCCAGATGGAAGGCTGCACGGCTTTGAAGATGCTCCTCAGCATCCTTGAACGCAGCATTGGACAGTCCACAGTTCTGACCATACCACTGGTCCAAACTATCAAATCTTCTGGATTGCACTATTTGATCACCTCCAGGTCTCAGAAATCCTTAACAGGTCATGAAGTGAGGATATCCCATAAAGAGAAAATATATGTGATAAAGCCTGATGCACAAAACAGTTAGATCAGTCCTAGTTACAACTTAGAAGTTTCTGGGATTCAGCTTTCGGTAGATGAGAAAGAGCAAATACACATACAGTACATGTGATTCCCAACAATCTCCAAGGCTTGCCGGAGTGTTTATTTTATACTCTTCAAGAATATAGGTGTTCTATACATAAATTTAGGCAGTTCATATATAATAACAAAATTTATGGCTGAATAAGTAAAAAAGAGGAATTTTTGTGTACTCACCATAAAATCCTTTTCTCAGAGCCAATCATTGAGGGACACAGACCGTGGGTGTATGCTGCTGCCACTAGGAGGCTGACACTAAGTGATACAAAGAAAGTTAGCTCTTCCCCTGCAGTATACACCCTCCTGCTGGCTCTCAGCTAACCAGTTCGGTGTAAAAGCAGTAGGAGATCAATAACAACATATGAACTTACAGCATGTCATATTATATATGAGAGTATAGCATAACAGATTATAAAACAAGCATAAGCTAATACCAGGGTGGGAGCTGTGTCCCCCAATGATTGGCTCGGAGAAAAGGATTTTACGGTGAGTACACAAAAATCCCTCTTTCTCCTTCACCTCATTGGGGGACACAGACCGTGAGACGTCCCAAAGCAGTCCCTGGGTGGGGACAACATCAGATCAGGCCCTGTGTAACCGCTACTTACAAGTGCGCCACCACAACCTGCAGAGTCCGCCTGCCCAGACTCCCATCTGTGGAAGTGTGGGAATTATAGTTCTTCAAGAATGCATGCGGACTGGACGAATCCGCAAGCTTGCAGGCGTGTCTTGTCGACGCCTGGTGCCTAAAACCCACGATAGACAGGGAGATAGGCTGACCTCTAACATGGAAGGACCCCTGGATGGTTAAAGGAATCCACCAGGCTAAAATGACCGATGAAACGGCTAAACCCTTTCTGTAAACGTCAGGAAGCCTTCCTCTTACCGTCAGGAAGCCCAAGATACAGTGTCCAACCTTCGGAAGGACGCCGTCCTCGAGGCGTACCTACTCAGAGCACTTACTTCGTCCGGAATATGGGGAACTCATTCCATTTTGTGGACTGGTGCCAAAAGAGATGAGGGAAGAACTATGCCCTCATAACAGTGGTAATACAATACCACCTTGGTAACAAGGGACGGGGATGGCCTGAGGACAACCTTGCCTTGAAGGAAATAAGGGAAAAAAGTCTGAAAGGACCGAGCAGTTAGCACCGAAGACTCGTCAGGATGAGGATATCGGAGAGAAAAAAGGGATGACCTTCCCTGATAGTAAGGTCTGTCCGGATCAAAAAAGGGTCTACTGTAAGACTCCTAGGACCATTAAGGTCCCGATGATCTAACGGTATGCGATAGGGAAGATAGGGAAGAACTACGTGTGAAAACTCCCTGCGAGAAAGTCCCTACTTGCAGTTTTGTTGCAGAAAGGCGGAAAGCTACCAGCTCCACAAGCCAAAAAAACTGACATGGTCAGTGCGGATTTCCGAGGATCACTGGGGGCCCTTTCTGCTTCTGAAAAGCTTTCGGAAGTAGTGGAAGGGGAGTTATGGAAACTGGTACCACGGAAGAACCAGAGCATGCCGTGCGATGGCTCTTGGATCTCAAGGCAGAATCACAAACTCGAGTACATAGGTGATCAGTCTGGACGCCATCTGACCTACAACTGAAGAGCTCCAGTGAAGGCAGGTTTGATGGAAGACTTCCGGGTGAAGTTCCCACTCATTATGCACAGTGCGGGGCTGGGATTCCTGGGCATGCGCACTGCGCTTGTCAGACGCTCCCCCAGGTTCCTCGCCTTCCAGCGTCGGTCTGTGCAGGAAGCTGCCCAGGAATCCCAGCCCCGCACTGTGCATAATGCATAACACAGTGCGGGGCGGGGATTCAGTAACAGGGTGGCCGCACTGCCCGCACAGGCGCAGTCAGGCACCCGGCATCTGAGCTATGACGGCCAATGAACACTGCGCCTGCCCCAGGCAGGCACGCACAGCGCAGGCGCCGGATTTAAGAAGAACAGCGCGCAGGGGGCGGCGACCATCGCCCCAGAAGAGATGAGTGACGGCAGTTGGGCGCTTCACAGAGGAGGCTTCAGACCTGCCTCCAGGTACAAAGATAGGTATTTGGGGAAAATTATAAAACGCTTTATTGAGGGAATAACAGAAGCAAAAACTAAAAGAGCCACCTTGTTAGACTGCAGCATTACTGCTGCACAAGGTGGCTCTTTTAGTTTATAACGGCTGGAGGGGGTGACAGTGGCCCTTTAAAAATTAAGAACCCTTGATCCACCATCCTCTTAACAGGGTAGTGGAGAGGGATCATCCGCTTTCTTGCATCTTCTTTTAAATAGTGGTGATGCAGAGGGGGGTGCTCAGACGCCCAAAAAGGGTGCCTCTGTACATCCACAGAGTTCAGGTCTCCGGGTGGACAGGACAGGTTGTCTGGCGTAAGGCCTGGATGCAGAAGAGGAGACATGGAGGCGACACTCCGTGTGCCCGTCTGTTGATGGTGTGGGGAGATCGGTGCCCTTTAAAGGGTCCGTCGTACTTAAAAATCAGACCAGGCATGGCATCCCACGTAGAGGCTTCTGTCCAGTGAATCGCATATCCGGACTGGATGACAAATGCTCTATGAGGGAGTTTAGTCTCCTTATGAGGGACACTGCGTAGCCTAGAGCAGGACCGGAGTCCTCGTCAATGTACAGAGATTAGTTGATGATATAAAGAGGCGAGTTCATCCTTTACTTTAAGCTCTGGCAAGTCCAGGTCCAAGGCAATATCCGATCCGTGTTCAGAGTCTTGTTCTCAGCAAATCCTTGGAGAGAGATGATGAAATGAAAACTTCCATTTTCTAGATGCCTGTACTTTTCTAGACGCCTGTACGTTTCTAGAATACTCGCGGCCCTTGCTAGCCGACGGATCCCATGTAGGAGAGGGACCATGTATATCGGTCCTGCGAGCACTCCGAGCCACGGAGGGATTCAATCTCTTGGTCAGAGAAACCATGGGTTGCAGCAGTGACGAAGTCCACTGAGGGAACTAGTTACACTGGGATAAACTGGGATCAGCGGCGGAGGGCTCCTTATTTATGACCAGCTTCGGATTGGTCATGTGCCTTTAAGACCAGGGAATACTGGTTGTGTGCCTTTAAGACCAGGGAATACTGGTCCTGTGCCTTTAAGACCAGGGAATACTGGTCGTATGCCTTTCAGACCAGGGAATACTGGTCGTGTGCCTTTAAGACCAGAGAATAGTGGTCATGTGCCTTTAAGACCAGGGAATAGTGGTCATGTGCCTTTAAGACCAGGAATACTGGTCATGTGCCTTTAAGACCAGGGAATACTGGTCATGCGCCTTTAGATAACATCTCGCAGAGAGCGAGAAGCGCCAATTCGGGGGCGGAGCCACAGGCACGACATGGGCGGAGCCTCGATACTTCCATGAATAGGCCCAAGCCGGGGTCTAAATTTCTGCAGCCGGCGGGAGCGATACCAGTGGTAGAAGTGAGGGACGTTGCAGTGGCCGAGAAAATTGAGCGCTACCGTGCCAGGCGAGAAACACCAGAAAAGCGGGCAGAGCCGTCTTAGGGCGCCATTGCGCTTCCGAGGTGCGGCCTACACATCGGCCGAAGCCGGGGGCTAAATTTTTGCAGCCGGCCGGAGCGTTACCTCAGGGAGGTGGGCCACAGGGAAGCCTGAGACTGCCTGTGAGCAAGTGAATATCCCACTGCAGAGGCCCATCGCTGACGGGATCCACTCACCATCTGTGCGCGTCCCGGCATGGAGCCGCCGCGGACGTCGGGTATTGCAGTGTGGACGGTGCAGGAGATCGGGACCGTGATGGAACCGTCGCCCCTGAATTGAGCTGGGTGGGGCTCCGGCAGTTGGCGGGGATTTCAACTGCGGCCTAGTCCGGCTGAAAAAGCCGGGAACTAAATTTATGGAGCCTGGCGGTGGAGCGTGTCGGCAGGCCTTGACGTAGCGCCGAATGATTGCCGCTGGCGTCCAGCTAGCGGCACCTCTCCCCAGTGACTAGGACCGCACCTTCCCACGCAGGCAGCGTCAGGAAGGAAACTACTCACCGCCACCGGGCAGAGATGCATCCTCCATTGCGAGGGAGTAAGCTCAATCGATCCTCCCTTTGCCGTGGGATGGAGAGCCTCTGTCCATCTTCATATGTGCCTGCCGCAGGGGACTTACGGCTGTGCCTGCCGCAGGGGACTTACGGATACGCCTGCCGCAGGGGGCTTACGGCTACTGTGGGGACTACATGACACCAACAGGTGAGGGCTTAATTGCGGAGGAGCCCGGGAGATGCACATAAGAGGTATACTCTATGTGCCCGACATCTTACGGGGGGGAGATCGGGACCGTATAGGAACAGTCGCCCCAGCGTAGATTAGGCGTGCCCCAGTCATCGCAGGAAAGGTACGGGGAGGTATACTCGCCGTGCTTGCCTGTTGATGGTTCGGGGGAGAGCGGACCCTAGAAAGGAATCCTTCGCCCCCTTCACTCCGTTAATTAAAAAATAAAAATTTATAGAAAATAAAAATAAAATAAAAATGTTGGGGTCTGAACCAGACCCATGTGCCTCCTATGGACACTAAGCAAGAACTGGTTAGCTGAGAGCCAGCAGGAGGGTGTATACTGCAGGGGAGGAGATCACTTTCTTTGTATCACTTAGTGTCAGCCTCCTAGTGGCAGCAGCATACACCCACGGTCTGTGTCCCCCAATGAGGCGAAGGAGAAAAATCATTTTTGTGTCTACCCAGCTTAGTGACACAACAGTTCTCTGTTTCTGTGTATTCTCATGATAGCCATCACAAGTCTGAACACATTAACCCCTTCTTTACTCTAACAATACTACAAAAAATAGTTGCATGACCCAATGAAGTTTGGAAATTTAGCACGAGAACAATTTAAATTATGATTATTAATAGATAAGGGTAAGTGATAAGTCTGTACCTCATCTCCTTTCTCCCCTGGAGATCCGTCATTCCCAATAGAACCTTGTTTTCCCTGAAAAATTAAGGTTGATAACACGAGGTTTTGGAGAAGGAGATCGACAGAGATTTCCAGTCTGTTTTGGTGAACAATTTCCTAACCTTTAGTCCATCTTCTCCTTTTGGTCCAAATGGTCCTTCCATGCCTTCTTCACCCTGTAAAATAAAAAAAAACATGTCAGTAGCACATTTGGAATATGTATGTATGGCAAATATACAATCCCTAACCAATTGATTGTACAGTTTTCCCATATGAAGGGTTCATACACAGCCTGATACAGTTTTCCCATATGAAGGGTTCATACACAGCCTGATACCTTAGGACTGAAAACTACATGAAGAGGTGCATAAATTTATGGCAACTCGTTGGAACATTTGCCTATAATTTTGCAATATTGCCTTCTATTAGTAATACTGCCCTGTTTGGTGGTATGTACAGTAAGATTACATTTATGTTATTTTTCTTTTTACCTTCAGTCCTTTGGAACCTGGAGTTCCTTTTTGCCCCCTGAGTCCGGGAATACCCTGGTTGCAAACACATATATCTAAGAATTATGAACTTTCTACACTATGATAGCGATTATCATTTTTTCATTACTTACATATGGTCCTCTTGGCCCTTGTGGGCCCAATGGTCCCCGTGGTCCCTTTGCCCCCTGCAATATTTATGAAAATGTATTACAATGGAAAACAAATGGGAATAGTAGCAGTGCGCAGTAAAGGTCAATTAACTCAAGACTATACATTATTCCAATGCCAGAATGTTTTGACTATTAGCTGTCTGTTCTGTAGAATACAGGACATGATGCAGATGGTACAGCAAAGGTGTACATTACCCAGGCTATGTACAGCGCTAACATATTCCGCAGCACTTTACAGTTTCCACACATTATCATTACTGTCCCCGATGGGGCTCACAATCTAAATTCCCTATCAGTATGTCTTTAGAATGTGGGAAGAAACCAGAAAACCCGGAGGAAACACCACGCAAACACTGGGAGAACATACAAACTCCTTGCAGATGTTGTCCTTGGTGGGATTTGAACCCAGGACCCCAGTACTGGACACCAGGGAATACTTCGACTTTGGGAGCAACGTTCAATGTATTTTCCTTACCTTGATACCATGGGGACCTCGTGGTGGTCTTTGACCTGCTTTTCCCCTTTTACCCTAGAAATATTAAAATAAAACCAAAATATTAGCAATGATTTTTTTTATCAGATACACATTTAATATTTGCTCAGGCTTTAAGGCAAAAAATCTAAATCTAAATTATTAAAGATGTTACTTAGCTGCATATTGCATGACCTTATTCACATCATGCGATAAATGCACCAGAATTATGGTGCAATATGAGCCAAATAGTGTAATTTATACCTTGTACCACATTCAATATGTGTTTTAGACACTTTTGAACCTTGCTTGACAAAGGGCTTGTTTATGGAAAGGGGATGGCTTCAGGTCCAACATCATAAACCAAAATTGCGCCAAAAATGTTAGCTCAAATTTCTCTCACAAAGTGAGACTACTTAAGTGTAAAGATGCAACAAATGTATCATCCAACGTGAGCCACTATGATAAATTTGGCACATTTAAAGATTCAGTTTACATTGTTTTACTAACTCTGCCCTTTTGTGTTTGCTTCTAGACAAGCAGGGATGATTAACATGAATTAAAGGGATTAGGCAAACGTGCCTGCTTTCTTTGAAAATCAGCACCACCTCTGTCCTTTGGTTCTCTCTGGTATTGCAGGTAATTTCCACTGAAATGAAAGGAGCAAAGCTGCAATATAATACAAAACCTGTGGACAGAGGTGGTTCCATGTTTTTCTAATCTTGCACAAACCCCTTTGACTAGGAGATCTCATGCTACAAGAAGAAGAAAGTATCTTCTTGCAGACTATAGGCTTTTTAAAAACTTTTTACTTAAGATACCTTTCTGCCAGCACTTCCAGGAGTTCCAGAACGACCATCTTTTCCATTGTCACCCTGCAAAAAATGACAACAGATAACCAATACTTCATGATCAATAAATGGAGATGAAAATCATCATGTTATTTCACTGTGCATCTGCCAAGGCAAAATATATGTACAGGTGCTTCTCACAAAATTAGGATATCATCAAAAAGTTAATTTATTTCAGTTCTTCCATACAAAAAGTGAAACTCATATTATATAGTCATTACAAACAGAGTGATCTATTTCAAATGTTTATTTCTGTTAATGTTGATGATTATGGCTTACAGCCAATGATAACCCAAAAGTCATAATCACACTAAATTAGAATACTTTATAACACCAGCTTGAAAAATTATTTTGAAATCCGAAATGTTGGCCTACTGAAATGTATGTCCAGTAAATGCACTTAATACTTGGTCGGGGCTCCTTTAGCATCAATTACTGCATCAATGCGGCGTGGCATGGAGGCGATCAGCCTGTGGCATTGCTGAGGTGTTATGGAAGCCCAGGTTGCTTTGATAGCAGCCTTCAGCTCGTCTGCATTGTTGGGTCTGGTGTATCTCATCTTGCTCTTGACAATACCCCATAGATTCTCAATGGGGTTAAGGTCAGGCGAGTTTGTTGGCCAATCAAGCACAGTGATACTGTTGTTTGTAAACCAGGTATTGGTACTTTTGGCACTGTGGACAGGTGCCAAGTCCTGCTGGAGAATGAAGTTTCCATCTCCAAAAATCTTGGCAGAGGGAAGCATAAAGTGCTTTAAAACTTCCTGGTAGACGGCTGCGCTGACTTTGGTCTTGATAAAACACAGTGGACCTACACCAGCAGATGACATGGCTCCCCAAACTATGACTGATTGTGGAAACTTCACACTAGACCTCAAGCAGCTTGGATTGTGGCCTCTCCACTCTTCCTCCAGACTCTGGGACCTGGATTCTCAAAAGAAATGCAAAATTACTTTCATCTGAAAACAACACCTTGGTGCACTGTGCAACAGTCCAGTTCTTTTTCTCCTTGGCCCAGGTAAGATGCTTCTGGCGTTGTCTATTGGTCATGAGTGGCTCATCAAAAAGAATGCGACACTTGTAGCCCATGTCCTGGATACGTCTATGTGTGGTGGCTCTTGAAGCAATGACAGTAGTCCACTCCTTGTGAATCTCCCCCAAAAATTGCAATGGCCTTTTCTTCACAATCCTTTCAAGGCTGCGTTTATCGCGGTTGCTTATATACCTTTTTCTACCACACTTTTTCCTTGGATACAGCACTCTGTGAACAGCCAGCAATGACCTTTTATGGCTTACCCTCCTTGTGGAGTGTGTCAATGACTGCCTTTTGGACATCTGTCAAGTCAGCAGTCTTCCCCATTATTGTGGAGCCCACTGAAACAGACTAAGGGACCTTTTTAAATGCTTAGGAAGCCTTTGCAGGTGTTTTTTGTTAATCTAATTTACTGAGATAATGACTTTTGGATTTTCATTCACTGTAAGCCATAATCATCAACATTAACAGAAATAAAAACTTGAAATAGATTGCTCTCTTTATAATGACACTATATAACATGAGTTTCACTTTTTGTATTGAAGAACTTAAAAAAGGATTTTTGGTTGCTTACCGTAAAATCTGTTTCTCGGAGCCTTCATTGGGGGACACGGGAATCATGGGGTGTATGCTGCTGCCACTAGGAGGCTGACACTATGTACAAAAAAGTTAGCTCCTCCTCTGCAGTATAAACCCACCGACTGACATTAGGTTAATCTGTTAGTGAGAAAGCAGTAGGAGAGGCAACAAGATAGAAATAAAACAAAACAGACAACTCAAACTATAACAATAGAACACAGAAAATGAGTTGATAAACATGGGAAGGTGCTGTGTCCCCCAATGAAGGATCCGAGAAACAGATTTTACGGTAAGCAACCAAAAATCCTGTTTTTATCGCTTCATTGGAGGACACATGAACCATGGGTCGTCCCAAAGCAGTCCCCCTGGGGAGAGAACAGCAGAAAACTACATTCAGGTCGGAGAACTTACCACTGCCACCTGCAAGATCCTTCTACCTAGGCTGGCTTCCGCCGAGGCGTAGGCATGGACCTTATAAAATCTGGCGAACGAGTGGATGGAAGACCAAGTTGCCGCTTTTCAAAGTTGTAGGGCGGATGCCCCATGGTGTACCGTCCAGGAGGCGCCTACTGCCCGGGTAGAGTAAGCCTTAATCCCAGGGGGAGGCACTCTGTTCTTGACCCAGTAAGCCTCCGAAATTGCAATTCTGACCTAGCAAGCAATCGCAGCCTTGGAGGCGGGCAGGCCTCTTTGCGCACCATCTGGAATGACGAATAGAGAGTCCGTCTTCCTAAAGGGGGCTGTCCTAGCCAGATAGATCCCCCTGACCAGGTCTAACCTGTTCAGTGAACGCTCCAGAGAATGAGTCGGAGCAGGACAAAAGGAAGGGAGGATAATATCCTCATTCAGGTGAAAGGTGGACGCCACCTTGGGAAGGAAGGAAGGCGGAGGCCGCAAAATCACCTTATCCTGGTGAAGAACCAAGAAAGGAGGCGACAGGAAAGAGCTGCCAACTCCGAGACACGCCTAATGGAGGTGATGGCCACAAGAAACTCCACCTTCCAGGACAGAATGGACAGGGAAACCTCTCGGAGAGGTTCAAAGGGAGAATCCCTCAGGGCCTCCAGAACAAGATTGAGGTCTCAGGAGTCCACAGGATTCTGGTACGGAGGAGCTGCATTTTCTACTACTTGAAGAAAGGTCCTGCCCTGAGAGCGGGAGGCTAAATTCTTCTGGAAAAGAATGGAAAGGGCTGATACCTGACCCTTTAGCGAACTAAGGGCAAGGCCAGCGTCAAGTCCTGCCTGGAGAAATGCCAAAATGGAATGGAGAGAAAAGGACATCGGCGGAATGTGATTAGACTCACACCAGCAGAAATAGGCTTTCCAGGTCCGATAATAGACCCTGGAAGATGATGGCTTCCTTGCCTGGATCATGGTGTGAATCACCCAATCAGAAAATTTGGATGCTCTCAGAATTGAGGTTTCAACAGGCAAGCCGTTAAATTGAGCGACCGAGAATTCTGGTGGCAGATTGGTCCTTGGGACAGAAGATCCGGCCTGTCTGGGAGCCTCCAGGGGGTGTCCGCAAGAAGGTTGACTATCTCTGTGAACCAAGCCCTTCTGGGCCAATACGATGCGATCAGAACCGCCTTGATCTTCTTCAACAGCCTGGGAAGAAGGGGAAGAGGAGGAAACAGATAGGGAAGCACTGCAACCAGGGAATGGCCAGAGCATCGGCGCCCAATGCGAGAGGATCGCGGGACCTGGAAACAAACCGTGGAATCTTCCTGTTCAGCCGGGACGCCATGAGGTCCACGTCCGGAGTTCCCCATCGAAGGCAAATCTGATTGAAGACCTCCTGATGCAGGGACCACTCTCCTGCCGAGAGACCTTCGCGGCTCATAAAAGCGGCGGCCCAGTTGTCCACACCATGGATATGCAGTGCGGATATCGCCGGTACAGGCTCTGGTGGGCGAGTGGGTGGGAGACGGAAGCAGGCCCGGTGATCCAATCACCTAATCACGCTTCTGTGTTAGGGGCTGGGGTCCTGCTGACTAGACGTATGAGGATACGGGGTGGCAGTACACGCCGTACTCACAGTCTCTGCATGTGAGTACAGTAGTGACCGTTCACACTGTATCCCTCCGGGAACCTGAAAAGAAACGACGCACACTGAGGTAGATATGGGTCTAATGAAAGACCTGTGTCCACCTCCTACTAACACTAAGCTAAAACTGATTAACCTAGTGCCAGTCAATGGGGTGTATACTGCAGAGGAGGAGCTAGGAGGAGCTAACTTTTTTTTTTGCATAGTGTCAGCCTCCTTGTGGCAGCAGCATACACCCCATGGTTCCTGTGTCCCCCAAAGAAGCGATAGAGAAATTAACTTTTTTATGATATTCTAATTTTGAGAGAAGTACCTGCATATAAAACACAAATAAACAAACAAAAAATGCAGCAACAGAAAAATAGGGCTGATATACAAAAGAAAGAAAATGATGAATACGAATTACGCTGTTCAACAGCCAAATTGGTTCAGAGAGATGAAACCAACTAATTTTTTGGTGCTGTAAATGGATATGATGCTTCAGTTTGCTAATTGTATGTAATTTTCAAGATCCAGAGGAGTTTGTAATTACTTATGACACCTTTCATATAGGCTTATGGGAATATTGTATCTTTTTTATTTCCTCATCATTATAAGGCCATGTTCACACTTTGCGGTTTTTACCGTGGATCCGCGGCGATTTTGATGCTGCGGGTCCGCAGCAGTTTCCATAGCGTTTCCATTAACCCCTTCATGACCCAGCCTATTTTGGCCTTAATGACCTTGCCGTTTTTTTGCAATTCTGACCAGTGTCCCTTTATGAGGTAATAACTCAGGAACGCTTCAACGGATCCTAGCGATTCTGAGACTGTTTTTTCATGACATATTGGGCTTCATGTTAGTGGTAAATTTAGGTCGATAATTTCTGAGTTTATTTGTGAAAAAAATGGAAATTTAGCTAAAATTTTGAAAATTTAGCAATTTTCACATTTTGAATTTTTATTCTGTTAAACCAGAGAGTTATGTGACACAAAATAGTTAATAAATAACATTTCCCACATGTCTACTTTACATCACCATAATTATGGAAACAAATTTTTTTTTTTGCTACGAAGTTATAAGGGTTAAAATTTGACCAGTGATTTTTCATTTTTACAACAAAATTTACAAAACCATTTTTTTTAGGGACCACCTCACATTTGAAGTCAGTTTGAGGGTTCTATATGGCTGAAAATACCCAAAAGTGACACCATTCTAAAAACTGCACCCCTCAAGGTGCTCAAAACCACATTCAAGAAGTTTATTAACCCTTCAGGTGTTTCACAGCAGCAGAAGCAACATGGAAGGAATAAATTAACATTTAACTTTTTAGTCACAAAAATGATCTTTTCGCAACAATTTTTTTATTTTCCCAAGGGTAAAAGGAGAAACTGGACCACGAACGTTGTTGTTCAATTTGTCCTGAGTACGCTGATACCTCATATGTGGGGGTAAACCACTGTTTGGGCGCACGGCAGGGCTCGGAAGGGAAGGAGCGCCATTTGACTTTTTGAATGAAAAATTGGCTCCAATCTTTAGCGAACACCATGTCGCATTTGGAGAGCCCTCGTGTGCCTACACATTGGAGCACCCCCACAAGTGACCCCATTTTGGAAACTAGACCCCCCAAGGAACTTATCTAGAAGCATAGTGAGCACTTTAAAGCTCCAGGTGCTTCACAAATTAATCCGTAAAAATGAAAAAGTACTTTTTTTTCGCAAAAAAAATATTTTAGCCTCAATTTTTTCATTTTCACATGGCCAACAGGATAAAATGGATCCTAAAATTTGTTGGACAATTTCTCCTGAGTACACCGATACCTCACATGTGGGGGTAAACCACTGTTTGGGCACATGGTAAGGCTCGGAAGGGAAGGAGTACAATTTGACTTTTTGAATGAAAAATTATCTCCATCGCTAGCGGACACCATGTCAGGTTTGGAGAGCCCCCGTGTGCCTAAACATTGTAGCTCCCCCACAATTGACCCCATTTTGGAAACTAGACCCCCCAAGGAACTTATCTAGAAGCAAAGTGAGCACTTTAAACCCTCAGGTGCTTCACAAATTGATCCGTAAAAATGAAAAAGTACTTTTTTTTCACACAAAATTTATTTTAGCCTCAATTTTTTCATTTTCACATGGGCAACAGGATAAAATGGATCCTAAAATTTGTTGGGCAATTTCTCCTGAGTACGCCGATACCTCATATGTGGGGGTAAACCACTGTTTGGGTGCACGGCAAGGCTCGGAAGGGAAGGCGCGCCATTTGACTTTTTGAATGGAAAATTAGCTCCAATCGTTAGCGGACACCATGTCGCGTTTGGAGAGCCCCTGTGTGCCTAAACATTGGAGCTCCCCTACAAGTGACCCCATTTTGGAAACTAGACCCCCAAGGAACTTATCTAGATGCATAGTGAGCACTTAAAACCCCCAGGTGCTTCACAGAAGTTTATAACGCAGAGCCATGAAAATAAAAAATTATTTTTCTTTCCTCAAAAATGATCTTTTCGCAACAATTTTTTTATTTTCCCAAGGGTAATAGGAGAAATTGGACCCCAAATGTTGTTGTTCAGTTTGTCCTGAGTACGATGATTCCCCATATGTGGGGGTAAACCACTGTTTGGGCGCACGGCAGGGCTCGGAAGGGAAGGCACGCCATTTGGCTTTTTGAATGGAAAATTAGCTTCAATCATTAGCGGACACCATGTCGCGTTTGGAGAGCCCCTGTGTGCTTAAACATTGGAGCTCCCGCACAAGTGACCCCATTTTGGAAACTAGACCTCCCATGGAACTAATCTAGATTCATAGCGAGCACTTTGAACCCCCAAGTGCTTCACAGAAGTTTATAACGCAGAGCCATGAAAATAAAAAATAATTTTTCTTTTCTCAAAAATGATTTTTTAGCCCACAATTTTTTATTTTCCCAAGGGTAACAGGAGAAATTGGACCTCAAAAGTTGTTGTCCAGTTTCTCCTGAGTACGCTGATACCCCATATGTGGGGGTAAACCACTGTTTTGGCACACGTCGGGGTTTAGAAGGGAAGTAGTGACGTTTTGAAATGCAGACTTTGATGGAATGCTCTGCGGGCGTCACGTTGCGTTTGCAGAGCCCCTGATGTGCCTAAACAGTAGGAACTCCCCACAAGTGACCCCACTTTGGAAACTAGACCCCCAAGGGAACTTATCTAGATGTGTGGTGAGCACTTTGAACCCCCAGGTGCTTCGCAGAAGTTTATAACGCAGAGCCGTGAAAATAATAAATGTGATTTCTTTCCTGAAAAATATTTTTTTAGCCCAGAATTTTTTAATTTTCCCAAGGGTAACAGGAGAAATTGGACCTCAAAAGTTGTTGTCCAGTTTCTCCTGAGTACGCTGATACCCCATATGTGGGGGTAAACCACTGTTTGGGCACATGCCGGGGCTCGGAAGGGAAGTAGTGATGATTTGGAATGCAGACTTTGATGGAATGGTCTGCGGGCATCATGTTACGTTTGCAGAGCCCCTGATGTGCATAAACAGTAGAAACCCCCCACAAGTGACCCCATTTTGGAAACTAGACCCCCCAAGGAACTTATCTAGATGTGTGGTGAGCACGTTCAACCCCCAAGTGCTTCACAGAAGTTTACAACGCAGAGCCGTGAAAATAAAAAATCATTTTTCTGTCCTCAAAAAAGATGTTTTAGCAAGCAATTTTTTATTTTCACAAGGGTAGCAGGAGAAATTGGACCCCAATATTTGTTGCCCAGTTTGTTGTGAGTACGCTGGTACCCCATATGTGGGGGTAAACCACTGTTTGGGCGCACGTCGGGGCTCGGAAGGGAAGTAGTGACATTTGAAATGCAGACTTTGATGGAATGGTCTGCGGGTGTCACGTTGCATTTGCAGAGCCCCTGATGTGCTTAAACAGTAGAAACACCCCATAAGTGACCCCATTTTGGAAACTAGACCCCCCAAAGAACTTATCTAGATGTGTGGTGAGCACGTTCAATCCCCAAGTGCTTCACAGAAGTTTACAACGCAGAGCCGTGAAAATAAAAAATCATTTTTCTGTCCTCAAAAAAGATGTTTTAGCAAGCGATTTTTTATTTTCACAAGGGTAGCAGAAAAAATTGGACCCCAATATTTGTTGCCCAGTTTGTTGTGAGTACGCTGGTACCCCATATGTGGGGGTAAACCACTTTTTGGGTGCACGTCAGGGCTTGGAAGGGAAGTAGTGACATTTGAAATGCAGACTTTGATGGAATGGTCTGCGGGTGTCACGTTGCATTTGCAGAGCCCCTGATGTGCCTAAACAGTAGAAACACCCCACAAGTGACCCCATTTTGGAAACTATACCCCCGAAGGAACTTATCTAGATGTGTGGTGAGCACTTTGAACCCCCAAGTGCTTCTCAGAAGTTTATAACGCAGAGCGGTGAAAATAAAAAATAATTGTTCTTTCCTCAAAAATTATGTTTTAGCAAGTAATTTTTTATTTTTGCAAGGGTAATAGGAGAAATTGGACCCCAACAGTTGTTGCCCAGTTTGTCCTGAGTACGCTGGTACCACATATGTGGGGGTAAACCACTGTTTGGGCGCACGTCGGGGCTTGGAAGGGAGGGAGCACCATTTGACTTTTTGAAAGCAAGATTGGCTGGGATCAATGGTGGTGCCATGTTGCGTTTGGAGACCCCTGATGTGCCCAAACAGTGGAAACCCCTCAACTCTAACTTCAACACTAACCCCAACACACCCCTAACCCTAATCCCAACTGTAGCCCTAACCCTAATTACAACCCTAACCCCAACACACCCGTAACCCTAATCCCAACCCTAACCACAACTGTAACCCCAACACACGCCTAACCCTATCCGTAACCCTAACCACAAGCCTAATCTTAACCCTATTTCCAACCCTAGCCCTAATTCCAACCCTAACTCTAATTCCAACCCTAACCCTAAGGCTATGTGCCCACGTTGCGGATTCGTGTGAGATTTTTCCGCACGATTTTTGAAAAATCTGCAGGTAAAAGGCACTGCGTTTTACCTGCAGATTTACAGCGGATTTCCAGTGTTTTTTGTGCGAATTTCACCTGCGGATTCCTATTGAGGAACCGGTGTAAAACGCTGCGGAAACCGCACAAAGAATTGACATGCTGCGGAAAATACAACGCAGCGTTTCCGCACGGAATTTTCCACACCATGGGCACAGCGGATTTGGTTTTCCATAGGTGTACATGGTACTGTAAACCTGATGGAAAACTGCTACGAATTTGCAGCAGCCAATCCGCTGCGGATCCGCAGCCAATCCGCTGCGGATCCGCGGCCAATCCGCTGCGGATCTGCGGCTACTCCGCTGCGGATCCGCAGCCAAATCCGCACTGTGTGCACATACCCTAACCCTACCCCTAACCCTACCCCTAACCCTAACCCTAGTTCTAACCCTAGTTCTAACCCTAACCCTAGTGGAAAAAGAAAAAAAAAATATTTTCTTTTTTTTATTATTGTCCCTACCTATGGGGGTGATAAAGGGGGGGGTCATTTACTATTTTTTTTATTTTGATCACTGTGAGGTTTTATCACAGTGATCAAAATGTACATGGAACGAATCTGCCGGATGATGGCGGCGCCCAGCGAGGAGACGTACGGACACCGGGAGGATCGGTAAGTATGAAGGGGTGGTGGGGGGGTGGATCGGAGCACAGGGGGGGTGGATTCGAGCAAGGAGGGAGCGGACAGGAGGACGGGGGAGCGGGCAGGCGGACGGAGGGGACCGGACCACATAACGGAGGACTGGGGGGGCGATCGGTGGCGGTGGAGGGGGGTAGATCAGGTTTTCCAGCCATGGCCGATGATATTGCAGCATCGGCCACGGCTGGATTGTAATATTTCACCGTTTTTTTGGGTGAAATATTACAAATCGCTCTGATTGGCAGTTTCACTTTCAACAGCCAATCAGAGCGATCGTAGCCACGAGGGGGTGAAGCCACCCCCCCCGGGCTGAAGCACCACTCCCCCTGTCCCTGCGGATCGGGTGAAATTGGAGTTAACCCTTTCACCCGATCTGCAGGGACGCGATCATTCCATGACGCATACGCTGCGTCACAGGTCGGATTGGCACCGACTTTCATGACGCAGCGTATGCGTCAAAGGTCGGGAAGGGGTTAACATGTAAACCCTATGGAAACCGCAAACCGCTGTGCACATGCTGCGGGAAAAACCGCGCAGAAACGCAGCGGTTTAAAACCCGCAGCATGTCACTTCTTTGTGCAGAATCGCTGCGATTCTGCACCCATAGAAATGCATTGAACCGCTTACTTCCCGCATGGGGCTGTGCCCACGTTGCGGGAAGTAAGCGGCTAATGTGCGGTTGCTACCCGCGGTGGAGGAGAGGAGACTCTCCTCCAGGCCCTGGGAAGTATGAATATTGTAAAAAAAAAAAGAATTAAAATAAAAAATGATGCTATACTCACCTCTCAGCGCTGCCCGCGGCCGTCCGGTCAGAGTTGCTGTGCGAGCAGGACCTGTGGTGACGCCGCGGTCACATGACCGTGACGTCACGAAGGTCCTTCTCGGCACAGCAGCTTTGGAATCGGACCGCCGAGTGCAGCGCCGAGGAGATCGCGACGTCAGAGCGTGAGTATAACCAATTTTTATTATTTTTATCATTACTATTGATGCTGCATATTGCTGCATATGCAGCATCAATAGTACAGGAGTAATCCCGCAGCGGAAACCACGGAACAAACCGCGATAAATCTGCAGGGATAACCGCAGCGGTTTTGCCCTGCAGATTTATCAATTCCGCTGCGGGATAAACCCGCAGAGCACACCGCAAAGTGTGAACATGGCCTTATTGTTATACATTTTTATTTTTACATTTATTCCATGGCGCTTTACATCATATAGTTAGTCTATTGAGCCTTCAATAATCTATCATCCTAGGCCCTAGGGTGACCAATCAAAAAACACCAACTCCACTCCAGTTATGTAATCCTAATTACAGTTGCCTCACTTACTTTTATAAAAGGTATACAGTTTTAGGATTTCTTAGCTTAGTTTCTTAGCATATTGACATGTTTCTATATGTTTTTTCAGAAATGGCTCATTCTTGCATTTAGAAAGTGGATCGTTTTTGCAACATATGCGGAGAAGTCACAATGCAAAAATTGACTACCATGATAAGGAAAGTCTACAACCTGTATTTTATCTACAGAATAGGAGATCAGAACACAAGTTGGGCTCTACACATATACTGCAATAGAGGTGCATCACATATTACCTAGTGGTTACATGGGAAGAGGTAATCTATGCCTTTTACAGTCCCAATCACACTACCAATTGCTATTTCTGCATGATGCCTGCCATTTGGAAAGGAGTTTTAAGGAAGGAGTGGACTTTACAGTATCCAGACATTCCATCTGAAATATGCCCAGCACTACACACAGAAAGAAGAACTGTCAGTTCCAAAAGCACCAGAAACATTTTTAGTCGAGTCAAGTGCGTAAGAAGAGGGTGCTTGGTGTCATGAAGAATCTTCCTCTCATGACCCAGATATTGTGAGCAACCTCAAATGAATCACCCCTTATAACACAAAGTGAACTGAACGATCTTTGTTAGATATTTAGGCTTGTTCATGAGTAAGGCTGAGCTCTTAAGTTCCAGGCTACAGCAGTAGAATCTTCTACCGGGCGATGTTCAGAGTTCTTTGATCTACAACCGTGATAAAGATCTCATTCAATACTTCATGGAGGGCGATCTTGTCACATGCAACAGCATCAACAGTTTAATGGAAGCTCTGAAGATAAGTCATAATCCAGAGGAATGGATGATCTTCATCGATTTGTCCAAAACAAGCCTAAAGGCCCCGTCTCACTAAGCGATTTACCAACGATCACGACCAGCGATATAACCTGGCCGTGATCGTTGGTAAGTCGCTGTGTGGTCGCTGGGGAGCTGTCACACAGACCGCTCTCCCCAGCGACCAACGATCAGGGGAACGACTTCGGCATCGTTGAAACTGTCTTCAACGATGCCGAAGTCCCCCTGCAGCACCCGGGTAACCAGGGTAAACATCGGGTTACTAAGCGCAGGGCCGCGCTTAGTAACCCGATGTTTACCCTGGTTACCAAAAAAAACAAACACTACATACTCGCCTTTCGGTGTCCAGGTCCCTTGCCGTCTGCTTCCTGCTCTGACTGAGCCGCCGTACACTGAGAGCAGAGCGCAGCGGTGACGTCACTGCTGCGCTCTCACTTCTCACTGTACGGCCGGGAGTCAGTGAGAGCAGGAAGCAGACGGCAAGGGACACCGAAAGGCGAGTATGTACTGTTTGTTTTTTTTTGGTAACCAGGGTAAACATCGGGTTACTAAGCGCGGCCCTGCGCTTAGTAACCCGATGTTTACCCTGGTTACCAGTGAAGACATCGCTGGATCGGTGTCACACACACCGATTCAGCGATGTCAGCGGGGCCTCAACGACCAAAAAAAGGTCCAGGCCATTCTGACACGACCAGCGATCTCGCAGCAGGGGCCTGATCGCTGGTACGTGTCACACATAGCGAGATCGCTATGGAGGTCGCTGTTGCGTCACAAAACTTGTGACTCAGCAGCGATCTCGCTAGCGATCTCGCTATGTGAGACGGGGCCTTAAAAGCTGTCTTGCTGCATAATGCCAATGCGCTACATTCAATTCAAGTTGGCTATGCAGTCCACATAAAAGAAACCTATGACAACATGAAACAGCTGTTAAGGTGCCTGAACTATGACCAACATTTGTGGCCCCTCTGTGGTGACTTAAAGGTGGTTGCCCACTTACTTGATCTCCAGGGTGGATACACTAAGTACTGCTGCTTTCTGTGTTAGTGGGATAATGGTGCAAGGGAATATCACTACAATAAAAGAGACTGGCCTCTCCACTTTAGCCAGGGAGTAAAAATGTCCTGCATCCAGCACTTGTTGACCCACAGAAAAATTTGTTACCACCATTACACATCAAGTTGGGTCTAATGAAGAACTTTGTAAAGGCAATGGATAAAAATGGAAAAGTATTCAAGTATCTCGTTGATACATTTCCTAGGTTGAGTGAAGAAAGATGGATATTTGGTACTCACCGTAAAATCTTCTTCTTGGAGCCTTCATTGGGGGACACAGGTAACCATGGGTGTATGCTGCTGTCGCTAGGAGGCTGACACTAGGCAAAGAAGGAAAATAGCTCCTCCTCCGCAGTATACACCCACCGACAAGCACCAAGTACCTCAGTTGGTGTTAAAGCAACCAAAAACTCAACATATGTACCAACCCAACAACAAGGCACGTAAGCCCAATAAAGGTACAAACAGATAGGGAGGGTGCTGTGTCCCCCAAGGCTCCAAGAAAGAGATTTTACGGTGAGTACCAAAAATCCCTCTTTATCGCTTCATTGGGGGACACAGGTAACCATGGGATGTCCCAAAGCAGTCCCTAGGGTGGGAGCCAGAAAAAAAGGCAAAGAAAAACAGACTTGGATCGGCCGGTGTGTAACAGACGCCTGCAGCACCTTCCTTCCCAGGCCTGCATCAGACAAGCATGGTTATGAACCCTGTAGAACTTTGCGAATTTGTGCAAAGATGACCAGGTCGCAGCCTTGCAAATCTGTAAAGCCGAAGCTTGGTGACGAACTGCCCGGGAAGCCCCCACCGACAGAGCGGAGTGAGCCTTCACACCCGGAGGAGGCTGTTTGTCCTGCGCTTGGTATGCCTGCAATATAGCGGAATGAATCCAAGGGGCAATAGTGGATTTAGAATCAAGGAGCCCTTTACAACGACTTTCGGAGATGATAAACAGGGCAACAGAGTGGCGAAAGGAAGCAGTCCTAGAAAGGTAGACTCGGGTGGCTTTCACCAGATCCAACTTGTGGTGGGACTTCTCCAGGGGATGGACCGGAGAGGTACGTAGAGAAGGAAGGACTATGTCTCCATTTATGTGAAATGAAGAGACCACCTTAGGTAGGAAAGAAGGAACGAGTCTGAGAACTACCTTGTCCTGATTTAGAATCAGGAACAGAGAACAGCAGGATAATGCCGCTAACTCAGAAAAGGAGATTTTTGTGTACTCACCGTAAAATCTCTTTCTCTTAGCCTCTAATTGGGGGACACAGGACCATGGGTGTTATGCTGCTGTCCACTAGGAGGCGACACTATGCATAATCTGAAAAAGATTAACCGTGGCTTTTCCTCTGCAGTATACACCCCTGGACGGTGTCAGCCTTCTCCAGTGTTGTGCAAAAGCAGTTGGAGGAATGTAACATGAATAACATAACCATGCCTATAAGAAGGCAACTATGTACGAGCTCAAGAAAAACAATATGAGAACTCAACAGTAACAACGGCCCGGAAGGGGCAACAGGGTGGGAGCTGTGTCCCCCAATTAGAGGCTAAGAGAAAGAGATTTTACGGTGAGTACCTCATTGGGGGACACAGGACCATGGGACATCCTAAAGCAGTCCCTGGGTGGGAAGCAATGGAAGAATATTGTGCAGACAGGCCCCTATACTTGGGGCACCGCCGCCTGCAGAACACATCTACCCAGGCTCACGTCCACTGAGGACTGGGTATGAACCCTGTAGTGTTTAGTAAACGTGTGTAGGCTAGTCCAAGTGGCCGCCTTACACACTTGTTGTGCCGAAGCCTGGTGCCGAATGGCCCAGGAGGCCACTACCGCCCATGTAGAGTGTGCCGTAATACCAGCTAGAATAGGAGAATTCTTAAGGCGGTAGGCCTCTTGTATGGTGGATGTAATCCACCTGGCAAGGGTAGCTTTGGAGCTGGCAGACCCTTGCGGCCGCCTTCCGGAAGAAGGAAAAGAGAATCAGACCTCCGGAAGGACGCAGTCCTAGACACATATATACGTAATTTATAATATTACAGTCATGAAGCACCAATATACTTTGTATAGATGAGTGGTAAATACCAACTCTCTCTAGGCACTCCTCAGGTGCCCTTCCGGGACTACTCCAAACCAATACATAAACAAAAACACGGAGAAAAAAAGTCCACTTCAACATATTTAGAAAACAATATACAAAAGGTTTATTAAGTAATCAATCATATACAAATACAAATATGTAAAATACAAAACATGGGTGTATTGTCAATACCACCATATAGCAGAAGACACATAGGAGGAAATGCGGCAATGACCAAGTCAGGGGGGGAGTTCACATATACACCTTTTGGGTGGCAGAGTCAGCTCAGAAAGTAAAGAGAACGTACGATCAAATACAATCACTACGTCTAACTCACATGGCAGAATAGCCCAAAGTACAGGATCATATCTTCATAAGTAAATATAGTTGCTGCTTACCCATTATGGATCAGGTGTGTTCTCCCCACCTCACTCGGTCCCCCCGGACGCGCGTTTCGCGTGGCTTTTTCAACAGGGTGTCCTGTTGAAAAAGCCACGCGAAACGCGCGTCCGGGGGGACCGAGTGGGGTGGGGAGAACACACCTGATCCATAATGGGTAAGCAGCAACTATATTTACTTATGAAGATATGATCCTGTACTTTGGGCTATTCTGCCATGTGAGTTAGACGTAGTGATTGTATTTGATCGTACGTTCTCTTTACTTTCTGAGCTGACTCTGCCACCCAAAAGGTGTATATGTGAACTCCCCCCCTGACTTGGTCATTGCCGCATTTCCTCCTATGTGTCTTCTGCTATATGGTGGTATTGACAATACACCCATGTTTTGTATTTTACATATTTGTATTTGTATATGATTGATTACTTAATAAACCTTTTGTATATTGTTTTCTAAATATGTTGAAGTGGACTTTTTTTCTCCGTGTTTTTGTTTATACATATATACGCAATGCCCTGACAAGGTCAAGCGTATGCAGAGCCTTCTCCACTCTATGAACCGGGACCGGACAAAGCGAAGGCAGAGAAATTTCTTCATGGAGGTGGAAATTGGACACAACCTTCGGAAGGAAGGATGGGACCGTATGGAGAACTACCTTGTCCTGGTGAAAAGCCAGGAAGGGCCTTCTGCAGGAGAGTGCTGTCAGTTCAGACATCCTGCGTAGCGAGGTGATTGCCACCAGGAAAACCACCTTCTGGGATAGAAGGTGGAGCGGGACCTCCTTAAGGGGTTCGAAGGGTGGTTCCTGCAATGCTGTCAGGACCAGGTTGAGGTCCCACGTTTCTAGTGGTCGTTTGTAGGGGGGAACCAATCGGGAAACCCCCTGAAGGAATGTCCTTACTTGCGGCTTGGAAGCAATGCGGCTTTGAAAAAGCACTGAGAGGGCTGAAACCTGGCTCTTAAGCGAGCCCAGGGACAGCCTGGCCTCCAGACCCGATTGGAGAAAACCAAGTAGTTTGGGAAGGGAATAAGGGAATGGGGTCTGGCCACGAGATTCACACCAGGTAAAGAAAGTTTTCCAGGTACGGTAATAGATCTTGGCAGAAGCTGGCTTCCGTGCCCTGATCGTGGTCCCAATAACGTCCGGCTACAGCCCTGTCTGGGTTAGGACCCAGGTTTCAAGGGCCACGCCGTCAAATTGAGGGCCCCTGAGTTCTGGTGGTAGAACGGGCCTTGTGATAGAAGATCCGGGCGGTCACGGAGGCGCCAGGGGGCGTCTGCTGTAAGTTGTACGATGTCATCGTACCATACCATGTATGTCTGGGCCAGTCCGGTGTGATTAGGATGGTTGGAACTCGCTCTTGCTTGATCTTCCTCACCACTCTGGATATCAGGGGTAGAGGTGGAAAAATGTATAGAAGCTGGAACTGTGTCCAGTCCTGAACCAGAGCGTCTGCTCCGAGTGACCGCGGATCGTGTGTAATGGCCATGAAGTTGGAGACCTTGGCATAGAATTTGGATGCCATTAGGTCCACATCCGGGGTCCTCCAGCGATGGCAGAACTGGCCAAAAATTTCGGGATGGAGAGACCACTCTCCCGAGTCCATTCCTTGTCGGCTGAGGAAGTCTGCTTCCCAGTTGTCCACACTCGGAATGTGGACCGCCGAGAGAACCGACCTTGTGTCCTCCGCCCAATGGAGGATGTGTGACACTTCTCGCATCGCCTGGGCGCTATGGGTCCCCCCTTGGTGGTTCACATAAGCTACAGCCGTGGCATTGTCTGACAGTGTTCTGATGTGAGAGGCTGCTAGTAAGTGATGGAAGGCCCTCAATGCCAGGAGGATGACACGAATTTCCAGGATGTTGATGGACATGGTCGCTTCCACTGGGGACCACTTGCCCTGTGCCCTGTGGTGTAGGTGCACCGCCCCCCAACTCGTCAGGCTCGCATCGGTGGTCAGAACCTTCCATTGACCTGTGAGAAAGGATTTCCCCTTTGCTAGCGAGGTTGGCTTGAGCCACCAGTGCAGGGACCTCTTGGTTGACGACGTTAGCCGGAACTCCCTGTCGAGAGAGAAAGGGATTCCTGTCCCAGGACTTGAGAATGGCTAGTTGGAGAGGTCTGAGGTGAAACTGGGCCTATGGGACCGCTTCTATTGCTGCCCCCATCCTGCCGAGGACTCTCATGGCAAACCGGAGAGATCGAGGGGGTTTGCGGAGGAGGGTGCGAACTCCTAGGCGGAGAGCCAGTGCCTTGTCCTTGGGAAGGAGCACTAGACCCTTGAATTACATTCCCAGGAATGTCAGAGACTGACTCGAGGTTGGTGATGACTTTGGTAGGTTGACTAACCAGCCCATGTGACTCAGAGTGTCGATTGTGATTGAGACGCTGAGCTCGCAGTCCTTGAAGGTTGGAGCCTTGATGAGTAGATCGTCCAAGTATGGAACGACTACTATGCCTCTGGAGTGCAGGACGTCCATGGTGGCTGCCATGACCTTGGTAAACACTCCGGGAGCCATGGCGAGTCCGAACGGAAGAGCCACGAACTGGTAGTGGTCCTGGTCGATTGCGAACCTGATAAATCTCTGATGGGCAGGAGCAATCGGTATATGCAGGTATGCGTCTTGTATGTCTACAGAGGCAAGATATTCTCCCTTCTCCATGGACGCAATGGTGGACCGGAAGGACTCCATGTGGAAGCGACGGACCCGTATATACTTGTTGAGTTGTTTTAGGTCCAGTATGGGCCATACTCTGCCTCCTTTCTTGGGGACTACGAATAGATTGGAGTAGAACCCTCAGAAGCGCTTGGCCGTGGGGACCGGTACGATGACTCCTGCTTGAAAAAGCAAGGAGACCGCTTGTTGAAAGGCACGAGCCTTGGCTGGTGGTTTTGGGGGAACAGAGAGGAAGAATCGGTCCGGTGGGTTGGAGGTAAACTCTATCTTGTATCTGGAAGACACTAGTTCCCTGACCCACCTGTCTTCTGTAATAGTCAGCCAGACTTGATGAAAGAGCAAAAGTTGGCCGCCTACGGGTGTGGTGTCTTCCGGAGTCCGTGAGTCATGATGAGGAGAAAGTCTGAGGTTTTCCTCCTCTGGGCTTAGACTGGCCAGCTTTTGACTGCCAGGTCCTGTCCGACCTTTGCGTCGATCGTGAGTTGTCCCTGCATGGGGAACGGTTACGATTTTGTGCTGGATGCGAGACGGACCAGCCCGTTCCAAAAGGATCGGAATCGAGTTTGGTTACGCTTCTTGTAAGTGCGTTTAGGTTTAAGTTGGGGAAGAGAGGTACTCTTACCCCCGGTGGCGTTGGATATCATCGTGTCCAACTGTTCACCGAAAAGTCGCCCACTGAGGTAGGGGAGGTGCGTGAGGGACTTCTTTGAGGCTGCGTCCGCTTTCCATTCCAGCAGACAGAGGATACGCCGAATTGTGATGGCGTTTGATGCTATCCCCGCTACACCCCTTGCTGAATCCAGAGCTGCATGAAACATGTAATCTGCTACCACTGCTATTTGAACCGCTTGGTTTGACAGCTCAGGAGCGGATGCTTGGAGGCCAGCTTGTAAATTTTTGGCCCAGGCCAGAATGGCCTTGGCAGCCCAAACTGAAGCGAACGCGGGAGCCAGGGATGCCCTTGCAGCCTCAAAAATTGAACGAGCCATGTGTTCTACCTGCCGGTCTGCTGCGTCCCTGAGGGTTGAGCTATCTGGCAGTGAAAGGAGAGTCTGTGCTGCTAGTCTAGAGACTGGTGGGTCCACTTCGGGTGGATCTGTCCATTCCTTGGTGTCCTTCTGCGGGAAGGGGTACCTCGCCTCCAGATATTTGCGATTAGCAAATTTTTTCTCAGGCTGTGAGAGCTGCTTTTTAAGGATCGCCTTAAACTCTGGGTGGTTAGAGAAAACCTTAGGCGGCTTCAGAGGTCCTTCAAAGGAAATCTTGTGTTCTGGGGCCTCTGGTGGCGGATCAGAAATGTCCAGCACCCAATGAATGGAAGAGGTTATGTTCTCAACTAGCGCTGTAATGCTAGGGGGGGATTGGGATCAGGGACCCCTCCGTTTCCCTGTCTGAGTCGGAGTCACAGATGCCTTCCGAATCGTGTGTATCACTGAGGTGTCCCCTGCTGGGTGAGCTGGGGAGGAGGCCTTCTCTGGTCGGGGATTGCGGAGATCTGGATTGTCTGCCCCTAGAAGGGGATGATCTAGATGACCTGGAACTATGGTGTCTCTCCCTAGAAGGGGATGACAGTGTGCTATGGGATGACGCAGATAGACTTGACCTATGGTTTCGCTTGCATCCTGACCTAGACGTGGATGTGCCAGGGTCGTCCTGTTCCTGAGTCAAGCTCTCCCTTTGCTGGGTAACTGTCATAGCCGAGGCATGACTCTGCAGAGCCTGAAGCAATGTGGAGGTTAGGTTATCTATAGACTGCGTCATAGATTGCGACATCTGAGTGACCCATTCCGGCGTGGCATTAGACACCGAAGCATTGGCAGGGGCTTCTTGGGGCTCTGACACAGTAGTCTGGATGCAGTCCTGGCAGTGCGGGTACGTGCTGCCACTGGGGAGAGCGGTCCTGCAGGCTGTGCAGAATGCATAATAGCCGTCCTGCCTGGTTCTCTTGGACCTTGAGCCCGGCATAGTGCACAGAGTGCAGAAGGGCTGGCTATGCAGAGGACCCTTCAGGGGTAGCTATCCAGAGGAACCTATAGGGGAGCCTTATAGGGAATATGGATTCACAGCCGAGTAAAAAACCCAGCTGTGATCTTACCCCACCAGTTTGCCCCTAGGTCCAGCGCCGAAGATCCACAGTCCTGTGCCCCCCGGAGATTGGCTGGCCTGGTCCTGGTCCGGCTGACCGGGAGATGCAGGGTTAATCTGCAGCAGAAATGGCCGCCGAGAAGAAGAGGAAGGGGGAGAAAGAAGGAGAGCTGAAAAAGGCGGCAGAGCTGTGTAAAAACGCGCCCTTTCTGTCTCGATCCGCCCCCTCTATGACACTGTAGAGTGTCATATTTGTCATCCACGGCAGGCCGGGAGGCGGAGAGGAGGCGGCGGCTTCAGCTAGGCCGAAGCCGGGGCCTAAATTATATGCCTGATGCCCAGAAAGGCTCCAGGCCGGCGCAAAAGTCCGGGAGGGGATCGGATCTTAACCGGACCCCCCGGATTTAACGGCAGGATAGCGGTGGGGCTATAAGCGGAAGGAGGGGGCCCGGTGAGGGGTCCCCCTGAGGCAGTATAGAGCTGCTGCTGCCACAGAGACAGGGGCGCAGGGGGCCCTGTGTCTCTATTGTGCCATGCCTGCCTGCACTCCCCCTAGCCCTGACAGGAGCCCGCAGCTGGGCTGGGGTCCCTGGATGCAGGCGCAGTGTGCTGGCCCATTGCTGGGAGCTGCTGAGTGCTGCCTGTACAGGCCCTACCTGAGGCGTCTCAACCTAATGCCCCCAGAGGGGGATTAGGGAGGGTGCTGCTATGACCATCAGGGGGCGTCTATCCTCGCCTCGACCTCAACCCAAAAACCAAAAGGAATTGGGGAAGGAGGGGGGTCTCGACTTCGAACCAGCACCCGAGGGACTGGGGAAGGAGTGACATGGGGAAATAGCCATCTCGACTTCAAATGGGCACCCCATAATAGGAGGCCGAGGAAGGAGCCATGCCGGGAGTCTCACAGGAGACCCACTTTTCTTCATCTGTAATCCGTCGGCGTAAAAAAAAAACAGAGTAGAAAAAAAATTTGGTGTGCCTCCTATGCAACACAAAGCAAAAACTGGAGAAGGCTGACGCCGTCCAGGGGTGTATACTGCAGAGAAGGAGCCACGGTTAATCTTTTTCAGATTATGCATAGTGTCGCCTCCTAGTGGACAGCAGCATAACACCCATGGTCCTGTGTCCCCCAATGAGGCGACAGAGTAACTCTCCTGATGGGTGTAATGGCAACTAAGAAGGCAACTTTCCATGACAGGAGAGAAAACGCAATGTGTTGAATGGGCTCAAATGGAGTGCGCTGGAGTGCGCCAAGCACAAGGTTAAGCTCCCATGGATCTATGGGAGGACAATAAGGAGGTGCCAGGTGGGCGACTCCTTGAAGAAAAGTCTTTACCTGGGAATGAGAAGACAGATTTCATTGGAAAAGAACTGACAGAGCGGAAACCTGACCCTTTAGGGTACTGAGAGATAGACCAGAATCACGACCTGCTTGTAGAAACCCCAGGATGGAAGGGCAAAAGAAATAGGGACCAAATTGTTGTCCTCGTTCCACCGAAAGAAGGCATTCCAGCATCTGTGGTAGATACGCGAGGATGCTGACGTATCAGGACTGCGGTTTCAACGGCCTTGCAGTTAAACTCAGAGACTGTGAACTCTGGTGGAAGAGGGGGCCTTGTGAGAGAAGATCTGGACGGTCTGGAAGTCTCCAGGGAGTGTCCATGAGCATGTTCACCAGCTCCACGTACCAGGTCCTTCTTGGCCAGTCTGGAGCTACCAGGATTACGGGGTTTCCCTCCGCCTTTACCTTTTTCACGACTCTTCGAATCAAGGGAAGAGGCAGAAAAAGATAAGGCAGCTGGAATTGGGACCACAAGATCACTAGGGCATCGCAACTGGTCGCTAGTGGATCCCACGACCTGGCTACGAACTGAGGAACCTTGTGGTTCATACAAGATGCCATCAGGTCGATGTCCGGCGTGCCCTATCTCTGGTTAAAGACAGCAGGGTTGAGAGACCACTCACCCGATGTGAGACCCTGACAACTGAGAAAATCGGCTGCCCAATTTTCACTCCCAGAATGTCTACGGCTGATATGGCAGGAACGTGATGCTCTGCCATCACAGAATTATTGATACCTCTGCCATCACCTGTTTGCTCCAAGTCCCGTCTTGATGGTTTATGTAAGCCACGGCAGTGGTGTTGTCCGATTGTATGCGGACCGGCTGGCCTGCGAGGAGCGATTGCCAGCGGCAGAGGGCAAGAAAAATTGCCCTGATCTCCAGAAGATTGATGAGGAGAGCAGCTTCTTGGATGTTGCCATGACCCTGCGCTGTGTGATGAAAAAAGACTGCTCCCCAACCGAGGAGACTGGCGTCAGTGCTGATTACCTGCCCCCGGAGAGGGAGGAAGGACCTCCCGCGCAGGACTGAGGTGGATAGCGTCCACCAGGTCAGGGATTGCCTCACCTTGAGGGGCAGGAGAACGGAGCTGGTCGCTTTAGAGTGCAGATCCCCTGGCAGAGGGATCAAAACTTCTCCTTTGGAAGAAAGACATGAGCTTGGGCCGTGTCGAACCTCATACCCAGAAACACCAGGTGTTGAGCTGAGATCAGGGAGGACTTCTCTCTGTTGACAATCCAGCCGAGACTGACCAGATTGTCCAGAGTGATCTGAAGACTCTAGTGACCCTCTCGGCGGGACGGCCCCTTGATCATAAGATCAACCAAGTAAGGGATTATGAGAATAACCTTGGAACGAAGGATGGCCATGACCGCTGCCATGACCTTCGTGAATACTCTGGGGGCAGGCCAGGCCGAAGGGAAGAGCCGTGAACTGATAGTGATCCTCCTCGATTGCAAACCGTAGGAATCTCTGATGCTGAACACAAACAGGAATGTGGAGATAAGCATCCTGAATGTCTACAGAGCAAAGAAATTCTCCCGGTTCCATGGAGGCGATTATCGAACGTAAGGATTCCATTCTGAAATGAAGGATCCAAACGTACCGAGCGATTGTGGCGCCCCAGGGTCCTGGTTGTCACAGTGGTATTGCTTTCCTCCCAGGGAGAGTGATGCTACGTCTGGAGGCAAGGAAGGATAACTGCATCCAGGTACCACAAACATGCAACACTTCACACTCCAGGCCACCAGGGGGAGCTTCTGATCCTATTTACTAGGTGCCTCCACATATATATATATATATATATATATATATTGTAGGGATATACTTTCCCCCACTAGACAAGGGAGATTCTTGACAGGGCATCAGCATTACCGTGCAGCTTTCCGGCCCTATGTTCCACATGGAAACAGAAGTCCTGCAGGGCTAAGAACCAACGGGTGACCCTAGCATTTCTACCCTTCGTTTCCCTCATCCACCTAAGTGGGGCATGGTCGGATATCAATCTAAATTTACGTCCCAGCAGATAGTACCGTAATGTGTCCACCGCCCATTTTATGGCCAAGCACTCCTTCTCAACGACTGAGTAGTTCTTTTCAGATGAGGACAACTTCCTACTCAGATAGAGGACAGGATGCTCCTCCCCATGTAGCTCTTGGGAAAGGACTGCTCCCACCCCGACATCTGAGGCATCTGTCTGAAGAATAAACTCTTTTTTGAAGTTTGGGGCCATCAGAACGGGTTGCTTACACAAAGCCTCTTTCATTTCTTGGAAGGCTGACTCTATTTCTTCGGACCACTTAACCATTACTGATTTTGTCCCTTTTAGCAGGTCAGTCAGAGGCGCAGCCATCATGGAGAAGTTTGGGATGAACCTCCTGTAATATCCCACGATTCCCAGGAAGGCTTTAACTTGCTTCTTGGAAACTGGTTTTGGCCATGTTTGAATTGCCTCCACTTTACTGATTTGGGGTTTTATTTCTCCACGACCCACTATGTATCCAAGGTACTTAGCTTCTTCTTTACCCAAGGCACACTTCTTCGGGTTTATTGTAAATCCGGCCTCTCTTATAGCATCAAACACCGCTTGGACCTTTTCCAGATGACTCTCCCAGTCCGGGCTAAAGATGACGATATCATCCAGGTACGCAGCAGCATATGCCTTATGGGGTGCAAGGATTCTATCCATAGCCCTCTGGAAGGTCGCCGGAGCTCCCTGTAGGCCAAACGGCATCCGGACATACTGGAAACATCCATCTGGTGTAGAAAACGCCGTCTTCTCCTTGGCTTCCTGTGCCATGGGGATCTGCCAATACCCTTCATCAAATCCAAGGTGGTTATGTACCTGGCAGGCCCAAGCCTTTCGATGAGCTCATCAACGCGGGGCATGGGATAAGCGTCAAACTTGGAGACCTCATTCAACTTCCGATAGTCGTTGCAAAACCTCCACTCTCCATCAGGTTTTGGGATCAGGACAATTGGGCTCGACCAACCACTCTTGGATTCCTCAATGACTCCAAGCTTCAACATACGCTCCACTTCCTTGGAGATAACTTCTCGACGAGCCTCAGGAATACAATAGGGCTTCACGTTCACCCGCACATGTGGCTCTGTTAGGACCTCGTGCGCTATGACCTTCGTGTGTCCTGGCAACTCTGAAAACAGGTCCCTGTTTTTCTGGAGTAACTCCCGGTACTGTTGTTTCTGGGTCTTCAATAGTGTCTCCGCTATAGTAACCGCTCCAACCTCACCTTCTGGGTTGCTTAACAACGATGGAGTTACAGTCGGCTCTCTATCTTGCCAGGGCTTGATGAGGTTGACATGGTACACTTGGAATGGTTTCCGTCTTCCTGGTTGGTGAATTTTATAATTTACTTCACCAAGTTTCTCGACAACCTCATATGGCCCTTGCCATTTGGCCAAGAAGTCTCCCGGATTGAACTGCCTCACTCTTGCAGACCGGTTGTAGATTCTGGCCTGAGCTTCTTGTGCCTGGAGGAGGTGTTCTTTCACGATAGGCATCACCTTTGCAATCCTCTGCTGCATCAGGGCCACATGCTCAATGACGCTTCTGTGGGGCGTGGCTTCGGCTTCCCAGGTTTCCTTGGCTACATCCAGGAGTCCTCGCGGATGTCGGCCATATAGAAGCTCAAACGGTGAGAACCCTGTGGAGGCCTGTGGAACTTCACGAATGGAAAACATCAGATAGGGTAAGAGACAATCCCAGTCTCTACCATCTTTCTCTATAGCTTTTCTCAGCATGCTCTTCAGTGTCTTGTTAAATCTCTCAACAAGACCATCTGACTGGGGATGGTACACCGAGGTCCTCAACTGGGAGATTTTCAGGGCTTTGCATAACTCCCTCATCACCTTGCTCATGAAAGGTGTCCCCTGGTCAGTCAGGATCTCCTTCGGCAGACCTATCCGGGAAAAGACATGGACCAACTCGCGGGCTATACTCTTCGAGGAAGAATTTCTCAAGGGAATTGCCTCAGGATAGCGTGTGGCATAGTCCAGGATGACTAATATATACTGATGGCCCCGGCCTGATTTAACTAAGGGACCAACCAAGTCCATGGCAATTCTCTCGAACGGTACCTCAATAATGGGCAGTGGCACAAGGGGGTTCCGGAAATGAGGAGTGGGAGCAGTTAGCTGACATGTAGGGCAGGACCTGAAATAGTTCACTATTTCTCGGTGACACCCAGGCCAATAGAATCTCTGCACAACCCGTTCCTGCGTTTTTTTCCACCCCTAGGTGTCCACCCAAGATGTGTGAATGGGCCATGTCCAACACCTTCCGTCTATATGGACCCGGCACTACCAACTGCTCTACCAACTCCTCCCTTATTTTCGTGACCCGGTACAACAACTCCCCACTCATCAGAAAATGGGGAAACCTTGTGTCTGCCCCCGGCTCCTGTACCACCCCGTCAACAACTGTGACATTATTAAAGGCTTCCCACAGAGTGGGGTCCCTATGTTGGGCAGTCCCAAAATTTTCACCGGTTACCTCTAACTCCATAGTGTCAGATGCAGGGGACACTTCCTCCTCATCCCCAACCAGCACACAAAATGGAAACCTGTCTGTCTCTGGGTGTGGTGACACCCTTCCAGGGTTCACTGGTTCCCTACTCTTGCTAGGGAGCTCAGAACCTTTTCCCCACAAATCCCAAAACAGACAGAAATCCCGGCCAGTAATTATAGGGTGCAACAAGTCCTGCACGACGCCGACTAGGTGGGACTCAGTGCCACATGCCGTTTCAATGTCCACCCTGGCCAAAGGGTAGTCCTTGGCATCACCATGTATGCACCGCACGCCGACCTTCTTTCCCGGGAGCAGGTGGAGAGGGAAAGTGGCCCTCACCAGGGTCACTAAGCTCCCTGAGTCTAACAGCGCCATTGCTGCTCGACCGTTCACCCTTACGGGACACGCTTGAGGTCCCTCGTTGGGCGGAGAGTTCACACTGCAGGCTGGATACGCATAGTATGAACAACGGCGTCCCATGCTGCAGTCCATCTGCTCAGTGGTCTGGGAACAACGGGCAGCTATATGTCCTGGCCCGTGGCACCTCCAGCAAATAATATCACCCGTAGGGACCTTGGGCACCACCTCCCCCGCCCTTTGTGACCTTGGACGCGCCACCCCTTTTTGGGACTCAGCAGCTTTCTGGGACCCCCAGTACGGCATGGGCTGCCTCCCAAAGGAGCCTTCCATCCCTTGGTATCTCTTGACCAGTCCGATTAGTTCGTCGGCATTCTGGGGATCACCCTGGGCAACCTAAGTCTGTATGGACCTCGGGAGGAAATGCACAAACCGATCCATCATCACTCGTTCCACCATCTGTGCAGGTGTACATAACTCTGGCTGCAGCCATTTCTGGACCAGGTGCAACAGGTCAAACATTTGGGAGCGAGGCGGTTTGTCCCGGTGATAGGCCCAGCAGTGAACTCGCTGTGCCCTGACAGTCAGTGTCACCCCCAAACGTGCGAGAATCTCGACTTTCAATTTGTGATACTCTTTGGCATCCTGCAAGGTCAAATCTTAGTACGCCTTCTGGGGTTCTCCCGTCAGGTATGGCGCCAGTACCTCTGCCCACTGCTCTGGCGGGAGTTTTTCCCTCTCAGCGACCCTCTCAAACGCCGTCAGGAAGGCCTCAACATCATCCCCGGGGGTCATTTTCTGTAATGCGCGTCTTACCGTCTTCCGGACGTGGGTGTCATCAGCCAAACCTGGGGTTGGGGCGCTCGTCTTGCCCTGGATGGCGGTTGCCAGAAGCTGCATCTGCTGCCGTTGCTCCTGCTGACTCTGCCGTTGCTCCTGCTGGCTCTGTTGTATCTGCTGCATCAACAGCTTGTTGGTCTCTTGCTGGTTCTGTTGCAACTGCTTCATAAACAGCCTGTTAGCCTCTTGCTGCTGTGACTGCGACTGGACCAAGTGTTTCAGCAGGTCCTCTATTTTCCCCGGCAATGCTTGCTGGCTTACAGCCGACTTGACCCAGGACATCCAAAAAATAGACTTACGTTTCCACTGGGAACGCTGCCCGCATTCTCCACCAATTGTAGGGATTTCACTCACTCAGGTGCGACGGCTGACACTTAGGAGGCAGGTTCCAACAAAAGTTCAAAGGTTTATTGCTTCATAAACCAGTTTAGCATAAACAGGAAAAACAAATAGCCTTTAACTCAGGCAAAAGGGAAAAAACAAGTGTCCATTCCTTCAGGCTCAGTGCTGGAGCCTTAACACTGGTAGTCTGTAGGGAAAGTTAGAAAGTTCCAGACATCCGTCTGAGGAGGACAGAGGGTCCACGGAGCTGTGCATGCCCACAGAGCTGCAGCTCCCAGAAAGAGACATTTGAAGGCCGAATTGTTTGCAGCGAGCGTGCAGGAGAGGATGCACAGGAGAGGATATCAGAAGGGGACCAGCCCCGAGCAGGCTGCCTCCTTCTGAGGCGCAGAGACCGGTAGCCGGAACACCGAGGTTGTAAGGACCTCTATGACTTAAATCAGAGACCGGCAGGACAGCTAATTGCACGTTACCTGTCCGACCTAACACCCAGGAGGCACGGTGACAACCTTAGAGGCTGGGGCATGCTAGAGTCCCTATAAACCGCCTCAAGTCACCAGTCATACGGGTATGTCCTATCCAATCTGGGGGACAGAGAGAGATAACATCTGTGAGGACCTTATGAGAAGCTTAACAGTAAGGGACTACACCACGACGGCGCTAGAAGAAAGGCTTTTATTCTCCACCTGGACAAGAGGACTCTGGACTTGCCTCCAAACCGGCCGGACCCTGCCTGCCCTGTGGTCTGGTGCTCTGGACTGTGGATGCTGAAGTCTTCAGTAAAGGTAAAGAACTGCAACCCTGTGTCCTCGTTCTTCTCTGCGCCACTCACCATTCACCATCTATACACCGGGAAGCCCTGGGGATACACTTCACCTGTGGGAAGTTATACCATCTAGCTGCCATAACATCACCCCAGCGGACCCCTTAAAGCAGCGTCGGTCACTCTGACCGAATACCACATATGGCGTCACGAACACAAACTTTATCTCTTTAAAGACCTTTTCTGTTTTACATGGGCGCCCAGGGCCACGGACCGTGTCGCAGCCACCGTGACATCCCCCTGTGAACACCGAACCAGGTACAGAGTATCCCATGACCCTGACGGGGCGCTCCACGATCAGTCCTTCTTCGGAACTACGAAAAGATTGGAGTAGAACTATGAAAACCGTTCGTTCCGGGGAATGGGTATGATTACTCCTGTGCGTAGTAGGAAAGAGACGGCCTGAAGAACCAATGGGGCCTGAGACGGATGTCTTGGCAGGCGAGACAGAAAGAAACATCTTCCTGAGGGGAAGAAAAGATGATTTTGTAACTGGACTTAACTGTCTCTCTGACTCAGGCATTGTCGACCACTGACAACCATGCGTCCCAGAAGAGAAGAAGCCGGCCTCCCACCCTGGAGAGATTCCCGGGTGGGGGTGACCCGTCACACCAAGGAAAATCTGTTGCCGCGGAACCCTGAAGACTTGGAGGAGTGACCCTTTGGACGCTGGTGAGGTGCAGGTTTGAAAGACGGCTTCTTCCTTTCACCTTGGGCGGAAGAGTAGTCCTGCTAGGCATAAGCTCCTGAAGCAGGAAAAGGCCGAAAGGAATGAAATTGAAGTGACCTCTTTTTATTAAAAATTGCCTCTGCTGAAAAAAAGAGGACTTAACTCTATAGCGCCACCTATTGGAAGTAGCGATCCTACAAGTCACAATCAACCCTTTAACGAGTCGTGCAATATGACTTAAGATAAAAGCCAAATCAGTATCTCAATTCGCAGACATGAATGCCCAGAGGAGCATTGCACGGCGAATAAGCCTCCTTACCTTGACAAGCCAGCTGGTATGTCACTCTCCATAAGGAGAAACGTTACCCCTTAGACCCCCTTTTATTAAAAAGACATTTAGGCTTGGACTGGGGAAGCAAAGTGCTTTTTCCATTGGTAGCGACGGAAATTATTTGATCCAGTTTGGACCCAAAAAGTCTAGAGCTTTGGAAGGCAAGGCCAGAAAGGAACTTTTTTGACGGTGGATCTGCATTCCACGCTTTCAACCAGAAAATGCTGCGAATAGCAATGATATTGCTGGTAAGCCTGGCGGAACAACCGGCCTCATCCAAGGAAGCCGTCAAAAGATATTTGCTGGCATGGGCAATCTGGTCTGCCAAATCTGCCAGCTCATCCAGAGGAGCTACCGCTAGGATACCCTGGCGAAGGATTCTTGCCCAGGCAGACATGGACTTTGCCACCCAGGTGGAGGCAAAAATCAGACAGAGGGAGGCGCCAGCATCTTCAAAAGCTGACTCAGCCATGGATTCAATCTGTCTATCCGTAGAATCCTTAAGGAATGTACCATCCGTTAGAGACAGGACTGTCTTAGAAGACATGCGAGAAACCGGCGGATCCACATTAGGGGATTCTGCCCGTCTACCAACGAGGTCTGAGCTAAAGGGATAGAGAATATCAAGCTGCTTCCTTCCTGGGAACGCTTATCAGGGTGTTCCAAGTGTTTGAACATAATCGCTTCAAACTCCTTTTGATTAGGGAAATTCCGGGACACTTTACCCGTTCGAAGGAGACTATAAAATGGTAAAATATTTGGTAAAATGGCTTTGATGCACAGGAAGAAGTGAATAGGCCTAATCTATCAATGTAAGTTCTTAATATTTATAGAGAAGACAAATTTAGGGAGAAGACAAACATGTTACTGTAGTCCAAGAAGAATTTGAAACGTGAAGACCCTCATATGACACCATATTTGACCAGGAAGACTACTACACAAAAGTTCAAAAGTCAGAATTAGTGCGGAATATAAAAACATGGTGCACTGTATATGGGAGAAGATTTGAACAAGCAGGCGGCGCAGAAGATGGAAACAAGAGAGAGAATCATTTGAGATATGGAAACATCCTATGTTTATTTCTTAAAATTTATAGAGACAATTTGTGTTTTCTGCTTTTTCTTCAGGGCTCCAGTGTTGTAAACAGCTACTGGAACCCCGATGAGGAGAATATGGACCCAATTATAAGTCACTTGTATCAGTTGATATCAGTAGAGCTGTCATGGCTTCATTATGAATAGAATCTATTAACAAAGCCTAAAAAGATGGGAAGTAGTTTAACCATTAAGAGTGTATGAATTCTACCCAATATTCTCAAAGCCACATAGTCAATACCTTCTCTCCCTTCTGTCCAGGTCTTCCCTCTTGGCCAGGATTCCCAGGTGGTCCCTAAGATAAAAATGCAGAGAAAAACAATTCTAAGTCTCCTTTACCATTTAATGAAAAATAATCTAAAACATTATAGATCTATCACATAAAATTATCATATTCTATTACAATGAAGCTCTTTTTAAAATCTACACTGTTGGGTGTTGGATTCCTACCGTAATTTAGTGATGATAGTGACGTCCGATTATACACAGACTAAGCTGACTTGTCTGAAGAGTGCTCAGGTATGGGTCTTGTAAGATGCACCTGGGCCCTCGTGTAAATGGAACAATTACAGCACCATCCAAATCTCTGACACTTTATACAGAGACATAATAGAGCTGCCATAGTTCCCAACTGGACCTCTATATACTTATGCTTTAATAAAAATAAATTTGCAGCATACTCCAATTAAACTTAAAATAAATAACTTACACACCGGTTACTTACTGACAATTTTTATACCTACCATTTGTCCAGGTTCCCCTGGTTTCCCAGGTTGTCCTTTATTGCCTGGTATACCCTGAAAAAGTACATACGGTGTTTGTGATACCTTTTTCATAGTATCTGTATGTTTTTACAGGATTTCTTCATGAAGCTTCAATAGTAAAGGGTAATACTGTTTCTTTGTACTGTATACATACCTCTCTGCCAGGGACCCCTGCTGCTCCAGTCTCACCGCTGGTTCCTAATGGTCCCTTTAAAAGTATAAAACATTTTAATTGACATTAAAATCAGTGTAAAGCATGATTAAACCCACTAATATTAAGCATCACCTATCCTTTACCTGAACCCCAGGAATGCCCTCTGTTCCTGTGTCCCCCTTTTGTCCTTCAGGTCCTGTGATCCCTCCTGGACCTGGTGCACCTTTATTTCCAAGAGGACCTGTAGGACCCTATGGACGATCACAGATAATTAGAAAAATTACCTACAACTTTATGTCAAATCATTAGTTTGATCCCTTACATTTACACCTACTCACCAAGTTTCCATTGTGGCCCTGGTCACCCTTTTCTCCTTTTGCTCCATGGGGCCCCTATTACACAGAATATCAGTAAAAAGCAGCAACTTCTATTTCTAGGAGACAATATATGATGATGCTTCAATAGAGTATAAATTAGTGACTGAAACAGTCATGTTTAGCAAATTGTTACTTATTAAGACATGATCATATAAGATGATTGCTTACATTACAAATATTGTAAAACAAAGTGGAATTAAAGTGAATTTGTCAGCCGTTTCATGCAGCCAGAACTGTAGACAGGATGAAATTCAGAAAGGCTGCCTCATTATGGAAAACTATGTTTTACCCCGAAATGCTGCATAGAGAGGACATAGCTTGAAAATCAAGGAGAAGAAGGTGGTCCCCTCCAGCTTTTCCGCCAACTCAGTTTGATTGACAGGTCTCTTCCTATAGGTAGCCTTTGAGCAAACACTTATTTCCCTGCCTAGATAGTTTTTCAAGCAATGTTTTCTCTAAAACACTATAGCATTGCAGAGTAAGATATACTTTTTGTAATTACCGATGCAGCTGCTGGGTGTTATATGTAAACCTGTGTATTCTGACGTATCAAAGAATATGCAAAATCATAATATTACATCAATAATCTCAGTGCTCACTATGCTTCTACCGAAACAAATAAACAGGCCTCAAAATTTGAAGGACACCCCAGGACCAGGCAATCGCACCTTAAACCACTGCGCCACTAATCTTGGATACTAATTCATCATAACAAGTCCCCCTAGATGGTGTTAGGACCCCCATATACAATAAATGATACTGACGGCTTCGGACGACTGTCTAATGGGAGAGCCGGCCGACTGTTGGTCGAGGGAGATATCAATCAATCATGTCCAATTTCAGACCGCCGATCGCATTGTTCACCCAGACATAAGCTGCCAGCCAAAAAGTTAGTGGCTTTCTCATAGAGAACACATGAGTGCTCAGCAGAGAAAACATTCCTGTGTATAGGAGTGTTGGCCATATGAACAGCCAAAGCATCGTTAGGCCAACAGCCGTCCGTGCATGCACGGCTTAAGACTGGCCTATTGTGTATAAGCAATATGTTAGCAAGTGGCTCAAAAAGGAGGTAAGATGCTGCAATAAATAGATAAATGTGGTGTATGTATGTAATGATCCCACCTGCGGAGCTGTGCTGATAACAGCTCCTGTTGCGATGTTATACTGCCATGGCTCATGCTGCAGATCGTGTTCACCGATTTGTGTATAGGATGTATTACTCACATTGGACACTGAACTATGCTCCTATGATCTCCTGATATTGGTGAACAGGATTTACAGAACCAGCTATGGCAGTATAACATTGTAAAAGTCGCTTTTGTTGGCACAATTTGACAGGTGGGATCATTATATACTATGCATTCATGCATACACCACATTTATCTATTTATTGCAGTATCTTGCCTCCTTATTGAGCTATTTTTTTAGTTTATAGTTGACATACAGTAGGTTAGTCTACCACCATCTAGTAGGACGAGTGTTCCAGCTTAGTGGTGTAGTGCTTTAATGGTTTAAGGTGTGATTGTTAGCCTGGTGGATGCATAGCGACTGCGGAGGTTTTTGAAGTTTTGGTTTTTTTTTAATAAATTGGCTTTCACATTTCCTTTGAAAAGTAGGAACATATCAGAAGTGCAATAGCTTTAGCTTGTGAACTCTACATACCGGTGCTCCTTGTAGTCCTGGATAACCAGACACACCCGGATGACCTATATCGCCCTGCAGAGAAGACCAGAACCACATAAATTATAATATAATGAGTGGCAATTCGACACCACCTATTTGGAAACTACAACCTCCAGTATAAGGCTGTTACGACATGCTGAGAGTTGGATTTTTCCAACAGCTTGAGAACCACACGTTGGCATTAGAAGGTGTGTATGAGAACATTACCTTCATCCCTTGTGGGCCATCTTGTGCAAGACGTCCCATTTTTCCAGGGGGACCCTGTAATGGATAATTTCATAAATATACTGTATATATTAATTTGAGAATCACTTTTTATATTTTGCACATACCATATCTCCAATAGGCCCATGAGCACCAGGTACACCCATCAATCCTGGTTCACCCTGAAAAACAACATCAACCACAATCTATATAACAAGTACATAATGATGATACCGCTAAAAGTCTTAGTGAAGCAAATATTAATGGATTCATGGAGCAGTCTCAGATAAAATAAGGGCGGAAACTCTTAAAATTAAATCACCAGAATAATATTTTTTTCTTCTTATAGGGTCTCTTGAATAATTAGCTAAAAGGATTGTCATTGATGTACATGATCATTCTCACCTGATGTCCATTTAGCCCCTTCTCACCCTTTGGGCCTCTAGCGCCTCTGTCTCCGATACTGCCACTTGGACCAGGATTTCCACTACTACCAAATGACCCCAATTCTCCCTGGCATAAGATACATACAGTAATTTTAAAGGTAATAACCAAGTGCAATGAAAATACATTTCTCGATAGAATAAATTGATTTTGGACAAACCTTTTCTCCAGGGACGCCTGCATCGCCGATATCTCCAATTTCCCCTACATCTCCCTAAACAGAGAAAATAATTAAGTCTTCAGAGAAAGTGTGCTCAAAACTGCTGTGTCTATATTTGTTTTCTGATACTGTACCATACCTCCTTCCCTGACCTTCCTGGAGGACCTAGCAGACCAGGATGACCTCTTTCTCCTGGTCCGCCAATAGATCCAACTGATCCTAGGCTTCCAGGAAGACCTGTGTCACCCTATAAAACAGGAATAAATAAAAGCATACCTATTAAAAGCTTTTAAATATCAGATCTACTATCTTATTCTTTTTCTTAGGCCCCTTTTACACATCAGTTTTTTGCCTTCAGTCACAATCCATTGGCTCGACGGATTAATCACAGATTCTGAAAGACTGATGCGTCGGATCCATTTTTTGGACGGATCCGACTAATTGGATCGGAGCATGCTCAGTTAAAAAAAACGGAATCAGTCGCCGGATTCCATCATTTGACGGATCCTTCGCTGTCTGTTTTTTTCGACGTACACAACGTCACTTTGTCCGTTGTCTCCAGCCGCCGGACAAACAATTTTCAACGAACCCGGTGAAAGACAGATGAAACGTGAGGCATCCATCGCAATTCATCGCTAATACAAGTCTTTGAGAAAAAAACGAATCCGGCAGCATCAGTCGCCGGATCCATTTTTTTCAAAATTCAACGGATTGCGACTGATGGCAAAAAACTGATGTGTGAAAGAGGCCTTAGGCCATTAGTCTCAATGGAAACTAATCACTGATGATCATGATTGCCACTTGCTTTTCAACACACCCTGCAAGTTAAAGGGGTTTTCCCAAGAACGAAGTTAATTTAAATCAACATTTTATTCAATAATAACTTCCGCAATTGGATGTGCTTGAAAAAATGTTCCTGTGCTGAGATAATCTTATAAATGTGCCCCTGCTGTGTACTGTGTAATGGCCGTGTTTGACTGTGCAGGAACATGGTCTGATCATACCACAGCTCCTGGTCAGAAGAGTATACAGACATTACAACAGGGGATCCCAGCTGATTCTTTCTGTTAGGTAAAACATTGCTTAAAACCAGGCAGTGAAATGTTTTACCTCACAGAAAGAATCAGCTGTGAACCCCTGCTGTAATATCTGTATACTCTCTTTTTCTCCCTTCCTGCCCACGAGCTGCGGTATGATCAGACCATGTCTCTGCTCGGTCAGACGCGGCTATTACACAGTACACAGCAGGGACATATTTATAAAATTACGGTATCTCAGCACAGAGGCTTTTTTTTTAATACAACCAATTGTGGAACTTATTATTATACCAAGATCTGTTAATTAAAATATACTTTGTTAGTGGGACAACCCCTTTAAGGCTAGATGCCAGAGGTGACTAGAAGCTCCTATGCTCCACCTGCTATGTGCCATTGATTGGTTCGACAGGGTGGTCTTTTGGATTCTCAATCACCAGGGTATAAATGTGAATGCTACCTCTGGACCTGCTATAGCTCTGCCCCCATGCCATACATACAGAAATGACCTAACTGGTTATCCATATTACATACATCATTGTCAACATATTTATTCTTTATGCTCACTCATATACAGTCATTAATTCCACAGCGCTTTACAGACATTATCAACACTGTCCCCATTGGGGCTCACAATCTAGATTCCCTATCAGTATGTCTTTGGAGTGTGGGAGGAAACCAGAGAACCCGGAGGAAACCGACGCAAATATGTGGAGAACATACAAACTCCTTGCAGATGTTGTCCTCGGTGGGATTTGAACCCAGGACACCCTGCGTTGCAGAGCAACATGGCTAACCACTGAGACACCAAGCATATGTATGTATTATGCCGACTTACAGTCAACTTTTCCAAATTGATTTTTATACACTGACCTGATCTCCTTTTTTTCCAACAGGGCCTTCAGTTCCAGAAGAACCTGGTGAACCCTTGAACCATAAGGGTAAAAAATAAACATAAGAGAGATCACAATGTAAGAAACTTTAACAAAGAGACAGGCGCTGTGTTGCTTTTCTCCATGCCATCAATATTGAAATTCCAGGAATTGCATGAACATTGCAAACCAAGCTCTATTTGCAGTTAAAAGGAACCTGCGACTTCCTTAACAAATTACAGGCTTCTTTGAGATCCCATAGTTGCTTACTTTCAGAGCTCAGGGGCTGTGTTCCCCTGTTGCAAAATCGTAAAGTAAATAGGCTTTTGTAACAATTTTCCAAAGATGACGCAGATTTCCCACAGTTTTGCAATGTGTGATTACAGCCTTACACAATATTCCTTGTACATCTCTAATCAGGGGTGAGCTGAAAGTGCCGAGACAAGGTAGAAATGCTTGCTTATGATTATTGCTCACATGGTTTTGCAGAAACTACATAGCCATTAAAAGTTAATTTACACTGAAAGATTATTGTGACTGCTTCGTTTCCGATAATTTTGCAGTGTGAACAGGCTGCCGATCACCTGATAAATTAGCACAATGATTGTTCGTCGTGTGAAATGATCTTTTGTGCTGCACAAAAGATCATAATTCTCACCAGCGAATTATTCTGTATAAACAGGACAAGTGCTGCCGAGAACAATGACAATCTATACGCCCTGAACAATCTATTGCACTAAAAGTGCAGTCTGCCTGTCTAAATAGGCTAGTACATGGCGACTGACAATCAGCAGGTAATGTAAAACCACCGTGACAATAAGCAATACATTTGTAATGATCTTATAATGATATGCTGCGACTTTTATAAAGAACTAGATGGTAGCCCGATTCTAACGCATCGGGTATTCTAGAATATGTATGTAGTTTATTTATGAAGATTTTAGAATAATACATTGAATACACAGGATTCGGCCGGCCGCGACCAATTAGCGAAGCGTGGTTCAAATCCTGCGCCAATTTGCGGCCATACTGCGCCTGTTGCTGATTGTTCGCGGCCGGCCATGTAGTATATAACAGCCCACTTAGTAAATAGCACAGCCACGTAGTATATAGCACAGCCACGTAGTATATAGCACAGCCACGTAGTATATAGCACAGCCACGTAGTATATAGCACAGCCCACGGAGTATATAGCACAGCCCATGGAGTATATAGCACAGCCCACGGAGTATATAACACAGCCCATGGAGTATATAGCACAGCCACATAGTATACAGAACAGCCCACGGAGTGTATAACAGCCCACATAGCACATAACACAGCTCATGTAGTATATAACAGCCCACGCATGCAGTATATTACACAGCCCACGTAGTGTATAATACAGCCCACGTAGTGTATAACACAGCCCACGTAGTGTATAACACAGCCCACGTAGTGTATAACACAGGCCACATAGTGTATAACACAGGCCACGTAGTGTATAACACAGCCCACGTAGTATATTGCACAGCCCACGTAGTATATTGCACAGCCCACGTAGTATATTGCACAGCCCACATAGTATATTGCACAGCCCACGTAGTATATAGCACAGCCCACGTATTATATTGCACAGCCCACATAGTATATTGCACAGCCCACGTAGTATATAGCACAGCCCACGTAGTATATTGCACAGCCCACGCAGTATATAGCACAGCCCACGCAGTATATTGCACAGCCCACGCAGTATATTGCACAGCCCACATAGTATATTGCACAGCCCATGCAGTATATAGCAATGTGGGCATCATATCCCTGTTAAAAAAAAAATTTAAATAAAAAATAGTTATATACTCACCTTCCGTTGGCCCCGGATCCAGGCGAAGCGGTTACCAACGCTCCTCGCGCGCTCCGGTCCCAAGGGTGCATTGCGGTCTCGCGAGATGATGACGTAGCGGTCCCGCGACACCGCTACGTCATCATCTCGCGAGACCGCAATGCATGGAGCGGTCACCGGAGCGTCGTGAGGAGCGGGAAAGGCCGGTTCCTGATCCGAGGGGCCGACAGACTGTGAGTATATAACGATTTTTAAAAAATTATTTTTAACATTAGATCTTTTAACTATTGCTGCCGCATAGGCAGCATCAATGGTAAAAAGTTGGTCACACAGGGTTAATAGCAGCGGTAACGGAGTGCGTTACTCACGGCATAACGCGGTCCGTTACCGCTGCCATTAACCCTGTGTGAGCGCTGACTGGAGGAGATTATGGAGCGGGCACTGACTGCGGGGAGTAAGGAGCGGCCATTTTGCCGCTGGACTGTGCCCGTCGCTGATTGGTCGTGACCGTTTTGCTGTGACCAATCAGCGGCTTGGATTTCCATGACAGACTGAGGCCGCGACCAATGAATATCCGTGATAGACAGACAGACAGAAAGACAGACGGAAGTGACCCTTAGACAATTATATAGTAGATTGCTTGACAGCCGCACCGCTATATCGTTCTCTGTTTAATCTGGAAACATTTTTCATAGTTCTGTGAAATGCACGTATGCTCTGGGTAGCTGCTCTTAATCATATTACATGCTCTGGAAATGTGCGCTCGGCCCCTATATGTGGAGGCCTGTGTTGTCATGCAATGTGCCGCAGCTAAACAAAGCATGAGAATTTATTTATAAGAATCTAAAATATTAACAGGGAAAAAATAAATAAATGGAGAAGCTGTATTACGAGCTAACCCATAAAAAAACAGCAATGACAACAACTTCCTGACAGTTTTCAAGTAACACAAAAATGAATGAAAGGAGTAAAAAATGCAGTACATGAAAACTGAAGATCAGTAATTTGTTAATTATTTCTTTTGATGATTTATTATGTGTTATGTAGTCAAGCCACAAAATACGGAGTAATGACTAGTTTAATTAACTCTGTGACTACACCTTAATAAAACTAGACATACACCCAGCAACCATACATACACATGCAAATTAAAAGCTCTGTATGCCATGATTGAGAATGAGCTGACTCAGTAACTTCCCTGCTGTGGTGCTTATGTATTGGGTTTTCTCTGTATATAATGATGAGTCAATGCTTTTCTATGCTGTCTCCATGTACGATTTTTCATCAGGCGCTCCAACCAGACTACAAGCCTCTGACACTATTCCTTCTACATCCTCCCTAGCTACACCACTAACACTTCAATTCATTTTCTATTGAAATTATAAACTTACCTGCTCCCCATCCAGCCCGCTGACCCCCTGGTCTCCAATTGCTCCAAGCATGCCCTAAATCATAAAGAAAATTCTGTAAGTGAATATATTTATTTTCATACCAAAAATGTTTGTTGCGCCCCTGAGCAGTGAAGGCCCAGTTGTGGTTGGCCCCATTACCTGCTGTGTGAGAACCCATGAAGGACTCAATTCTTCATAGGCACAGCTACGTCAGCAAACAAGGTAGAAGTCATTGGCACCAAAGGTAAGGCAAACAAGCACCAATTCCTTCTGTTAGTTTTGGCATTACCAAGTATCATAAAGGGGAACTACTTTGATCCCTGCTTTTGGTCCCCACTTTCCTTAATGTACGCTCCTTCTTGCAAGGGGCTGTTGAACTGTGGTACATGCATTGACCGGCCGCAGACATAAGAAATAAGATGATCTTGACCATTTTGGCCGATCATCGCATTAATGGTTGGCACGGCACTGGTTAAGGAACGTGCCACTGACTGCGGTGCCCTCCTTTTCCCTCCCCCCAGCTTTCCTTGTGGTCCCCTCTCCTTCCCCTCTCGTTTGTTATGTTATTTGGTATGGTTCGGTTCGTTTTGACCAATGGTAGCCTGTTGGGGCTGGTTTCCCGCCCTGAAACCCCTCCTTCACCTGATATAGGTCAGGGTAATAGCCTGGTTCCTCCTCTTCCCTACTGGGTCCCGAAGATGCTTGTCCCACCATGCCTCCCTTTTGTATAGTTAATATTATTTTGTCTTTTCAGGTTAAAGTCACAGCGGCGTTTTGCAATAAAGGAAGCACTGGAATACTGCGGCTATGTAGGCTGACTTGCCTGCAGAATTGCAGGGCATTTGCTACTGGTCTTTTGTAAAGTTTTAAGTGCTTCAGTTTATTATTATTGTTAAATATGTTACGCAAAATTAAAGCTGTGACCGACTTCCCCCATCAGCTGTTTGTGTTTGTCTGGTTATTTAGTCGGATGGTCTTTGGGGAGGTTTGGGAGAGGGGATTCCTGGGGGTTGGTGGGGCGTGTGGGTTTGGAGGGGTCGCCGCAGTCAAGTACACATGAAAGACTGTTCACGACTGTTTATTAAAAGAGTGATCTGTGATGTTGGATATTTTTTCTACCTGTATGCTGGTCTCCAGCGGACCAGAATTGATGATGGCACAACCACCAGTGACCTGACCACTGACGCCACAGGTTGTAGAATCAGGCGACTTGGGTTTAGGATATTATGACTTCCCGTCAGAGTTGTAGCATGGGTGTGGAGAGTTTATTCTGGGGTTGAGAATGGCTTCTTTTATTGTTTTCTCAGTCAGGCTTCCTACTAGTACATTTTGGAAAAAGTCTTTAACTGGGAATCCATCAGTGATATTTTTCTGAAAGGGACTATGTAGTTCTTTTATCTATCTTTTACCAAAGTCCTCCTTACTGATTTATGAAACCACATCAAAGTTGAGCTGAGATATGATGTGGTCATACATCAGCTTAGAGCATCTCAGAAAGTTACAAACTCTCCTGTCAGAACAAGCTCACTGATTGATTTTCAGTTAATTCATTCTGCAGTCAGAGATTATGGAAGGAAAGAAAGAGCCTGTAAAAACCAATGGTTGCTAAAGTTTTAATTAAACCCAATTGCAAAAATTACTAATAGCCCAAAATACATGCAATTAGTAAACAAATATTGCCCCATAGGTGACGCTATCCTTTAAGACTGGTCATTCACATTAGACTAACGTCGGCCAAACCCGCAAATATTAATGGGTTTGACAGACAGTCTAATGTGTATGGAGATCATCAATTCTTCCCCAACAGATGACAGGAGATAGGGATCCGGCATGTCCAATTTTGGACTGCTGATGTTTTGTTCTCTAAGACATAAGCCACTATACGACATGTCTCTTTCAGAGAGAAGTAGTGAAGAACAAGACGTGCACTCTCGCTAGTGCTGGTGCGGACTGAACATGGAGGGATACTCCAGACTATAATCCTGTACAACAACAGTCGCACTCAATAAAGAAGTTTTTAGAATTTTCGTTAGTCAAAAAAACGTGATTTCTTTATTGTTAACAAACACCAAAAATGAGGGTATCACCGCAGTGTTTCAAGGTAGGTAACGTTTCGACCCACAGGGTCTTTCTCAAACCTTAGTTTGACACACCACCACCGCAGACACCAGATAATCTCATTCTACAGCCCCTAACGGGACTCCTGCATCTCTACAGGGATTTGTGCCCTCCTCTTGGTATCCACCACTGAAAGTAAGGTTTGAGAAAGACCCTGTGGGTCGAAACGTTACCTACCTTGAAACACTGCGGTGATACCCTCATTTTTGGTGTTTGTTAACAATAAAGAAATCACGTTTTTTTGACTAACGAAAATTCTAAAAACTCCTTTATTGAGTGCGACTGTTGTTGTACAGGATCTTTCAGAGAGAACACATGATCACTCGTCAGAGTGAGTGCTCCTGTATATGGGAAAGTCGGGTAAGGTAGCTGCCAGGCAAATAAGTGGTTGAATCATTGTTGGGTCAACAGCTATCTAAAGTGTATGAAAGTTTTTAATAAGTTTGGCCAATAGCTATTACCCAGAATCTCCCTATTCACGAAGTCAGGCAGCTGCTCATCCCCCCCGAGACCAAAAGGAATGTTCAGGTGAAATCCAGGTGCCCATCCTATCCTCCCCTGACAACTGCCATCAGAAGGCCTCAAACACACTCAATAGTCCTCAGCTCTGTTGACATCCCCAGGTTTAGTCAATATACATCCAGTGTGAATAGCCAGTAGTAAGGTACCTTCACACATAATGATTTCGTTAACGATATCGTTGCAACGTCACGCTTTTTTGTGACGTAGCAACGATCCCACTAACGATCTCGTTATGTGTGACAGCGACCAACGATCAGGCCCCTGCTGGGAGATCGTTGGTCGTAGGGAATGATCAGGACCTTTTCTTGGTCGCTGATCACCCGCTGTCATCGCTGGATCGGAGTGTGTGATGCCGATCCAGCGATGTGTTCACTTGTAACCAGGGTAAACATCGGGTTGCTAAGCACAGGGCCGCGCTTAGTAACCCGATATTTACCCTGGTTACCATTGTAAAAGTAAAAAAAACAAAACACTACATACTCACATTCCGATGTCTGTCACGTCCCTCGCCGTCAGCTTCCCGCACTGACTGTCAGTGCCGGCTGTAAAGAAGAGCACAGCGGTGACGTCACCGCTGTGCTCTGCTTTACGGCCGGCGCTGACACAGTCAGTGCGGGAAGCTGATGGCGGGGGACGTGACAGACATCGGAATGTGAGTATGTAGTGTTTGTTTTTTTTTGTTTTAAACTTTTACAATGGTAACCAGGGTAAATATCGGGTTACTAAGCGCGGCCCTGCACTTAGTAACCCGATGTTTACCCTGGTTACCCGGGTGCTGCAGGGGGACTACGGCATCGTTGAAGACAGTTTCAACGATGCCGAAGTCGTTCCCCTGATCGTTGGTCGCTGGAGAGAGCGGTCTGTGTGACAGCTCCCCAGCGACCACACAACGACTTACCAACGATCACGGCCAGGTCGTATCGCTGGTCGTGATCGTTGGTAAGTCGTTTAGTGTAACGGTACCTTTAGACTCTTCCACTGACTCACCTTCTCTCCTTTCTCACCAGGAGGCCCCTCAATCCCAGCAGGTCCTTCCCGACCCTAAAACAAATGCAAACAGCAGCTGAGTAATTATAGTAACAGTAAACAGGTCATTTCCAAACTACACAAAGCATGAATCTGAAACTTATCTATAGTTCTCACATTTTCAGCATCAGCATATTGACACTTGATGTCTTTGAACAACATCTCTTCATTATACCAATTGTTAAGCACAATCCTACATAATTGCTCTGATTTTAGTGAAACCTATGAACAAGAGATTTAATCAAATTCTACCATATGAATTTCTAGTGGGACAAAAATCTACTCACTGTATATCCTATAGGTCCGACAGGGCCTTCAGTTCCAGGGGGGCCAGGATCTCCAGGAGGTCCAGTTTTTCCAGGCTCCCCATCAGACCCAGGATTACCAGGAGAACCCTAGAAAAGAAGGTCTATTACTTCTAATTACAACCTAAAAAATGCTAGATTTTTAAAGTGGCTACGGCTCTCGTTCCTTCTTTACTAAGCAAAACCCATACAGGTGATTGACAGAGAAGTCAAGAGTTGGCCCCGCAGCGATCGAATATTACAGTAATTGTCTAAGCTTTATACCAGTAAGTCATTGAATGTCATGTATTTTTGTTTTAATAATTTTTATTGAGTTTGTTGTAATAAAGAAAAAGTAAAAACGATTGCTAGCATTTGTCAAAAAGGAAACTGAGAATCCTAGCAATAATTTCCCACTTTTAGAATACGGAATAGCAAAACATATGCATCCTGAATCAATGTAATGGTGTAATGTGAAACAAAAGACAGAGTTATGATAATTAAATAATTAAAGTAATGAGATAAAAGAAAAAACATGAATCATATTTGAAAAGGGGTAATAGAAAGAAAGATCAAGCAGTGTCCCCACCCTGTCACCAACAACGCTTTCTACATTATGATATATTGCAGATTGTCATGACTTTGTGAACTTACTGGAGATCCAGGCAGACCTTTGTCACCCGCCTCACCCATACGACCCTGACAACACAAAAGAGAAGAAAATTAGGTATCACAGTTATATCTACAAAGTATGATATGTAAAAGGGTTGTCCACTGCTATAGGGATTAAACTTAATGGGCCAAGGGCGTTGTAAGAAAAAAATATATTCACTTACCGGACACACGCCGCTCCTTAGCCCTCTGTATTGTGTCCCCTGCCGGTCTCTGGTATCAACATCTGGTGGAAAGCCTTAGTTGACTACTGCAGCTAATCAGTGACTAATGATCATCTGCAGCCTTTAAAACTCATTCCAACAGTGTCTTCCTGTTGAAACTGAATGCGATGTCTGCAGCCGATCAGCCGCCACTGACTGGGTGCAGGGGCCATATGAAACTGCCTGTTGGATGTTGATTTCAGGAAACTAGCGGGGAACACTGTACGAAGTGTGGAAGAGTTGCATGGGTCTGGTAGTTGAGCTTTTTTTCTACTCTGGGCCTTTATGTTTAACTTATATAGTAGTGGAGAAGCTCTGTAAGTAGTTGTATTACCAGTGGTCCAGGGGGTCCTCTTTCTCCTCGAGAACCAGCTGGCCCCTAAATAAGAGTAAAAGATTAAATGAAAAACTTTTCCAAGTTACAGAAACCAAAAAGTACCGCATTAAAAAGAAACAGGTGATTCATATACTACAGAGACTCCAGACACCCGGGTTTATCATTATACCTCACATTGGACAATATAATGCAAACAGTGTATAATGTGGACTGTAATAATAATATATTGTATATACCTTAGAGCCAATTTTTCCTGAAGGTCCTGGCATTCCAGGAGGACCAATCTCCCCCTGAAAAAGTGAAAATAATCAATGATATATAAATTCACAATCACATGTAAGTACACGAAACCTCAGTGTGTCAATCATTCCATATAATTTCATGAGTTTGATTACTAGGCCGGGGTCACACTTGTGAGTGCAATGCGAGAAACTCGCGCACCAATACCCGGCTCTACCGCCGCCACTCGGGACTGGAGCGTTCAGCTGCATAGAAATACATACAGCCGCACACTCCGGTAACGAGTGCCGGCAGCAGTGCCGGTATTGAGGCCAGAGACTCGCGCAAGTTTCTTGCTTTAAAACAATGGACACAACGAGTACATATCAAATAAGGCTAAGTTATATTAGTACTCCCTAATATGACCTAAATGTGCACTAATAGGAAATAAAAAGGGGCATCTAAAGCAGATGAGCTATTTTGTATCTTTCACAGCTAGTGACCTATTTGATATTCTTAAAGAAACGAGAAGTTTACATGTGCTTAACCCCCTTACAAACTTCCAACATGCCTTTTTATGACAGTGATTAGTGGCTTTTTTTCCTTGGTATTACAGCACTATAGAAAAAGTCCTGCGGGTGCTGCCCTGGTGCTCCATTATCTGCTGACAGCAGGGCACTTGATCAGGTGGGGTTGGGGGGGGATCTCCAGTCCCAGTCATTTAACCCTTGGATTGGTGTGGTCAAGAGTGACCTCAAATGACATGACCAAGGGGGGGGGCTGTCTTTATGGCTGCGTCGCAATATTTCTTGGTGACATGAAATGGGATTTCAGGACATCTGTGCAGCGAATCTTGGGAATTTATTAGGTCAGAAGAATACAAAATGCATTAGCAAGATGCACAGGTGCAAAGTACTGATGGAAGCAGCCGCTCACAAACCTACCAATTCATGGAGGGGGTGGCTGCCTAGTAAAAAATGCACACAAATTAGGCTTGCATAGGACACCAGTGAACTGGGCCACCTGTCCTTGTGGGGTGCACGCATATAGTGCTGGACAGCCCACCTCATCTAATAGTATGGGCGTCATTAATAGGCTGTAAGTCCGACACTGTGCATCACACATATCTGTGTGACTGGCGTCCTATGCAAACCTCATTTGTGTGCATTATTTCCAAGGCAACAAAAGAATAATGGTAGAAACTCTTGGCAGCAATGTGTTTCAGGGAAGCAGGGTGCCCTTTATTGGGGAAGCAGGGAAAGGGGACTGTGCTTCCTTGGAACATGTTGCCTCCTAGTGTTTCTATTGTTCTTATGCTGTTTTTACTTTTTTATATAATTTTACTTACATGTAATTTTATCCATTACATCTTCCTATCCTAATAGTGGTTCCAGTGCCTGTTTAACCCTAACATTCTCCGTTGAGAATTTTCTAGATCCATATATGTTTGATGGAAAAGATTCAGTATAACTTTGTTTTTTTACTGCATTGAGCAGAGGCTTCCAACTCTAACATTCTATGATTCTGTGAAATTCATGGTGTTTTTATGTATATGGGTCCTGTAGGTGGTCCTAATCAGTGATTGACAGCTGTCTTCATGCAGTCATACAGGGAAAAGTGTCAATCGCTGATAGGACCACCTTCTGTACTTGTATGCATACAAACACCAAGTTTGAAGGAAACTTTTCCCACAAAAATGTTTAGCAATCTGATTAGCCCCACTGATTCGATAACATCCTGCCTGCAGATCAGATACCGTTTTCAACATGACAGGTTCCCTTTAATGCATACCTTCTCACCGGGGTATCCTGTTCGACCTCTTTGACCAGAAGGGCCTGGGAAACCCTAGAAAAAAAAAAAAATAATATTCCAACTCTCCACAGTCTAAAGCAGTATACATCATAGCGTTTCGGCGTCTAAACTATAAGTGCATATAATATTTGCTTATGTTGTTATATTTTTTCCCTTTAGCTGAAACTTTTCAGTTGTCAAGTCCACAAAGACCATCACTGCACATTGTAAAATCCTCTATGAGTCAAACAGCCTGGACTCCAGCACCGATACATCATGGCAAACCCTAGAATAGGACATAGATTTGTGCTTCTGATGTATTTAGTTCATACAGCACTGCTTTGATACAGTGATAAATTGCTGGATAAAGTGCAGCAAACCCTAAGCCTTGAGAAGCGTTGGATCTGATGAAATATAGAAAATTGATGAGGTATTGAAATTCAATGGTAGCAAATGTTTCAGGATTTTGATTTTTCTTTACACAATAATTAAGCTTTATTTCCATAAGGCCGGTTTCACACGTCCGTTTATGTCCGGTACTGGAAAACAAATGGTACCGGAGATATCCGTGTCCATGTTTGTAACACTTGCGTCACACATGTGGCAACCGTGTGCCGCCCGTGTGTTGCATCAGAAACACACAGACGGCTGCCGGGGAAGAAGAGCTAGAGTAAGCGCTGTTCTCCGGTGGCTGGTGCTGAAGCCGACTCTCATCATTCTTCCCTGCTCTGCCGGCGATCGGCACGAGCAGAAAAAAATGATGAGAGTTATAATAAAGTCCGAGCGATTACAGCATATGGGGGGAGCTTTTGCGGACTCTTACTCCCATCATCCAACACCTGCTGCCACTAAAAACAGTGACAGCATGAGTGGATGACCGGGTGTGGGAACACACTGACATGTGCACAGACCTATTCATTTGAAAGAGTCTACATGTGTACCTGTCTCCCGTACATGTGAAAACTGTCACCACACATACTGGAGACATGGACGTGTGAAAGAGGCTTAAGATCATAAGATTGGAAAACCCTTTATTCACATCCCTTCGTCTTTAATAAAAAATATATGCACTGAAAGGTAACACCCTATACACTTACATACATGCCCACAGGTCCTTGGGGTCCTTCAATACCATGCTTTCCTGTGAAACCCTATAAGATATTGAATAGCAGATCAGATATTAATAGTTTATAATAGTTATGCAGTTTCCCAAAGAACATAAACAACACACCATTAAAGGGAAATCCCAATGTCACTGGATGGGTCAAAAATGTGTTGTTGATACAGGCGAATGTGGGTCTCATGATAAGCCTGGAGAGATGGCTTTCAGCTGCTACATCCTGGCAGAGAGTACAGTGCCGGCAAGAAAAATCTTTACAAGTTCTACAAAACCACAAAATCTTAATATTCAAGTGTTTTATTGTGGATATTTCGTTACAATTAGTATTTCATCATCTCACCCTTACATTTTATCACTATATGCAGTTGCAAGCCAGTTTTGCTACTAAAAACAGTTTCTGATTATCTCCCTCGTTGTGTGCACTTTTAGGCTATGTGCACACGTTGCAGATTATTTGCGGTTTTTTTAGCTTTTTTGCGCTATAAAAACGCTATAAAACCGCAAATAATCTGCATACATTAAGCATCCTATCATTTTTAATGAAATCCGCAATTTCTGTGCACATGATGTGCGTTTTTCCGCATGAAAAACGCATTGCGGAAAAATAATGAACATGCTCATTAATTTTGCGGTTTTCTCGCGGTTTTCCCACTGTCTAATGCATTGGGAAATGTCCGGGAAAAACCGCATCAAAACCGCGCAAAAAACGCGCTAAAAAACGCATGCGGTTTTCATGCGGAAATCCGGCAGAAATGTCCGGATTTTCACAGGAATTTTCTGCATGAATTCCTGAACGTGTGTAGGGGGCCTTAAGGTTATGTGCGCACGTTAAGTATTTGCTTGCAGAAATTTATACAAGGTTTCTGCATCTCTTGGCAGGAAAAATGCTGCAGCAAAAATGTGCGTTTTGCCTCGATTTTTGGTGCATTTTTTTCATACGTTTTTGCACAGCAATGAAGGCTGTTTTGAGCTAAATAAAGATATTTAAAAAAAAAAAGTTTTGTAATCTAATTTCTTGGTTCAACACCTTTTTCATGCTGATGTAGTGGCATCAGGGTAATGGGATTAGGGCTTGGTGTCAGCTGCTGTCATTGATACCAAGCCCTAGGCTTAGTAATGAAAAGGTGTCAGTTCGACACCCTCATTACTAAGCCAATAGGTAAACACAAACACATTGTTACCAGCCTATGTAGGAGCATTAACAGAATGAACCTACAAAGGTTGTAACCAAACAGCAACTCTTAATTTATAGAAAAAAAAAATGCATTGGCTCCCACATAATTTTCATAACCAGCAGAGGGAAAGTCGACGGCTGATGTTAATATTTTGGAAAGGAGTCAATAGCCATAAAAGTTCCCAGGCTATTAATATCGGTTCATAGCTGTCGGCCTAGCCTTTACTGGCTAGTTTACAGGGGGACCACCCAAAAAATTGACATGGGGTCCCCTTATAAAATCTAACCAGAAAAGGCTAGGCAGACAGCTGCGGGCGGATATAAATAGCCTAGGAAGGGGCCATGGATATTGGCCCCCTCCAAGACTAAAAGCACCAGCTCTCAGCTGCCCCAGAAAAGGTGCATCTATAAGATGCGCCAAATCTGGTGCTTAGCCTTGCTCTTCCCACTTGCCCTGTAGCGGTAGCAAGTGGGGTGATGGTTCGGGGGGGCTGATGTCACCTTTGTATTGTTAAGTGACATCAAGCCCTGAGGTTAGTAATGGAGAGGCGTCTATAAAGTCCTTTATTTGAAATAATGACACTGACTCCTTTATTGAATCTAAATAAAACCATACTCACCGAATGCCTAATCCACTGAAATCAACGTCTCCTGTAACAAAAATAAAATAATAAGCCACAATATTCCTCATCTGTCCACAGAGAAGATAATCCATAATGTCCCATAACGATCCTGATGACTTTGAAAGCAGTAACTGATGTGACTGCTCTTTAGACAGCCGGCGATACACTGACAGGAGGTAATCGCTACCGCAGTGTATAACACTGACCTGCCGTGAGAGAGTTCACCGTAGTTCATCAGCTGATCAGCTCCGGTGATCTCCCTTACGGCACCACTGCTGCATGAGATAGGTGGTGCAGTAAGTGAGAGCACCAGAGCTGATCAGCTGATGAACTTTGGTGAACTCTCTCACGGAAGCTCAGTGCTATGCACTGCGAGAGCGATTACCTCCTGTCAGTGAATCACCGACGGCTGGGTAGAGCAGTCACATCTCCCGATGTAACTGTACTACACGTGAGATCGCCGTGGGACACTCAAGATTACGTGGACTACGGCAGACAGATGCTTATATGGTGGTTTATTAGTTTTTATTTTTTTCTAGGAGACATGGGTATCAAGGATTGGGCATTAAGGTGAGTACATGTTTTTTATTTTACATCTTTTTTAGGAGATTTTTATTTTAGGAGACGAGGGCATCGGAGATTTGGTGTTAGTTGAGTATAATGTGTTATTTATTTTATTTGAATATGTATGTAATTTTTTTACTTTTTTTATTTTTTATTTTTTTAAGTGTGAGCACAGGTGCTGGCTGATGAGAGACTACATCTCCCATCAGCGGCTCCTGCCATCACTGTTATCAGTGACAGCAGACGCTGGCTGATGGGAGGAGCAGTCACTAATCAGCCCACGCTTGCTGATTTGCGGTAAGCATTTTACTGCAGGTCACCGCTGCGGGTCACAGTCACAGCTGCGGGGTCACAGTGACATCTGACAGCATGAACCCGCAGCACTCTGACTGACGGTCTTACCGGTGGTAGCGTTACAGTCGATAAGAACCACTGGGCCGGTGTTTCCCACGCTGTCACACAGATGACAGCTTGGTAAACACCATAGGAAGCCAGTAAAAACGCAAACAAAAACTCAGCAAATAGGCAAACATTTTTATACATGCGTTTTTGATGCGGATTTGACTGACTCAATTGAAGTCAATGTGTGGAAAATGCTACAAATCTGCACAAAGAATGGACATGCTGCAAAAAAAACAAAACACACTGCAAATACTCTAAGGAAATTTACTGATCATGTGCACAACACTTCAGGTTTGTCATTGAATTAGCTTGCATAAGGTTGTCATAGCGTTTTTAGCCCATTTCCGTGGGTAAAAAGCATCAAAAACACACTGTGTGCACATAGCCTAAGAAGCGAAATCATGATGAGGATTTTACATGTAAAGTTTTTTTTTTGCCGCACAAGTGTAAAGATTTTTTTTTGCCTTCACTGTACATCGAGAAGCCGTCTGTGGTTCTCTATATTGACTGGCAACAGTTGAGAGAGCACTTGCACGTTCACAGCCATCTCTCCGTTCATGGTCACTCTAGATACAAAGGTTGGCAGATGCCTCATCAGACAGGTTCTCTACATGTATCAGTCTGAGAGGTGGGACCTACATACATCTATTATGTATTTATGGAAAAGGATACAGGGGATATAGGGTTTGGAAAAATGTCTCTTTTACACTTGTACAAATATCCTCTGTATGGATCTGCTCACCCTTTCTCCCAAGGGCCCAGGCTCCCCGTCTGGACCTGGTCTACCAACAAGACCCTAGAATGATAGAAGAAAAAATATGCATGTGTTAACTGACAGAAAACTGTATGTGAAGCCTGAAAGTTAAAGGGTTATTGTCAGGATTGGGATAGGCGATAACTTACAGATTGCTGGCGATCTCAGCACCCACTGGAACCTGTGATCTGCAGCCCTGTCTTGAATGAAAAGGACATGCACATGCTCGAACTCAGCTCCATTCATTGTTTGAGACTGGTGGAAGAAGCAGAGGATGGTGGTCGGCTTCTCCAACAGTCCCATGGACAATGAACAGAGGAAAGGTTATGTACAGTATGTGCACATCTGCTCCATTCAAGATGGGGCTGCAGAGCCTGGTTACTGGATGCCAGTATCCTGTTTTTGACATCGCTGAGGGTGTCAGTCATTGGACCCCCTGCGATCAGAAAGTTATCATCTATCCTGGAAATAGGAAAAAACTTATATTTTGGGAATAAAGTATTATTTTCCCACCTAAGAAATAGCACCCCTTCTGTTCATTAGTTGTCTATGGCATTGCAGGTCAGCCCTGTCCAAAAGAATTAGGCTGAGCTGCAATACAGTCTATAGACAATGGGGTGTTTTTTTATGGAAAAAGAAGACAATTTTTCTCTAATCTCAACAACCCCTTTTAGGCATGAACTCACTGGTGGGCCTGAAGGTCCATCTCTGCCTGTCTCCCCACGAGGTCCAGCTACACCCTGCAGATAAAGAGGAGATACAGTGCCTTAGAAATGCTGTAAAAGCCATTCTATAGGGTAGTAACCTTGTCAACTCTAGATATAAGTCTACTTGTTTTGCCAAAAGTGACTTTCTGTGTTAGACAAGTCATTAGGAGATAAAGGGGACATACAGTATATATATATATACTTGCCACCACATTGACAACCCGATTCTCAATACTTACTGGAAGTCCTCGACTCCCGGAAGCCCCTGCTGCACCAGTTGATCCCTGGAATAGTTAAATACAGTTTTTATATATATATACAGATAATTCACATCACTTTATTATATGCTAAGCTATGATGCCATGCAGCTGATGCCAATGGCAAAAGCAAGTGAATCTGCACCAAAGCAAAGAGCTAAGACAGTCATAAAAGTAAAGATGCCATGTGCCAGCTAATTCAATTATCCAACATCAGCATTATGTATTAACTATGTGAACCTCTGTCACCCCTGACTGAAAAAAAATTATATACGTATATTATATATATACTAGACTGTGGCCCGATTCTAACGCATCGGGTATTCTAGAATATGCATGTCCCCGTAGTATATGGACAATGATTATTCCAGAATTCGCGGCAGACTGTGCCCGTCGCTGATTGGTCAAGGCAACCTTTAAGATTATATATATAATCTATATATATAATTGTCTAAGGGTTTTTCCGTCTGTCTGTCTGTCTTTCTGTCTGTCTGTCTGTCTGTCTGTCCTGGAAATCCTGCGTCTCTGATTGGTCGAGGCCGCTAGGCCTCGACCAATCAGCGACGGGCACAGCATGGCGACGATGATGTCATAAAGGTTGCCTCGACCAATCAGCGACGGGCACAGTCTGCCGCGAATTCGCCTCGGCCAATCAGCGATGGGCACATATCGACGTAGATGTCATAATGGTTGCCATGGCGACGATGATGTCATAAAGGTTGCCTCGACCAATCAGCGACGGGCACAGTCTGCCGCGAATTCTGGAATCATCATTGTCCATATACTACGGGGACATGCATATTCTAGAATACCCGATGCGTTAGAATCGGGCCACAATCTAGTATATATATAATATCCAACTTCCGAAATAGCAATATAAGCTCTGTAGGCTCAGCTAAAATATATATTATACAAGAAGAGAAATGGTAGAATATAAAATGCCATCAAACATCAGAGATTACTAAGAATAAGACGACTAGATAAGTGCGGGCCTGTGAAGCACCTGGTGCATGGCCATGCGCCATGCCGTATAATGGGTATATATAGTGCATAGTGGGAACCTGTATACCAGGCAGTCCTTCTGCACCGTCTGGACCTGGAACACCCCGATGACCCTGAAAGGGAAATAAAAGAGAAAGGCATTTCATTTTTTTTTTTTAACATACATTTTTTAAGCCTAATCTTTTCTGGAAGTACAAAAAATATTTTTTTTCTTTTCTCCATACCCAGCAACAATCTTTTTAAAAAGTTATGACAGGTATTGTAACTTATTACTATTTCCATGAATGATCCAGAATGCTGTTAGCAATTTCTCCCAGAAAAGGAGACAATATACCTTAGGTGGATGTGTCATATTTGTTAGCTCAGGGGGTACTGATTATTCTGGAGATTGAGCTGGTGCAAGAAGTCTTACAAGCAAATGGAAAAATGCAAATCATCTCTCCACCAGAAGGGAAGAAAAATGTCAATCCAGAGTAAGGCAATGTCTTGCCCTCAAACATTCTGCAGAAACAGCTGATGGTAGAACCGAAGTTTAGACTGCAACCCATGCTTAGAGCTCACTGTCAAGGTACTGAGATTACAGGTTAGATGTCTTCTTGTACTGTACGAATGGCTGATTACTGTCAAAAGCTTGTAGTCAGTGGCTACTATGGTCGGGAATTGATTTTGCTGTGTTTGTTCAGCTGTATCAACTGGTTTCACCCATTTTGTCTGAGGACTGAATTTCAAGTTTAAAAAGGAAATGACCAAGAGTCAACTTACAGGAGGTCCTGGTGATCCAACAAGACCTCTCTGCCCCATACGTCCCTGAAATTAACAAGAAATGTAAATTACATGGAATAAGGCTGGAACTGGTATGAGGCACACAACACATCAACACATCAAAGCTAATGGTTACAGTGAAATATTAATGCAACAAAGGACAGAAAGTAACATCACAATCCGAAGGTTTTCATGGTTCCATCTGTAATCCAGGAGCGCTACAAAGCTCCTGATAGCTGCATCTGTCAATATAGCACTCAAAAAATAGGCTCAGTGTTATCACCTTCCAAAATTTGTGATTGGGGGAAAGGTGCATACTTGATTACAGAATCTTGAAGAATGGTCGTTTTTTTTTTCGTGTTTAAGAGGCATCCATGAAAATTAGCGGAGCCTTGTGAGCCAAGTGCTTTGTGGTGCATGCTTATGATTTGAGCAGTTTTGTTACCCGGTTTCCTCTTGGTCCAGTCATTCCCTTTGGTCCATCTAGTCCACGACTTCCCTTAATTACAAGGGGCAAACAAAAAAAACCTTGTAATAATAGAAATACTTGTCCATTAACATCAACAATAAAAAGCTGTGAATGGAAGTTCTGAATTTACCCTACCATAGACAGCGCACACATCCAGCCTGGTTACAACTCACGGACTATTTAATCAGAGCCCCAAATCCATTTGGTTACTTTATTTTAATATTTATTTCATAAATCAATAGTTCACGTGAAAATCTGCAACTCTGTCATATATTTTATCAGAGAGATCTGCTTCTTTCTCTGCCAGAATTCATCAGTCATCATCAAAGCTCTCAATTCTGAGGTAAAATCTGTATTCACTGTAGACAGACTTTCCCATAACTGAGATAAAAGATGACAGGTGCTACTGATACACTTCTATGTAGACGGGAAGAGGGATCAGCTCTGTCTCTACCTCCTCCCAGATTTCTGTGACAAGATATATAACAAAGATGCACACAAAAGGGTTAATAACACTTAATCTGCCTGGATAGAAGAGATATTAATTAGCAGTTTATTAGAATTAAGTCAATTATCTAATCTTACCCCCTACAAATATACTACCAAAGAGAGGGTGAGAAGTATTTTTTTATCTTCTAAAGCAGGGGTTGTGAACCTCAGGCCCCATGGCCATTTACGGCCCTCGATGACCTTTTATCAGGCCCCCAAGCAGATTCTCAGGGACCGCATTCTTGGGCAAGGCGCAAGGAGGTGTATTTTAATTACAATCAGCAAATTAATTTCTTCTTGCTCTGTTAGCACACATGCAGTGTTCACTACTGAACATTGAAGGGCAAACAATGAAAGATTACGTCCTGAAACCAGTGCCAGAGTCAGGATGTACTTTGTGGACGGAGTGGCCCCCGAAGGATGGTATAAATATCCAAATGGCTCTTGGCAGAAAAAAGATTCCCCACCCCTGTTCTAAAGGTATCGTCTAAAAATGAGTTGTTGACTTGTGTATGGAACTATATCCCTCTACATAAGACCATCCCTCTATACAGGCGATTTCTCCTGTCCCTAAGGATATGTCACTGACTCCAGTGGCCATATACTGGGAGTTTTCTTGGTCCTTCAGCCACTACAATGTCACCGAGTTGGCACTACTCCATGGTTCCATGGAGGTGATCCAAGATGGATGCTGCAGAGGTAAGCCCGGTCTGTTGGGTGTCCCAAGATGGCTGCTACAGAGGTATGTCTAGCATGCTGGGCATTCCAAGATGGATGCCGCAGAGTAATTCTGGCATACTGGGTGCCCCAAGATGGCAGTGGCAAAGGTAATGAGCATATGCGCGCTTGTTATAGGCTGGCCAGATGACGCTGCACTGGGCATGAACAAGATGTTAGTTTCTCGTGGAGCTTTCTGAGTTTTTAAAGCCCAATTAAAGGGGTTGTTCACTACTAGGACATGAACTGGTAGGTTGTGAGTGGCTGTCTATTTAGTATTTTGCACCTGTGTTTTGCAACATCTTTGCCCCTTTTTCAGCTGTATTTTTGAATTTTTGGAGGATTTTTAGTCCTCTTTTGTGGCTTTGCTACTAAGTTCACTACTAGGACAACCCCATCTTGATATAAATATTTGGCCCCGATAAAATAAAAAAGCCTATACTCAACTCCCATGTCAGCGCCTCTCATGCGGTGTCGGCACTTGTGGTCCCAGTATCATGTCTCCAGAGAATTATTATTTATTTTATAAGGACAAAGTTCCTAATTTACAGCGTGTAAAAGAATTTTGGAGACGGGGAAGACGTATGTCATAAACCCAACAAACGAGGAAAAGTACCACAGAATAGAATGCACACTACAATTGTATAAATAAAAGGCAAGACTTTATTAACAATGTCATGTCATAAACCCATCAAGGAGCTATTGTACTATTTCAATATTCTTAAAGAAAAAGTATTTCTTTCTCATCTATTAATGAAGTACTAGTTTCAAAAATACTGGAATAAGCCTGAGAGGGAAATGGATCAGGGTGCAAAAATGAAACATGCTTACAAATTAGAGCCCGATTGCTGTTTTGTCTGGGAGTCACCTCCCAAGGTTGACTTGACAATAGCAAAAATGGCAAGGGATTGCATTTTTTTTCCATCTGAAGAAAGGTCACTAGCATTGTCCACTGTAGCACTTAGAGCCTAGTGGATCAAATCAATTGTCAGGTGACATATATTTAAAAAATAATTTTTGTTCCCTGTTTCATCTGTCATCACTGTTTGGTCCTCAACTTGTAAGTATCCTAAAGTCAATTAATGATGGCAAAGGTGCTACTTTCCCTCATTCCCTGAGAAAGTCTAGTTTTAAATTTTCTCTCAATTGTTTTAAAGGGTCTTCTAGATTTCAAGGCAAAACTTGCACAGGGAAACAGAGGAGGTTTATGTCTAAACAAGGTCCGAATTCTGCTTATAACAAGAAGTCTTCGTCTCAGAAAGATCCAAATCTTTGACACCAAACTCAGCAAACCCCCAGTAGGAAAAGGGCCAATGGGTTTTGCCTCTCAATGGCGGAAGACATCCTCCTCCAACTGGGTAACCGCCACCATCCTTCAGTGCTGCACCCTAGAATTGAACTTTGTTCCAAAAGACCATTTTATGCTAAATAGTCTAAAGAGTTCAGTAACTCTTCATTTAGTCCAACAAATCCCCCCCATCAAAAGGGAAAGGGTTATACTGACCTATTTTTCCTACTTCCAAACCAGGAGGGAACTGGTGTCTAGTCATAGATCTTAATTACTAAATCAAAATCTTGTAAAGAAAATATCTTTGCATAGCTTTACGTCTTCAGCACCATGTAAACCATCTTCAGTTAACCTGCCTTTCCTTCTGAATCTCATCAGCTTCTCGAGTTTTTATGAAGGTAATGGTAGTTCTAGTGACAGCCTTGAGGATGAAGAGAATTTTTGTCTGGTCCTACCTAGATGACTGGTGTTTAAAGGCACAGTTCGAGGAACTCCTTCTGTGTCACTTAGAGTTAGTCCTGAAATTTCTCCATAACTATGGGTTCCTAGTCAATCAAGAGAATTCGCAATGGATTCCATCCACAAGAATAAAATATCTGGATTCGGTGCAAATGATGCCAACACTGACAGAGGAACGGATGTAGAATCTCTATCACGTGTCTTTTCTGTTATATGTAAAGGAAGCTTCAATTCGCCAAGTGATGACAATACCAAAGCATATAACAGAAATCTTCAGAACAATATTCTGAGGTCTTGTTACAGTGGGGCAAAAAAGTATTTAGTCAGTCAGCAATAGTGCAAGTTCCACCACTTAAAAAGATGAGAGGCGTCTGTAATTTACATCATAGGTAGACCTCAACTATGGGAGACAAACTGAGACAAAAAAATCCAGAAAATCACATTGTCTGTTTTTTTTATCATTTTATTTGCATATTATGGTGGAAAATAAGTATTTGGTCAGAAACAAAATTTCATCTCAATACTTTGTAATATATCCTTTGTTGGCAATGACAGAGGTCAAACGTTTTCTGTAAGTCTTCACAAGGTTGCCACACACTGTTGTTGGTATGTTGGCCCATTCCTCCATGCAGATCTCCTCTAGAGCAGTGATGTTTTTGGCTTTTCGCTTGGCAACACGGACTTTCAACTCCCTCCAAAGGTTTTCTATAGGGTTGAGATCTGGAGACTGGCTAGGCCACTCCAGGACCTTGAAATGCTTCTTACGAAGCCACTCCTTCGTTGCCCTGGCGGTGTGCTTTGGATCATTGTCATGTTGAAAGACCCAGCCACGTTTCATCTTCAATGCCCTTGCTGATGGAAGGAGGTTTGCACTCAAAATCTCACGATACATGGCCCCATTCATTCTTTCATGTACCCGGATCAGTCGTCCTGGCCCCTTTGCAGAGAAACAGCCCCAAAGCATGATGTTTCCACCACCATGCTTTACAGTAGGTATGGTGTTTGATGGATGCAACTCAGTATTCTTTTTCCTCCAAACACGACAAGTTGTGTTTCTACCAAACAGTTCCAGTTTGGTTTCATCAGACCATAGGACATTCTCCCAAAACTCCTCTGGATCATCCAAATGCTCTCTAGCAAACTTCAGACGGGCCCGGACATGTACTGGCTTAAGCAGTGGGACACGTCTGGCACTGCAGGATCTGAGTACATGGTGGCGTAGTGTGTTACTTATGGTAGGCCTTGTTACATTGGTCCCAGCTCTCTGCAGTTCATTCACTAGGTCCCCCCGCGTGGTTCTGGGATTTTTGCTCACCGTTCTTGTGATCATTCTGACCCCACGGGGTGGGATTTTGCGTGGAGCCCCAGATCGAGGGAGATTATCAGTGGTCTTGAATGTCTTCCATTTTCTAATTATTGCTCCCACTGTTGATTTCTTCACTCCAAGCTGGTTGGCTATTGCAGATTCAGTCTTCCCAGGCTGGTGCAGGGCTACAATTTTGTTTCTGGTGTCCTTTGACAGCTCTTTGGTCTTCACCATAGTGGAGTTTGGAGTCAGACTGTTTGAGGGTGTGCACAGGTGTCTTTTTATACTGATAACAAGTTTAAACAGGTGCCATTACTACAGGTAATGAGTGGAGGAAAGAGGAGACTCTTAACCCCTTCACCCCAAAGCCTGTTTTCACCTAAGTGACACGGCCAATTTTTACAATTCTGACCACTGTCACTTTATGAGGTCATAACTCTGAAACGCTTCAACGGATCCTGGTGATTCTGAGATTGTTTTCTCGTGACATATTGTACTTTATGATAGTGGTAAAACTTCTTCGATATGACTTGCATTTATTTGTGAAAAAAACAGAAATTTGTCGAAAATTATGAAAATTTAGCAATTTTCAAATTTTTCGTTTTTATGCCCTTAACTTAGAGAGTTATGTCACATAATATAGTTAATAAACAACATTTCCCACATGTCTGCTTTACATCAGCACAATTTTGGAAACATAATTTTTTTTTGTTAGGGAGTTATAAGGGTTAAAAGTTGACCAGCGATTTCTCATTTTTGCAACAAAATTTGCAAAACCATTTTTTTTACGGACCACCTCACACTTGAAGTGACTTTGAGGGGTCTATATGACAGAAAATGCCCAAAAGTGACACCATTCTAAAAACTTCACCCCTCAAGGTACTCAAAACCACATTCAAAAAGTTTATTAACCCTTCAGGTGCTTCACAGGAATTTTTGGAATGTTTAAAAAAAATTGAACATTTAACTTTTTTTTCACAAAATTTTTACTTCAGATCCAATTTGTTTTATTTTACCAAGGGTAACAGGAGAAATTGGACCAAAAAAGTTGTTGTACAATTTGTCCTGAGTACGCCGATACCCCACATGTTGGGGTAAACCATTGATTGGGCACATGGCAGAGCTCGGAAGGGAAGGAGCGCCATTTGACTTTTCAATGCAAAATTGGCTGGAATTGAGATCGGAACCCATGTCGTGTTTGGAGAGCCCCTGACGTGCCTAAACAGTGGAAACCCCCACAAGTGACACCATTTTGGAAAGTAGACCCTCTAAGGAACTAATCTAGATGTGTGGTGAGCACTTTGAACCTCCAAGTGCTTCACAGAAGTTTATAATGTAGAGCCGTAAAAAAAAAATAATATTAATTTTCACAAAAAATGATCTTTTTGACCCAAATTTTTTATTTTCCCAAGGGTAGCAGGATAAATTGGACCCCAAAAGTTGTTGTGCAATTTGTCCTGAGTACGCTGATACTTCATATATGGGGATAAACCACTGTTTGGGCGCATGGCAGAGCTCGGAAGGGAAGGAGCGCCATTTGACTTTTCAATGCAAAATTGGCTGGAATTGAGATCGGAACCCATGTCGTATTTGGAGAGCCCCTGACGTGCCTAAACAGTGGAAACTCCCACAAGTGACACCATTTTGGAAAGTAGACCCTCTAAGGAACTAATCTAGATGTGTGGTGAGCACTTTGAACCTCCAATGTCATGATCTCTGCAGGCAGAGATCATAGCAAGCCTATAGAGGGACAAGCTCTCGGAAGATGGAACTATACTGACCATGAACTAAGCCTGCCGCGCAACTAGAAATAGCCAGGTAGCATTTCCTATTTATCGCTAGATGCCCAGCTCTGGCCTAAGACCTAAATAGCTAGCAGAGGGAAATATAAGACCTGGCTCACCTCTAGAGAAATATTCCAAAGAAGACAGTAGCCCCCCACATATAATGACGGTGAGTTCAGATGAAACAACAAACGCAGCAGGAAAATAGTCTTAGCAAATTTGAGGTCCGCTTACTAGATAGCAGAAGACAGATAGTATACTTTCATGGTCAGCAGAAAAACACTAACAAAACACCATCCAGAGATTACCTTAAACTCTGGCATTAACTCATAACGCCAGAGTAGCAATCCCTGATCAACGAGAGCTTTCCAGACACAGTAACAAAACTTCAGCTGTGAACTGGAACAAATAGGCAAAACAAAACATGGACAAGAGTCCAACTTATCTAATAGTTGTCTAGAAGCAGGAACAAGCACTGAGAGGCATCAGATAACATTGTTGACCGGCAAGAAACCACCAGAGAAATGAGCTTAAATAGCGACACCCACTACTGATGGAACCAGGTGAAACAGGAAAGAGGATGACAAGTCCAATTCCACAAGCGGCCACCGGGGGAGCCCCGAATCCAAATTCACAACAGTACCCCCCCCTCAAGGAGGGGGCACCGAACCCTCACCAGATCCACCAGGGCGACCAGGATGAGCCCTATGGAAGGCACGAACAAGATCAGAAGCATGAACATCAGATGCATTGACCCAAGAATTATCCTCCTGGCCGTAACCCTTCCAGTTGACCAGATACTGGAGTTTCCGTCTGGAAACACGAGAGTCCAAAATTTTCTCCACAACGTACTCCAACTCACCCTCAACCAACACCGGAGCAGGAGGCTCAACTGAAGGTACAACAGGTACCTCATACCTGCGCAATAACGACCGATGAAAAACGTTATGAATGGAAAAGGACGCAGGGAGGTCCAAACGGAAAGAAACAGGATTAAGAATCTCCAATATTCTATAAGGGCCGATGAACCGAGGTTTAAACTTAGGAGAAGAGACCCTCATAGGGACAAAACGAGAAGACAACCACACTAAATCTCCAACACAAAGCCGAGAACCAACACGACGATGACGGTTGGCAAAACGCTGAGTCTTCTCCTGGGACAACTTCAAATTGTCCATAACCTGCCCCCAGATGTGATGCAATCTCTCCACCACCGCATCCACTCCAGGACAATCCGAGGATTCCACCTGACCGGAGGAAAATCGAGGGTGAAACCCCGAATTACAGAAAAACGGGGACACCAAGGTGGAAGAACTGGCCCGATTATTGAGGGCGAACTCTGCCAATGGCAAAAAAGCAACCCAATCATCCTGGTCAGCAGAGACAAAACACCTCAGATATGTCTCAAGGGTCTGATTAGTCCGCTCGGTCTGGCCATTAGTCTGAGGGTGAAAAGCAGATGAAAAAGACAAATCTATGCCCATCCTAGCACAGAATGCCCGCCAAAATCTAGACACAAATTGGGTACCTCTGTCAGAAACAATATTCTCAGGAATACCGTGCAATCGGACAACATTCTGAAAAAACAGAGGAACCAACTCAGAAGAAGAAGGCAACTTGGGCAGAGGAACCAAATGGACCATTTTAGAGAAACGGTCACAGACCACCCAGATGACAGACATCTTCTGGGAAACAGGCAGATCTGAAATAAAATCCATCGAGATGTGTGTCCAAGGCCTCTTAGGAATAGGCAAGGGCAACAGCAGTCCGCTAGCCCGAGAACTACAAGACTTGGCCCGAGCACAAACGTCACATGACTGCACAAAGACTCGCACATCTCGTGACAGGGAAGGCCACCAGAAGGATCTTGCCACCAAATCCCTGGTACCAAAAATTCCGGGATGACCTGCCAATGCAGAAGAATGTACCTCAGAGATGACTCTGCTGGTCCAATCATCCGGAACAAACAGTCTATCAGGCGGACAACGATCCGGTCTATCCGCCTGAAACTCTTGCAAGGACCGCCGCAGATCAGGAGAAACGGCCGACAAAATTACTCCCTCCCTAAGGATACCTGTGGGTTCAGAATTACCAGGAGAGTCCGGGTCAAAACTCCTAGAAAGGGCATCTGCCTTAACATTCTTAGAACCCGGTAGGTATGACACCACAAAATTAAAGCGAGAAAAAAATAAAGACCAGCGCGCCTGTCTAGGATTCAGGCGTCTGGCAGTCTCAAGATAAATCAAATTTTTGTGGTCAGTCAATACCACCACCTGATGCCTAGCCCCCTCGAGCCAATGGCGCCACTCCTCAAACGCCCACTTCATGGCCAAAAGCTCCCGATTCCCAACATCATAATTCCGCTCTGCGGGCGAAAATTTGCGAGAAAAGAAGGCACAAGGCCTAATGACGGAGCAGTCGGAACCTTTCTGCGACAACACTGCCCCAGCTCCGATCTCCGAAGCGTCAACCTCAACCTGAAAAGGCAGATTCACATCAGGCTGACGCAACACAGGGGCAGAGGCAAAACGGCGCTTAAGCTCCTGAAAGGCCTCTACAGCATGAGGGGACCAATTAGCAACATCAGCGCCTTGTCTGGTCAAATCAGTCAGTGGTTTAACGACATCCGAAAAACCAGCAATAAATCGGCGGTAAAAGTTGGCAAAGCCCAAAAATCTCTGAAGACCCTTAAGAGAGGAGGGCTGAGTCCAGTCACAAATAGCTTGCACCTTGACGGGATCCATCTCAATGGAAGAGGGAGAAAAAATATACCCCAAAAAGGAAATTTTCTGGACCCCAAAAACGCACTTAGACCCCTTCACACATAAAGAATTAGACCGCAGAACCTGAAAAACTCTCCTGACCTGCTGGACATGAGAGTCCCAGTCATCAGAAAAAATCAGAATATCATCCAGATATATTATCATAAATTTATCCAGAAAATCGCGGAAAATATCATGCATAAAAGACTGGAAAACTGAAGGGGCATTAGAAAGACCAAAAGGCATGACCAAATACTCAAAGTGGCCCTCGGGCGTATTAAATGCGGTCTTCCACTCATCCCCCTGCCTGATCCGCACCAAATTATACGCCCCACGAAGATCAATTTTAGAGAACCACTTAGCACCCTCTATACGAGCAAACAAATCAGTAAGCAATGGCAATGGGTATTGATACTTAACAGTGATCTTATTCAGAAGCCGATAATCAATACATGGTCTCAAAGAGCCGTCTTTTTTTGAGACAAAGAAAAACCCAGCTCCCAAGGGAGAAGAAGATGGACGAATATGTCCCTTTTCCAAAGACTCCTTTATATATTCCCGCATAGCAGCATGTTCCGGCACAGACAAATTAAACAAACGACCCTTTGGATATTTACAACCCGGTATCAAATCTATGGCACAATCGCACTCACGGTGCGGAGGTAACGACCCAAGCTTGGGTTCGTCAAAGACGTCTTGATAATCAGAGAGGAACTCAGGGACTTCAGAGGGAATGGACGACGAAATAGAAACCAAAGGTACGTCCCCATGAATACCCTTACATCCCCAGCTCAACACAGACATTGCTCTCCAGTCCAAGACTGGGTTGTGAGACTGCAACCATGGCAATCCCAGTACCAAATCGTCATGTAAATTATACAGCACCAGGAAACGAATAATCTCCTGGTGATCCGGATTGATACGCATGGTTACTTGTGTCCAGTATTGTGGTTTATTATTAGCCAATGGGGTGGAGTCAATCCCCTTCAGAGGAATAAGAGTCTCCAAAGGCTCTAAATCAAAACCACAACGATTGGCAAAGGACCAATCCATAAGACTCAGAGCGGCGCCAGAGTCAACATAGGCGTCCGTGGCAATGGATGACAAAGAGCAAATCAGGGTTACAGACAAAATAAACTTAGACTGAATGGTGCCAATGGAAACAGACTTATCAAGCTTCTTTGTACGCCTAGAGCATGCCGATATAACATGAGTAGAATCCCCACAATAGAAACACAATCCATTCTTCCGTCTAAAATTCTGTCGCTCGCTCCTGGACAGAATTCTATCACACTGCATACTTTCTGGCGTCTTTTCCATAGACACCGCCAGATGGTGCACCGGTTTGCGCTCCCGCAGACGCCTATCAATCTGAATAGCCATTGTCATGGACTCATTCAGACCTGCAGGCAAAGGGAACCCCACCATAACATCCTTAACGGCATCAGAGAGACCTTCTCTGAAAGTTGCCGCCAAGGCGCACTCATTCCACTGAGTAAGCACAGACCATTTACGGAATTTTTGGCAGAAAACTTCAGCTTCGTCTTGCCCCTGAGATAGTGCCATCAAAGTTTTTTCTGCCTGAAGTTCCAAATGAGGTTCCTCATAAAGCAAGCCCAAGGCCAGAAAAAACGCATCCACATCGCGTAACGCAGGATCCCCTGCTGGCAATGAGAAGGCCCAATCTTGAGGGTCACCCCTGAGCAAGGAAATCACAATCCTAACCTGCTGAGCAGGGTCTCCAGCTGAACGAGACTTCAGGGACAAATAAAGCTTACAATTATTTCGGAAATTCTGGAAGCTAGCTCTATTCCCTGTGAAGAACTCCGGCAAAGGAATTCTCGGCTCAGATACCGGAGCATGTACCACAAAATCTTGTAAATTTTGTACTTTCGTGATGAGATTATTCAAACCCGCAGTTACACTCTGGAGATCCATTATTGTCAGGTGCACACAGAGCATACAGAGATTAGGAGGAGAGAGAGAAAAAAGACTGCAGCAAGGCAGACTGGAGGAAAAAAAAAAAAAAATTCCAGCAGACTTCTTATAACTCTCCTTTCTCAACCTGGGTCTTTAACACTTTATGGGCCGGTCAAACTGTCATGATCTCTGCAGGCAGAGATCATAGCAAGCCTATAGAGGGACAAGCTCTCGGAAGATGGAACTATACTGACCATGAACTAAGCCTGCCGCGCAACTAGAAATAGCCAGGTAGCATTTCCTATTTATCGCTAGATGCCCAGCTCTGGCCTAAGACCTAAATAGCTAGCAGAGGGAAATATAAGACCTGGCTCACCTCTAGAGAAATATTCCAAAGAAGACAGTAGCCCCCCACATATAATGACGGTGAGTTCAGATGAAACAACAAACGCAGCAGGAAAATAGTCTTAGCAAATTTGAGGTCCGCTTACTAGATAGCAGAAGACAGATAGTATACTTTCATGGTCAGCAGAAAAACACTAACAAAACACCATCCAGAGATTACCTTAAACTCTGGCATTAACTCATAACGCCAGAGTAGCAATCCCTGATCAACGAGAGCTTTCCAGACACAGTAACAAAACTTCAGCTGTGAACTGGAACAAATAGGCAAAACAAAACATGGACAAGAGTCCAACTTATCTAATAGTTGTCTAGAAGCAGGAACAAGCACTGAGAGGCATCAGATAACATTGTTGACCGGCAAGAAACCACCAGAGAAATGAGCTTAAATAGCGACACCCACTACTGATGGAACCAGGTGAAACAGGAAAGAGGATGACAAGTCCAATTCCACAAGCGGCCACCGGGGGAGCCCCGAATCCAAATTCACAACACTCCAAGTGCTTCACAGAAGTTTATAATGTAGAGCCGGAAAAAAATAATAATATTAATTTTCACAAAAAATGATCTTTTTGCCCCAATTTTTTTATTTTCCCAAGGGTAGCAGGATAAATTGGACCCCAAAAGTTGTTGTGCAATTTGTCCTGAGTACGCTGATACTTCGTATATGGGGATAAACCACTGTTTGGGCGCATGGCAGAGCTCGGAAGGGAAGGAGCGCTATTTGACTTTTCAATGCAAAATTGGCTGGAATTGAGATCGGAACCCATGTCGTGTTTGGAGAGCCCCTGACGTGCCTAAACAGTGGAAACCCCCACAAGTGACACCATTTTGGAAAGAAGACCCCCTAAGGAACTTATCTAGATGTGTGGTGAGCACTTTTAACCCCCAGTTGTTTCACTAAAGTTTAGAATGTAGCGCTGTGAAAATTAAAAAATCATTTTTTCTTTCCACAAAATGATGTTTTAGCCCGCAATTTTTTTTTCCCCAAGGGTAACAGGAGAAATTGGACCACAAAAGTTATTGTCCAATTTGTCCTGAGTACGCTGATACCCAATACATTGGGGGGAACCACTGTTTGGGCGCACGGCAGAGCTCGGAAGGGAAGGAGCGCCGTTTGAAATGCAGACTTAGATGGATTGGTCTGCAGGTGTCATGTTGCATTTGCAGAGCCCCTGATGTACCTAAACAGTAGAAACCCCCCACAAGTGACCCCATATTGGAAACTAGACCCCCCCACGGAACTTATCTAGATGTGTTGTGAGAACTTTGAACCAACAAGTGTTTCACTACAGATTATCACGCAGAGCCGTGAAAATAAAAAATATTTTTTTTTCCACGAAAATTATATTTTAGCCCCCACGTTTTTATTTTCCCAAGGGTAACAGGAGAAATTGGACAACAAAAGTTTGTTTGTGAGGCGCTTGCACAGTGTGCGTCGGTATGTCGGGCCAACGCAGCGCGACGGCCCCGTACCGACGCTAGTGTGAAAGTAGCCTAACGGGAAAATGGAAATAAATATATTTTTTAAAATTTTATTATTTTTCCTAAGGGGGTGATGAAGGGGGATTTGATTTACTTTTATAGCGTTTTTTTGGCGGATTTTTATGGTTGGCAGCCATCACACACTAAAAGACGCTTTTTATTGCAAAAAATAGTTTTTGCATCACCACATTTTGAGAGCTATAATTTTTCCATATTTTGGTCCACAGAGTCATGTGAGATCTTGTTTTTTGCAGGATGAGTTGACGTTTTTATTGGTACCATTTTCGGGTACATGACATTTTTTGATCGCTTTTTATTCCGATTTTTGGGAGGCGGAATGAACAAAAACCAGCAATTCCTGAAATTCTTTTAGGGGGGGCGTTTATACCGTTCCGCGTTTGGTAAAAAGGATAAAGCAGTTTTATTCTTCGGGTCAGTACGATTACAGCGATACCTTATTTATGTAATTTTTTTATGTTTTGGCGCTTTTACACAATAAAAACTATTTTATATAAAAGAATAATTGTTTTTGCATCGCTTTATTCTGAGGACTATAACTTTTTTATTTTTCTGCTGATGATGCTGTATGGCGGCTTTTTTTTTGCGGGACAAGATGACGTTTTCAGCGATACCATGGATATTTATATCTGTCTTTTTGATCGCGTGTTATTCCACTTTTTGTTTGGCGGTATGAGAATAAAGCGTTGTTTTTTTGCCTCGTTTTTTTTTTACGGGGTTCACTGAAGGGGTTAACTAGTGATATGGTTTTATAGGTGGGATCGTTACGGACGTGGCGATACTAAATATGTGTACTTTTATTGTGTGATTTTTTTTTCTTTATTTAGGAATTTTTTATTTATTTTTTTTTTTTTACACATGTGGAAAAATTTTTTTTTTACTTTTTTACTTTGTCCCAGGGGGGGACATCACAGATCGGTGATCTGACAGAGTGCACAGCACTCTGTCAGATCACCGATGTGACAGGCACATTGCAGAGGCTTGCCGGCGCCTGCTATGAGGAATTCTCAGCAGACGCCGGCAAGCAGGGTCATCTCATGACCCGGAAGGAGTCCCGCGGCCATCTTGGATCCGGGGACTCCTTCCAGGTCACCGGAGCAGCGCGATCTCATCGCGTTGCTCCGGTGGGAGAGCGCAGGGAGCCCCCGTCCCTGCGCGATCCCCCTCTATGCCGCTGTCACTATTGACAGCGGCATCAGAGGGGTTAAATGCCCGCGATCGGCGACAGCGCCGATCGTGGGCATTGCTGCGGGGTGTCAGCTGTCATATACAGCTGACACCCGCACCCGATCACAGCGGCGCTCAGCGCGAGACCGCGGTGATCGGGGCGCCGTACTAGTACTGCGGCTGGCACTAATGCAGTGCCGGCAGCGCAGTACTAGTACGGCGCATGTCGCGAAGGGGTTAAAGAAGAAGTTACAGGTCTGTGAGAGCCAGAAATCTTGATTGTTTGTTTCTGACCAAATACTTATTTTCCACCATAATATGCAAATAAAATGATAAAAAAACAGACAATGTGATTTTCTGGATTTTTTTGTCTCAGTTTGTCTCCCATAGTTGAGGTCTACCTATGATGTAAATTACAGACGCCTCTCATCTTTTTAAGTGGTGGAACTTGCACTATTGCTGACTGACTAAATACTTTTTTGCCCCACTGTATATAGATTACACTCACGTGGACACCCCTATGCCAGTAACATCATCCCTCAAGCAAGATCTGTAATGGTGGTTGAACCATTCTCAGCTGACTTGGCCCAAAAGTCCTCACTACGGATGAATCAGGCTCAGGCAAGGGTGCACATGCAGAAGTCATGTAGGTTCAGAAGATATGGTCCCAACCAGGATGCAACTCTTTCCTCCAATATGAGAGAACTCAGGGCCAGCAAGTTATCCCCACTCCATTTCCAACCTCTCTTGTGTGCTCATCCTGTTCAGATTCAGTCAGACAACCTTGTTTTGATCTTCTATATCAACAAGCGGGGGAGAGTAACAAAAGTTTTCCAGTAGAGAGGGAATGTTGTCAGATCATGTCGAGGTCTGAAAACAGCTCTCTATCTATCACGGTGGTACACATCAGAGGTACTCTCAACCAGAAAGGAGATTGTTTGAGCAGACGCATAGTCCATCCAGGTGAATGGGGCCTGAACCAGGAAATCAATAGGCAGATCACTAATCTGATACTGGATATGATGGTAATTAGAAACAGAAAAAAATGGAGTTCTATACACAATAGTAAAATTTAGAAAACAGGTACTTTATTACACAAAATAAACAATACAAAAATATATGAATTGAAGTACAAACAAGGAATAATGAACCTTAGTAAAAAGCACATGGGTCCAAGGCATAAGAAAAGATGTTAATGATAAGCATCATCATCATCACCCACAGAGAGAAAAGAAGTGCCCTTAATAGCTGAAGTGCTTATCCATGATGGAAGTAGCTTGATGCTGGGGGGTGGACTGGGTTCCTTGGCATCAAGCTACTTCCATCATGGGTAAGCACTTCAGCTATTAAGGGCACTTCTTTTCACTCTGTGGGGGCGTATTGTCATTGTGGCAGCCTCAGGGAATTCACTATGAACTATGTAGCCTTATTATATGGTGGTCAGCATTATAGGATTATATGAAATCCAAATTTGTTACTAAAATATATGGCTGACATTATACATATGTTTACAAATTATAGTGCCTCGTACTAATACCATGATGATGCTTATCATTAACATTTTTTCTTATGCCTTGGACACATGTGCTTTTTACTATGGTTCATTATTCCTTGTTTGTATTGTAAGAGGGTGGTGCTGTTATGGACAGTAAGGAACACGCTGTCACTTTAAGAGGCTGCACCCCCTTGTCTGGTGTGATGGAATGTTCTGCTTTTCCCCTGCAAGAGGCTGTGTGAATGAGCTGGACTGTGCAGAGGGTGGGGGTGGAGCCTGAACAGAATGTGTGAGCTGAAGCTGCTGCAGAGAGAACTTTGTGCTATTTTCTGCAAGAGAGGATCCACAGCCTGTAACAGAGTGGACTTGTGAGATTTGACAAACTTTTCCAGGTGCAGCGAGAGTGGCTGTCCTGTGTGAGTTTGAGAAGCCACGAAGATACCGAGAAAGGGATTTACAGTTTCCCGGAGCACCTCCAGGACCCAGAAGCAAGGAGAAGACCACGCTTCACGGAGCTGGCAGAAAGCCGTGCGCACCACCGTACTAGACTGTTGGGGGCCCCCCAGGACTGGATCTGAGTCCCCAACATCACCGTGAGTTTGTTCCTGTTTTGTGCACATGTCAGGGCCTAGTGTAGGCTTCAATAGTCAGAACACGGCAGCCGTGATGCCTGCTTAGTAAAGGCCAGGGAGTTTATATGTAGAGTAGCATCATTATTTGTTTATTGTTTGCATTTACTTGTGTGACGTATGTTGATTCTGTAACAGTTGGAGCACTGTGCTATTTTACGGACAAGCTAAAGATTATAACTCTTGTAAATTATGTTTTGCCATTGCATACCCGTTTGCATCTTCCTCATCCACTTCATTCCTTGCCTTCCAATAAATCTACCCTTTGTTGTTTGCACCTCATCTTGTGTACGGTAGTCTTCCTGCACCGTGGTGGTCCCCTGGCCATTGCTTCAAGGTCTGGGCTGATGTTATAAATCTTCAGGGTGCTTTGCAGCCGGGACACCCAGTCGGACAGTGGCATATTATTTCCGTCAAACTTTGGTAGCACACTAAATATAGAGCTCATAGGGAGTGTCCTTGCAGGGGTTCCACCAATGCCCACAGCATCTCCATTAACATTAGCATTCCCGCCATTTGCTGTCTGCTGCCTCCATCTTGGTGACAGTACCCTGCTCGCAGCGCCACTTGAAGCGATGGCCGGGGGACCACCACGGTGCAGGAAGACTACCGTACACAAGATGAGGTGCAAACAACAAAGGGTAGATTTATTGGAAGGCAATGAATGAAGTGGATGAGGAAGATGCAAACAGGGGTATGCAATGGCAAAACATAATTTACAAGAGTTATATTCTTTAGCTTGTCCGTATAATAGCACGGTGCTCCAACTGTTACAGAATCAACATACGTCACACAAGTAAATGCAAACAATAAACAAATAATGATGCTACTCTACATATAACCTCCCTGGCCTTTACTAAGCAGGCATCACGGCTGCCGTGTTCTGACTATTGAAGCCTACACTAGGCCCTGACATGTGTGCAAAACAGGAACAAACTCACGGTGATGTTGGGGACTCAGATAAAGTCCCAGGGGGCCCCCAACAGTCCAGTACGGTGGTGCGCACGGCTTTTTGCCAGCTCCGTGAAGCATGGTCTTCTCCTTGCTTCTGGGTCCTGGAGGTGCTCCTGGAAACTGTGAATCCCTTTCTCGTTATCTTCATGGCTTCTCAAACTCACCCAGGACAGCCACCCTCGCTGCACACGGAAAAGTCTGTCAAATCTCACAAGTCTACTCTGTTACAGGCTGTGGGTCCTCTCTTGCAGAAAACAGCACAAAGTTCTCTCTGCAGCAGCTTTTTCTCACACACACTGTTCAGACTCCACCCCCACCCTCTGCACAGTCCAGCTCATTCACACAGCCTCTTGCAGGGGAGAAGCAGAACATTCCATCACACCAGACAAGGGGGTGCAGTCTCTTAAAGTGACAGTGTGTTCCTTACTGTCCATAACAGCACCACCCTCTTACTGTACTTCAATTCATATAATTTTGTATTGTTTATTTTGTGTAATAAAGTACCCTTTTTCTAAATTTTACTATTGTGTATAGAACTCCATTTTTTTCTGTTTCTAATTGTATCGGGAGTATACACTCACTGTCCTGTTATTTACATAGGTAATGAGACATATTCACTTGGATTTAATTTTTTTTTACATGGGACCCATGTTATCTCTGGGAGTTAGATTATATGGATATGATGGTAACAGACCAAAATTTCAAGGTCAAACACTTTTGCTCCCTGAAGGAGACAGATTGTCCATTTGCAATCAGACTTTGACTCAATTGGGGAAAGAGTTTCATCTACTTATTTCCCCCAATTTCTTAATTAAAGAAGATAAAAGAAGACCAGGCAAAAGCCATTGCAATACTCCCCTTCTGGCCTCGAAGGTGCATGGTTTCCGCTTGCGCTAATTTTATTGTATGGAAAATACTGGAAACTTCCCTGCAGCAAAAACCTTTTTTGTCAGAAAGGAATCTACCACTCCAACCCAGAGTATTTACATTTCATGGCATGTAAACTGAGGGCCAATTTTGATAAGTAAAGGTCTCTTGGAAGAAGTGATAGAAACACTCCTGGCCTCTAGATGGTATTCTACTCTCAAATATTATATTTTTAGACAGTGGTGCTCCCCAAACAATTGAGATGAAGTTGATGTCACTATAGTTCTACATTTTTTTTCAGGAAGGATATCAAAAAGGTTCTTTAGAGCTACAAGGAAGTTGAGCCCTTCATTCCAGAATCCTCTGCCTTCCTGGGATTTGTTGGTTGTACTTTCTCACATCTGTCTGTCTCTGTTTGAAGGCTGGAAGATGCTAATCTTAAGCTTTCATCCTATAAAACCCTATTTCTATTAGCATTCATGTCTACAAAGACAGTTGAAGAACAACAAGCCCTTTCCTGCAAAGAAGCGTATTGGAGATTCTTAGTTCTGTGCACAATGTTGGGGTTTCTACCAAACGTGCCTTTGTTTGCAAATCTGAAATAAGAAATCTTCCTATATGTTCTTCCTTAAGATTTAGATCCAAAAAAATAACATGCCTCCTGGACGTTAAGAAATGTCTCCCAGAATGTCTTAATTGAACAAGTGCATATAGAAATTCAGAAGCTCTTTTTTCTAGTTTCAAGCTCCTATTAAGGGGGGGGAAGCTAGTAAGGCCTCTTTGGCCAAGTGGCTACCTTTTGCAAGGTCTGGATCTTCCATTAAAACTTTCACAGCCAGCTCTTGTGCAGAGATATGTTATGCTCCTTTACTTCAAATATGAAAAGCATCTTTTATGAAATTTAGAAATGGAATGGCACTAGGACAATGTCATTTATAGCCAACCCCTTGCCATTTTCAATCCTGTTTATCCTTTCGCCTGCCGACAATCCAAAACAAATGGATTCCGGTGCTCAGCTTAATGAATCATGACCATCCAATATTCCATGTCACAAAGAGACAAAAGTCAGCGGCACTCGCCAATTTGCTGAATCAACGTCTTTAATGTGTCTTTAATCCATGGTACAGATTATATTAGACACATTCCAAGAATTAGCGAGGGTGCGGGGAGTGCAGTGGGACGACGGCCGTTTCGTGCAATCAGCACTTCCACGGGTCCATGTCATCACATGGACCCGTAGAAGTGCTGATTGCACGAAACGGCCGTCGTCCCACTGCACTCCCCGCACCCTCGCTAATTCTTGGAATGTGTCTAATATAATCTGTACCATGGATTAAAGACACATTAAAGACGTTGATTAAGCAAACTGGTGAGTGCCGCTGTCTTTTATCTCTTTGTGACATGAAAAGCATCTACTTTGTCATCTGTGTCCATTTTTGTGAGACACTACAGGTTTGATATGTTCACTTCTGAGGATTCAGCCCTTGGCAAAATAGTGTGAATAGGGGCACATATGCACTAGTCCGGCCCTTGTTTCTTTTTAGTGTGTTCCAAGACCCTTTCCTGTGTTGCCATAGGACGATGAGGAAGTGGAAAATTTACCGGAATTTTCATTTTCTTGAGTCCTCAGGCAGCACCACATCCCTCCCATGATTTCCTTACCGCTACACATCATAGTCTCACCCTCGCTTTGGTAGTATATTTGTAAAGGGTATGATCGATTAACTGGCTTAATTCTAATGAACTGCTAATTAATAGGTCTCTTCTATCTGGGCAGATAAAGTGTCAATAACCCTTTTGTGTGCTGCCTGAGGACTCAATGAAATAAAAATTTCAGATACATTTTCCATGTACATTACGACTGAATCCGCATTATTGTCGGGATGGTCTGATAGACTAATGTATATAGGGGCCTAACCACGCTTCTCTGACAGGTAATCTCTTGGGTGAGAAGGATCCAGCCTGTTCATTTTCAACAGTGAATGCTTTTAATTTGTCTGGATATACCGTAAGCCCCTGCCCCGCCAGTGCCTCTCTCTGACAAAACACAGGAGGGTGGGGCTGGGCTGAACGTTTCAATGTATGGGGGACTCAGAGTCAGGAGAAATAATGGAAAGCTGAAAGATTGTTTGACTGACAGCTGTATAATTCATATATTTACGGCCAGCTTGAGGGGGTATTCCTATCTTAAGGAAGCAGCGTAACACAGGCCTCTCAACTGTTTTTGCAATCCTGTCCACCTCTGGCGGCTAAATACAGATAAGCATTTCTATATTACAAGGATGTTGTTAAAATATTGGGTAAATGCTCTCACATGAGACCAAGCCCCTTTTTACAATGGATAATTTGCATTAAACATAGATTTTGATAAAATGTACATCTTTTGAGCAAATAACAAGAACTAACCTTTGGTCCATCACTACCATTTGCGCCAGGAGGTCCTACTTGTCCTTCGTCACCCTAAAATAAATAGAAATAGAATATTAAGCGATCACATGTAATGAGTCTGTATGGGAAGAAAGGTTCCAAGCCAGGTACTTGCCTTCTTGGAAATATATGAATAACCACATGACTTGTTTAGTGAATGTTTGAGCATTCCCCATGAAATATTAATTCTGCAGCAACACATTGCATTGTGCAGTTCCTCTTTTACTCCTCCTGGAAATGTGTGAATGAGATGGCATCTGGGCAGTTCTATTCCTCATCTCAATAGTGAACATGGATAGATAGCCTGACACTGTCAGAACTGATAAGACAGTACCGGTGTGTGTATACTCCATTATCAAGTTGTCAAATCAGCATACATTTCCAGAAGGAATAACTGAGGAATGGCACAACACAAAGTGAAATTTCGGAGGTGTTATTCAATGGAGAATAACAAAATGTTCACTCAATCCGTCATGTTAGGAAATATTAAAACTTACCAAGGCTCCTGGTGTGCCCATGAGTCCCTTTGGTCCTGGGAACCCTATAAATCCAGGTTGCCCTTGTTCTCCAGGAGGACCTTTTGGGCCGGGGATCCCAGAAGATCCCTAAATGAAACACAAAAGTTGCTACTGAAGAAGATTTTATGAATGAGTTACTTGGAACACGGCAATGGACACTAATGGAGCATAATCCATCGGTGAAATGGTAGAAAAATGCCTATAAATGTTGGGGGCAAATGTTATTTTCTGTACCTTGTCTCCTTTGAGTCCTAGATCTCCTTTCTCTCCTTCACAAAGAGGCCGACCCTATGATAAAGATATGGTGTAAGCGACTTATATCTGACTTTCACTACAATATCATAACCTTATCAATTTAAGATGAAAAATTCTGATCATTATGTTCTTAGGGGAGATAAGCTGTCTCTGGTTGTGTAATCTGGCAGCAGCTTATCTCCCCTCTCTATGGAGTGGAGAACACATGAGATATTTGACTGAGCCCACTGTACATGTATATGTGGAGGGGGTCACAGACAGCTGCCACTTAGAGTTGAGCAAAACTATTCCCAGGACCCTGGTCTGGCAGTCACAGCAGTACTCTGCAATTTCTGGACCAAAGCCATTCAAACTTCCTACAGCTTGCGGGCATCCTGGGCGCCGATCTGAAGGCCCCCACGACGTCTTGACAGTACACCTACTATTCAAAAGAGGGGTGTGCCGGATAACGGCAAGTAGTAGGACGTTTGCAGGGCTCTGGTCTGGCTGCCCCAGAGTACTGACATGACGGCTGGACCAGGGTCAAGGGAATCGTTTTACGGAACTCTACCCATATGGCTGACAGCAATCTAATGCGTATGTCCAGATTAATCTATAATATTCTTATGTGTATGAGCTACCTTATTTTTCATATCTTACCAGCAATAATTTCTTTTTACTCTTTTTAAAGTTTGTAAAAGTCAGAATCCTCAAAAATAAAAATATGGAATGAAGTAACTCTTGAACACATTTTAATTGGGTTGATAACATTGTTTTTTTCTTTTATTTCTAGCTCTTCTAATAATGACTTGCATATTTTTTTTACTTAATAAACATCAATATAAAGACAGCAGCGCAGTACCTTGTCTCCCGGCATTCCATTCATTCCAGACCATCCAATTAATCCCTGGGTAACAAAATATTCCAATATATAAAAGTGTTACTGAGAAGCACATCGCTGGGAACACTAATAGACTATGCAACTTTCATCCCTGTCATACGCTGCTGGTGACTGACTACTAATACCACCTAGTGGTCACAAATCACAATTACACTTGGACTCAGGATAATAAGGGACTGCATATTGCTAGCAACACTACCAATCCTCAAAATGAAAGCCCAGTGCCACTTAAGCAATTTTCCCTGCACTGTGCTTTTCTGGAAATGTTATTGTGCAGGGAATGAACTAAAGGGACTGTCCCTGTTTTGATTCCAGATATCAGACACCCACTAATCATGATTTTAGGGTGTATCTAACACCAAAGAGAGAATCCACTTGCTATGCACAGCCCCCTAAAACATAACCCAGAGTATTAGTTTTGTTTAGCGTGTTGCTAAATTATATTTCAACTTTTGATGTTAGATGAGCTTTTGAATTTACCATTGGCCCTTCTGATCCTCGTTCCCCTCGCAAACCTGGAGGCCCCGCTTCTCCCTGTCAAATAGCAATCATTACTGGACTACCGAAGGATCAGAAAACATTAAAAAGAGTTTTACAGAGATGCTCTATGTACTTAAAAATCCAAGAAACACTCAAAAAAGGGTACAAATTCATACCGAGTCTCCTTTATGACCTAGCGGCCCCTCAGCTCCTTTTGTGCCCTGGAACAAGAAATAATACAATTACATGTACATGGCCAGGCACGCTGGGTCTTGGCACTGGCCAACGTTTACCTGCAGCTGGTGCCAATGCAGATTTTGTTGATGGTATTGAATGCTGAAATAACAAAGGTACCTGTGGTCCTCTTCGGCCTGGTGGTCCACACAGTCCTTCTACCCCAGGAGGGCCCTGTGTACAGATGTTAGAATTGTAAGGACACTTAGTGAAGAGATTATATATACACAGTGGTGTGAAAAAATGGATTTTTGATACTCGCTGTAAAATCGCTTTCTTAGAACCTTCATTGGGGGACACAGGTAACCATGGGTTTATATTGCTGTCACTAGGAGGCTGACACTGACAAAAAAAAGATTAGGCTCCTCCTCAGCAGTATACACCCATTAACAGACACAAAGCTCGTCAGTTAGTGAAAAAGCAGTAGGAGAAGCAACCATAGAAACCAAAACATCGAAACAACCAGACTCAACATAAGCACAAAACAGAGAGGGTGCTGGGTCCCCCAATGAAGGCCCCAAGAAAGAGATTTTACGGTGAGTACCAAAAATCCATCTTTCTTTATCGATTAATTGGGGACACAGGTAACCATCGGACATCCCAAAGCAGTCCTAAGGGAGGGCATACAATAACTTTCGAAAACTCAGGTCAGACAGCGGATGACCTCCGTCTGCAAAACCCTTCTTCCCAGGCTGGCATCCCTCAAAGCATAGGTATAAATTTGGTTAAACCTTGCAAAAGTGTGAAGGGAAGGCCAGGTAGCTGCCTTGCAAACTTGAGATGCAGAGGCCTGGTGACGAACGGCCCAGGAGGCCCCCACCATCCAGGTGGAGTGAGCCCTTACCCCTGGAGGGGGTAGTCTGTCCTTGACCCGATATGACGCGATGTTCGATTTAGAGGCTGGAAGACCCTTACGACGACCCTCAGGAATGACAAACAAAGAGTCAGAGCTCTGAAAGGGAGCAGGCCTGGAAGAGGTAGAAACAAAGAGCTCTGACCAGATACAACTTGTGGAGAGACCTTTCCAGGGGATGAACTGGGGCAAAGGGTAGGTAGAAAGATATCTTCATTGGTGTGGAAAGAGGAAACAACCTTCGGAAGGAACGAAGGGACCAATCTGAGAACGACTTTGCCCTGATGGATAATGAGAAAAGGAGAAAGACAGGAAAGAGTCACCAGTTCTGAAACTCATCTGATAATCATTATAGCCACCAAGAAAGCAACCTTCCAGGAAAGAAGGGAAGTTATAATATCCTGAATGGGCTCGAAAGGAGAGTGCTGAAGGACAGATAGGACCAAGTGAAGGTCTCACGGATCTATTGGAGGCTGATAAGGTGGAGCCAGTTGAGCAAAGCTCTTGAGGAAGGTCTTGACCTAGGGCTGAGATGCCAAATCCTTCTGAAACAGAATCGGGAGGGCGGAACCTTTACCCATAAGAGTACTAAGGGAAAGATTGGAGTCCAGGACAGACTGGAGAAAAGCCAAAATGGCTGGTAGTGCAAAGGACATGGGGGAAGACTGAGTGTCTTCACACCAGCGGAAATAGGCTTTCCAGGTCCTATGATAAATGCGAGAACACACAGGCTTTCTCGTACTGATCATTGTCTGTATGACCTGAGAAGAAAACCCGGTTTCCTTCAGAATGGTGGCTTCAATGGCCATGACGTTAAACTCAGCGAATTAGAATTCTGGTGGAAGAGAGGACCCTGTGGAAGGAGGTCTGGACAGTTGGCAAGTTTCCAAGGAGTGTTTGCGAGCATGTTTACTAGCTCTGTGTACCAGGCCCCTCTGGGCCAGTCTGGAGCCACCAGAATTACGGGTACTCCCTTTGACTTGATCTTCTTGATGACCCTCGGGATTAAGGGGACGGGTGGGAAGATATATGGAAGGCGAACGGGAAACCAAGATAGTTCTAGGGCATCCTGTTGTGAATTTACCTTTTTGGCTCCCTCTAGTGGTTACTAGTGATTTGACTCTGGGTATGTCTGCCATCCCTTGTATACTCACCTGGGTCGTTAGGTCAGGGGTGTTGCTATATAAGCTCCCTGGACCTTCAGTTCAATGCCTGGCAACGTTGTAATCAGAGCTAATCTTTTGTGCTCTTGTCTACTGATCCTGGTTCCTGCTAGATTAAGCTAAGTCTGCTTTCTTGCTTTTTGCTATTTGTTTTTGTTTGCATTTTTGTCCAGCTTGTACATAATCTGTATCCTTACCTTGCTGGAAGCTCTAGGGAGGCTGGAGTTCTCCCCCCGGGCCGTTAGACGGTTCGGGGGTTCTTGAATTTCCAGTGTGGATTTTGGATAGGGTTTTTGTTGACCATATAAGTTATCTTACTACATTCTGCTATTAGTAAGTGGACCTCTCTTTGCTAAACCTAGTTCATCTCTGTGTGTGTTTGTCATTTCCTCTTACCTCACCGTTATTATTTGTGGGGGGCTTGTATCCAACTTTTGGGGTCTATTTTCTGGAGGCAAGAGAGGTCTTTGTTTTCCTCTTCTAGGGGTAGTTAGTCCTCCGGCTGGCGCGAGACATCTAGGCATGTTCCCCGGCTACTTCTAGTGTTGGCGTTAGGAGTAGATATATGGTCAACCCAGTTACCACTGCCCTATGAGCTGGATTTTTGTACTTCGCAGACTTACTTGTTCCTCTGAGACCCTCGCCATTGGGGTCATAACAGTTTGCCAGGCCCTTAAATAGACCCTCGCCATTGGGGTCATAACAGTTTGCCAGGCCAGTATTAAATGTTAAATGCATTGCAGAAGCGGGATTATAAGAAAGAAAATTCTGAGTTTTTTTTTTTCTCTTTCTCATTTTTTTTTTCTTTTCCCCTTTACCTCTGAGTGGCTTGTGTTTTCTGCAGACATGAATGTCCAGACCTTGATTACAGGTGTGGACCAGCTTACTGCTCGTGTGCAGGGCATACAAGATTATGTTATCAGAAATCCTATGTCAGAACCTAAGATACCGATTCCTGAACTGTTTTCCGGAGACCGATTTAAATTTAGAAATTTCAGGAATAATTGTAAATTGTTTTTGTCCCTGAGACCCTGTTCATCTGGAGACTCCGCTCAGCAAGTGAAAATTGTTATTTCTTTTTTACGGGGCGACCCTCAGGATTGGGCCTTCTCGCTGGCGCCAGGAGATCCGGCATTGGCTGATATTGATGCGTTTTTTCTGGCGCTCGGTTTGCTTTATGAGGAACCCAATCTTGAGATTCAGGCAGAAAAAGCCTTGCTGGCTATGTCTCAGGGCCAGGACGAGGCTGAAGTGTATTGCCAAAAATTTCGGAAATGGTCCGTGCTGACCCAGTGGAACGAGTGTGCATTGGCTGCAAATTTCAGAAATGGCCTTTCTGAAGCCATTAAGAATGTGATGGTGGGTTTTCCCATTCCCACAGGTCTGAATGATTCCATGGCCCTGGCAATTCAAATCGACCGGCGGTTGCGGGAGCGCAAAACCGCAAATTCCCTCATGGTGTTGTCTGAACAGGCACCTGATTTAATGCAATGTGATAGAATCCTGACTAGAAATGAGCGGAAAATTCATAGACGCCAGAATGGCTTGTGTTACTACTGTGGTGATTCTACACATGTTATCTCAGCATGCTCTAAACGTCTTACTAGGGTTGTTAGTCCTGTCGCCATTGGTAATTTGCAACCTAAATTTATTCTATCTGTAACTTTGATTTGCTCACTGTCATCGTATCCTGTCATGGCATTTGTGGACTCAGGTGCTGCCCTGAGTCTGATGGATCTGTCATTTGCCAAGCGCTGCGGTTTTGTTCTGGAGCCATTAGAAAATCCTATCCCTCTTAGGGGTATTGATGCTACGCCTTTGGCAAAAAATAAACCGCAGTTTTGGACACAGGTTACCATGTGCATGACTCCCGAACATCGGGAGGTGATACGTTTTCTTGTTCTGCATAAGATGCATGATTTTGTTGTTTTGGGTTTGCCATGGTTACAGACCCATAATCCAGTCTTGGACTGGAAGGCAATGTCGGTGTCAAGTTGGGGCTGCCATGGAATTCATGGAGATTCCCTGCCCTTGTCTATTGCTTCTTTACGCCTTCGGAAGTTCCGGCGTATTTGTCTGATTATCAGGATGTCTTCAGCGAGTCTAAGTCCAGTGCACTGCCTCCTCATAGGGAATGTGACTGTGCAATAGATTTGATTCCTGGCAGTAAGTTTCCTAAGGGGAGACTGTTTAATTTGTCGGTACCTGAACATACCGCGATGCGTTCATATATCAAGGAGTCCCTTGAGAAGGGGCATATCCGTCCTTCTTCTTCCCCTCTTGGTGCGGGATTCTTTTTTGTGGCCAAAAAGGACGGATCTTTGAGGCCTTGTATTGACTATCGGCTTTTAAACAAGATCACTGTCAAATTTCAGTATCCTTTGCCGCTGTTGTCAGACTTGTTTGCCCGGATTAAAGGTGCCAAGTGGTTCACCAAGATAGACCTTCGTGGTGCGTACAACCTTGTGCGCATTAAGCAAGGCGATGAATGGAAAACCGCATTCAATACGCCCGAAGGTCATTTTGAGTACTTGGTGATGCCATTTGGGCTCTCTAATGCACCTTCAGTTTTTCAGTCCTTCATGCATGACATTTTCCGGAAGTATCTGGATAAATTTTTGATTGTTTATCTGGATGATATTCTGGTTTTTTCTGATGATTGGGACTCGCATGTGGAGCAGGTCAGGATGGTTTTTAAGATTTTGCGTGAAAATTCTTTGTTTGTTAAAGGCTCAAAGTGTCTCTTTGGTGTACAGAGGGTTCCCTTTTTGGGGTTCATTTTTTCCCCTTCTGCTGTGGAGATGGACCCAGTCAAGGTCCGAGCTATTCATGATTGGACTCAACCCTCGTCAGTTAAGAGTCTTCAGAAATTCTTGGGTTTTGCTAACTTCTACCGTCGTTTTATCGCAAATTTTTCTAGCGTTGTTAAACCATTGACGGATATGACCAAGAAAGGCTCTGATGTAGCTAACTGGGCTCCTGCTGCCGTGGAGGCTTTCCAGGAGTTGAAACGCCGGTTTACTTCGGCGCCTGTTTTGTGCCAACCTGACACCTCACTTCCCTTTCAGGTGGAGGTGGATGCTTCGGAGATTGGGGCAGGGGCTGTTTTGTCGCAGAGAGGCCCTGGTTGCTCTACTATGAGACCTTGTGCCTTTTTCTCCAGGAAGTTTTCGCCGGCAGAGCGAAATTATGATGTGGGCAATCGGGAGTTGTTGGCCATGAAGTGGGCATTTGAGGAGTGGCGTCATTGGCTCGAGGGTGCTAAGCATCGTGTGGTGGTCTTGACTGATCACAAAAATCTGATGTATCTCGAGTCTGCTAAACGCCTGAATCCTAGACAGGCCCGCTGGTCATTGTTTTTCTCCCGTTTTGACTTTGTGGTCTCGTATTTACCAGGTTCTAAGAATGTGAAGGCCGATGCTCTGTCTAGGAGCTTTGTGCCTGATGCTCCTGGAGTCGCTGAACCTGTGGGTATTCTTAAGGAAGGAGTTATCTTGTCAGCTATTTCTCCTGATCTGCGGCGTGTGTTGCAGAGATTTCAGGCTGGTAGGCCTGACTCTTGTCCATCTGACAGATTGTTTGTGCCTGCTAAATGGACCAGCAGAGTCATTTCCGAGGTTCATTCCTCAGTGTTGGCAGGGCACCCGGGAATTTTTGGCACCAGAGATCTGGTGGCCAGGTCCTTTTGGTGGCCTTCCTTGTCAAGGGATGTGCGGTCATTTGTGCAGTCCTGTGGAACTTGTGCTCGAGCTAAGCCTTGCTGTTCTCGTGCCAGCGGGTTGCTCTTGCCCTTGCCTGTCCCGAAGAGACCTTGGACACACATCTCTATGGATTTCATTTCTGATCTTCCGGTGTCTCAGGGCATGTCTGTCATCTGGGTGATATGTGATCGTTTCTCCAAGATGGTCCATTTGGTTCCTTTGCCTAAGCTGCCCTCCTCTTCTGATCTGGTTCCTGTGTTCTTCCAGAACGTGGTTCGTTTGCACGGCATTCCTGAGAATATTGTGTCGGACAGAGGATCCCAGTTTGTTTCCAGGTTCTGGCGATCCTTTTGTGGTAGGATGGGCATTGATTTGTCGTTTTCGTCCGCTTTTCATCCCCAGACTAACGGACAAACGTAGCGAACTAATCAGACTCTGGAGGCTTATTTGAGGTGTTTTGTCTCTTCTGATCAGGATGATTGGGTGACCTTCTTGCCGTTGGCTGAATTTGCCCTTAATAATCGGGCTAGTTCCGCCACCTTGGTTTCGCCATTTTTCTGCAACTCTGGTTTCCATCCTCGTTTTTCCTCGGGACATGTGGAGCCTTCTGACTGTCCTGGGGTGGATTCTGTGGTGGATAGGTTGCAGCGGATCTGGAGTCATGTGGAGGACAACTTGAAGTTGTCACAGGAGAAGGCTCAGCGTTTTGCCAACCGCCGCCGCGGTGTGGGTCCCCGACTTCGCGTTGGGGATTTGGTATGGCTGTCTTCTCGATTTGTTCCTATGAAGGTCTCCTCTCCCAAATTTAAGCCTCGCTTCATTGGTCCTTACAAGATATTGGAAATCCTTAATCCTGTATCCTTTCGCCTGGATCTTCCGGTGTCGTTTGCCATTCACAACGTATTTCATAGGTCCTTGTTGCGGCGGTACGTTGTGCCTGTGGTCCCTTCTGCTGAGCCTCCTGCTCCGGTGTTGGTTGAGGGCGAGTTGGAGTACTGTTGTGAAATTGGATTCTGGGCTCCCCCGGTGGCCACTTGTGGAATTGTACTTGTGTGCATCATCCCCTCTGTTCACCTGCTCCTATCAGGATGTGGGAGTCGCTATATAACCTTGCTCCTCTGTCAGTTTCATGCCGGTCAACAATGTAATCAGAAGCCTTTCTGTGCATGTTCCTGCTACTAGACAACTCCCAGCTAAGTTGGACTTTTGTCCTTGTGTGTTTTTGCATTTTGTTCCTGTTCACAGCTGCTGTTTCGTTACTGTGTCTGGAAAGCTCTTGTGAGCGGAAATTGCCACTCTGGTGTTATGAGTTAATGCTAGAGTCTTAAAGTAATTTCTGGATGGTGTTTTGATAGGGTTTTCTGCTGACCATGAAAGTGCCCTTTCTGTTTTCTTTCTATCTAGTAAGCGGACCTCGATTTTTGCTTAACCTATTTTCATACTACGTTTGTCATTTCATCTAAAATCACCGCCAATATATGTGGGGGCCTCTGTCTGCCTTTTGGGAAAATTTCTCTAGAGGTGAGCCAGGACTGTCTTTTCCTCTGCTAGGATTAGGTAGTTCTCCGGCTGGCGCTGGGCATCTAGGGATAAAAAAACGTAGGCATGCTACCCGGCCACTTCTAGTTGTGCGGCAGGTTTAGTTCATGGTCAGTATAGTTTCCATCTTCCAAGAGCTAGTTCTCATATATGCTGGGCTATGTTCTCTCGCCATTGAGAATCATGACAGTTTGACCGGCCCAAAAAAAAGGGTTAAATTACTGGCTGAGAAAGGAGAGAAAAAAGAAGTCTGCTACAATTTTTTTTTTTTTTTTTTTTTTTCCTCTAGTTCTGAGTGTGCTCTTAATTGAATCACTTGCTAGTCTGCCTATACTGCAGCCTTCCTCTCTTTCTCTCCTTCTTATCCTTGAATGGCTCTGTGTTCACCTGTTTCTAATGGATCTTCAGAGTGTAGCTACAGGTTTGAATAATCTCGCCACAAAGGTACAAAATTTGCAAGATTTCGTTGTTCATGCACCTATGTCTGAGCCTAGAATTCCTTTGCCTGAATTCTTCTCGGGGAATAGATCTCACTTTCAAAATTTTAAAAATAATTGCAAATTGTTTTTGTCCCTGAAGTCTCGCTCTGCCGGAGACCCTGCACAGCAGGTCAGGATTGTAATTTCCTTGCTCCGGGGCGACCCTCAAGACTGGGCTTTTGCATTGGCACCAGGGGATCCTGCGTTGCTCAATGTGGATGCGTTTTTTCTGGCCTTGGGGTTGCTTTATGAGGAACCTCATTTAGAGCTTCAGGCGGAAAAGGCCTTGATGTCCTTATCTCAGGGGCAAGATGAAGCTGAAATATACTGCCAAAAATTCCGCAAATGGTCTGTGCTTACTCAGTGGAATGAGTGCGCCCTGGCGGCGATTTTCAGAGAAGGTCTCTCTGATGCCATTAAGGATGTTATGGTGGGGTTCCCTGTGCCTGCGAGTCTGAATGAGTCCATGACGATGGCTATTCAGATCAATAGGCGTCTGCGGGAGCGCAAACCTGTGCACCATTTGGCGGTGTCTACTGAGAAAACGCCAGAAAATATGCAATGTGATAGAATTCTGTCCAGAAGCGAGCGGCAGAATTTTAGACGAAAAAATGGGTTGTGCTTCTATTGTGGTGATTCAACTCATGTTATATCAGCATGCTTTAAGCGTACTAAGAAGCCTGACAAGTCTGTTTCAATTAGCACTTTACAGTCTAAGTTTATTCTATCTGTGACCCTGATTTGTTCTTTGTCATCTATTACCGCGGACGCCTATGTCGACTCTGGCGCTGCTTTGAGTCTTATGGATTGGTCCTTTGCCAAACGCTGTGGGTATGATTTGGAGCCATTGGAGGCTCCGATACCTCTGAAAGGGATTGACTCCACCCCATTGGCTAGTAATAAACCACAATACTGGACACAAGTGACTATGCGTGTTAATCCGGATCACCAGGAGGTTATTCGCTTTCTGGTGCTGTATAATCTACATGATGTTTTGGTGCTGGGATTGCCATGGCTGCAATCTCATAACCCAGTCCTCGACTGGAGAGCTATGTCTGTGTTAAGCTGGGGATGTAAAGGAACTCATGGGGACGTACCTTTGGTTTCCATTTCATCATCTATTCCCTCTGAGATTCCTGAATTCTTGTCTGACTTTCGTGACGTTTTTGAAGAACCCAAGGTTGGTTCACTACCTCCGCACCGGGAGTGCGATTGTGCCATAGACTTGATCCCGGGTAGTAAATACCCTAAGGGTCGTTTATTTAATCTGTCTGTGCCTGAACACGCGGCTATGCGAGAATATATAAAGGAGTCCTTGGAAAAGGGACATATTCGTCCTTCGTCATCTCCCTTAGGAGCCGGTTTTTTCTTTGTGTCTAAGAAAGACGGCTCTTTGAGGCCGTGTATTGATTATCGACTTTTGAATAAAATCACGGTTAAATATCAATATCCGTTACCACTGCTTACTGATTTGTTTGCTCGTATAAAGGGGGCCAAGTGGTTCTCTAAGATTGATCTCCGTGGGGCATATAATTTGGTGCGAATCAAGCAGGGGGATGAGTGGAAAACCGCATTTAATACGCCCGAGGGCCATTTTGAGTATTTGGTGATGCCTTTTGGTCTTTCAAATGCCCCTTCAGTCTTCCAGTCCTTTATGCATGACATTTTCCGCGATTATTTGGACAAATTTATGATTGTGTATCTGGATGATATTCTGATTTTTTCGGATGACTGGGACTCTCATGTCCAGCAGGTCAGGAGGGTTTTTCAGGTTTTGCGGTCTAATTCCTTGTGTGTGAAGGGTTCTAAGTGTGTTTTTGGGGTTCAAAAGATTTCCTTCTTGGGATACATTTTTTCCCCCTCTTCCATCGAGATGGATCCTGTCAAGGTTCAGGCTATTGGTGATTGGACGCAACCCTCTTCTCTTAAGAGTCTTCAGAAATTTTTGGGCTTTGCTAACTTTTATCGTCGATTTATTGCTGGTTTTTCTGATGTTGTAAAACCATTGACTGATTTGACTAAGAAGGGTGCTGATGTTGCTGATTGGTCCCCTGATGCTGTGGAGGCCTTTCGGGAGCTCAAGCGCCGCTTTTCTTCCGCCCCAGTGTTGCGTCAGCCTGATGTTGCTCTTCCTTTTCAGGTTGAGGTCGACGCTTCTGAAATCGGAGCTGGGGCGGTGTTGTCGCAGAGAAGTTCCGACTGCTCCGTGATGAGACCTTGTGCTTTTTTTTCCCGTAAATTTTCGCCCGCCGAGCGGAATTATGATATTGGGAATCGGGAGCTTTTGGCCATGAAGTGGGCTTTTGAGGAGTGGCGTCACTGGCTTGAGGGGGCCAGACATCAGGTGGTGGTATTGACTGACCACAAAAATTTAATTTACCTTGAGTCTGCCAGGCGCCTGAATCCTAGACAGGCGCGCTGGTCGTTGTTTTTTTTTCTCTCGGTTTAATTTTGTGGTGTCTTACCTACCGGGTTCTAAGAATGTTAAGGCGGATGCCCTTTCTAGGAGTTTTGAGCCTGACTCCCCTGGTAATTCTGAGCCCACAGGTATCCTTAAAGATGGAGTGATATTGTCTGCCGTTTCTCCAGACCTGCGGCGGGCCTTGCAGGAGTTTCAGGCGGATAGACCTGATCGTTGCCCACCTGGTAGACTGTTTGTTCCTGATGATTGGACCAGTAGAGTCATCTCTGAGGTTCATTCTTCTGCGTTGGCAGGTCATCCTGGAATCTTTGGTACCAGGGATTTGGTGGCAAGGTCCTTCTGGTGGCCTTCCCTGTCACGAGATGTGCGAGGCTTTGTGCAGTCTTGTGACGTTTGTGCTCGGGCCAAGCCTTGTTGTTCTCGGGCTAGTGGATTGTTGTTACCCTTGCCTATCCCGAAGAGGCCTTGGACGCACATCTCGATGGATTTTATTTCGGATCTGCCTGTTTCTCATAAGATGTCTGTCATCTGGGTGGTGTGTGACCGTTTCTCTAAGATGGTCCATCTGGTTCCCTTGCCTAAGTTGCCTTCTTCTTCCGAGTTGGTTCCTCTGTTTTTTCAAAATGTTGTTCGTTTGCATGGTATTCCGGAGAATATCGTTTCTGACAGAGGGACCCAATTCGTGTCTAGATTTTGGCGGGCATTCTGTGCTAGGATGGGCATAGATTTGTCTTTTTCGTCTGCTTTCCATCCTCAGACTAATGGCCAGACCGAGCGGACTAATCAGACCTTGGAGACATATTTGAGGTGTTTTGTGTCTGCGGATCAGGATGATTGGGTTGCTTTTTTGCCTTTGGCGGAGTTCGCCCTCAATAATCGGGCCAGCTCTGCCACCTTGGTGTCCCCGTTTTTCTGTAATTCGGGGTTTCATCCTCGATTTTCCTCCGGTCAAGTGGAATCTTCGGATTGTCCTGGAGTGGATGCTGTGGTGGAGAGGTTGCATCAGATTTGGGGGCAGGTGGTGGACAATTTGAAGTTGTCCCAGGAGAAGACTCAGCTTTTTGCCAACCGCCGTCGTCGTGTTGGTCCTCGGCTTTGTGTTGGGGACTTGGTGTGGTTGTCTTCTCGTTTTGTCCCTATGAGGGTTTCTTCTCCTAAGTTTAAGCCTCGGTTCATCGGCCCGTACAAGATATTGGAGATTCTTAACCCTGTGTCCTTCCGTTTGGACCTCCCTGCATCCTTTTCGATTCATAATGTTTTTCATCGGTCATTGTTGCGCAGGTATGAGGTACCGGCTGTGCCTTCCGTTGAGCCTCCTGCTCCGGTGTTGGTTGAGGGTGAGTTGGAGTACGTTGTGGAAAAGATCTTGGACTCTCGTGTTTCCAGACGGAAACTCCAGTATCTGGTCAAATGGAAGGGATACGGTCAGGAGGATAATTCTTGGGTCACTGCCTCTGATGTTCATGCCTCCGATCTTGTCCGTGCCTTTCATAGGGCTCATCCTGATCGCCCTGGTGGTTCTGGTGAGGGTTCGGTGCCCCCTCCTTGAGGGGGGGGGTACTGTTGTGAAATTGGATTCTGGGCTCCCCCGGTGGCCACTTGTGGAATTGTACTTGTGTGCATCATCCCCTCTGTTCACCTGCTCCTATCAGGATGTGGGAGTCGCTATATAACCTTGCTCCTCTGTCAGTTTCATGCCGGTCAACAATGTAATCAGAAGCCTTTCTGTGCATGTTCCTGCTACTAGACAACTCCCAGCTAAGTTGGACTTTTGTCCTTGTGTGTTTTTGCATTTTGTTCCTGTTCACAGCTGCTGTTTCGTTACTGTGTCTGGAAAGCTCTTGTGAGCGGAAATTGCCACTCTGGTGTTATGAGTTAATGCTAGAGTCTTAAAGTAATTTCTGGATGGTGTTTTGATAGGGTTTTCTGCTGACCATGAAAGTGCCCTTTCTGTTTTCTTTCTATCTAGTAAGCGGACCTCGATTTTTGCTTAACCTATTTTCATACTACGTTTGTCATTTCATCTAAAATCACCGCCAATATATGTGGGGGCCTCTGTCTGCCTTTTGGGAAAATTTCTCTAGAGGTGAGCCAGGACTGTCTTTTCCTCTGCTAGGATTAGGTAGTTCTCCGGCTGGCGCTGGGCATCTAGGGATAAAAAAACGTAGGCATGCTACCCGGCCACTTCTAGTTGTGCGGCAGGTTTAGTTCATGGTCAGTATAGTTTCCATCTTCCAAGAGCTAGTTCTCATATATGCTGGGCTATGTTCTCTCGCCATTGAGAATCATGACAGTGTACGTGGTGGAGAAGATCTTAGATTCTCGTCTCTCCAGGCGGAGGCTTCAGTACCTGGTCAAGTGGAAGGGCTATGGTCAGGAGGATAATTCCTGGGTGGTCGCCTCTGATGTGCATGCGGCCGATTTGGTTCGTGCCTTTCACACCGCTCATCCTGATCGCCCTGGTGGTCTTGGTGAGGGTTCGGTGACCCCTCACTAAGGGGGGGGTACTGTTGTGAATTTACCTTTTTGGCTCCCTCTAGTGGTTACTAGTGATTTGACTCTGGGTATGTCTGCCATCCCTTGTATACTCACCTGGGTCGTTAGGTCAGGGGTGTTGCTATATAAGCTCCCTGGACCTTCAGTTCAATGCCTGGCAACGTTGTAATCAGAGCTAATCTGTTGTGCTCTTGTCTACTGATCCTGGTTCCTGCTAGATTAAGCTAAGTCTGCTTTCTTGCTTTTTGCTATTTGTTTTTGTTTGCATTTTTGTCCAGCTTGTACATAATCTGTATCCTTACCTTGCTGGAAGCTCTAGGGAGGCTGGAGTTCTCCCCCCGGGCCGTTAGACGGTTCGGGGGTTCTTGAATTTCCAGTGTGGATTTTGGATAGGGTTTTTGTTGACCATATAAGTTATCTTACTACATTCTGCTATTAGTAAGTGGGCCTCTCTTTGCTAAACCTAGTTCATCTCTGTGTTTGTCATTTCCTCTTACCTCACCGTTATTATTTGTGGGGGGCTTGTATCCAACTTTTGGGGTCTATTTTCTGGAGGCAAGAGAGGTCTTTGTTTTCCTCTTCTAGGGGTAGTTAGTCCTCCGGCTGGCGCGAGACATCTAGCGACCAACGTAGGCATGTTCCCCGGCTACTTCTAGTGTTGGCGTTAGGAGTAGATATATGGTCAACCCAGTTACCACTGCCCTATGAGCTGGATTTTTGTACTTCGCAGACTTACTTGTTCCTCTGAGACCCTCGCCATTGGGGTCATAACAGCATCCTGACTGATAGCCAGAGGATCGCGGAACCTGTCTAAGAAGTGGGACAGCTCGGTGTTCATCCGAGATGCCATCAGATCCACGTCGGGGGGTGCCCCACTTCGGACAGATCTGGTCAAACACTTCTGTGTAGAGAGACCATTAGCCCGAGGCGAGACCCTGGCGACTAAGAAAGTCGGCGGCCTGGTTCTCTACTCCCAGAATGTGAACCACTGAGATTGCTGTTACATGACTTTCTGCTCAGTCTAGAATCCTGGATACCTCCACCAGAACATAACTACTGTGTGTTCCACCCTAGTGGTTTATATATGCCACTCCCGTGGCATTGTCCGACTGAATGCGAACCGGATGTCCCACAAGGAGGTCCTGCCAGTGAAGAAGGGAGAGGTAGATAGCCCTGATCTCCAGAAGATTGATTGGAATGGTAACTTCCCAAGAGTTCCAGCGGCTCTAGGCTGTGTAATGCAGAAAGACTGCTCCCCAACCGAGAAGATGATTGGAAAATACCTGGGGAGGGCGTTTTACTCTCCTAAAGGAGATGGACTGATCCTGAGGAGAAGCCTCGTCATTCTTAACATTAAGGGTTTGGATAACTGCAGATATAAGGCTATCCACTATATCCTGGATCTTAGTTGTCTGGTCCTTGTTGTGCTCGGAATCTGAAGTGGATTCAGAGTTGGACCTCAGAGCCACATCAGGAGAGGAGGCCTGCGGTATCGAGTGCATCCTGGAGGACGTGGACGTTGATGGAGAGCTGGAAAAGGAGTTCGAGTATGTCCGCTTTTTAGCTCTAACTCTTGATCTGCCCATGTGAGAGTGATGACGGGGTGCATGCAATTCGTCCTGAGGTCAAGGGCCAGGATCAGTGACTGAGACACACTGATGAGGTCTGACACAGACTGAGAGATAGCCACAGCCCACTTTGGGAGAGGTGGCATGGACTCGTCCCGGGCGGCAGGGGGGTTCTTGGGATGCCAGCATAGTAGAGAAAGTGCAGGATTGGCAGTAGGCCGAAGCCTGACCTGTGGGTCACTTTCTTTTACAAGAGGCGCAGGTGCAGTGAATGATAGTGGGGGCACGGGAAAGAGACTCCCCAGTTCTGGGTATATGTGAAGGACTGGGGAATACTGCTGAAGAGGGTGCCTAGCAAGAAGTAGCCTGGACAAAGCCTACCCAGTTCTAGAAGAGCGGTGATCCGGTGAGCCCTGAACAGCGCTAAGCCAGTGCTCTGAAGGAAAGTAGCTGCAGTTGAACACTGACTGGAGACGGGTGCTGTGCAGGTAAGCATTGTTCTGGTGAGAGGCGTCCTGCTGACGAGAGCTCCTGGCAGAAGCAGAGGGCTGCAGCACAAAAAACATTGCTGACGCCAGAGTTCTGTCCCCTGACAGAACAGCATGCAGAGAAAGGGGCGGAGCGGGCAGGCCATGCTGAGATACATTTATGGGCCTGCGCCGCTGACAGGAGACAGGAGGAATGGGAATGCCCAAACTATGCCGATGATTGGACGGCTGAAAAGGGAGTCACACACCCTGATTGGACAGTTGAAAAAAGCTAAATGCGCCAAGGGAAACCGCATGATGACCGGGAGGGCAAGGAGGGTGGGCAGAGAAGGAAAAAGCGCGCTATTACAAGCGTGGCTGGGAGGGAGAATTTTAAAATGGCGCTTCTCAGAGCACATATTAGATAAAGGTGACACAAAAACACAAAATGCAGTTTTTAAATGAAGGCTCTTACTATTAAGGGAAAAAGAAATCCAAACCTACGTTGCCCTGTGTGGTGTGAAAAGTGATTTCCCCCCCTGCCCCCCTATAAAAAAAACAACATAAATTAACTGTGGTTTATCACATCTTTAGGAAGCTGAGGCCTGATTACTGCCACACATGTTCTCAATCAAAAAAATCTCTTAAATAGGACCAGCCTGACAAAGGGAAAAAGACCAAAAGATCCTCAAAAGCTAGACATCATGCTGCAATCCAAAGAAAATCAGGAACAAATGAGAAACAAAGTAATTGAAATCCATCAGTCTGGAAAAGGTTATAAAGCCATTTATTTTTCTTCCTTTTGTTTTTCATAAAACTGTCTTTATTGAACAATAAACAAAGAATACATATATTGTTCAGAAGCATTAGAGAAGTAACGTTTTACAGTACTTTGAACATTAGACAGTGTATTATAACTATAAACAACTTCCTCCCCCGGGCAAACATCCACACCTTAACATAAAATCAATCAAGCTCAACAGTAATTCTGCCGACAATTTGCTCTCTCATGTACCAGTCTGTAAAATTGGAAGCAATCATGAATCGCCTGGCGTATAGATAATGTCTGGCCATTAATAAAAGAAGACCATGTCAGGAAAAACAGTTCCGTGTATTTTTCTTTATTCAATATGGACTCTATCCAGTCCATCTTGGAGTGATAGGCTACCTTCGTAGTAATTAAGCTCAAAGAGGGAATATTATCCTGTGCCCATAGATCAGGGGTGGGGAATCTTTTTTCTGCCAAGGGCCATTTGGATATTTATACCATTCTTCGGGGGCAGTGCAAACTCCGCCCACAAAGTGCATCCTGGCTCTGGCACTGGTTTCAGGACGTAATCTTTCATTGCATGCCCTTCAGTATTCAGTAGTGAACACTGCATGTGTGTGCTAACAGAGCAAGAAGAAATTAATGAGCTGGTGGCAATCAAAATACACCTCCCTGCCCAAGAATGCAGTCCTTGAGAATCTGCCTGGGGGCCTGATAAAAGGTTATCGGGGGCCTGATAAAAGGTTATCGAGGGCCGTAAATAGCCCTGGGGCATGAGGTTCCCCACCCCTGCCATAGATGAAGAATACGTTTTTGGGTGCCTGCCTCCCTGATGAATAGAATGCAGCGCTGCTGAACAGAAAGCCTCACCAACTGTTCTTGTGGGAGACTGTTGAATATGGCCCACTCCGGAGAAAGAGAAATAGATGCACCAAAAGATATTAGTGAGATGTTGCAAGAGTGTATCCCAAACCTCCTGTATTTTTGGACAGTCCCAGAGACAATGAAAAATATCAGCTGGAGAATGTAAGCATTTAGGGCAGGGAAAATCACCTGAGGGGGACATTTTAGATTTAATTTCTGGGGAGATATATGCTCTATGGCTATGGGATATCATGAGAGTCATGATTATGTAACTATCATACAGTAACATAGAGTTAATACTTAATGGGGCTTTCAAAAGGTCTTTTACCTGACAATCCGTTAGTTGAGATACCCATCTCCCTGGGCTCGATGAAGAGTCTGACCACTGTATAGAAGGTTTCAGTGACTTGTATATAAAACTCAAAGAGTAATTCCCCGAGTGAGCTTTAAGGGAGATTAAGTTTAGAGGGTGCGCTCTAACGTCATCCAGTATATCCCGCAGTACCGAGCCTACATAATGTCTAATTTGAGTAATAGTAAAGTTATCTCCCTCCAAGATTGGGTATTTAAATACAGTGTCTTCCAAAGTAAGAGGACATGGAATGTCCGCCAACATGTCACTAACCAGTCTACATCCATTATTCCCAAGCACACGATAGATGAGAGGTGGCCTGCCCTGTAGAAAGGAGGGATTGCCTCAGAAGGGAAGATATGGGAGTCAAGTCCACCAATTCGTCTAGCATGGCGCCATCCCAAGATTACTGACAACAGTAGGGGGTTACCCTAATCTCCACTGGGACCTCGGATTGTGGTAGGTGAAGCACAGCAGGGAGTCTACACATCGCCTCTTCTATTTGAGTATTCGTGAAGCGAGTGAAGGCATAGATCCAGTCCAGAGAGTGGCGGAAGATAGCCGCTTTACTATATAGACGTATATTAGGGAGATTAAGGCCACCCTAGGATTAAGTTTGTTGCAGCTTAAAAATACTTATTCTAGAGCCCCAATTTGAGCCCCAAAAAATTGACAGAAGACTTTTGTTAAAAGCCTATCATCAGCTTTAGATAATAAAACCGCAATTGTCTGTAAGGGAAAAAGTATTTTAGGGAAAGAGATCATGTTAATCAGATGGGCCTTGCTCGCAAAGGACAGTTTAAGAGATTTCCAGGATTGTATTTCCTGTACAACCACAGAGATGAGGGGTCGAACATTCAGTTTATAAATGTCATGGGGGTTTGAGGGTAGGTTGACCCCAAGAGTCTCTCCTCAACTGAAAGGGGAAAGGGAACAACCACCGTTTTGAAGCAGCTTTGAAGATAGCCAAAGCATGAGATTTGTCGTAATTTATGCAAAATCCAGAAACTGCTCCAAACTAGTTAAAAGGCATACATTATAGAAGGAATGGATTCCGTAGGGTTGGCTATCATGAGTAAAATATCATCAGTAATATAAAGCCATTTCTAAAGCTTTGGGACTTCAGCAAACCACAATGAGAGCTATTACCCACAAATGGCAAAAACATGGAACCGTGGTGAACCTTTTTAGGAGTGGCCGGCAGACCAAAATTACCCCAAGAGCGAAGTGACAACTCATCCAAGAGTTCACAAAACACCCCACAACAACATCCAAAGAACTGCCCACCTCACTCGCCTCAGTTAAGGTCAGTGTTCATGACTCCACCATAAGAAAGAGAATGAGCAAAAATGGCAGAGTTCTAAGGCAAAAACAACATAAATGATCATCTCAGTTTTGCCAGAAAACATCTTGATTATCGCCAAGCCTTTTTGGAGAATATTCTGTCGACTGACAAGACAAAAGTTTAACTTTTTGGAAGGTGTATGTTCTATTACATCTGGCAAAGAAGTAACACAGCATTTCAGAAAAGGATTATCATAACAGTAAAATATGGTGGTGGTAGTGTTATGGTCTGGGGATGGTTTTCTGCTTCAGGACCTGGAAGACTTGCTGTGATAAATAGAAGCAAGAATTCTGCTTCCTACTAAAAAATCCTAAAGGAGAATGTCCGGTCATCTGTTCATGACCTCAAGCAGAAGCGCACTTGGGTTGTGCAGCAGGGGAATGATCCAAAACACACCAGCAAGTCCACCTCTGAATGACTTAAGAAAAACAAAATGAAGACTTTGCAGTTGCCTAGTCAAAGTCCTGACCTTAATCCGATGGAGTTGCTGTTGCATGACCTTAAAAAAGTGGTTCCCCTCCAATGTGGCCGAATTGCAACAATTTAGCAAAGATGAGTGAGACAAAATTCCTCTAGAGCGTTGTAGAAGACTTATTGCCAGTTATCGAAAACTCTTCATTCCAGATGTTGCTGCTAAGGGTGACCTAAATTAATTATTAGGTTTAAGGGGCAATCACTTTTTCACACAGGGCTCTGTAGGTTTATTTTCCCATAATAATAAAGACCATCATTTAAAAACTGCATTTTGTATTTACTTGTGTTATCTTTGTCTAAAATGTATTATTTTTTTATCTGAAACATTTAAGTGTGACAAACATGCAAAACAATAAGAAATCAGGAAGGGGACAAAAACTTTTTCACGCCACTGTAATTCCGACAGATATATATTCTTGACTTTTCAGATTGCATACTGGATTTTTAGCCAAGATTTAATTTATATTAAAATCTAGTATTTTCTGCATACCTGTGGTCCAGGGCGGCCACTGACTCCTGCAGGTCCTTGATCTCCCTAATATTGGGAAGACAAGAAGACATTTATACTCCTGTTCAAATATTTACAATGTAGAATACTGTAATTAAAAATGCAGCATTTTCTCTGTTTTCATGTGAGTCTTAACCTGGGCATGAAATATTGGCTTAGCCAAGCGAGTATGTTACTCTAGTAGGATGAGGGAGATAAGTGTTTGCTTATCTTTAGAAGAAACAAAGGCTCTCAATATAAAAATACAAATCACGTTTCTACATATTATTTACTTCCCCTAATCCTGGGCATGTTGTGACCAAATGTGATCGTAATTGTAATTGTAATTTATAGCAAACTAATCAATCTAATATTTGACATTTATTACTGTAAGGACTTGAATTACTTACCTGTGACCCATTTACCCCTTGAGTACCCGGGCATCCTGGCTGACCCTCTTCACCCTTCACAAAGCAGAGAGGTATTATTATTATTATTACCAAAAAAGATTTCCAGGCTGAACCTAGGAATAGCCTCAAGCTGAGAAAGTGAATAACGTGTGCCTCCTGTTTCAGAAAACTTTTAGGTGAGAATCAGGTTGCTGAGACCCGGGTGGAAGTGTTGTGCCCCTTCAGCTGCGTTCATCCCTCCTTAGTGATGTGAGCAACATAGTTGGTGGCCTTATACATTCTATAAGCCCTTACATTGTAACCCTTACCTGTCTGAGGAGAGTTTGGGCAGTGTTCACACTGAGTTTTTTTTTCAGGACTTTTTAGAGTGGAAACTCACCAAAACCGTCCTCTAAAACTGCTTCAAAACTTTTCGAAGATTCTTCCAATGAATTTTTATGGGAAATCTCCTCTGCTGTTCTTATGAGGAGTTAATTGAGCTTTTTTTTTTTTTAAGAGATTGTGAAAAACTTGTTTGAGGGGGAGGGGGGTGGTTGGAGAAATTGCATGTCACCTCTGTGAAGTGAATCTTGAAGGAAATCTCTCCATGCTAGGTGCTGTCCAATCAAAATGTTAAAAAGAGCGCTTCAGGGAAAAATATTATAAGAAAAAAAAAACTCTTCAAAACCGAATCAGGAAATGCCCCCCCCCCAAAAAAAAAAACAAAACACCTCCTGAAGGCTATGTGCACACGGAGTCCTTTTGTTACGTTTTCAGAGCAGAAACTGAATACATATGTCCACACGGAGCTGCAAGTTTTCGAGGCGTATTCTCTGAGTTTTTGCTCCAAAAAAAGTTCACATACACATAGCCACTGAGCCGAAACTCAAAAGGGTTTAGAGGAATTTTGATATTTGGAAGATGTACAGTAACCAGCCGAAGAAGGAGCCTTTATGATCTGAAAACTTGCAGATATATATAATTTTTCTGGTTAGTCAATAAGGGTATCTTTCCTAGAATACTTTTTTCTTTTTTGGGGATAAAAGTATTTACATCAATATTTGGAGCAGGATTTAGAGAGTTTCGGTTCCAATAACTCCTAAAAAAACCCTCAGTGTGCACATACTCAAAAAAGGAGAGTTTCCATAAGCTGTTTCTGCTTGAAAACTCAGCTTGATGTTTCCTGTAAATTATGACATTAGGACGCCTTCACCACTAAAATTCACAGCTATTCCGTCTTGTATGAACCTACCTACATGGCCTGACTCTGTTTTTGGATAGTTCGTAAGACTTCTTTGGTTTATCAATTGGTAATTAGCCTATGAAAAAAATCTGGGGTCACATACCTCTGGACCAGGTGGCCCCCGGGTTCCAGGAGCGCCACTTTCTCCCTGCCAAAATAAAAAACGGAGTTAAAATAAGATAATAAAAAAAATTGCAGAAGCACTGATAAAAAGGTAAAAAGCCCAAATATGACGTCCATCTATGAAAGAGCAAAAAATAAAAATATTTTTTAAAAAGTAATTTCAGAGTTAATATTTGTCAAACAACTAAGAACCTTGCAATTTTACTAGGTAGCAAATCAGAGAGGAAAAAACAATCATCAAGTCCAAAAGTATGTGAAAATATATAGATACTTTATTGAAAATCCATTCAAAGAACAGGTTTAAAAAGGTGGAAAAAGACAGTGCATATGTGCAGTTTACAAACACGGATGTGGATGTGCTGATGTAGCCATCTAAAAATCCAATATTAGATCACAATGGTGAACAACCCTTAAAGAGTATAAGACAATTGAAGTATATTATCCCCAAAATAAAACATAAACTAGTCAATTATATACATATCACGCGCGTCGGGGTGACGTGGGTGTAGCTGGTGCCCCTCCAATTTGCCTCTCTGGTTTGTCTACAGGATATCTCTATAGGTATGCTAATTTGAGATCTATTTTGCATATGAATGTCTCTTTTTGATGTTGCTGTCTCATGCATGCCTTTTGTGATGGATTGCCATGTGATATCCTTTTTGATATGTATATAATAGACTAGTTTACCGTTGATGGCATATTTTGGGGATAATATATTTCAATTGTCTTATACTCTTTAAGGGTTGTTCACCATTGTGATCTAATATTGGATTTTTAGATAACTACATCAGCACATCCACGTCCCGTGTTTGTAAACTGCACATATGCACTGTCTCTTTTTCCACCTTTTTAAACCTGTTCTTTCAAAGGATTTTTAATAAAGTATCTTTATATTTTCATATATTTTTGGGCTTGATGATAGTTTTTCCTCTCTGGTTTGCTATGTATGACACTGACGATCAGTCTGTGATTTTGTCCGCTATTAGGGTATCATAATGAATACTATGATTTTGAAAAACAATATAATTAATTATTGATAATGAGGCCATTACATTTGTTGAGCTACTTTCCCAATTTTACTAGGTGCAGTTTTCCTATCCCAGCTATGGGATTGGCAGTAATCAGCACCATCTAGAGGCCTGGATGAATCAAAAGAAAACATGCTTGTATATTTCATGCATGTGCGAATATCCAATGCATTTCAGCCTGCAGCCAATGTCTCACCATTATTCCTGGAATTCCTTGAAGACCTTGGGGTCCTTTTTGTCCCATGGGGCCCTAAAAAAAATAAATATCCAATTAGGATTCACAATGTAAGAACTTTAATTATGAACTTGTTGTTTTTCATTGTAGCTTTAATACCTTTAAATAATGTAAAGAATGAAGGAAGATCAGCACTTACCTGCACCCCAATCACCCCTAAGGGCCCAGGTTCTCCTTTAGTTCCCTGTGATAAAAGGAATTGTAGTCTTTAAGACATAAATCACCCTCATTCCTAAATTGCAGTCTGCTCCTATCATGCAATCACTTATGTCTTCTGATTGGAATGTTGAATTGAATATATAGTTTTTAATCAAATCTTTGGAAATCTTTTGCACTGGTCAAAACACTTGCAATGTAATTCAAGTCTTAAAGGGGATCTGTCAGGTCATATTACCACCCGAAACTGGTACCATGCCATAATAGCAACCTGACAATCTTTCCAAACATGTCACTGATTTTTTGTTTTTTTATTTCAACACACACTACATGATAATGATCTGTAGAAAAAACCACAAAGAAAAAAGTGGAAAAACGTCCATATAATTATGCAAATATAGAACACATTTTATTAAGAATAAATAAGGGAACAGACGGGTGAAACTGAACAGGGCGGTGACCCACACAGCAACACAGCTCAAGGGAGACCGCACATAATGTCAACTAGTCACAACATAGATGCTACACTCAGATTATAAAGCAGTAAAAAATATCAGGCATCATATGTACATATATATACCGTACCAAGTGGTATGTGACCAGGACACGTGCCGTCTCCCACCCTCCCCGACGCGCGTTTCGGAAGTAGGAAAACTTCCTTCCTCAGGGGGCGTGCCATGGAGTACCTCAAGCACACTTTATATACATATAGCCGGAAATAGCCGCAGGTAAGAGACACGGACATAGGAGGACGCCCATATCCGGCGCCGACGTCACCGCTGATGTCGGTACACATGGGGCCCCATGTGACCATGACATCAGACAGTGGGCGGCACCGGAAAAGAAGCGGAACGTCCAGCAAACAGCGCAGGGCATACCAATGGCCATCATAAGTATAGGCAGCTAGCCAGTAACATAAATGTCACATATAGTATAACGCTGCCAGCAGTATATACCGCGTACCATACCGCAAAAGGCTAGTAGCAGAAACATAAATATTATAAGGAGATATTGTGGAACAAATAAAACATACCAAATCAAATAACATACAACACATGACAAAATACAGAATTACATATAAAACAAAATCAGCAACAATATAACACATAGACAGTACCCAATAAATAGTATAATGATGCCAATATATTAATATGAAAAGTGCACAACATTACATGCATAATAGTCCACAGTATCGCCATAATAATCCAGCCAAATATAAACCAACAATAAACAATATACAGCAATAATTAGAAAATCTTCATCTTGACAACAGAGATACTCCACAGTCACGGAAGAAACATCAAGCAGGATGTAGAAAATATCACTAAAAAGATAAATACAATATTAATAAAAATATAAAAACAAACCATGCAGAATATGGGACACCACTGTTACACATCAGCAGGGGGACCCCAAAAAGGGAGCAAAAGAGAGACATTCATTGAGACCATTGGGATGAACAGTGTTCAGAGCCCAAATCCATCTCAACTCAAGTCTGGATAAATGCTTGGACAGACCACCCCCCCCCCCCCCCGAATATTAATCCTCAGGGCCTCAATTCCACGCACCTTCAACAAGGACCCATCACAATTGTGAAAGTGCTTAAAATGCCGTGGTATTGTTTTAAGAGTGGAAGTGTCCTTGTGACTGATAGCCGCCTGAATACCAAGTACGTGTTCACGGATCCTAACCTTTAATTGCCGCGTGGTTAGTCCGACATAGATCAGATTACAAGGGCACGTGGGGCACGTGGCATAATAGATCACGTATCTCGTGGTACATGTAATCCGTTGACGGATATCAAAAGATTTTGTACCATCAAAATTAACAAAACTATTGCACCGTACAACATTGGGACAGGTGACACATCTGCCACACGGTACACAACCACTCCTTACGGTGAAATTGTCCAAAAATGTAGATGTTGTTTGTTCAGAGTAATGGCTCGAGACAAGATGGTCTCTCAGGTTTTTAGCACGTCTAAATGACATGAAAGGTCTAGGGGGAATCAATCTCTTTAGAATAGGGTCCACCATTAAGATTGGCCATGCCTTTTGTAGGGAGGAACGAACATTCTCGGAACGAGAACTGAATGTAGTAACAAATCTCATTGTATCATCCACCTTAGATTTTTGTCTAAAAAAAAGGCATGGCCAATCTTAATGGTGGACCCTATTCTAAAGAGATTGATTCCCCCTAGACCTTTCATGTCATTTAGACGTGCTAAAAACCCGAGAGACCATCTTGTCTCGAGCCATTACTCTGAACAAACAACATCTACATTTTTGGACAATTTCACCGTAAGGAGTGGTTGTGTACCGTGTGACAGATGTGTCGCCTGTCCCAATGTTGTACGGTGCAATAGTTTTGTTAATTTTGATGGTACAAAATCTTTTGATATCCGTCAACGGATTACATGTACCACGAGATACGTGATCTATTATGCCACGTGCCCTTGTAATCTGATCTATGTCGGACTAACCACGCGGCAATTAAAGGTTAGGATCCGTGAACACGTACTTGGTATTCAGGCGGCTATCAGTCACAAGGACACTTCTACTCTTAAAACAATACCACGGCATTTTAAGGACTTTCACAATTGTGATGGGTCCTTGTTGAAGGTGCGTGGAATTGAGGCCCTGAGGATTAATATTCGGGGGGGGGGTCTGTCCAAGCGTTTATCCAGACTTGAGTTGAGATGGATTTGGGCTCTGAACACTGTTCATCCCAATGGTCTCAATGAATGTCTCTCTTTTGCTCCCTTTTTGGGGTCCCCCTGCTGATGTGTAACAGTGGTGTCCCATATTCTGCATGGTTTGTTTTTATATTTTTATTAATATTGTATTTATCTTTTTAGTGATATTTTCTACATCCTGCTTGATGTTTCTTCCGTGACTGTGGAGTATCTCTACGTTGTCAAGATGAAGATTTTCTAATTATTGCTGTATATTGTTTATTGCTGGTTTATATTTGGCTGGATTATTATGGCGATACTGTGGACTATTATGCATGTAATGTTGTGCACTTTTCATATTAATATATTGGCATCATTATGCTATTTATTGGGTACTGTCTATGTGTTATATTGTTGCTGATTTTGTTTTATATGTAATTCTGTAGTGTGTCATGTGTACCGACATCAGCGGTGACGTCGACGCCGGATATGGGCGTCCTCCTATGTCCGTGTCTCTTACCTGCGGCTATTTCCGGCTATATGTATATAAAGTGTGCTTGAGGTACTCCATGGCACGCCCCCTGAGGAAGGAAGTTTTCCTACTTCCGAAACGCGCGTCGGGGAGGGTGGGAGACGGCACGTGTCCTGGTCACATACCACTTGGTACGGTATATATATGTACATATGATGCCTGATATTTTTTACTGCTTTATAATGTGAGTGTAGCATCTATGTTGTGACTAGTTGACATTATGTGCGGTCTCCCTTGAGCTGTGTTGCTGTGTGGGTCACCGCCCTGTTCAGTTTCACCCGTCTGTTCCTTTATTTATTCTTAATAAAATGTGTTCTATATTTGCATAATCATATGGACGTTTTTCCACTTTTTTCTTTGTGGTTTTCTCTAGTGACTTGAGTGGGTCCTTACAGTCCTATCATTGGGTTATGGGTTGCCTCTGTAATATATACATAGGTATTTGTGATTTGATTCCATTATGAGGTATTCCCTTGCCAATGTGTGTTTATTTGTTTGTTATGATAATGATCTGTGAAGAGTCAAGTGGGTGTTCACACAGCATGGAGTCCAATGTCTAACCCCACCCCTGCAGTCTTGATTGACACAGAGCATGAGCTGTTGCCTTACACGATGCTGACATGTCCAGCACAAGGGATTTTCAGGAATCTGGTGGTGACACAAATCTTGTGATGTCAATCAAGACAGCAGAGACAGGAATGGACATTAAACAGTATAAATCTCCTGTATATTGTGAACACTCACAGCATTTAAAAAATTATGTTCTCATCTTTGCTGCACCATAAAATATAAACAGATATACTTTTGGATAGATCGATAGATCAACTACTCTGGCATAATGACCATGGGTTGTGTCATGGTTCCCAATGGCAAGGGAACGTAAGAAACATATAAATAACGAACGAGCTCTCGGGTGATGGAAACTCGAGTAGACCGTGAGCTAAATCTACCACACAACTAATAGTAGCCAGGGAGCATACCTACGGCTTCCTATATGCCACGCGCCAGCCGGAGGACTAACTACGCCTGGTAGAGGAAGAAACAGACCCGACTTACCTCTAGGGAAATACCCCAAAAGATGATAGCAGCCCCCCACATGTAATAACGGTGAATTAAGAGGAAAAGACATACACAGTATGAAAGTAGATTTAGCAAAGAGAGGTCCACTTACTAGATAGCAGAAAGATACAAAAGAGGACTTCACGGTCAACTGAAAACCCTTTCAAAAACCATCCTGAAATTACTTTAAGACTCCTGTGTCAACTCATGACACAGGAGTGGCAATTTCAGCCCGCAAGAGCTTCCAGCTACAGAGAATTACAAAAACTGCAAACTGGACAAAAGATACAAAACAAAAGGACAAAGTCCACTTAGCTGATCAGCAGACTAGTAGCAGGAACATGCAACCGAAGGCTCTGGTTACAATGATGACCGGCAAGGAAATGACTGGAGAGCAAGGCTAAATAGGAAACTCCCAAACGCTGATGGAAGCAGGTGAACAGAAGCAGCAAAGTGCAAACAAGTCACCAATACCACCAGCAACCACCAGGGGAGCCCAAAAAGCGGATACACAACAGTACCCTCCCCTTAAGGAGGGGGCACCGAACCCTCACAAGAACCGCCAGGGCGATCTGGATGAGCCCTATGAAAGGCACGAACCAAATCCGAGGCATGAACATCAGAGGCAGTTACCCAAGAATTATCTTCCTGACCATAGCCCTTCCATTTAACCAGATATTGAAGTCTCCGTCTGGAAATACGGGAGTCCAAGATCTTTTCTACCACGTACTCCAATTCACCCTCCACCAGCACAGGAGCAGGAGGTTCAGTAGAAGGAACCACCGGTACCTCATATCTCCGCAACAGCGACCGATGGAACACATTATGGATAGCGAAAGATGCCGGGAGGTCCAAACGAAAGGAGACAGGGTTAAGAATCTCCAAAATCCTATTATGACCGATGAACCGAGGCTTAAATTTAGGAGAAGAAACCCTCATATGGACAAAACGGGAAGACAACCACACCAAGTCCCCAACACGAAGGTGGGGGCCAACACGACGACGGCGGTTAGCAAACTGCTGAGTCCTCTCCTGGGACAATTCCAAATTATCCACCACTTGTCCCCAAATCTGATGCAACCGATCCACTACCGCATCCACTCCAGGACAATCCGAAGATTCAACCTGACCAGATGAAAAACGCGGATGAAACCCTGAATTGCAAAAGAAAGGAGAAACCAAAGTGGCAGAACTAGCCCGATTATTAAGAGCAAACTCCGCCAACGGCAAAAAGGCAACCCAGTCATCCTGATCCGCAGACACAAAACACCTCAAATAAGTCTCCAAAGTTTGATTAGTTCGCTCCGTCTGGCCATTAGTCTGAGGATGGAATGCAGACGAAAAAGACAAATCAATGCCCCACCTGGCACAGAATGCCCGCCAAAATCTAGACACGAACTGGGTACCCCTGTCAGAAACGATGTTTTCCGGAATACCATGCAAGCGAACCACATTTTGAAAAAACAGAGGGACCAACTCAGATGAGGAAGGCAACTTAGGCAATGGCACCAAATGAACCATTTTAGAAAAACGGTCACACACCACCCAGATGACAGACATCTTCTGAGAAACAGGGAGGTCCGAGATAAAGTCCATAGAGATGTGCGTCCAAGGCCTCTTCAGAATAGGCAAGGGCAACAACAACCCACTAGCCCTAGAACAACAAGGCTTGGCCCGAGCACACACATCGCAAGACTGCACAAAAACACGCACATCTCGAGACAGGGAAGGCCACCAGAAGGATCTAGCCACCAAATCTCTGGTGCCAAAAATTCCCGGATGACCTGCCAGAGTAGAAGAATGAACTTCCGAGATGACTCTAGTGGTCCACTCGTCAGGAACAAACAGTCTACCAGACGGACAACGATCAGGTCTATCCGCCTGAAATTCTTGCAAAGCACGTCGCAAATCTGGAGAGACAGCAGACAAAACCACTCCATCCTTAAGGACACCAGCAGGTTCAGAATTCCCATGAGAGTCAGGCTCAAAACTCCTAGAAAGAGCATCTGCCTTCACATTCCTAGAACCCGGTAAGTACGAGACCACAAAATTAAACCGGGAAAAGAACAACGACCAACGTGCCTGTCTAGGATTCAGGCGCCTGGCAGACTCCAAATAAATTAAATTCTTGTGATCAGTCAAAACTACCACCTGATGTTTGGCACCCTCAAGCCAATGATGCCACTCCTCAAATGCCCACTTCATGGCCAAAAGCTCCCGATTACCAACATCATAGTTTCGCTCGGCGGCCGAAAATTTTTGAGAAAAGAATGCACAAGGTCTCATCACTGAGCAGTCGGAACTTTTCTGCGACAAAACCGCCCCCGCTCCGATCTCGGAAGCATCGACCTCAACCTGAAAGGGAAGAGAAACATCAGGCTGGCGCAACACAGGTGCAGACAAAAAGCGGCGCTTAAGCTCCCGAAAGGCCTCCACGGCAGCAGGGGACCAATTGGCAACATCAGCACCCTTTTTAGTCAAATCCGTCAGAGGTTTAGCAACGCCAGAAAAACCAGCTATAAATCGACGATAAAAATTAGCAAAGCCCAAGAATTTCTGGAGACTCTTCAGAGAAGTAGGCTGCGTCCAGTCGTAAATAGCCCGAACCTTGACAGGGTCCATCTCAATAGAAGAAGGGGAAAAAATGTACCCCAAAAAGGATATCTTTTGAACCCCAAAAACACACTTTGAACCCTTTACACACAAAGAATTCTCCCGCAAAACCTGAAAAACCCTCCTGACCTGTTGAACATGAGACTCCCAGTCATCAGAAAAAATCAAAATATCATCCAAATACACAATCATAAATTTATCCAGATATTCACGGAAAATATCATGCATTAAGGACTGAAAGACTGAAGTTGCATTAGAAAGGCCGAAAGGCATTACTAAATACTCAAAATGGCCCTCAGGCGTATTAAATGCGGTTTTCCACTCATCCCCCTGCTTAATTCGCACCAAATTATACGCCCCACGAAGATCAATCTTAGAGAACCACTTAGCCCCCCTTATGCGAGCAAACAAATCAGTCAGCAAAGGCAACGGATACTGATATTTGACTGTAATTTTATTCAGGAGTCGATAATCAATACAAGGCCTCAGAGAGCCATCCTTTTTAGAGACAAAGAAAAAACCGGCTCCTAAAGGTGATGAAGAAGGACGAATATGTCCCTTTTCCAGGGACTCCTTAATATACTCTCGCATAGCAGCATGTTCAGGTACAGATAAGTTAAACAAACGACCCTTTGGAAATTTACTGCCAGGAATCAGATCTATGGCGCAATCACAATCTCTGTGAGGAGGGAGTGAACCAATTTTAGGCTCTTCAAAAATATCACGATAATCAGACAAAAATGCCGGAATCTCAGATGGAATAGATGACGAAATGGAAACCAAAGGTATGTCCCCATGAACCCCCCGACATCCCCAGCTTAACACAGACATAGCTTTCCAGTCAAGGACTGGGTTATGAGACTGTAACCATGGTAATCCAAGCACCAAAACATCATGTAAATTGTACAACACAAGGAAGCGAATCACCTCCTGATGGTCTGGAGTCATACGCATAGTCACTTGCGTCCAGAACTGTGGTTTATTACAAGCCAAAGGCGTAGAATCAATACCCTTCAGAGGTATAGGGACTTCCAGAGGCTCTAAATCAAACCCACAGCGCCTGGCAAAGGACCAGTCCATAAGACTCAGAGCGGCGCCAGAGTCCACATAGGCATCCACGGTAATAACTGATAATGAACAAATCAAGGTTACAGACAAAATAAATTTGGACTGTAAAGTGCCAATTGAAATAGACTTGTCAACCTTCCTAGTACGTTTAGAGCATGCTGATATAACATGAGCAGAATCACCACAATAGAAGCATAACCCATTTTTACGCCTATAATTCTGCCGCTCGCTTCTGGACAGAATTCTGTCACATTGCATTTTCTCTGGCGTCTCTTCAGAAGATACCGCCAAATGGTGCACGGGTTTGCGCTCCCGCAAACGCCGATCAATCTGAATAGCCATTGTCATGGACTCATTCAGACCTGTGGGCGCAGGGAACCCGACCATAACATCTTTAACGGCATCAGAAAGGCCCTCTCTGAAATTTGCCGCTAGGGCGCACTCATTCCACTGAGTAAGCACAGACCATTTACGAAATTTTTGGCAGTATATCTCAGCTTCATCTTGCCCTTGAGATAGGGCTATCAAAGCTTTTTCAGCTTGAATCTCCAAATTAGGTTCCTCATAAAGCAACCCTAAAGCCAGGAAAAACGCATCCACATTGAGCAACGCAGGATCCCCTGGTGCCAATGAAAATGCCCAATTTTGAGGGTCACCTCGCAGCAAAGAGATTACAATCTTAACCTGCTGGACAGGATCTCCAGAGGAGTGAGGTCTGAGAGAAAGGAACAATTTACAATTATATTTGAAATTCAGGAACCGAGATCTATCTCCGGAAAACACCTCTGGTGTAGGAATTTTAGGTTCAGACATCGGAGTATGTATAACAAAATCTTGTAAATTTTGAACCTTCGTAGCAAGATTATTTAAACCTGCAGCCAAACTCTGAGGATCCATCTTTAAACAGGTGAGCTCAGAGCCATTCAAGGATTATAAGGAGAGAAAGGCAAAGGCAGTAATTAGAGCTGAAATACAACTGATCCAACTATGGAGCAAGCATAGGGAAAAAGAAGAAAAAAAAAAAAATTTTTACAGACTTCTTTTTTCTCTCCTTTCTTCTGCCAATAAGTTTTAACTCGGGCCGGTCATACTGTCATGGTTCCCAATGGCAAGGGAACGTAAGAAACATATAAATAACGAACGAGCTCTCGGGTGATGGAAACTCGAGTAGACCGTGAGCTAAATCTACCACACAACTAATAGTAGCCAGGGAGCATACCTACGGCTTCCTATATGCCACGCACCAGCCAGAGGACTAACTATGCCTGGTAGAGGAAGAAACAGACCTGACTTACCTCTAGGGAAATACCCCAAAAGATGATAGCAGCCCCCCACATGTAATAACGGTGAATTAAGAGGAAAAGACATACACAGTATGAAAGTAGATTTAGCAAAGAGAGGTCCACTTACTAGATAGCAGAAAGATACAAAAGAGGACTTCACGGTCAACTGAAAACCCTTTCAAAAACCATCCTGAAATTACTTTAAGACTCCTGTGTCAACTCATGACACAGGAGTGGCAATTTCAGCCCGCAAGAGCTTCCAGCTACAGAGAATTACAAAAACTGCAAACTGGACAAAAGATACAAAACAAAAGGACAAAGTCCACTTAGCTGATCAGCAGACTAGTAGCAGGAACATGCAACCGAAGGCTCTGGTTACAATGATGACCGGCAAGGAAATGACTGGAGAGCAAGGCTAAATAGGAAACTCCCAAACGCTGATGGAAGCAGGTGAACAGAAGCAGCAAAGTGCAAACAAGTCACCAATACCACCAGCAACCACCAGGGGAGCCCAAAAAGCGGATACACAACAGGGTTGTCCAACATTCTTATGGTGCGTGCCCACAATCAGGAAATACCAGCGCTATCCAAAATGCTGTGTTCAATCACCAGTTAAATCCGCATGTGTTCATTCAACAATGCGGATTTACCACATTCAATACATTCTATGGGGAAATTTCTGTTGCGGATACTAGCATCTGCATAGCAGAAATTGCCATGCCGAGGCTTGTAAACCCGCGGTGCAGGAGCATCAAATAAAAGCACAGTGGGCATGGGATTTCTATAAATCGCATCCACTGTGTTTGTATTGTAGAACGCAGCGTTTTGGACACAGCGCAGGTGAGCTGCGTCCAAGACACTGCTATTACTGACCATGGGCACGTACCCTTATCATTAAATTATACCACTTCCTGTATGTTGTGTAGAATAGTGCCCCTGTAGGCCAAATGATAACATTGCACTGAAAGCTAATGAAAAACAATACCCTGCACCATAGCAACTAAACATTGGGGCACCACACACCAATCTATGATGCCTATACAATGCGCAGAGTCTTCATCGTATTTGTGCAATTAATAGAAACTACATGAATTTCTCTTGTATATATACAAAGTGATGATGGGAGATGAACGATATTATGTGTTTTGTTACCTTTATTCCTTTGATACCTTTTTCCCCAAATGTTCCAGAAGCTCCGAGAAAACCCTACGAGTAGATAAGACCAGAGGTTACTTTCAACACAATACTGACAGAAGAGAAGCAACTTTTCAAATAGTCTTCATTAAGTGCTTCTTGCGTTTTCAGAGAACTTGACCTCTTTCAATGACATAATGTGATAAATAGGCAATCTGCAAATTACTTTATATAAAGAATTATGTTGTCTTACCCCCGAAAAATTTCTCCAAAGGGCTGGACACTAAGCATTTTCCTTCTACTTAACATGATGACCACTGCCTGTTGTCTTTTTTTCTCTACAGAAAGTGGGGTCGGTCTTTTTTTCTCTACAGAAAGTGGGGTCGGACTTTCTCTCTCTACAGTACTGTAAGTGAAGTCAGTCTTTGTCTCTCTAGAGTAAGTGGTGATGGTCTCTGTCTCTCTACAGGAAGTGGGGTCAGTTTTTGTTTATCTAGAGTAAGTGGGGATGGTCTTTGTCTCTCTACAGTAAGTGGGGTTGGTCTTTGTTTCTCTACAGTAAATGGGGTTGGTCTTGGTTTCTCTACTGTATATGGGGTCGGTCTTTGTTTCTCTACAGTGAATGGGGATGGTCTTTGTCTCTCTACAGTAAGTGGGGTCGGTCTTTGTTTCTCTACAGTAAATGGGGTCGGTCTTTGTTTCTCTACAGTAAATGGGGTCGGTCTTTGTTTCTCCACAGTAAATAGGGTCGGTCTTTGTTTCTCTACAGGAAGGGGGATCGGTCTTTGTCTCTCTACAGTAAGTGGGGTCGGTCTTTGTTTCTCTACAGTAAATGGGGTCGGTCTTTGTTTCTCTACAGTAAATGGGGTCGGTCTTTGTTTCTCTACAGGAAGGGGGGTCAGTCTTTGTCTCTCTACAGTAAGTGGGGTTGGTCTCTGTTTCTCTACAGTAAGTGTGGTCGGTCTTTGTTTCTCTACAGGAAGTGGGGTCAGTCTTTGTCTCTCTACAGGAAGTGGGGTCGGTCTGTGTTTCTCTACAGTGGGGTCGGTCTTTGTCTCTCTACAGTAAATGGGGTCGGTTTTTGTTTCTCTACAGTAAACGGGGTCGGTCTTTGTTTCTCTACAGTAAGTGGGGTCGATCTTTGTTTCTCTACAGTAAATGGGGTTGGTCTTTGTTTCTCTACAGTAAATGGGGTCGGTCTTTGCTTCTCTACAGTAAGTGGGGTCAGTCTTTTTCTCTCGAGTAAATGGGGTCGGTCTTTGTTTCTCTAGAGTAAGTGGGGATGGTCTTTGTTTCTCTACAGTAAATGGGGTCGGTCTTTGTTTCTCTACAGTAAATGGGGTTGGTCTTTGTTTCTCTACAGTAAATGAGGTCGGTCTTTGTTTCTCTACAGCAAATGGGGTCGGTCTTTGTTTCTCTACAGGAAGGGGGATCGGTCTTTGTCTCTCTACAGTAAGTGGGGTCGGTCTTTGTTTCTCTACAGTAAGTGGGGTCGGTCTTTGTTTCTCTACAGTAAATGGGGTTGGTCTTTGTTTCTCTACAGTAAATGAGGTCGGTCTTTGTTTCTCTACAGTAAATGGGGTCGGTCTTTGTTTCTCTACAGTAAATGGGGTCGGTCTTTGTTTCTCTACAGGAAGGGGGATTGGTCTTTGTCTCTCTACAGTAAATGGGGTCGGTCTTTGTTTCTCTACAGTAAATGGGGTCAGTCTTTGTTTCTCTACAGTAAGTGGGGTCGGTCTTTGTTTCTCTACAGTAAATGAGGTTGGTGTTTGTTTCTCTACAGTAAATGGGGTCGGTCTTTGTTTCTCTACAGTAAATGGGGTCGGTTTTTGTTTCTCTACAGTAAATGGGGTCGGTCTTTGTTTCTCTACAGTAAATGGGGTCGGTCTTTGTTTCTCTACAGTAAATGGGGTCGGTCTTTGTTTCTCTACAGGAAGGGGGATCGGTCTTTGTTTCTCTACAGTAAATGGGGTCGGTCTTTGTTTCTCTACAGTAAGTGGGGTCGGTCTTTGTTTCTCTATAGTAAATCGGGTCGGTCTTTGTTTCTCTACAGTAAATGGGGTCGGTCTTTGTTTCTCTACAGTAAATGGGGTCGGTCTTTGTTTCTCTACAGTAAATGGGGTCGGTGTTATGATCCTGGTGGCAAGGATCGCAAACTGACCTGCTAAGTAACAGAAATCCTTAGGACAAGCTCTGGGGATCTGGGAGCTATACTGACCGCAACCCTGATTCTATCAATACACACTATAGGCAGCCATGGAGCGTTACCTAAAATCCTAGACGCCTCGTCACAGCCTGAGAAACTAGCTACCCCTAGAGAGAAAGCAAGCCTCACTTGCCTCAGAGACATCACCCCAAAGTTTTAGACAGCCCCCCACAAATAATAACGGTGAGTTAAGGGGAAAACACAAACGTAGAAATGAAAACAGGTTTTTAGCAAATGAGGTCCGCTAACACTAAATAGACAGAAGACAGCAAGGGATCTGTGCGGTCAGTATAAAATGCTATCAAAAATAATCCACGCAGAGATTACAAGAACCCCCACACCGACTCACGATGTGAGGGGCGCAACTCTGCACCCCAGAACTTCCAGCAAGCGAGAATATTACATATAAGCAAGCTGGACAGAACTCATCATATACAGAGAAACATTTTCAAGGAAATAATGAGCAAACATGAACTAGCAAGACTTAGCTTCTCAGGAGGAGACAGGTCACAAGGAAAGTCCAGAGAGATCAGAACCAGTACTGAATACAACGACAGCAGGCAAAAAGTGAAGGTCCAGGTGGAGTTAAATAGAGGCCAGACTAGCAGAAAACGAGGCAGCTGGATTCCAGCTACAGACCCGCAGTAAGCACTAAAGGCCACCAGAGGGAGCCCAAGAACAGAACTCACACAATACCACTCATGACCACAGGAGGGAGCCCGAGAACGGAATTCACAACAGTACCCCCCCCCTTGAGGAGGGGTCACCGAACCCTCACCAGAGCCCCCAGGCCGATCCGGACGAGCCAGATGAAAGGCACGAACCAAATCAGCCGCATGGACATCAGAGGCGACAACCCAGGAATTATCCTCCTGACCATAGCCCTTCCACTTAACCAAGTACTGAAGCTTCCGTCTCGAAATACGAGAATCCAAGATCTTCTCCACCACATACTCCAATTCTCCCTCAACCAACACCGGAGCAGGAGGATCAACAGAAGGAACCACAGGCACCACATACCTCCGCAATAATGACCTATGGAGAACACATTATGAATGGCAAACGATGCTGGGAGGTCCAAACAAAATGACACAGGGTTAAGGATTTCTAAAATCTTATAAGGACCGATGAAACGAGGCTTGAACTTAGGAGAGGAAACCTTCATAGGAACGAAACGAGAAGACAGCAATACCAAATCCCCCACACGAAGTCGGGGACCCACACAGCGACGGCGGTTAGCAAAGCGCTGAGCCTTCTCTTGTGACAACGTCAAATTGTCCACTACGTGGTTCCAAATCTGTTGCAACCTATCCACCACAGAATCCACCCCAGGACAGTCCGAAGGCTCAACCTGACCTGAGGAAAAACGAGGATGAAAACCAGAATTGCAAAAAAAAGGTGAAACCAAAGTAGCAGAACTAGCCCGATTATTGAGGGCGAACTCAGCCAATGGCAAAAAGGACACCCAATCATCCTGATCAGCCGAAACAAAACATCTCAGATAAGTTTCCAAGGTCTGATTAGTTCGTTCAGTTTGGCCATACGTCTGAGGATGGAAGGCCGACGAAAACGACAAATCAATGCCCATCTTAGCACAAAAGGACCGCCAAAATCTGGACACAAACTGGGATCCTCTGTCAGACACAATGTTCTCCGGAATCCCATGCAAACGAACCACATTCTGAAAAAACAGCGGCACCAAATCGGAGGAGGAGGGCAGCTTAGGCAAGGGCACCAAATGGACCATTTTAGAAAAACGATCACAAATGACCCAGATGACAGACATCCTCTGAGAGACTGGAAGATCCGAAATAAAATCCATGGAAATATGCGTCCAAGGCCTCTTTGGGACAGGCAAAGGCAAAAGCAAACCACTGGCACGAGAACAGCAAGGCTTGGCCCGAGCACAAATCCCACAGGACTGCACAAAGGAACGCACATCCCGCGACAAGGACGGCCACCAAAAGGACCTAGCCACCAAATTCCTGGTACCAAAAATTCCAGGGTGACCCGCCAACACCGAAGAATGAAGCTCGGAAATAACTCTACTGGTCCATCTATCCGGGACAAACAGTCTCTCCGGTGGACAATGGTCAGGTTTATTGTCCTGAAATTCCTGCAGCACCCGCCGCAAATCAGGGGAGATGGCAGACAGAATCACCCCCTCTCTGAGGATACCAGCCGGTTCGGAAACTCCCGGAGAGTCAGGCACAAAACTCCTAGAAAGGGCATCAGCCTTCACGTTCTTTGAACCCGGAAGGTATGAAACCACGAAATTGAAACGGGAGAAAAACAGCACCCATCGAGCCTGTCTAGGATTTAACCGTTTGGCAGACTCGAGATAAGTCAAATTCTTGTGATCCGTCAAGACCACCACACGATGTTTGGCTCCCTCAAGCCAATGTCGCCACTCCTCAAATGCCCACTTCATTGCCAACAACTCCCGATTACCAACATCATAATTCCACTCGGCAGGCGAAAACTTTCTTGAAAAGAAAGCACATGGCCTCATCATAGAGCCATCAGAGTTTTTCTGCGACAAGACAGCCCCTGCTCCTATCTCAGAGGCATCAACCTCGACCTGGAAAGGGAGAGAGACATCCGGCTGACGCAAGACAGGAGCCGAAGAAAACCGACGTTTCAGCTCCTGAAAGGCCTCCACGGCCGCAGGAGACCAATTGGTCACATCAGAACCCTTCTTGGTCAAATCCGTCAAAGGCTTAACCGCACTAGAGAAATTAGTGATGAAGCGACGGTAAAAATTAGCAAAACCCAAGAACTTCTGAAGACTCTTCACTGATGTAGGTTGACTCCAGTCATAAATAGCCTGGACCTTAACTGGATCCATCTCAATAGTGGAAGGAGAAAAAATAAAACCCAAAAAGGAAACCTTCTGGACTCCGAAGAGACATTTAGAGCCCTTCACAAATAAGGCATTGGCACGCAGGACCTGAAATACCATCCTGACCTGCTTCACATAGGATTCCCAATCGTCAGAAAATACCAAAATATCATCCAGGTACACAATCATAAATCTATCCAGATACTCTCGGAAGATGTCGTGCATGAAGGACTGAAACACGGAAGGTGCATTAGAGAGCTCAAAAGGCATCACCAAGTACTCAAAATGGCCTTCGGGCGTATTAAATGCCGTTTTCCATTCATCGCCCTGTTTTATACGCACAAGATTATACGCTCCTCGAAGATCTATCTTGGTGAACCAACTAGCCCCCTTAATCCGAGCAAACAGATCAGACAGCAATGGCAAAGGATACTGAAATTTGACCGTGATGTTATTTAGAAGGCGATAATCTATACAAGGTCTCAGAGAACCATCCTTCTTGGCCACAAAAAAGAACCCCGCACCCAAAGGGGACGAGGACGGGCGAATATGCCCCTTCTCCAGAGACTCCTTTATATAACTCCGCATAGCGGTATGTTCTGGTACAGATAAATTGAAAAGTCGTCCCTTAGGGAACTTACTACCAGGAATCAAATTTATAGCACAATCACAATCCCTATGAGGAGGTAGGGCACTGGATTTGGGCTCATCAAATACATCCTGGTAGTCCGACAGAAATTCAGGGACTTCAGAAGGAGTAGAAGCAGCAATTGACACCAAAGGAGCATCGCCATGAATCCCCTGGCAACCCCAACTTGACAAAGACATTGCTTTCCAATCCAGGACTGGATTATGAGCCTGCAGCCATGGCAGACCCAACACGACAACGTCATGCAAATTATGTAACACAAGAAAACTAATCACCTCCTGATGTGCAGGAGTCATGCACATAGTCACTTGAGTCCAGTACTGAGGCTTATTCTTGGCCAATGGCATAGCAAATGACAAATCCATCAAGTTCAGGGCAGCACCTGAATCCACAAAAGCCATAACTGAGTAGGATGACAGGGAGCAAATCAAAGTAACAGACAAAATGAATTTGGGCTGTACAGTACCAATGGTGACAGATTTAGTGAACCTATTTGTGCGCTTAGAACAATCAGAGATAACATGAGTAGAATCACCACAGTAAAAGCACAACCCATTCTGACGTCTGTGATTCTGCCGTTCAATTCTGGTCAGAATCCTGTCACATTGCATAGACTCAGGCTTCTGCTCAGAAAATACCGCCAGATGGTGCACAGGTTTGCGCTCCCGCAAACGCCGATCAATCTGAATGGCCAACGACATAGACTCATTCAGACCCGCAGGCGTGGGGAACCCCACCTTAACATCCTTAACGGCTTCAGAAAGACCTTTTCTGAAAATTGCTGCCAAGGCACACTCATTCCACTGAGTGAGCACAGACCATTTCCTAAACTTCTGACAGTAAACCTCTGCTTCATCCAGACCCTGAAAGAGAGCCAGCAAAACCTTTTCTGCCTGGTCTATTAGATTATGTTCCTCATAAAGCAATCCAAGCGCCAGAAAAAACGCATCCACATTCAGTAATGCAGGATCTCCTGGCGGCAGAGAGAATGCCCGATCTTGAGGGTCACCACGTAACAAAGAAATAATAATTTTAACTTGCTGAACAGGGTCACCAGAGGAACGAGGTCTCAGAGAAAGGAATAATTTACAATTATTTTTGAAATTCAAAAACCTAGATCTATCTCCAGAGAATAACTCAGGAATTGGTATTTTAGGCTCTGACATAGGACTGTGAACTACATAATCCTGGATACCTTGTACCCTTGCAGTGAGATGATCCAGACTAGAGGACAGACTCTGAATGTCCATGTCTGCAGCTGAATTCTGAACCAGCCAGAGATTAAGGGGAGGAGAGAGGCTAGCCACACTGCAGAGGAAAAAAAAAAAAAAAAAAAGAACTCAGGATCTCTCTTATCCCTCTTTTGCGATGCATTAACTCTTTTTCGGGCCTGCTGTACTGTTATGATCCTGGTGGCAAGGATCGCAAACTGACCTGCTAAGTAACAGAAATCCTTAGGACAAGCTCTGGGGATGTGGGAGCTATACTGACCGCAACCCTGATTCTATCAATACACACTATAGGCAGCCGTGGAGCGTTACCTAAAATCCTAGACGCCTCGTCACAGCCTGAGAAACTAGCTACCCCTAGAGAGAAAGCAAGCCTCACTTGCCTCAGAGAAATCACCCCAAAGAGACAGCCCCCCACAAATAATAACGGTGAGTTAAGGGGAAAACACAAACGTAGAAATGAAAACAGGTGTTTAGCAAATGAGGCCCGCTAACACTAAATAGACAGAAGACAGCAAGGGATCTGTGCGGTCAGTATAAAATGCTATCAAAAATAATCCACGCAGAGATTACAAGAACCCCCACACCGACTCACGATGTGAGGGGCGCAACTCTGCACCCCAGAACTTCCAGCAAGCGAGAATATTACATATAAGCAAGCTGGACAGAACTCATCATATACAGAGAAACATTTTCAAGGAAATAATGAGCAAACATGAACTAGCAAGACTTAGCTTCTCAGGAGGAGACAGGTCACAAGGAAAGTCCAGAGAGATCAGAACCAGTACTGAATACAACGACAGCAGGCAAAAAGTGAAGGTCCAGGTGGAATTAAATAGAGGCCAGACTAGCAGAAAACGAGGCAGCTGGATTCCAGCTACAGACCCGCAGTAAGCACTAAAGGCCACCAGAGGGAGCCCAAGAACAGAACTCACACAATACCACTCATGACCACAGGAGGGAGCCCGAGAACAGAATTCACATCAGGTCGGTCTTTATTTCTCTACAGTAAATGGGGTTGGTCTTTGTTTCTCTACAGTAAATGGGGTCGGTCTTTGCTTCTCTACAGTAAATGGGGTCGGTCTTTGTTTCTCTACAGGAAGGGGGATCGGTCTTTGTCTCTCTACAGTAAGTGGGGTCAGTCTTTGTTTCTCTACAGTAAATGGGGTCGGTCTTTGTTTCTCTACAGTAAATGCGGTCGGTCTGTTTCTCTATAGGAAGGGGGATCGGTCTTTGTCTCTCTACAGTAAGTGGGGTGGGTCTTGGTCTTTTCATGAAATGGTCACTCTGCTTCTGCTCTCCTGTCTTTCAAACTGCATACATATATAACAGACAAGGACTATGACAGGATCAATACATGATGTAAAGTTAGGGACTTGAAGTTCCATCACTTATAATACTAACAGAATGCTCAACAAGAGTGGTTGAGATTTACCTTGTGTGGGATTAAGGGAGCAAGACAATATTTTTCTACAGGTTTTGTAACCTGATCATGTAATCGTACGCCCTTCCATCTATCCACTACTCCCTAAAGACCCTGATACATATTAGACTAAAGTCCAAATTGGTGGTATTGAGTGACAGTTTAATGCATATAAGACCTTCTGACTATCCTACGGCAGATGCTGTTAGGGAAGAGAAGGATCTGGCAACTGGAATTTCAACAGTCGATCAGCTTATACGTGTGGGTGAGCCAGCCGGCTACAGGTTTTCGTGGGTCCCAGGTGAAAAAGTCTCAGTGGGCCTCTTTAACTCATACCACAATTCATGATGCACAGATACAGCAGAAAAATATAGGTATAGTACAATGCCAAAGATTTAATTTACTTCTTACATTACATGAGTGATATCTATAAATTCTACAATAGCTCAGAAACCAGACAGTATAGTCATCCATACAGTATTACAGGCACCACATAGTGCTCCGTACAGAATAATGAGCCCCATATACTGCTTGCTCCATACATAATAATGAGCCCCATATATTGCTCCATTCGGCATTATAGGCACCACATAGTGTTCCATACAGTATTATGGGCACCACATAGTCCTCCATACAGTATTACAGGCACCACATAGTGCTCCATACAGAATAATGAGCCCCATATATTGCTCCATACAGAATTCTGGGCACCACATAGTGCTCCATACAGTATTATGGGCACCACATAGTGCTCCATACAGTATTATGAGCACCACTTAGTGCTCCATACAGCATTATTGGCACTACATAGTCCTCCATACAGTATTATGGGCACCACATAGTGCTCCATACAGAATAATGAGCCCCATATATTGCTCCATACAAAATAATGGACCTCATATAATGCTCCATATAGTATAATGAGCCTCATATAATGCTCCATACAGTATTATAGGCACCACTTAGTGCTTCATACAGAATAATGAGCCCCATATATTGCTCCATACAGAATAACAGACCCCATACAATGTTCCATATAGTATATTGAGCCACATAAAATGCTCCATACAGAATAATGAGCCCCATATATTGCTTCATACATAATAATGGACCCCATATAATGTTCCACAGAGTATAATAGATTACATATATTTCTCCATACAAAATAATGAGCTCAATGTATTGCTCCATACAGTATAATAAGCCCCACATATTGCTCCATACAGTATAATGAGCTCCATATAATGCTCCATACAGAATAAGCCCTATATAATGCTCCATAAAGTATATGATGGGCCCCATATATTGCTCCAAGCA